>NW_026047471.1:2674285-3342857 GCF_023864345.2 Schistocerca serialis cubense | reverse complement strand
GCTCGCCAGTATCGCCGCTGGACATTGGTTGGTTTGGGGGAAGTAGTGTGTGTGTGTGTGTGTGTGTGTGTGTGTGTATGTGTGTGTGTGTGTGTGTGTGTGTGTGTTTGTTTGGATCGTATGGGGGCTCAACAGCGAGGGCAGCTGGACGTCCACTGAGTGACGACAAGGGACCTTTCCGATAAACCACGTTTGGTGCTCATCCGACAGATGGTCGTTGGTGTGTACGGCATGAAACATCTGAAGGCATCTACATCTACACGGATACTCTGCACATTACACTCAAGTGCCTGTCAGAGAGTTTACAAGGGATGGAGCGTTATGATCTGGGGAACGTTTTCGTGGCATTCCCTTGGTGATCTCTTCATTCCGGAAGGCACAATGAATCATCATAAGTATGCATCTACACTTGGGGAGTGTGTCAACTGGATAATGTAGCGTGTCACACAGCTCGCAGTCTACGTGAATAGTTCGAAGACTACCATGATGAGTTTGCCCTACTCCCCTGGTTACCAAACATCCCGCATTTAATTCCAAGGTACCTCACTGAGTCTCAACCTCAACACCTCGCAGCAGTCCGCGCAGCAAAGGGGGTTATTCCACTCATGTGACTGACAGAGTCTTAGCGTTATATCTCTCGTGGCTGGGGACTAATTGTTGTGCTTACCTATACCTGTCGCACAGACGATCTTACAGTTTTAGCTTATGCGATTTAGGACGGCTGGAGCAATTTGCTAATGTAGTGTGGGATGATGCGACGAGTATTTACTCATATTTAGTGTGTCGGTAAGGCGTCAGTATACAGTCACTGAAAAGGCAGTGCGAGGACTCTTGTGAAAGAACACATAAGACGGTTTTTTTAAACCAATAACACTCCAACGAAACAACGTTTCAAAGCTCTGAATGTGGAAGTTTTCCCAGTGCCGCGTGTAATGGATCTGCAGACTCGGAAAGTGGTAGACAGAAGGAACGTTACTACCCGTTGCAACACAGTGTAGGGTAGATTCAGAATTATTTCGGCACATGAGGGTAATTTAATTTTAGGACACCTATAAACTTAGATATGTAGGTAATATCAGCCAGCATGGGTAATTCAGAAAGACGAACTGGTTCCCCAGGTTCTGCTTGCTGAGAGTTCTCTCTCATTTGTACGTATGCGTTGCAGAAGGACGTTGACACCAGTTCCAGTAATTAACGTAACATGTGTCAATATGAGGTGATAACTGCAGTGCTCTTTGCAGCCATTTGTTGGAAAAGACCTGTGAAGTGAAACTGACAATGTAGCTAAATAAGAACCGATTTTAAGTTTATTGGTTTTCGTGACCATTAACCCATCTCAATAACGGAAAGACAATACGACTTTCTATTAGAAACGATTTCCTTCTCATTTAAGACAGCACGAAAGTAAGGACAGCGCAACACCCAGTCCCCAAGCGGAGAAAAATCTCCGACCCTCCGAGAATCGAACCCGGGCCCCTTCAGGTGGCAATATGCCACGCTGACCCCACAGCTGCCGAGACGGACCGGTAACGATCTTTTAATTTACTTTCACCCACACCATTCCCTTTCCCGGTAGTTGCAATTGGATGTATCGCGGATGCCCTCCAGGAAACGTATGTTCAAATGACGCTTTCCCTTCAGAATAGTCTATATGGAAAAGGTTAAAGATTCACTGGGGAGGACTGTCGAAGAGGAGTTCTACATTTATAGCGATTGAAGATTTAGAGACTCCTGTTAACAATGTTGACTGGACTACGGGGAAGTTATCAAGGATAAAATACAGAGACCGAAAGGTTACCTAGAACTTGTACTGAAACCAGGCAGCAGTTCCAACAGTCGAAGAAGGACTTGAAAGAGGAGCAGTATTTGAGAAGATAGTCAGACAGGGTTGTAGCCTCTCCTCAATGTTACTCAGTCTTTACGTTAAGCAAGCAGTATAGGAAACAAAGAAGATATTTAGAAAGGGAATTTAAATGCCGGGAGAAAAAAATAAATATTTTGAGATATGTCAATGACCAGAAACCCACCTCGATTGCGAAAAAAGCACTTAGTGTTAACCTAGGTGTCGGCGTAGATAACTACACCTTCTTCAGAACAATTTATGGCGGGTCATGGCCCATAGAACATAGGTGATGTGAGGTGGAGGTTACGCCATTAAGTTAAGTAACGATTTAGACTTTGTACATATGTACTGCTTGTGTTTTCCTTTTCTTCGTTTACAAATGTATAGCCATGGTGTTCTTTTAATCATTGACAAAGGTCTTCTTAGGCACTTGTGGGTTTTATTGTTCTGAAGAAGGTGTAGTTATCTACGCCGAAACCTAGGTTAACACTAGGTGCTTTTTTCGCAATCGATCTGGGTTTCTGGTTTTTTAATATATTAACCAACGATTGCTGACGCGCTGCGATGTTGAAGGTTCTTATATGTCAATGACGTTGTAATTATGTGAGAGGCAGCAAAGGATTTGGAAGATCACTTGTACAGAATGGATGGTATCATGGAAAGGTTATTATATGAACATCGACAACAGTAAAACAAATGTAGTAGAATACAGAGGAATTAAATCAAGTAATGCTGAAAAATTTTAAATTTTAGGTTTCTTTTATCAGATTATTTGTATGGGTGAAGCTTGGTACGGGAATTAAATCTGGACGATAAACATTTCAGACAAGAGGATAGCAGCTTTTGAAACATGATATTACAGAAGAACGCGGCAAATTACGTCCGTCGACAGAAACTGAAGACGTGGTACTAAATCGATATGAGAAAAAAGGAATTAATGACACAACCTGACTAAGAGAAGGCAACAAGGAATTTTCGAGTTGATGATGGAAGTGTGGGGCCAATAGCTGATTCAAATGGATTTTTAAAATAGTTACTATAATAGTCAGAGATGCAAACAGTATATTACATTACTTGTTTCGATCACTTGTCGTAATCACCTTCAGTTAAAAAATGAATTAAAACTAAACAGTAATGTATGACTTTTGCTGTAGATGACATTTAGAACTCAATTTTTTTAAATCGTACCTGAAAACGCAGATAACATGTACCGAAAACATTTAAAATTCTTAAAACTGGTACCTGATTAATCATGAGTTGCGAAAAATCGAAAGTCTTCAAAAGGGACATAGTCAAAGCCGTAAAATAATCTGAACAGCGCAATAGGACACCTATGACAACATTCTGCGGCATCTAGCGTTTTACTAACACCCAATGTGCATCAAACAGGCCAGTGTTTCAACTTCCTCCCTTCCCTAATTATCGCTGCAGACGCATGGGTCTGTGGGATGTTTAGTGGGTTTAGTAATATGATGGATGGCACGTAACGTTGTCACAAGCCTACTGTTATGCTGTTAATATTATTTTACAGCAATAACTATGTTCTTTTTGAAGAGTTTGTATTTTTTACAACTCATGAATAAATCAGGTAGCAATTGTAAGAATTTTAAATATTGCCAGCCCATGTTATTTGCATACTCTCGTCCATATTCAAAATTTTTAAAGTATAAATATTTTCAAACTACAGTGAGTGATGTTAATTTTGGGACGTTATGAGATTTACTTGGTAGAATCATAACATTTTTCTTAACAAAACAAACAAAAAACATGATCGAGTTTCATTTTAAGTTATATGTCTTATAAACAACAGCATAAACTTCATTAAAATGACTAACAGAGGTTCTTTAATAAAACGATGTAATAAAACGCGATCCTATTTTCAAACAACTTTTATATTCGGACATTTTTCACAGCTAATTATTTAATATAAATTGATGTGAAAAATGTGTGCTTAAATATCTCGTCGGGTACCATTCTGTTGTATCGCGTCTTTCAAACGCTGGAGTATACTGCTAATGAACTTTTTCAGAAAGTCTGTTCATAGATCCATTCTTCTTTTAACCGACGCTTTAAAGTTTATGTGGAAGGTATTGTGGTTTTTCCTAATACCTAGCCCTTGTTCTTCCCACACATTCTCAGTAGGATTGAGGTCTAGTGATTGAGATGGCGATTTCAAGACTTTCGCGCAATTGTACAAGAAATCAAAAAAATTGTTTCAAATGGCTCTGAGCACTATGGGACTTAACATCTGAGGTCATCAGTCCCCTAAAACTTAGAACTACTTAAACCTAACTATCCTACGGACATCACACATCCATTTCCGAGGCAGGATTCGAACCTGCGACCGTAGCTACAAGAAATAGTCCATCACAATGCGAGCGTTATGGTTCGCATAATTTTCCTGATTTTCCTGATATTCCCATTTTTCCAGCACTTTTCCGTAGATCGTTTTTTAATGTGTTCACACAGACATATTCGTCCGTAATACTGTCCATGAACACCAATTCGCCCGATGAACACCAATTCGCCCAGTCCAAATGTGGACAGACAAGAATGTTGCCACCTCCTAGCTTTACACTTAGCTTAACATTTGTCACTTTGAATTAGTCATTCTTCCTCCGTTACTTGATCCTTTGTCCACTAAATCCAAAAACATAAAATTTACTTTCTTCGATAAACATCACGTCGTTCCAGCGTGTTTCTTCCTTCGTAATAAACTCTTTAGCAAACTCCAATCTCTTCTTTCGATTTGTTCATTCACATACGGTTCTTTCTTGCCACTCTTCCGTTGTAGCCACAATCTTTGAATGTTCTGCGAATCGTTTCAGGGTGTACTTTCTTCCCAGTCTCATTTGGAAGCCCACTTGCTAATTTCGGTGCACATAGCGTAGGATCCTTCGTTATGTTTAGCACCATCTTGTCACACACATCCAACTTCTTTGGCTGGGCCTTTGAGGTACAGAGTCTATATGATCCTCGTTTTTGGATCGTATGTCGACATCTGCCACAGTACTGAGCACACAGTGTTGAGAATGGCAGAAATTTGTCTATATGAATTACTTTTCGCGTAATGAAAAACACAAGTTGTCTTATGCCAAACCTGGTATTGGTTTAGATGGCGCTGTTTCGTCTGGACAGTCGACCGCGCTTGTAATCAAACACTGCCTTCTAACCCAGAGCATATAACTTGGTGTGAACGAAATGACCGAATAATAAAGTAACGTAAGAATCGAACAGTCTTTTATTTTAAATAGTATTATTTAACTACTATTAAAAGTTCTGTAAAAAAATTGTTACTTACACTACAGCAGTATTAATTCAATGACGGAAAAATTTGCAATACCGAAGTAATGAAATTTCTGGAATACAATTGTCTAGCTAACATCTGTAAGTGATTAACATGGTAATAACACGAGTTACTGTAAGAGAGAGAAAAGCCATTGCAAATTTGAAATGCTGTTGTAGTCTGGTACGTTAATAAACGATGTAATTGCCAGAGCGTTGAATGCAAGCATGCAGACGTGCATAGATTGTGTTGCACAGGTGCCGGATGTCAGTTTGTGGTATGGAGTTCCATGTTTGTTGCACTTGGTAGGTCAATACATGGACCTTTAATGCTGTTTGTTGATGACGCTGTAGTTGTCGTCCGATGCTCGATTGGAGATAGATCTGTTAATAGAGCAGGCTAAGGCAACATGTCGACACTCCCTAGAGCATATTGGGATACAACAGCGGTATGTGTGCGAGCGTTATCCTGCTAGAAAACACTCCCTGGACCGCTATTCATGAATAGCAGCGCTACAGGTCTAACCAATTTTGGAGTCAGAGTCCTCCTGCTGCCATACGATATCGCAACCGAGATCGCAATTCCAGTTGTGGATCCAGCGTGTCTAGTACGCAGACAGATTTTTTTCAGGTCCTCAACCGGCCTCCTTCTAACCAACACACGGGCATCATTAGCACCAAGGCAGAACCTTTTTTGTTTTTACCAGAAAACACAACAGAACTCCAGTCTGCCCTCTAGTGAGCTGTCGCTTGATAGCACTGAAGTGCAAATGGCGGCAGTTTGGGGACAATGGAATGCACGCCACAAAGCGTCTGTCTGTCCTTGAAGTAACATATTTGTAACAGTTCGTTGTGTCAACTGCTGCTCAGACTGCTGCTACAGATGCTGTACGCCACACCAGAGCCATATGTCGAACATGACGGTCCTTTGCCTCCACAGTGCCACGTGGCTGTGCGGACCCTGGTCTTCATGCGACCGACCGTATGCTCTACATCTACATCTACATCTACATTTATACTCCGCAAGCCACCCAACGGTTTGTGGCGGAGGGCACTTTACGTGCCACTGTCATTACCTCCCTTTCCTGTTCCAGTCGCGTATGGTTCGCGGGAAGAACGACTGCCGGAAAGCCTCTGTGCGCGCTCGAATCTCTCTAATTTTACATTCCTGATCTCCTCGGGAAGTATAAGTAGGGGGAAGCAATATATTCGATACCTCATCCAGAAACGCACCCTCTCGAAACCTGGACAGCAAGCTACACCGCGGTGCAGAGTATGCCATTTGAGTTTGCTAAACATCTCCGTAGCGCTGTCAAGCTTACGAAATAGCCCCGTGACGAAACGCGCCGCTCTTCTTTGGATCTTCTCTACCTCCTCTGTCAATCCGACCTGGTACGGATCTCACACTGATAATCAATACTCAAGTATAGGTCGAAAAAGTGTTTTGTAAGCCACCTCCTTGGACTACATTTTCTAAGGACTGTCCCAATGAATCTCAACCTGACAACCGCCTTACCAAAAATTAATTTTATATGATCATTCTACTTCAAATCGTTCCGTGCGCATACTCCCAGATATTTTACAGAAGTAACTGCTACCAGTGTTTGTTCTGCTATTGTATAATCATACAATAAAGGATCCTTCTTTCTATGTATTCGCAATACATTACATTTGTTTATGTTAAGGGTCAGTTGCCACTCCCTGCACCAAGTGCCTTTTCCGCTGCAGATCTTCCTGCATTTCGCTGCAATTTTCTAATGTTTCAACTTCTCTATATACTACAGCATCATCCGCGAAAAGCCGGATGGAACTTCCGACACTATCTAGTAGGTCATTTATATATATATATATTGTGAAAAGCAGTGGTCCCATAACACTCCCCTGTGGCACACCAGAGGTTACTTTAACGTCTGTAGACGTCTCTCCATTGAGAACAACATGCTGTGTTCTGTTTGATAAAAACCCTTCAATCCAGCCACACAGCTGGGTTGATATTCCTTAGGCTCTTACTTTGTTTATCAGGCGACAGTGCGGAACTGTATCGAACGCCTTCCGGAAGTCAAGGAAAATGGCATCTACCTGGGAGCCTGTACCTAATATTTTATGGATCTAATGAACAAATAAAGCGAGTTGGGTCTCACACGATCGCTGTTTCCGGAATCCATGTTGATTCTGGGTTTTCAGAAATGACATGATACGCGAGCAAAAAACATGTTCTAAAATTCTACAACAGATCGATGTCAGGAATATAGCCCTATAGTTGTGCGCATCTGCTCGACGGCCCTTCTTGAAAACTGGAGCTATCTGTGCTCCTTTCCAATCATTTGGAACCTTCCGTTCCTCTAGAGACTTGCGGTACACGGCTGTTAGAAGGGGGGCAAGTTCATTCGCGTTCTCTGTGTAGAATTGATCTGGTATCCCGTCAGGTCCAGTGGATTTTCCTCTGTTGAGTGATTTCAGTTGCTTTTCTATTCCTTGGACACTTATTTCGATGTCAGCCATTTTTTCGTTCGTGCGAGGATTTAGAGAAGGAACTGCAGTGCGGTCTTCCTCTGTGAAACAGCTTTGGAAAAAGGTGTTTAGTATCTCAGCTTTACGCGTGTCATCCTCTGTTTCAATGCCATTATCATCCCAGAGTGTCTGGATATGCTGTTTCGATCAACTTACTGATTTAACGTAAGACCAGAACTTCCTAGGATTTTCTGTCAAGTCGGTACATAGAATTTTACTTTCGAATTCACTGAACGCTTCACGCATAGCCCTCCTTATGCTAACTTTGATATCGTTTGGCTTCTGTTTGCCTGAGGGGTTTTGGCTCCGTTTAAATTTGCTGTGAAGCTCTCTTTGCTTTCGCAGTAGTTTCCTAACTTTGTTGTTGAACCACGGTGTGTTTCTCCCCTCCCTCACAGTGCTCTCGTGAAAATTGCTGCCAAAAATCATATGCAGTGGCTAAGTTAGTGCCAAATCTCTGTGTGCAGTATCCCAGAACGAATATCTCGTAGCCTTTTTACATGACCTCGTTCGAGCTCAGTGAGGTGTTGATAGTGGGGTCATTGTCGCCTTAAAGACATTCTTGACTGACATCAACTGACCACGCCCAATGTGAAAGGTAATTAACATTCACGAGCATTGGCGCGTGAGTTTAAAGCAAACGTCATTTTCATCCTCTTATGCGACTGACGTGAAATTTGAATAAACTTCGTCTTTCAGATGTAGAAACATGCCTACCAACTTTCGTTTATGTCACACAACCCCTTCTTGGAGCTGCGACTTCTTTTCCGTCAGTGAATAACACTTTATGTTTTTATTTTGTTTTATTAAGGATAAAGCTTTGTTGCTACAAAGTAAAATTCTTATAGTGACAGAATATTAACGATATTCACTGTATGTCATATGCAGCACTGAAGGTGATCATTATGTGTTATCGAAACTAGTTATCAAGTATGACTGTTTGTCACTGAGACTATTATAATAAAGGTTTTTAACATGTTTAATACTTGCGAAATAGTTCGATAATAAGCCCTAAGTCGTCCATTACCAAATCGATGTAGGTTGCTGTAGTTATGTAGAGATGAAAGGGTTTGCGCAGGATAGACTAGCAGTTTTCGGACAGAAAATAACAACAGCAACTATTATTATTATTATTAGTATCGTTTTAATCATATTGGAATCCAAGCGGACTCGTTTGAGTAGCGATCGTTGCTTATAGACAATGGAGGAAAGAACAGCAGTCGACCGTGAAATCCGTCGTTTTATTACAACAGATCTAGATTTCAGTTATTATGTAGCGATGTTTAGTGCTAAAAATATCGAAACGGGAGAGTCAGTAACAAATATAATTTACTGGGCCCAAAGAGGGCACACCACTTTTTATCGTACTATTTTCATTCCTTTATTTTACTTCTTCGTTTATGCGCAACTGACTAGCTTCATACCTTTCCACACTGCAATGCTGCTTTATTCCACATGTTTATGCTATAAATGCAGAGATGGAGCTAATGTAATTTTGCCAGTTGTAGGAATTTATCTTCTGCCCAGAGAGGGCACATGACTTTTATAGCATTATTTTCATTCCTCTACATTTTAATTATTTTGGTATATTATTTTAATATTGTAATCTTCGTGTTGTAAGCAGTTGTAAATGGATCCGCTTCCATTAGTCTGTAAAGCAAAAATCCATTACATACTGTCCTGTAGTTACTGTCATGGAGAGGGCTATACTTGTAGCTCCAAACCTGTGATTTGCTTCCAATGGTTTAACCATTTCTTGTGGTTTTATTGTTCAGTATATCTGAAAAAATTTAATTTTATAGCTTCACTATTATTAACTATTCATCGGGGCCTCGATACGTGGCACCACATGCCTCTGACGTCAGATTTTCTTTGTGTTCAACCAAGTAAGCAATGGCTTCACTTCAGGTTAGAGTCATGTAAGCTCGTGTGTGGTGTTTAGTCTGCACTTACGAAGCGTTGTCAGCTGTCTCATATTTGTTTCCATTCTCCTGTTTTGTAATTTTTAACTGTGAAGATAACCATATAATGGTTGAAATCTAGATCTGCTGTAATAAAACGACGGATTTCGTCAAAAAAAAAGTTCAAATGGCTATAAGCACTATGGCACTTAACATCTGAGGTCATCGGTCCCCTAGACTTAGAACTACTGAAACCTAACTAAGGACATCACACACATCCATGCCCGATGCCGGATGCTAAACTGCGTCCGTAGCAGCAGCGTGGTTCCGGACTGAAGCGCCTAGAGCCGCTCGGCTACATCGGCCGGCTTACTTCGCGATGAATTGTTCTTTTCTCCGTTGTCGTCTATTATTATCATTATTATTAGAAGCAGCATCATTAGTAATAGTACCGCTAGTATTACCATTGTGCGTTCTTAGTATGTTTATTTCCAATTTCATTTGATAAATTGAAATCACTTTTAATTTCACAAGTAATTATGATTCGAAATGTACTGTATGCGTAAATCCCCAGCCCTATGTAAGAGGGTTCCTAACCTTATCAGGTAAAATGAATAAGTAAATAAGTAAGAACAAGTAAATAAATATTATTGGGTGTGGACTGTAATAAGCAAGCTCAAAAGCATAACTAATAAGGAAGTTCAAAAGGATGTAGATTGCGGTAGTTATGCAGCGTTGATGAGGTTGTGCACAGTACAGCCTAGCTTCGAGAGCTGAGTCAAGCCACTCTTCGGACTGAAACCGCAACAACAGGTTACGGAATGGTCTGTATCTTCTCTACAGTGACAAGGACGCGGTGTTTATGGGCGTCTTCTACAATGCAGGTTGTATCGTAATTGCGAATACGGTAAAGAGCTTCCTTGGAGATGTGGTTTCCTTCTCGATGTTCGACCGACTACTCCCGGAAGCAGTGCCGTTCTTGCCAAACCAGGACGCAGAGCCTCGGCAATGCGGGTACGTAACCCGAGAACCGGGGGACGGTCCAGCTCTTCGTCTTCAGCGTAGCAGGTCGTCCGTCGCAGATGCTGTAACACTTTCGTACACTGCAGGTGCTCCACATTTGGCAGTGAAAAGTGGCTCACCTTCTCTCCAAATGGACGACACGGTGTCGTCGGGCTCACAGAAGGCATGTACTTGAGAGGATGGCAAAATGTAATTTACCGACCAGTGTATTTTCCCTCTGCTAACTTAAAATTTTATTTAACTTGTCCTGTGAGGCAAGAGCCACACGCCAACCGTTTCAAGAGACTAAAGACTTTTACTACCCAGCCATTCAACCTGGAAATATTTATGTGAATTTACTTGAGTTGCGTTTTTACAAAAATGCTGTTTCACTATGTAGTGTAATGCTTTACTGTATGTTAAGCTTTCAGTCTGTCCCTTAGCCGTATTCAGTGGTTGAATCAAAAGAGCATTTTGTGCAAAAGATTTGGTTTCAGGACCGAGTCTTCCACATTTTTATAACTCAGCTCAGATGATAATTAATTCAGGATTTCCAGTATCATAACTTCCAAGTCACTCTCCACAGAGTGGTCAGTCACTTAATGCTTACATCTCTGTCGCACACCGAGCGAGGTCGCGCTGTGGTGAAGGTATTGGACTTGCATTCGGAAGGAGCTGGACTCAGTTTCTCGTTCGACCATCCATATTCAGTCTGTTGCTGTTTCCCTAAACCTCGTAACGCGTATTGAAAGTACACGGCCACTTCCCTTACCTATCCGGGTCCCTTCAGATCTTCAGCTCCATCAACAACAATCTCGTCGCAGATGAGGCGCTACGTCCCGTTCTCCCAATGTTACCTTGATATCTCCCAGTGCTCCTCTTACAATACACTCGTCACAAGCAGAAATTTCATAATCACATTAGAATTTACTTTCGCATCTGCTTATGATCAATCAAGAAATTAAATTTCATCTATTCCATCTGGAGCACAGTAAGAATCTTTATTCCACCATCAGATTCAGGTTGCCAGCACTGTTTCAAATAGATCAGCCCTGCATCAGCGTATGCGTAAAATAACTGTTTCCCACACTAGTAGAAAGATGATTTTGAAGAAACCTGTAATAGCCAAGATCGCACTCAGAATTGTTTATTCTTGATGATGGTTTTAACAGTTAAGACAATAATCTTATGATCTTCAAAAAACTCTTGTTATACTTCTTGTTCCACTGTGACTGTTTTATCACACATGCCGGGTTGACATTACAGTGGATAGTATGTAGCAGATTCCATACAGGTTTGTTAAAAATGAAAGCGGGTTTTTCACAAATAAAACAGTACAGTTGAAAAGCACGTAATACATCTAGGGATGTACACACACACATAACTTTTTTTTGTTGCTATGTGGGACTTAAAAAGGTTCAAATGGCTCTGAGCACTATGGGACTCAACTGCTGAGGTCATAAGTCCCCTAGGACTTAGAACTACTTAAACCTAACTAACCTAAGGACAACACACACAGCCATGCCCGAGGCAGGATTCGAACCTGCGACCGTAGCGGTCGCGCGGTTCCAGACTGTAGCGCCAGAACCGCTCGGCCACCAGCGGCCGGCTGTGGGACTTAACTTCTAAGGTCATCAGTCCCCTAGAACTACTTAAACCTAACTAACCTAAGGACATCACTCACATCCATGCCCGAGGCAGGATTCGAACCTGCGGCCGTAGTGGTTGCGCGGTTCCAGACTGTAGCGCCTAGAACCGCTCGGCCACCCCGGCCGGCACATACGTAACATTCCACTAATGCTTTCTAGATACTGAATTGCATGACAGTGTGCATTTGTGTACATGTTTACGTCTACATGATGAGTTAATTACATCAAGGATGCACATTTTTCATGTTCTCAGTTGATCTGCAGGAAACATCTACATTGCTGAAGAGGAAAAAGAAAATCACGAAATGCAGCCTGCACATACTTTTTAACAAGGCATGTATTATAAATAATATTACGTCAAAGCATACAAGAATAAACATAATAGATACATCGCACATTGAAATCAGTTGAACTGTCTACTTCGAAGAATGTGGATCCATCCTGTATTTGACTCGTTATGTAAACGTAAGATTGTGCGCAAATGTACACTGTTACAAAGTTCGACGTCCAACAAGCATCTGAGGAATTTTATGAGTGTGGTGTAATGTATCATATTATTATTATTTTTTACTTTTTGCCCTCGACTTTTGTTGTTTTAATAATTTTGTACCATAGATAATATTGGCCTAGAAACAAGACAGGTAGAGATACACTCTTCAACTGATGAATTTTTATATATTCACCTGTTTGTCTCAATAAGTGATAGCAGTCGGATGTATTACGAGTTCCGCCGAGTTAATATCGTTAGAAAATGTGTATTCCAATCGTACATTAAAAAGTGTTATAGGAATAGCAAAGTTTATTCGCCCAGTCATATTCTGTTCATTATTCCGCGACAAGTCGAGAATCCTGCATCAGGAGGATCGAAGTTAATAAGAAGAATTTGCGTGAGCAGAGGAGGGGCGATCTGGAACCAGTATTGCCATACCAATCTCTATGCGCAATAGCGGTAACAAAAAAAGGATATACGTAAATTTACGAATGTTAATCTAATAATGTATTGAATATTGAAGGTCTGTTGATATTAGTGCCAGCTAAATTTCACTCAGCATTTGAGTACTTTGCAATTTCCTTCAATTATTCTTTCAAAATGTGTTTTTTAATTATTTAAGCAGCAATTTTTAATCAGTTTCCATTATATATTATATTTTATGCACGACCCCCCCCCCCCCCCCATTTTCTCCTATTCCCCTCAGCAACTATACGGTGGACTTCCTAGTTACACAAGGTGCTTTTTAATTGTATTGTTTCTATTCACGACAAATCTGTTTTTATTTTCAGCAAACCTGTGTGAAATGTGCTACGTACTATCCACTGTAATGTCAACATGGCAAGTGTGATACAGTCTTAATGGAACAGGATATATAACGACAAAGTTTTTTTTTTTTTTTTTTTTTTTTTTTTGAAAATCAGAAGATGACAGTCTTAACTGTTGAAAGCGGTCATCAGGAATAAATAGCATTGAAAACAATCTTGGCAATTAAAAATTTCTTCAAAGCAACAGAGACCCATCCTTCTAGTCTCTAATTATGAAAAACTTCAATCAAAGATGATTTTGTTTTTCACACTAGATAAGGTGTACCTTTGCACTTTTTGTGTCGTTCGCCCGCTGTTGAAGTACGTCTTCGTTTGGGATAGGGGTAATCAGAAACATATGTTTATATTACAGCAACTTTAGTTGCTCGACATTCCACACAATAGCTCAAGCATTTTATCCACTTTAGTACCGTTCAGTGTGGGCACCGGTTATATGTCGACAGATATCGAAACGGCTCTCCACTAGACACCACATGCTTATAAGTATGTCACAGGTAACGGCCTCTGTTGCGGCGTAGATTCGTTGTCTCAAATCTGCCAGATCTGCAACCCTTGATAAACACCCCTGCACTGAAATCCAGTGGAGTCAGAGAGGGAGGCCGAGAGGGCTACGCAATGGGACCCCCATGCGATTCAGCGAAGTTCGTGACATGGTGATAATCTGACACTGGAGAGTGTATCGATTGCGTATTTACCGAACAATACAAAATGTCGTGTACTTTCGTTTTAAGGATTTGTTTGTGTATACCTCTAGCTCGGACACCCGTTTGCTCTTGATGCGATAAGAACCAAGACCTGTGTGCATACTACAAAAATTAACAGCAATTTAAAAGAGTTAACAGTCAATTATCGGGGACTGAAAAAGTGGAGCAAAGGCATAAACAGTTAATTTTTCATCATATTCTTGGTGCAATGTTAACCCACATGGAACGTGTAGATGTCTTGACTGACACAGTGCCATGAAACTGTTTAGCCCGAGGTCGAATGGAATTTCTGATCAGAACCCTTGTGACCGTTTCAAAGAACTCTTCTTTTAAAAGTCTCTTCTTCCAAGATTGTATTTCACGGGAAAAACGGCGCGCTCTTCTTGATGAATCTTCTCCCACAAGATCACATGCCATCTTCTAAATTCCTACTGTGCGACCAGTTCTTTGCCAAGAACTTTCGCCGGTTCTCTGTAAATTGAACGACACAGTTTCCAATACGTTTTTGTCAAAGCCGATAAATGTCTTCCAGTCAGGAAGACGCTTGTTCAGAAATATCCCCAGTGTGTGTGATTTGATTTACTTGCAATATATACTGCTGCACCACACACTGAATATACACCATGTGATCAAAAGCATCCAGACACCCCGAAAAACATAGGTTTTTCACATTAGGTGCAGTGTGCTGCCACCTGCTGCCAGGTACTCCATATAAGCGACCTCAGTAGTCATTAGACACCGTGAGAGTGCAGAATGGGGTGCTCCACGGAACTCACGGACTTCGAACGTGGTCAGGTGATTGGGTGTCATTTGTGTCATATATCAGTACGCAAGGTTTCCACACTCCTAAACATTCCTAGGTCCACTGTTTGCTATGTTATAGTGAAGTGGAAACTTGAAGGAACACGTACAGCACAAAAACGTAGAGGCCGACCTCGTCTGTTGACTGACAGGCCGCCGACAGTTGAAGAGGGTCGTAATGTGTAATAGGCAGACATCTATCCAGACCATCACATGGGAATTCCAAACTGCATCAGGATCCGCTGCAAGTACTATGACAGTTAGGAGGGAGGTGAGAAAACTTGGATTTCATGGTCGAGGGGATGCTTATAAGCCACACATCACACCAGTAAATGCCAAACGACGCCTCGCTTGGTGTAAGAAGCGTAAACATTGGACGGTTGAACAGTGGGAAAACGTTGTGTGGAGTGACGAATCGCGGTACACAATGTGTCGATCCGATGGCAGGATGTGGGTATGGCAAATGCCCGGTGAACGTCATCTCACAGCTTTTGTAGTGCCAACAGTAAAATTCGGAGGCGGTGGTGTTATGGTGTGGTCGTCTTTTCATGGAGGGGGCTTTCACCCCTTGTTGTTTTGCGTGGTACTATCACGTTTTAAGCACCTTCTTGCTTTCCACGGTTGAACAGCAATTCAGGGATGGCGACTGCATCTTTTAACACGATCGAGCACCTGTTCACAATTCACGGCCTGTAGCGGAGTGGTTACACGACAATAACATCCCTGTAATGGATTGGCCTGCACAGTGTCCTGACCTGAATCCTACAGAACACCTTTGGGACGTTTTGGAACGCCGACTTCTTGCCAGGCCTCACCGACCGACATCTATACCTCTCCTCAGTACAGCACTCCGTGAAGAATGGGCTGCCATTCTCCAAGAAACCTTCCAGCACCTAATTGAACGTATGCCTGCGACTGTGGAAGCTGTCATCAAGGCTACGGATAGGCCAACACCATATTAAATACCAGTATTACCGTTGGAGGGTACCATGAACTCGTAAGTAATTTTCAGTATGGTGTCCGGATACTTTTGATCACATAGTGTATGTCTGCAAGTTCTTGTAACGAGTAATGTTGCATCGCCTGCAACCAGTGATAAACTATAAAGAACAATACATTCCGTCCCGATCTCACATTACCGAGAAAAGCCAACTGAAGACATCACCATAGTGACTTCACCATAGCGTTTATATCCAAATAACGATGAAGGGAGGTGGTTATCGCGTATATTCGAGTGTTCTTGCAAGTGGAGGATTGTCACACGCTAGAGGTCTGTATGTTAATATCCTGCGTATAGAAATTAAATATTGACACAATTTCTTCTCACAATCACTGTGACTACATTTATTGACAGTGTAATGTGTATTAATCCACATTTAGTCTGAACAGAACACTGCCGGATTTAATACTGGTCTTTCATTTTTTATAAAAATCTAGGTATGCTTCTTTGAAAACGATGTAGTCACGTTCGCACATGATGATTCGTTTCTTCTGTCACCTTTTAAAACCAAATACCGTAAACACGAGGATTTTCTTTGGGTTCCCTTCCTTTTCATAGGTTCCCTGGCGTTTTAAGTCTGGTCTGTGTGACAAAAATTACGAAAATTTTGCAAAGTTAGTGTTTCTTTGTATTCTTCATAATACCTCGGAAATTTATGCCTAATAACACATTTGTCCATATAGTTAAAGGGACGGTTATTGTGTGCATTTTGCTTCTTCTTCTTTGGACTGATTCTACAGCACCCCTGTGTAAAGCAACAAATCCCTCCTTCAGTAATCTACACACAGTCGACTTACTCAGGTTAAACATTTTGCTTGCTCAATTCGTCATCATATCCGTCCGCACTATTACTTATTTCTCTTTCCCATTGTCACTAAATTTAATTATGTGAAAACAGGTCCTTGCCACTGCTCGTAAAGCCATTTTCTGCGAATGCTTTCCGTGGTTGAACGACGTGTGCTACTTTGAACTGGAGTATGGTTGTACCTAGTAACCGGTTTCTTTTATTTCAACTTCAACATCTAAGAACCCTTCAACCGGCTAAAACATAACTAACATGTAGTACAAAACTTGAACTGATGGCATAGTACGAGAACTTAAGAGGTGCGGTAATAAACCAATGAGACTGATTTTTCCTTCCCAAGGGCTTTAACCTTGCATCCTGTTATGGCAGGCAGTGTGCGACTTTGGTCTTTCCTCATCACAACCGCAAGTGGCGTGCACACAAAGTTTCAGTCAGGAATAGCTGGTTGATGAGTGAAGTCCTGAGCGTGCTCCTCGTACCGAAATATTCAGTAGCGGTACGCCTACACTTTCTGTGTGAAACTAGATGAGACTGCTGGAGTAACGCCGGCCGAGGTGGTCTAGCGGTTCTAGGCGCTCAGTTCGGAAACGCGCGACCGCTACGGTCGCAGGTTCGAATCCTGCCTCGGGCATGGATGTGTGTGATGTCCTTAGGTTAGTTAGGTTTAAGTAGTCCTAAGTTCTAGGGGACTGATGACCACAACGTTAAGTCCCATAGTGCACAGAGCCATTTGAACCATTTTTGCTGTAGTAACGTACAGGAAACATCAGGTGTCTTGTAGAAACGAGATGCCAACAGGGCACAAGTGTTCCGTTGTCACAAAATATTTTCTGACGACAGAACTAATGTCAAAGGTGAACGTCTCAGTGGGCGACCATCAAAAACACGAACAGATGACAACACAGCCAGTGTGAGAGAAGTTGTGGGAGCTGATCCATGATTAATCTTTAAACGAACAGAACATTAATCGAATACTGTTCGCCTGATACTGGCTAAAAATTTGGGACTGAGAAAACTTTATGCCAAAATGGTTCCCAAAATCCCACACAGCAACACAAAGATCAAGGGAGGACTGTGGCTGCTGATCAGTTGGAACAAGTGGAACTGAATGCAGAATTGCGAATCGAGTTGTCACTGGTGACGAAAGTTGGTTTTTCCAGTATAACCCAGAGGTGAAACGTCAAAGTTTGCAATGATGGTTGAAGGAATAGTCAAGGCCAAAGAAAGCCCCCACGTGAAAGTGCCCATGACAAAGTCAATGGTACAATGCATGCCTGGGTGTTCATTTGCCTTCATGGACCAGTCAGTAAACCAAAACTACTAAAAAGAAATTCTCGAAAGACTTCGAAAACAAGTGTACGTTCACGCAGTGGTGACAACTGGGTCGTGCAACACGGTAACGCACCGCCCCATACTGCAAAGTCTTTTGGGCAGTTTTTGATGTGAGACATTGCTGTGCTACCACAACCTCTTTATCCACCGGAAATGGCCACGGTAATTTTTTTCGACGTGAAAGTGAAGTCACTCGTTAAAGGACACCATTTTGCAACACTATAGGGCATCAAATTAGCTGTAACAAGGGCTTTTCCTGGTGTACCAGAAGATGAATACCAGAAATGTTTCCAACAATGGAAACACCGATGGAGTATGTCTAAGTATATGCTGGCACAAGAGAGTTATTTGAAGGTGTATGAGTGCAGTTGATTAAAAAGGTTCAGTATTAGCGCTTTTTCTAACTACAGTCATTATTTGCAGTCGCACCTTCAGAGGGCTACTTAAGCCAACTGTTTACTGACATGTATGTATAGTACTGAACAATAGGACTAGTTAATTTAAGGGAAAGGCAGAACCAATATTAATATTAACAATGGTATCACAGACTCAAATATACAAATATTGGTTTAACAAAGGTATTTGACATACTTCCTTAAAGTTTTATCCGGTAGTTTGACAAAGGTAGTTGTTCCGGCACCACAAATTGAAAGAATGAAACGAAAAGCAATAGAAACAATAGGACGCAAAAGTTGGGAGCGTAAGTTGAAATAATTGTGCATATTAGCACGAAACGATTATTAACATAGCACACAACACAGATGTATCAGGCATTTGTTTGTTATGAAACGTAAACATTTAAAAACTTTTAACTCGGCATGCATTGCTCATTCAAGATTTTATGCAGCCTCAAATATTCATTTCACATTAATTAGCTCTACTCTCAAAATTAATTAGCTCAATCTAGGGATAGCTTAAACGCCGATCAATCCTCTTACCAAATCCACCTAACGTGTGATAACCGGTACAATGACGGAATAATTCAAGCGAGGGCGAAGTGACAGACAGCACTGCGTCTTCTGAATCCGGTGTTTAAAACATCGAAAGGCAGAAGGAACAACTACAACCAAGCTGGACGAAGGAAACAACAATCCACACCACAATCAAGGAGGCTGTCGAACTACACGTCATGCAGGACAGCATCGGCAAGACGAGGAAAAGTACACTGCCGCAAAAATACGCGTTAGCGGACACTAGGCAGTAAAATATCGCTGGTTGGACTTAACCAAATAATAACACAAAATTCAAAAACTAATAACAGGCAGCAGAAGAAGGCTAATAGAGTCTGCCAACTCGACACGCTCCACTTGCTGCTGTTCGTCTCTCGGCGACCCTCGAGCAGCAGTGCACGAACAAACGGCGGGATCACAAAAACGGAGGTTTCACTACTGGATTAATGTTCACTCAATTCCATGTGCTGCGTCCGGTGAACAACGAGGTTGTGGCCCTCGCAACTACAGCCCTTCGATCCGGCAATACCTGCGTGCCGCCAGCAGTCCCCGCATGTTCTCGCTCTGCCAGACCTCTTTGCTGCTCCGTCCCAACCGAACTACCGACACAACCAACCCGGAAAACACTTCACGTCTTTCCAAAGACAGTACAGGTACTAGATATCGATAAACGCTGCTGCTTCCAGTCACGGACAGTCAACGCTAGCAAACGTAGTGGCGTCAGCTGAAGAAAACGAGCCACCACTACCCCTATTACACGATGCCAACCAACCAACGCGAGCCGCCAACATGCCAGCCGGTGTGGCCGAGCGGTTCTAGGCGCTTCAGTCTGGGACCGCGCGACCGCTACGGTCGCAGGTTCGAAACCTGCCTCGGGCATGGATGTATGTGATGTCCTTAAGTTAGTTAGGTTTAAGTAGTTCTAAGTTATAGGGGACTGATGACCTCAGATATTGAGTCCCATAGTGCTCGGAGCCATTTGAACCATTTTTTTGCATTTATCTGTATTTAGAGCAAGCCGTCATTAATCACACCAAACAGGAATTCTGTCAGGCTCATTATGTATTAACCTATAGTCACTCATCGACAACGACTTCTCGTCCTTCATCGTCAGTCACAGGTTGCTCCTAGAGCGTATTGATACAGAGGACAAAAGCGGTCCTATCACGCATCCCTGGGGCACTTCTGACGAAATAAGTCAGATCTGAAAATCTATTCCGTATGCTCGGATATTCGTTAACAGTATACTTTCGGGAAGTATAGGTATCTGCCTGTTGCCCTTCATGCATGATTCGCAGAATATCGTGCGAGAAAAGGGCAAGCGAAGTGTGGAACTAGTGAGGCTGTATGAATCCGTATTGGTTTATCGGCACAAGTTTTTGTGTCTCATACAGTGTTTGTGAAGAATGTATTCGGGGAAACAGGAAAGGAAAAAATTAGAATCAGTAGAGGTGTGGATAGGGAGAAAATCTAGAAAAAAATCCTGCACCGAAATAAAGTCCAATGAACTACTAGTAATGGCAATTAAAAACACACTGATGAACATATTTCAGATATGAAAAACTGGATTAATTGTACACCCAGTTCGACTTAAGAGCTTCGTTAAAACATCTTAGAAGGAGAAAACGAAACGAAACCATCAAGCAGGCCCAGAAAACCCGTATAGCCAAATGTTATCAGTCAAATGAACAGCAGCGGCTACAACGAAAGATAAATATGTAGAGATACAGAGGAAAGGAAGGAAGGAAGATAACGGTTTAACGTTCCGTCGACATCGAATTCGTTAGACACGGTGCACAAACTCGTAATGTTTGAAAAAGGGAGAAGGAGATCGCCCATACCGTTATCACAGGAACTATTCTGGCATTTGATTGAGCAACTTACGGAAATCAGGGGGCCGACTGAAGTGGCCGATTGGTTCTAGTCGCTACAGTCTGGAACCGCGCGACCGCTACGGTCTCAGGTTCGAATCCTACTCGCGCATGGATGTGTGTGATGTCCTTAGGTTAAGAAACTTCCTGGCAGATTAAAACTGTGTGACAGACCGAGACAAGAACTCGGGACCTTTGCCTTTCGCAGGCATGTGCTCGACCGAGCTACCCAAGCACGGCTCACGCCCCGTCCTCACAGCTTTACTTCTGGCAGTACCTCGTCTCCTATCTTCCAAACTTTACAGAAGCTCTGCTGCGAACCTGCAGAACTAGCACTCCTGAAAGAAAGTCTGGCACACAGTTTTAATCTGCCAGGAAGTCTCATATCAGCGCACACTCCACTGCAGAGTGAAAATCTCATTCTGGAAACATCCCCTAGGCTGTGGCTAAGCCATGTCTCCGCAATATCCTTTCTTTCAGGAGTGCTAGTTCTGCAGGTTCGCAGGAGAGCTTCTGTAAAGTTTGGAAAGTAGGAGACGAGGTACTGGCAGAAGTAAAGCTGTGAGGACGGGGCGTGAGTCGTGCTTGGGTAGCTCAGTTGCTCGAGCACTTGCCCGCGAAAGACAAAGGTCGCGAGTTCGAGTCTCGGTCTGGCACACAGTTTTAATCTGCCAGGAAGTTTTATATCAGCGCACACTCCGCTGCAGAGTGAAAATCTCATTCTGGGTCCTTAGGTTAGTTAGGTCTAAGTAGTTCTAAGTTCTAGGGGGCTGATGACGTGGGAATTTAAATCCCATAGTGCTCAGAGCCATTTGAACCATTTCGTAATCAGGGGTATCCTAAAGCTGGATGATCGGACTCGGATTTCAACCGTCGTCTTGGTGAATACGAGAGTACAGTAGACTAACCATTGCGCCACCACGATCGGTAGTGATGAAGAAGAATGGCAACATCAACGAGGCGTTAAGGTAGGACGATGATAAAAGAAACAGTAACTCTATGATGGTATCTTACATAATCGTGTTGTTTCTTTGCGTCAGAAGCACGTGTTGACGACGGAAGAAGTGTTAGCAGCAGCTGCAAGTGCCGAAGGCTGTTTATGGCCACGCAAGCAGTTCCGCGGGCCCACCGCCTTGACCTGGCGCCGCATCAGATGCGGCGGGCAGCCGGTGTTCCCCAACTGCCGGGAAGCGTTACCGCAGCCGCGCGCCGCTGCCGGCTGGCAGTCGCTGCCCGCTGTCGCAACCACCGGCCATCGACTTCTGCACGCCCTGCCTCTCCTGCCGCCGTTGCTCCACACGCGACGCTCTTGCGCGAGAAGCCTCGGCCACGCCGCAGGATGCCCCAGCGTGCACGCAACTTGCTACTGCGTCGGCGCTACTCAGTTTGCGTGGGTCACGTGTTACATCCGACACGATCTGTCTCACCAGGGTACTATATACCTAGCGGCTCACCGATTTCGCTCGTATTTCATACGACTGCAGAACATACTATAATCCGTTCATCATAAGAATAAACCTGATGTAAACTCTGAACTATATATTCTTCCGCGTTTGCTGGAACCTCATTGGATTTCCGTTCCACGTGGGACTGTAGCTAAGCTGCCTCGAATACTTCCGAGATTGTCCTAAATGCTTTCTCCGAAAATTATTTCGAGCACTTAGTCTACGAACCCACGCGAATTGTAAATGGTTGCGAAAACACACTTGACCTATTAGTCACAAACAATCCAGAGCTAACAGAGAGCATCATGACTGATACAGGGATTAGTGATCACAAGGTCGTTGTAGCTCGGCTCAATACCGTTTCTTCCAAATCCACCAGAAACAAACGCAAAATAATTTAATTTAAAAAAGCGGATAAAGTGTCACTAGAAACCTTCCTAAGAGACAATCTCCATTCCTTCCGAACTGACTATGCAAATTTAGACGATATGTGGCTCGAATTCAAAGATATAGTAGCAACAGCAATTGAGAGATTCATACCTCATAAATTGGTAAGAGATGGAACTGATCCCCCATGGTACACAAAACAGGTCCGAACGCTGTGACAGAGGCAACGGAAAAAGCATGTGAAGTTCAGAAGAACGCGAAATCCCGAAGATTGGCTAAAATTTACAGACGCGCGAAATTTGGCACGGACTTTAATGCGAGACGCCTTTAATAGGTTCCACAACGTAACATTGTCTCGAAATTTGGTAGAAAATCCGAAGAAATTCTGGTCGTATGTAGAGTACACAAGCGGCAAGACGCAATCAATACCTTCGCTGAGCAGTGCCGATGGTACTGTTACCGACGACTGTGCTGCTAAAGCGGAGTTATTGAACGCAGTTTTCCGAAATTCCTTCACCAGGGAAGACGAATGGAATATTCCAGAATTTGAAACACGAACTCGAATGGTATGTTGACCAGAATGGATAGCTGCTGTTGGATTTCCTAGTATTTTACTTATTGTTCTATTTCAAGTAAATTAATTCTGATTATGTAGCTACATTGTATTTTAGCATTGAAGAGAGCGGTTTCTTGCCGAAATCTGGGTATGAAAGAGTAATAAAAAGTGATTGGGTCGCAATTGATGGCAGTGTGCCTCTCCTTCCTCCTTTTCCAGTCGTGTTGGGTCCAGTCGACATGGTCAGGACCCTAGGAGAGGCGCTGTACGTGATATCTTGGTGTTAGCAAAGGAACTCGCGTCGGTCGTCTCCTACCATAGTCCCTTAAAGCCAGCTTTCGCCCCACTCTCAAACGAATACGTTCACCATGCGTACCGCACTGATTTAGGCGGTTATTTCATGCAGTGTTGTTTGTCTGTTAGCACCAACAACTCTACGTAAACGCCGCTGCTCTCGGTCGTTAAGTGAAGGCCGTCGGTCACTGCGTTCTCCGTGGTGAGAGGTAACACCTGAAACTGATGTATATAAATGAGTGCTCTGCCATTGTACTGTTCTTTTATACCTTGTGTACACGATACTACCGTTCTCTGTACATATCGCTATTCAATGACCTTTGTCGCCGGCCGAAGTGGCCGTGCGGTTAAAGGCGCTGCAGTCTGGAACCGCAAGACCGCTACGGTCGCAGGTTCGAATCCTGCCTCGGGCATGGATGTTTGTGATGTCCTTAGGTTAGTTAGGTTTAACTAGTTCTAAGTTCTAGGGGACTAATGACCTCAGCAGTTGAGTCCCATAGTGCTCAGAGCCATTCGAACCAATGACCTTTGTCATCTCAGTGAAGACCCAAAAAGCTTGTAAGCATACATGTTGTTGTAACTATCTTAAGCAGTCCGAAGCTCATTTATTCACATGCGGCTAAAATGACTCTATAGCTCAGTTATGAACTGAGCTTAAGGTCTTTTCACAAAATGTGACTATGGAACCCATCTGGGTCTAAATGAAACGCTAATAAAAACACCCTCATCATGGCAATACTGCAGCTGAAGTCTCTGCAGTAAAATACTGATTATTATGCAGCTGACTGTTGTTTTCATCCATGACTATAATTTGATATGTGTCAACTAGCTTATATTTGATGAATTTGTAGTTGAATGATGTAATTATTGAAATGAACAGAAATACACGAAACAAGTCATTACCGAAATGTGACTCCAACCAGCGATCCAACGATTACCAGTTTCGACCGCTACCGATTTTCGTTTCAATCTGTATGAAATGCTCGAACAGGTACCAATGTTTAAGAATTTGCACTGGCCGGGAATTGAATCCAGACAAACCACAAGTTAGGCGAACATTCTACTGAACAGCCTGTTGAAAAGTTATTCTTTCTTCAGAGAATTAATTTCTCTCGGAAAACTTAAAAGTCGATTGCTGCCAACGCTTTGGTTGATTAATGTTTAAGTCTTGAATTTCACATACCATAAATACAAAAAAATTACAAAAATCCGATTGCCGTGTCATCTCCTTGTTAGATGTAATCCTCAGGAGTGGTATCCATGACTAGCCATGACTAGACAAGCGAAATTCTCGCAGACTTCAGGAAGAATGTAACAATTCCAAATGCAAAAAAGGCTCGCTCCACGTGTGCACACGACTGAACCGTCATTCCAATAAGTCATGGTGTAACTAACAGTTTCAATAATGAATGTCAGTCTCGAGAATTATCCATTATATGAACTGTCGTCATTTTTGACTGAAATCAAAGGGCATGCCCATTATTATAAAGCTTTCTTACTTAGTTGATGCTATTCCTGGGCTTGTTGTCTTCTTTTCATGTGTGTGATGATTTCGAATACGAAGAAATCATAATTTTCCAGGATTGCAAATTTCGTTGAGTCACTAACTACGAAATAAAGAAATTGTTCACGCTTTTAAATTTTCTATTCTGGAACTTGATTGGTTGCCAAACTTGACCACCATCGGCTTCCAAACTTTAATTCCTTATAAAACACAAATATTTCTTACAATGGCTCCATGCGGGTGCTTTCTACAACATTTCTTCCAGACAATTGAGGCAAACAAAGTTAAATAATTAACGTGAGTGGCAAAGACATTATTTGGATTCACCGTTGCATATTGATCAAAACTGTACATATTTACGTGTTGAAATTCGAAATTATCCTACTCACAAAAAATATCAACAGCAAAGTATCAGTTATGGAATTTTCATAAATATAGTTTTTTATGTGCTTCTCTACTTGTAAATCACATTGGTATCAGAGAGTTCATTGTGTATGTTAGGCTTGATTACGTCACAATGGTAACACAATACTGACATAAACTATTTACAGAAGAATGTAAAAATTGAAACACGCCGACGTCGGGGAAGGTCAGTTTGGCTTCCAGAAAAATTCAGGAACCCGTGAGACAATACTGACAATACTTACCTTTTTTTTCAGTCATCAGTCTTCCAACTGGTTTAAACCGGGCCGGTCAGGAATTCCTCTCCTGTGCCAACCTCTTAATCTCAGAGTAGCACTTGCAACCTACGACTTCAGTTATTTGCTTCCACATATTCCTTTCCTCTCCGATTCTCCGCAGAACATCCTCATTCCTTTTCTTATCAACACTCCTGATTTTCAACATTCGTCTGTAATACCACATCTCAAATGCTTCGATCGTCTTCTGTCCCCTTTTTCCCACAATCCATGTTTCACTACTGTACAATGCTTTGCCCCAAATGTATATTCTCAGAAATTTCTTCCTCAAATTAAGACCTATGTTTGATACTAGTAAATTTTTCTTGCCCGGGAATACCCTTTTTGCCATTGCTAGCCTGCTTTCGATGTCCTCCTTGCACCGTCTGTCTTTGGTTATTTTACTGCCTAGGTAGCAGAACTCCTTAGCTTCACCTACTTCGTGGCCATCTTCCTGGTGGTAAGTTTCTTACTGTTCTCATTTCTGCTACTTCTTAAACGTTCGTCTTTCTTTGGTTTACTAACAATCCTATATTCTGTACTACTGAGACTGTTCATTCCATTCAGCAGATCATGTAATTCTTCTACAGGTTCACTTAGGATGGCAATGTTATCAGCGAATCGTATCATTGACATCATTTCACTATAAATGTTAATTCTACTCCGGAACCTTTCTTTTATTTCCGTCATTGCTTCTTCGATGTACAGATTGAAGACTAGGGGCGAAAGACTACATCCCTGTCGTACACCAATTTTAATCCGAGCGCTTCGTCCTTGGTCATCCACTCTTATTGTTCCCTCTTGGTTCTTGCGCATATTGCTTATTACTCGTCTCTTCCTATAGCTTATCCCTATTTTTCTGTGACCATCGATCATCTTGCACCACATCCTGCACTATCGAACGCTTTTTCCAGGTCGACAGATCGTATGAACGTCTCTTGATTTTTCTTTAGCCTTGTTTCCATTATCAACCACAAGATCAGAATTGCCTCTCTGGTGCTTCTACCTATCGTAAAGACAAACTGGTCATCTAACACAACCTCAAATGTCTTTCCATTCTTCTGTATATTATTCTAACCTCAATTTTCTTTTCCATTCTTCTGTATATTATTCTTCTCAGAAACCTGGATGCATGAGCTGTTAAGCTGATTGTGTGATAATTCTAGCACTTGTCAGCTCTTGCGGAACTGTGTGAATGATATTTTTCCGAAAGCCAGATGGTATGTCGCCAGAGTCATACATTCTACACACCAACGTGAATGGTCGTTTTGTTGTGACTTGCCTCAATGATTTTAGAAATTCTGATGGAATGTTATCCATCCCTTCCCCCTTGTTTGATTTTAAGTCCTCCAAAGCTCTCTTAAATTATGATTCTCATACTGTATCCCCCATCTTTTCAAAATCGACCCTTGTTTCTTCTTGTAACAGCCGCTCTCTCCTCTTCATTCAACAGTGGAGTTCCCGTTGCACGCTTAATGTTACCACCCTTGCTTTTAATTTCACCGAAGGTATTTTGACTTTCACTATATGCCGAGTCAATCCTTCCGACGATCGTTCCTTATTAGACATCTTCACAGAAATGCAACAGGACGCATACTATTCTGAAAAGAAATTGTAAAATGAATGTCAACAAAAGAAAATAAGGGTAGTGGAATGTAAATGAATTAAATTATTCGATGTTGAGGAGTTAGATTAGGAAATGCTGTGGGTGAGCTGTACTATTTAGCAGCAAAATAACTGATAATTGACAAAGCCGGGAAGATATGTATGTTGCTGCATTCCTGTCTTTCCCTAAACTTCATTCCACTTCCTTCTTTTGTCCAACGATTGCATTATTTCGCCTGTTGCCCAAGGCTTCTCGCAGTTACATACTTTGTACCTAAGTTTGTTTGTCCAACATCTGTGATTGGTCATTTTATAGCGTCCACTCCTTTTCACCTTGAAGTGCCTACTCTGGCATCCCTCATTGCAGTATTTACCTCCTAAGCGATCGTCAAACGCATGTAAACATTCCTCAGTACGTTAGTGTCCCACCTTCCTCCACACTGATTCTTCTGGATCTCTTAAGCTTCAGTCTGGTCTTCATCATTACTAAATTGTAATCTAAGTCTACATCTGCTTCTGTGGATGCCTTATATTGCAATATCTGATTTCGGAATCTCTGATAGAATCAAGTCCTGGTCTTTTCCAAGTAAGCTATATCCCCTCCTCTTGTAATTCTTGAACATAATATTCGCTGTTACATCTGAAATTTATTGCACAACTCAGTCTGGGTCCTTCCTCATTCCTGCTACCGAGCCAATACTCTCTCGTAACCCTTTTTTCCATTCCTTCATTTACAATAGAGTTCCAATCCCCCATGATGATTATATTTTCATCTCCCTTTACCTGTTCAGTATCTTCATATACTTTCTATATCTCTTGAACTACCGCCTGCGGCGTCTGCATATATACCTGAGCTGATTTAACCACGATAACTTTTATATACGTCCATTAATGTTTCGTTAAATAAATATTCGTTTCGTCGTCAGTTTCTTATTGTACCTCAATTAGGTTCATATCTCGCAGTGAACTGAATTGCTCCTTTACAATGAAATACGATTCGTTGTAACATTACAACTGTTTGATAGCATATAAAAAATGCGACTGGTACACTGTGCGCGGGAGACTTCTAATCTCCCGCCATTGACTGTGATCACAATCGTACCAGCAACGACTGCCAGAAGACGTCGCCAGAGGTCGCCCGTTGACATCGACCGACAGCTTGGTTACAGTGCGTCCGATCTTCTTCGTCACTTTTCTGCAGGATGTGCATAGACATGAGTCCTGCACTTCTGCTTTTGCTGTTGAAACCACGCCAATCGCATGTGAAATAGCTGTATCTGTCTCGGGAAGAACGTGCCGAAAACTAGTTACTTTTTCCTCAGCTACTGGAACAAGCAAACAAGTTTTACAAAAATATGAGAACTGAGAGAGAAACGTTCTCTGCCATACTGAAGTTTTTTGTGGTGATGCTGGAAAGCAATCCAGATACAGAAAATGCGATTCTGAAGAGAGGCTAGTCGTAACCACTCAGCAATTTTTAATTCATTTCAATAAATTGTTCAAAAACTGAGTTTCTCTGTATCTGATATGAACTCAAATTCTATTAGAGTACTCTTCAGTATAGCATCACACACTAAACCTAGTGAAATAACATAATGACCAGGATACAGTTTTTAAGTTAATTTCTTCGCAAATCATCTACATCATTCAATTTGTGTAATCTCTTAATTGCTAGAGGGTAATTTCTTGTGTAATCAGTTAATTTCAAGAGAGCAATTTTAATTTACATATGATCGTGACTTGTGATTTGCAATTAAGCAGTGATTTCAGACGATAGAGTCCGGGATATATTCCTGTAATTACGCTTCCTATCCTCAGGGTGTCACAGAGTCCTTACTCCTTCTTCCAAAATTATTTCTCACAATACATGTTTCGCATGTGCGAAAGTTGGTCGATTCGACAGAATAATATAAATTGATTTTAATTTCGCCGATATTTACCCGAATTACGTACTTTCTGGAGTTGAGAACAATTGCGCTCATAGCGCACACTTACTGGCGTTCTGATTCGAGGAGATCGGCCGTCTTCGGCAGATGTCGGATATCGGTGGGATACCTGGTGTCGGTGCCACAGTAACCAGAGCCTTAGACGGTTGCGATAACTTTCTGTGGACATCTGACTCTCTCGTATGGTATTCTACAGGACTGTAGAACTTTAAACTTATGTTCCTCGAAAAAACTGGAGAACCACTACATACTAGCACGTTTTTTTCCCCTTTATTGTTATTTTCATACCTGTACAATCAGGTAGGCTGGCAGCGGCATGCTACGCCGCTCTTCAGCCTTAGAGTTGACAATGATATAACACAGAAAGAAGATCCAGAATGAACATAGTGACGGGCAAAAAATAGTGGACACAGAAATACTAAAAACACGGAGCCGTTCACACTCGACACTGAAAACATGTTGACACGGCGCACATAACACTGATGAATTCGACGGCACAGGTGAACGTATGAGCGTGACGGCGGACACTAAAAAACAAAAAACCACGGCACACACACGCGAAACTGATGGCGATGATCTCCGGCGCGCGAATGTCCACATAGCGTGTACGAGTCCGGGGACCTGCCAAGAGGGGAAGAAGGGGGAGTGGGAGGGAGAGGGGTGAGCAAGGATGCCAATGGCGGAGGAGACGGTAGTAGGAACGGAGGAAGGGGTGGAGGGGAAGCCCGTGGGAGGAGTGAGGAGAAAGGGAGGAGGGAGGGAAGGGGGAGAGAAGGGAGAGAGGGCGCCCAAAGGAAACAAACACAGGAAGAGGGAGGGAGGATCAAAGTTGGTAGGAGGGATATATGGAGGGGAGGAGGGCACCATCACGGAGGGGGAGCTGGCGGAAGCCACCTTGGGAGAGGGTGTGGAGAGATGGAGAGCAGGTGGGACATGGAAGTACAGGTGTGGCAGCGGACGGGGGCGGGAGTAGATGGGAGAGACCAGCGGGTGAGGAGGATCGAGTTTGCGGGAGGTGTAGAGGATCTGTATCCATTCGAGGAAAAGGAGGAGGTGGGGGAAGGGAATTAGGTAGTACAGGATCCGCGTGGGGGAGGGGAGACGGATGCGATAGGCGAGGTGAAGAGCATGGTGTTCCAGGATCTGAAAGGATCTGCCCGCATCTCGTGGTGGTGCGGTAGCGTTCTCGCTTCCCACGCCCGAGTTCCCGGGTTCGATTCCCAGCGGGGTCAGGGATTTTCTCTGCCTCGTGATGGCTGGGTGTTGTGTGCTGTCCTTAGGTTAGTTAGGTTTAAGTAGTTCTAAGTTCTAGGGGACTGATGACCATAGATGTTAAGTCCCATAGTTCTCAGAGCCATTTGAACCATTTTTTTTGAAAGGATTTGTAACAGGTAGGGGGAGCGGAGATCCAAGCAGTGTGGGCGTAGCAAAGGATAGGGCGAATGAGGGATTTATAGGTATGGATGATGGTAGAGGGGTCCAGACCCCAAGTTCGGCCGGAGAGGAGTTTGTGGAGACAGAGGCGGGAGCGTGCCTTGGCTAGGATCATCCGCAGGTGGGGGGTCCAGGAGAGGCGATGGTCAAGGGTGACATCAAGGTACTTAAGGGTGGGCGTGAGGGCGATAGGACAGTCATAGATGGTGATGTAGAAATCGAGGAGACAGAAGGAAGGAGTAGTTTTGCCTACTATGATCGCCTGGGATTTGGCAGGATTGACCTTAAGCAACCACTGGTTGCACCAAGCGGTGAACCGGTCAAGATGGGACTGGAGAAGGGGTTGGGAGCGCTGCGGGGTGGGGGCAAGGGCAAGGAAGGCAGTGTCATCGGCGTACTGGAGAAGGTGAATGGGGGGTGAAGGCGGCGGCATGTCTGGCGTATACAAGAGGTACAGAAGAGGGGAGAGGACGGAACCCTGGGGCACACCAGCGGAGGGGAAAAAGGTGTAGGAATCCATGTTGTGGATGGTGACGTAGGAAGGACGGTGGGAAAGAAAGGACCCGATCAGATGGACATAGTTAATAGGAAGGGCGAAGGTTTGGAGCTTGAAGAGGAGACCGGAATGCCACACGCGGTCATAGGCTCGTTCAAGGTCAAGGGATAGGAAGATAGCGGAACGACGGGAATTAAGCTGTTTGGAGAGGAGTGAGGTGAAGGAGAAGGTCATCGGAAGAGTTGGACGGCCGAAAGCCACACTCGGGAATGGGAAGGAGGCGGTGCTGGCGGAGATGCTGGTGGATGCGTCGGGTGAGGATGGATTCCAGGACCTTGCTGTAGACCGAGGTAAGGCTGATGGGACGGTAGGAGGAGACAGCGGATGGCGGTTTACCTGGTTTAAGGAACATCAGGATACGGGAAGTTTTCCACAGGTCGGGGTGGTAGCCGGTGGACAGGACTACATTGTAGAGCCCGGCCAGTGTGGACAGGAAAGAGGCAGGAGCTTCACGAAGGTGACGAAAGATGACCGCATACTAGCACAGTATTCGTCATATATAAATTATTCGTGAGATCTATGGTCCGAAGACTGGTTTGAATGCAGCTCTCCATGCTAGTCAATCCTGTGCAAGTCTCTTCAACTCCGAATAACTGCTGCAACCTACATACCGGGTGATCAAAAAGACAGTATAAATTTGAAAACTTAATAAACCACGAAATAATGTAGATAGAGAGGTAAAAATAGACACACGTGCTTGGAATGACATGGGGTTTTATTAGAACCTAAAAAAAGTTCACAAAATGTCCGACAGATGGAGCTGGACAGCAAAACGTCAGTGACTGCGCATGACAATCGTGTATAAAAGGAGCTGTATTGAGAGAAAGAATCAGATGCGCCAGCAGTCGCAGCATGTTGACGTTACCTGAAAAGGCACTTTTAGTGAAGCTGTATTATCAGAATGGGGAATGTGCTAGTTCCGCGTTACGATCCTATCGCCATAGGAAGGGGATTCAATGGGTAAAGGTCCGTTGACAAATGCAGCTGTGGTGAGAATGATTTCGAAGTTCGAAGCCACAGGTTGTTTAGACGATAGACCCCGTAGTGTCCGTCCGAGCACAAGGCGTGATGCTGCTGAGACAGTTCAGGTAGAAATGGAGACTGTAGCGGGTTCGTCTATGCACGGGTAAGTCAGCGCTCGTGAAGTCGCACGTCGCACCGGCATTCCATACACTACTGTTTGGTTGGCACTGAGGCTTACCCTCCGATGCTATCCGTACAAAATCCATCTGCATCATGAACTGTTACTTGGCGATTTAGTGAAGCGGAGAGCATTTGCGGTGTGGGCGTTTCAAAAGATGGCGGAGGATGACGATTGGTTGAGTAACGTGTTGTGGACCGACAAAGCTCATTTCAAACTTCGAGGGTCTGTCAACTCCCACAACTGCAGAATTTGGGCTACCGAAAGTCCTTTAACTATCGTGGAAACTCCATTGCACGACGAGAAAGTCTCGGTATGGGTTGGATTTACCACATCTACCGTTATCAGGCCTTTTTTCTTCGAGGAAATGCGTGATTCTGGTTTTTTAACTGCTACCATGATGGGTGAGAGGTAGGCGGATATGTTACAGAATCGCATCATCCCCAGCCCAGTTGATAAACACCTGCTGGAACATACGATGTTTATGCCGGATGGCGCTCCACTCCATATTGCTAGACGCATGAAAGATCTCTTGCACGCGTCGTTTGGTGATGATCGTGTGCTCAGCCGCCACTTTCGTCATGCCTCCCAGGTCCGTGCGATTATTGGCTTTGGGGTTACCTGAAGTCGCAAGTGTATTGTGATCGACCGACATCTCTAGGGATGCTGAAAGACGACATCCTACACCAATGCCTCACCATAACTCCGGACATGCTTTACAGTGCTGTTCACAACATTATTCCTCGACTACTGATATTGTTAAGGAATGATGGTGGACATATTGAGCATTTCCTGTAAAAAACATCATCTTTGCTTTTTCTTACTTTGTTATGCAAATTATTGCTATTCTGATCAGATGAAGCACCATCTGTCAGACATTTTCTGAACTTTTGTATTTTTTTGGTTCTATTAAAACCCCATGTCATTCCAAGCATGTGTGTCAATTTGTACCTCCCTATCTACATTATTCCGTGATTTATTCAGTTTCCAAATTTATACTGACTTTTTGATCACCCGGTATATTTGAATCTGTTTACTGTGTTCAAGCCTTGATCTCCCTCTGAAATTTTAATTTCCCCCCCCCCCCCCCACCCCTCTCCGCCACGATCTACAAATTTCTTCCATTAGGAATTTAACAGTTCCTTGAATCCTCATTATGTGTCGTATCAATGGATCCATTTAGAAGAGCTGTGCCACAAATTTCCCTTTTTTTCTCGTTTTGACTCAGTACCTCCTCATTTGTTATTTTAATCTTAAGCATTCTTCTACACATCTCAAAAGCTGCTATACTTTACTGAGTTGCCTACCGTCGACTTTCACTTCCTTAGAAGGCTGCACCCCAGTCAGATGCCCCCATAAAGATTTCCTTACAGTTAGTTAATATTAAATGTTAAAATAATCATCTTTTGCAGAATTGCTTTTTTTGTTATTGCTGAAACTTCCCCTTTTTGAAGAATTATACAGGACTGTGCTTAACCTGACACACAATATTTTTGGCGCAACGCAATCTGACTTTCAAAAATCCCTACAAAAGAATGGCCCTGACTAACATTAACCTATGCGTTTCACAAATCAGTTACCTCACAAAAATCTTCGTTACTCGAACTACTGCAATACAGCGAGCGCCACTACTGCCAGCTAAATAAAAGATTCAAACTATGGAAGGCACTAACTACTGATATGCATAGTTAGCAAATGAAAGATTTTGATAGAGAACAAATAATGTATTTACCATAACAGTCATAATATATATAGCAGTTCATGACAAATTTCAAAACTCCGCCATCTCTCTCCCCACATCCACCACTGTTGGTGGCTCACCTCCAACTGCGCAACGCTACGCGCTGTTCACATCCAGCTGCCGCTGCCCAGCACTACAATGGCAGACAACAATGCAAACTAGCCGCAGACTGCACACAGCACAGCCAGTGATTTTCATACAGAGCGCTACATGGCGTTACCAATAAGAAAACCTAAACAGCCTACTTACATAGCCCCAATGCTCCCCACAAAAAATTTTACAAATTGTTTTGGGCACTGGCCAATACAGATTTGAAAAAATTTTTCATAATTACAGTAAGAAAAATATCAAATGCACACACTTATTAATACAATGTTGGTCAAAAGCTAAAATTTTCTCACAGTCCATAAAGACAGTCCTGATCATTCATCACAGTGAAACTGCCGTTTCTTTTCTCAAAGTCTGAGCAGTAAAAGACAATGCACACAGAAGTAGTGGATTTCCATGCAGTCTTGAAGAAGTAGTGTTGTCCCTCCAACGGAAAGACAGTGCTTACTCTTGACATGCTGACAGGTAATTGGCTACAACAAAGCAAACCCACAGCAGAGTCATTCGACGTTTTGAAGAATATTGGTAGGTAGGTCATCACAGAGCAGACCCACTGTAGTCCTGGTAGAGAGTATGGTATTGGTGGGCCACCAGATGTGCAGACCCACTGCAGTCCTTGTAGAAATAATGGTATTGGTGAGTCAGCAAAGACGCAGACCCACTGTAGTCCTTGTAGAGACGGCCAGCAGCCATCTGTTGCAAATGTGCAGGTGCACAATCACCATCGAAGAGTCTTGCAGATAATATAGTAAGTCCATAAACCACCACTTGTCCACTCACAAAAAATTTGTTTGAAATGTCCTTAGAACCAGCAGTGCTGTTATCCAGTCCCTTGCTGAATTATCAACACACGTGCAAACACTAACAGTCCCTACTTCTCACATATTGTCCATATATTATGACCAACAGAAACGTGTGCAGTGAAATGTAGCTTACAGGTTACTTAATTTGATGAACTGGTGTCAATTACAATTTTATAACATAAGAATACAATAACAAAGGTACAAAATACATCATTACAGAACATAATAGTACAGATAACATTTGTAGTAAAACAGGCTTTACAAAAGAATAGAAATAAACATATACATCAATGTTACAGGAATTATGACATGAGTACATAGATAAAAGACCAGAATGACTTTCGGAATATCAACTTCACACATGAGCATTAAAACAAAACAGAATAAATAATGTCTAAACACCTTTATGAAGAAAATAACATAGTATTTGAAAAATTCTACAACATAAATCTTATTAGCTAAACACATAAAGACAGGAAAAACACAAATACACAAGGGTACACAAACATATAGCGGAATAATACAAAAGGAAAGGACAGGTTTGTTGTACTGCAGTATTTTGCAAATAAAACTTTCTTTACTTCTTGGAGATCTCCCTTCATTCATCATTATTCCCTAAAAGTCCTATCTATACCTGCTTTCTGTATTCTATTCATATTTCTTTCAAAATAATTATTTCTCAGTGTACAATACTCATTTTGGCCCAAATCTTTTTCATATAACTTCTCAATGCATTCTTTCCCTATTGTCCATAGTCAGTTTCTTATATAGTCTACCCCCTCTTAAGCTAACTTAAATCTACTGAGCTCAGATGCATAAACTAAGGGACGAGGCAATGCAGCAGCACAAAACAATTAATACAAACAGCAATGAAAAATAAATTGGAAATTGTCAAAGCAATTGCAATATTACAACTAATATAAGGCAATGAGCAGCAAACAAGAAAAATAAATCAGTAGTAAAACTGGCTTAACAGAGTAATGTATAGTGAAATTTAGTAGCACTATGCCTGGAAAACAATAGTAGAAAATGAAATAACTTATACCTAAACATGACATAGCTCAAGCAGAAAAAATAGTACACTAAAGATAACAATGCAGATAAGGGAAATGTGTAATCACATCTTAATGTCTAAGTAATTAAAGTGGTGCACCACAAAAACTAATTCTACAAAAAATTACCAAGTATTTGAAAAGTAAACTATGTATGCAGTTCCTGTGAAGGGAAATGTCTTTGTGCTCCCTCATTTTTTTGAAAAAAATTATTATTTACTCCATCTGTAGACAGAAAATATTTATATTAGTACATCTATAAAATTTTATTTTAAGCAATGCTGCAGTGCAGCTAGAAACTATATATTGAAGAAAATGAGCAAATATGTACAAAGGAGGGCTTGAAACATCATTCATTAGCCATATGGCATTTCATAAGGTAGTAAAAATTCTCTCAATTCTCGAGAAAGACGCTTGTCATAATCAGGTGTGCAGATGTAAGTATCTTTCCAAGTAATGAGAGTGTCGTATTTGCGGTGCTTTCTACAAGGAATATCAATAGCGAGGATAATGGCCTCCCTTTTTTTTTCTACCTGTGCCTCTGAAAGGCACACGCTAATGGCCTTTTCTTTTCAGGCGACTGTCGCCCAGCTGGGTGCCCGCAACGCATTACGTGCAGGTGGTCACTTAACTTTCTTACGGAAATATTTACGACGGCAGTTTCCGCCACAGTGACAGTCTCATATAAAAATATTTCACAGGTCAAGAATTTGGGTTACAAATCTGTAGAAACAAAATCCTATAAATATAACAGCGTCCAAAAAATTTTCACCAGCATTGTGATACATTCATGCATATACACACATTTCATAACTCTTAAAGTACAATTCTTGGTTTCCAACAACCTTTTTCACAAACCAGAGTCCCTAACCACTAGTCATTATTCCTTACCTTATTCGTTGACACTTCTTCAATATTTCATCATTACAGATACGTAGCATAATCAAATAACTCATATAGCATCAGCTTACTGATCATAAACATACCGCAACAGCATAATACACATAGTCATCGTAATAATAACATCATAACACCTCAGTCAACTCTCAAAATCGTCGTAGCTTCCTCCAATAATTTCAAAACCTAAAAAAATTCTCTGCTCATGTCAAAAGTGTCATCTGCCTCAAACGTACTTTAAAAATCATGATCCCATACCAAATACATCATTCAAAGCTCTCATAGTATCACAATGGTTCCGAAAATGTATGAACAGTTTACAAAGTACAGACAAAATACAGTTTCACAAGTGTGAAGTTATCCAACTGTATAATTGGGTAAACATCTGTCACTGATGTAGTAAAATAAATGTTTGTCTCTCTCAGTTAAATGATCAGATAGCTGTGTAATTATGTGTTAGAAAAATATGGTACCGATGTGTAAAGTTGTGTAAGCAAATACCATATTAGCTAGGGCTCCTTGTGCTTGCCAAACACATGGTACACAAAGTAGGCGTGTACCCCCCTGAGGATTAACGTAATTATACCCTCAGGTGTTACAGATTACAGCAATGGAGTGAACTGTACCACGGAAAACCTTCGTATCATTGTACTTCAAATATCTTAAAAAAGTAAATGTTTTAAGTACAAAATTAATCACTCAAATGCGTGTCCTGTAGCGCTAAATGTGCGTCTTGCTGTAAGATAATTCTGTGGAAGTGTCGTAATAATCGTCCTCTGAAAGCTAAGTTCTGCAGAAGTCAATGTACTTACCTCATGATAAACAAAAGTGAAATACTTTGAGTATAGATATCTTAGTTATTACGCTTATTGACATGATGAAGAAAGTACTGTGCTGTAACGTATTGTTGTGCTATGGAAAAGGCAGTCTCACTGTAGCTATACCACAAAAGTTACTACTAAAACATGTTTTACTTTCCAGAATAAAACAGAAAACTGTGCAGATATAAAACAGAAACACTGCAAAAGCAACATTGTAAATTGTCACTCATTAGTAGTGTCGTGATAAAATCGGGTAGGTGTTACATAAACTAACCACTGTATCATCTGGTATCTCACAGAAAGTACTTTAAATCCAGAATGTATTTTCAAGTAAACCAAAATGTTGCATTAAAATCTCATTAGCAGTACCGGTATGTTCTAAGTATGTGAGCCTTATAGTCATTACGTAATTGTGCAACTACCAAGCAAGAATGTACACACACAATAACACTGTGTCATCTGTTCACAATAACAATGCATTCGTAATTTCTGTTTAAATAAATTCTCTTGGTTCTTGACTGGATATTTAACTTCAAACAGTGTTGCATGTTAACAGATTCTAAGTCTGACAAAGCATACTAGAAATGTGAAGTGAAAAATTTTATGGCAAAGACTAAGTTATAAAGCAGATTATCTTTCAATAAACGGTTTTACATGTGAAATGTGGTGCAATCCTTTACTCTTCCTAGTACGCAGAGGTTCAACTTAAACGGAATTATCGTGCGGGATACGTCGGTAAAGAATACTGGAATTTTTCTGAAGGTTAGCGTCTATGTTATTTTTCTCTGAGCCAGCCGGCGCACGCGGCTGCCTACTGAACGAGTCATTGTCTGTCTCTTTGTTGGCGCGCGTCGTTATTGGGATTAGGAGACCGAACTTCTACAAATTCACCTTGACGAGAAGGCGCTGCCCTGTTTGAAGCTCGCCAGTTCTGATGGAATTCAGGTCTGTCGTTTTGTCGGTAGTTTACATAGTTTCTTTCTTGTCGGTCACATGGTGGAGAATTTCTCCCTGAATCGTAACTGCGCGCTGGACCGTTGCGTCTAAAGTTATTCTGTCTCCCTTGATAATAATTATTTTGGTTCCCATATTGTCTGTTTCTCTGATTGTCTCTATGATAGTCACTCCCGCGGAGAGGTGACCTTTCCCTGTAATTATTACTACTCTGCCAATGGTTGTCATACAGGTGGTGTCTGTTTTGGTCACGATTTGCGTTGTAAGAATAGACTTGTTGTGTCCAGTTATTGTTTCTGTCGTCACGGAATTGTGACGGATGTGACCTGTAGTGATTGTTTTCCTGTTTTCGCATCCCGCGACTGTCTGTGTCAATTTCTAATTCTTGTAAGAGTCCCTGAAAAGCTTCAATGTCGTCTTTGCAACGTCCTGCCAAAATAATATGTCGTAAATGTTCAGGTAATTTGATTAAGCAAATGCAGATGAGTTCTGAGGGGCTGTATGGGTTTGACAGGTACTGATTCTTGTGCAACATGTCTTCAAAATATTTAACAAGACTGAAGAATTCAGATTGTTCGAAATGTTTCATCATTATGATGCCATGGTTTACTCGGTCTTGTGTGGTTTCAGACCAATATGCTGAGAGGAAGGCATGGTAAAATTCTCCTTCACTGTGGCAATCGTGAATGACCGATCGCATTCTTACAGCTGGTTCATTCTCTAAGTAGCCACACATAAATTCTAATCTGTGTTCTAACGACCAGTTGGGAGGAAAACAATGAGAGAATTGATGGAGCCATGCTTGTGGATGAATGTCGTTGCCAGAATTCTTAAATGTTTTGAATTTACGTGTAGTAATGAACAGCTTATAGTCAAAACCATCATGTCGGCGAGTCGCATATCGGTCATTGTTACTTCGTTTCGGCGGTTCCATCTCAAAATCCAATGCGCCTAGCCCATTTCTTTCATAACTTCCGAAATGCCCTGTGTTATTATTTTGCGGCTTTTCCGTATTTCTAAGTCCCTCTTCCCGTGTTGGAGCGCGAGTGTCCTCTGAAATACGTAATTCTTGTATTACCTGTGTCAGCTGATCTTGTACTTCCCGGATTTCTCTTTGGTGTACCGTATTAATTTGCTTCAGATTTTGTTTCAATTTCCTAATTTGTTCGCTCTCTTCTGTGTCATTAAAGACTACCGGTTTTGTGTCATTCAGATTATCATCTACCTTCGTAGATAAATTATTTAGCTGATCCGAAAGTTCAACTACTTTCTCTGATAATGAACTAATTTCCTCCATGTGTCTTTCTGAACCAATTTTCAGAGTATCTAATGCGTCCTTTAAGTTTTCTTGAGTTTTTGCAAGTTGCATAACCGAATCGGTAGATGCAACTGAGTCAGTTTTAGCTTGCAGGGTCTCATGATTTTGATGAACAATAGTTTGCAGTTATTTTATGGCTGCTTCGTGATTCTGTAATGTATTTTCATGCCGCGAAAAAATAGGTTGAAAATGCTCACAAATTTGTGTTTTTACGTCATTACAGACTTTTTGACATTTCGATTCAATGTTATGTAACTCAGTAGTTAAATCTTCACGTGTTTGTTCAAGCGTCATGTCTAACTTTTGAAGCTTTTGCTGTGTTTGTCTCTGATTTTGTTCCATTGTGTCTAACTGTTGCTGTGTTTGTCTCTGATTTTGTTCCATTGTGTCTAACTTTTCAAGCTTTTGTCCCATTTGTTGCATTAATTGTAATAACAATGCACTGGTGTCTGAAACATGTTCCTCAGTGCTTTTCGGCAGTGAATTTGCACCGGCAACATTCACATTTTGACAAGCGGAAAATGTGTCTTGACTCATTTGAGAAAACGGTGAGGACGCAAAACCTGAATCTACAGTATTTGCAAAATTGTGTCCTGTCATTTCGAATTCCTGAGGCGAGCTGTTGCCGAGCGATCGATCGATAATGCTTCCCTGTTCACTACCTGTTTCACTGTTTATGCCATTATTTGCAGCCCGCTCCATTTCCCTATGCACAGTTACCAAATTACTACTTTGAACGTCTGTTAATTCATTACACAGTGGTGCTGGCAAGCTACGCTCGTCGTCACTATTATTTCTCAGTTTACTTTGGAGCCTAGTGTTACGTTTTTCACACGCTATTATTGTCACAATATTTCACACGATAACACAGAAAAGCACAATTTGAAGAGCAAAAATAAGAGAACACATTAACATAGCACTGAAAATAATATCTCGTTAATTGGAAGCGCAGCTGTGAAATACTTGGTGCAAATCTACATGCATGCCACAACTGTTTTACTGTACAACAATGAAAGACTGCAACTACAAAGGAGATTCTCTCTACAATTACGCGCTAGCAATAAACAATAGCTACACTAATTACACAAACTACAAGAAAAAATCAGAAGATTCCAGTGAGGTATCCTCGGCTAAGGGTCGACATATGAAACTTCCCCTTTTTGAAGAATTATACAGGACTGTGCTTAACCTGACACACAATATTTTTAGCGCAACGCAATCTGACTTTCAAAAATCCCTACAAAAGAATGGCCCTGACTAACATTAACCTATGCGTTTCACAAATCACTTACCTCACAAAAATCTTCGTTACTCGAACTACTGCAACACAGCGAGCGCCACTACTGCCAGCTAAATAAAAGATTCAAACTACGGAAGGCACTAACTACTGATATGCATAGTTAGCAAATGAAAGATTTTGATAGAGAACAAATAATGCATTTACCGTAATAGTCATAATATATATAGCAGTTCATGACAAATTTCAAAACTCCGCCATCTCTCTCCCCACATCCACCACTGCTGGCGGCTCACCTCCAACTGCGCAACGCTACGCGCTGTTCACATCCAGCTGCCGCTGCCCAGCACTACAATGGCAGACAACAATGCAAACTAGCCACAGACTGCACACAGCACAGCCAGTGATTTTCATACAGAGCGCTACGTGGCGTTACCAATAAGAAAACCTAAACAGCCTACTTACATTGCCAGTGTGCGTTTTATACACTGAAGCGCCAAAAAAACTGGTATAGGCATGCGTATTCATATGCAGAGATATGTAAACAGGTAGAATACCGCGCTGCGGTCGGCAACGCTTATATACGACAAGTGTCTGGCGCAATTGTTAGATCAGTTACTGCTACTACAATGGCAGGTTATCAAGATTTAAGTGAATTTGAACGTAGTGTTATAGTCGGCGCAAGAACGATGGGACACAGAATTTCCGAAGTAGCCAAGAAGTGGGTATTTTCCCGTACGACCATTTCACGAGTGTACCGTCAATATCAGGAATCCGGTAAAACATCAAATCTCCGACATCGCTGCGGCCGGAAAAAGATTCTGCCAGTACTGGACCAACGACGACTGAAGAGAATCGTTTATCGCGACTGAAGTGCAACTCTTCCGAAAATTGCTGGAGATTTCAACGCTGGGCCGTCAACAAGTGTCAGCCTGCGAACCATTCAACGAAACATCATCGATGTGGGCTTTTGGAGCCGAAAGTCCTCTCGTGTACCATTGATGACTGCACGACACAAAGCTTTGTGCCTCGGCTGGGCCCGTCAACACCGATATTGGACTATTGCTGACTGGAAAAATGTTGCCTGGTCGGACAAGTCTCGTTTCAAATTGTATCGATCGGATGGACGTGTACGGGTATGGAGACAACATATGAATCCATGGACTCTGCGTGTCAACAGGGGACTGTTCAAGGTGATTGAGGCTCTGTGACAGTGCAGGGCATGTGTAGCTGGAGTTATATTGGACCCCTGATAACGTCTAGATATGACTGTGACAGGTGACACGTACGTAAGCATCCTGTCTGATAGTCTGCATCCATTAATGTCCATTATGCATTGCGACGGTCTTGGGCAATTCCAGCAGGACAATGCGATGGCCCACACGTCCCCCTCGTACTCTTACGGATTTATGGGCAGCCCTGCAGAAGTCACGGTGTCATTTCCCTCCAGCACTACTTCAGACATTAGTCGACTCCATGCCATGTCGTGTTTAGGCACTTCTGCGTGCTCTATAATGTTCATATCTGAGGAGTCTGGTGGTCAGCGGAAGTGTTTGAACTCAGAAGAGTGTTTCTGGAGCCACTCTGTAGCAATTCTGGACTTGTGGGGTGTCGCATTGTCACGGCAGATACGACCTCATCTGTCACGCAACGTCTCTCCACCAGCCTGTGCCCGACTACTCTGAACAACTGTTCGCTCGCTACCATTCGCAATAATAATATCTCAGACTCAGAGTTTGTGTATGCACACCACAGGGGAATCATTGGCCAACTTTCCAAACAAGTATTAACATCCAACTTTCAACATTTCATCGTTATTTCCAAAAACGTTGGAGGAAGCTGCTACCAAACGATTTTCCGAGTTGGTGAGTAGAATATGTGAGATTGGAGACGAACCATCAGATTTTTGGAAAAATATCATCCATTCAATTCCGAAGATAGCAAGAGCAGACAATGGCGTGGGGTAACGCACAGTCAGCACATGCATCCAGCTGTTGACATGAATAACGCAGAAGAATGGAAAAGAAAATTGAATTTTAAAGTGAACAAAAACAAACTATTCTGATTAAAAAAGGTGTGAGACAGGGATGCATAATGTTGCTTCTACCGTTCAATCTTGAAGAAGCAATGATAGAAATAAAAGGAAGGCCCAAGAGGTAATAAATTCAGGGTCAAAGTATATCGCTAATAAGGTAATGAGTACGGAATATGGAGTAAGAGTAAACGGGAAAAGACATAACGAGAAGTAGCAGAAAAGAGAACATCTGGAAGCTTAGCATCAAAATTGATCTTCCTGAAATAGATCAAGTTAAGGAACATATGACGGACGAAGCAGGCAGGAAAAAAGGACATAAAAAACAGACTAGCGCAGACAAAGCGGGTGTTCTTGATTGGTAGATGTCTAAGGGTATAAAATATAGGCTTCTATTTGAGGAAGAAATTTCTGAGACTGTATAAGTCTGACACAGCATTGTATGGTAGTGGATCACGGACAGTGGGAAAACCAGAACAGAAAGAACTGAAGCGTTTCAGATGCGGTGCTACAGAAGAATGCTGACGGAATGAGGAGGTTCTCCGCAGAACCGGCGAAGAAAGGAATATATTGAAAACACTGCCAAAAAGAACGGACAGAATGACAGGACATGTATTATGATATCAGTATCTGCGTGGTACTAGAGGGAACTGTAGAGGGTAACAACAGTAGGGGGAGACAGAGACTGGAATATATCCAGCAAAAGAATTGAGCACGTATGTTGTAACTGCTACTCTGAGATGAAGAGGTCGGCGCTAAGAGAAATTGCATCAAACCGGGTCATAAGAAGTTAATTTAATAAACATTTGTGCAGGTGACGACCGATTATTTCTATTCTTAAAACCAGTTAGAATACTGATGAGTAAGAAAAAAAAAGGTTATATCAGTACACCATTGACTATTCGTCGATACTGGTAGACCTACAGCGACTGGTGTGGTATATATCACGAAAGCTTGAAAACTGCAGTACAGACTTGCACCAAGCACACTTCATTGTTGGCAATGATACCAAAAAATATACCTCACTAACGTTTAAACGAAGTGGCTGTGCAGCAGTAATTTTTGATGGGAACTATGCGTAATTCACCGTAGATCCGAGTAACGACGCTGTCAATTGATGTGGTTACGTGAGAGTGAAGAGTAATCCAGTCCTGACGAGCTGATATTTCTCTCTGTCCCTGAAATAATGTAGAATGATATTGCACTCATAATTTTTGTACTTGATAAAAGTGTACCTCTTAAGGTTGAGACGGCAATGAGTGTCACAGTAGTAGGATCCAGCTCGCCCGTTATCATCTTCATAGCGAAAAACTTTATTCGATGTTGTAACGATACAAATGTTTGATTAAGAAGAAACCTGACAAGACCCGAACGGAGAACTTTTCAGTTTCAGCCGATGCTTGACGCCTGGCGCTTTCGTATGGTATTCCAGTTGCTGCTGTCCGCAGCTCGTGGTCGTGCGGTAGCGTTCTCACTTCCCACGCCCGGGTTCCCGGGTTCGATTCCCGGCGGGGTCAGGGATTTTCTCTGCGTCGTGATGACTGGGTGTTTTGTGATGACTGGGGGTTAGTTAGGTTTAAGTAGTTCTAAGTTCTAGGGGACTGATGACCATAGATGTTAAGTCCCATAGTGCTTAGAGCCATTTGAACCAGTTGCTGCTGTGGTTATTGTTGTGGTCTTCAGTATTAAGACTGTTTTGATGCAGCTCTCCACTTTACTTTAGCCTATGCAAGTCTCTTCATATCTACATTGCTAACGTAACCTCCATCCAGTCGAACCTGTCTAATTAGTTCAAACGTACGCCTCTCTCTACATCACCCCCCCCCCCACTCCGCCCTCACCCCTCCTCTCACTCCGCACACATACTTCCCTCCGTTACCAAATTGACGATTTCTTGATGCCTCAGTGTCTGTCTTATCAACCGATACCTTTTTTTAGCCAAATTGTGCCACAAATTTCTTTCCCTCCACTCCTATTTGCACCTAATTATTAGTTATTCGATCTGTCCACCTAATTTTTGACATACCTCTGTAGCACAGTCTTTCAAAAGTTTCTACTGGTATTATTCAAAAGCCTCATAAACCTTTCAATCTTTATATCTCCAAAAAGAGAAACGCAGTGTGCACTACAGTAATATTAAAGAGGAGCAAAACCAGTGTCTCATTGGGCGCGGACTTCCCCTGTCAGTCGCAATGTTTCAGAAAGATTTTGCTGTTTATTGTCGTTCGAGCCCCCTGTTCCCTATATCAGCAACATACCTAAATCGATCCGCAGTCGATCCTGTACGGCTTGGACATCAACTCGGTCCCAGTTCCACTGCCCCAGGTGTCAAGAAACATTTACAACAGGTGTGGACCTGCTTGCCTCAGGAAAGGATACAACTGCATTGTGGCAGCCTTTCCCAACCGAATTAGTCCATGTATCCAAGCCAGAATGGGTGCAATGCCATAATTTTAAGTGGGGTCACACTGTCAGGTTGTTCTTGTAATCACTGCTGTAACGTCACATGCCCTCTCAACCTTCTAGCTGCTCCACTTTTCTTTAAACATGTGGGAAAAATTAAGTAGTTCAAATAAAACTATAAGCTGATATTTAGCATATCGAAATATGCTTATGGAACCAGGCAGTGAAAATCTGTCAAAAAAAGGATTTTTTTAAGTTATAAACCAGTTCTTCCTGAATATGAATATTATGGCTTTTGCTTGTTTGGTGTACATTGGCAGGAAAGAGAGAGCATTTCCTAAATAGCGACATCAGCCCATTTTGTAAATTCAGTTGTGTTTAGCCCAGCTGCAGCACTCTTTCTTTGTCGTGGATCTATTCTTTGACCAATGCTTTTCAGCACCAGTGCTAAGCGAATATAGGTAAAAATTGGACGTCAGCGTTCTGTTTATATTATGATCTGAAGGAAACGAGTGATTTCAAGAAGTAATCTTATTGTGTTTGTAGTTATATTTTATCTGCATAGATAGTAAGTATGGGCACAATAATATGAAGAAATGCTAATTATGTAGAAGACATGAGGAAAGCAAAATGGGCCACTCTCTGTCAGAACATTGCAGCAGATGAGGAAGTCTGTCATTCTCTCTGTCCAAGGAGCCTCGAGTCGTGGCGGAAACATCAGAGTAGAGCTAGAGTAACTGGTAATGTATATCGACAAAAACTATCCCCTCCCAATGTGAGTAGCATATGATAGAAAACCTGTCTAGAGATACTTAGCCAGCAATAACTCATTTGCTAAATGCACCCATGGGAGAACTCAAATTTCCAACGGAAGTTTCAAAAACTGTGTGTGGGAACACTAGCATGAAAAGTAGACAGGTGTTATGGGCACAATATTTTCAGTGATGGGTCAGCCAGCACGCTGAAAATTTTCAGTGTTGTGAGCATGGAACATGGGATGACACGAAGAGTGCGCTTCTGTTAATTAACCAACTAAGCGTATGCGAAGCTGTCAAAAGTGACCTGCAAATGATAAAAGAAGCCAGAATTGAAAAGAGGGCCTCCAGACGTAAGCTGAAGGATACATAAACCCGCATATTTATATATATCTGACGATGATGGTGCTGACTTTGCATTTAACATTTGACGATGCCACCGTGGTTGCAGTACGTTAGGACTTTGTTTTTATAAAACAGATCTCATGATGCTCATTATAGCCCGACACCAGTAATCTGTTACAAAAAGTTTGTGACCATAGACGTAAATTAAAAGAAACTTATCGTCTTCGTTTTGTTGCAACTGTTATGGCCAACAATGTACGTGGAAGCATCTATGCTGTCGCCACGCACTTTTTCACTGAAACCACGGCGTGACATCCGGCCCTTTCCTCGTTTCCTTGTCTGCTCTCTGAAAGGGAAACGTCACGCGTCCGTCCTTCATATAAATGTGCCCAGTCACTCCATGAAAACAGAAATGTTTTCCCGACAGATGTGCGGCTTGAGTACAAAGACATATATAACTTTCAAATATCTTCTGTAAACCTCTTATTATGTTCCATGTATGATTCTACATATAAGCAGCCACGAAGATGGGGGTTTAACGTCCCACAAACACCGTAAACATTTGGAGCAGAGCATAGGTTTAGAGTGGATAAGGAGTCTTAACAAAATTAGTTTTAACTCATGAAAAACAATATATTTTTGTAGATGTTACGCAACAGGTCTTTCATATGTAAAAGAAAAGTCATATTCTAAAACTGCCAAGGTATGCTATTAAAATAACAAGGCCTATTCCCTTCCGGTTTCGAACTTCTTATTATTTTCAGTACCCGAAGGCCATCGGAATATCGAAACCGATAGTAATTAAAGAATTATTTTAACATTAGTTGGTAGTGGTTTTAAAATATTACCTTTTTCCCAAATCAGCTTAGGATTATACAGTCATCCGGTTGCATGTAACTGTTTGGTACAATGACCTAGGTTTCAACACCTACTAAAGGGTCTTGCTCAGAATGGAATTTTGATGAAACGCAAAATTACAGTGTGAAAAAGCAATGGTCAGAAATTAGATCAGCTACGCTCAAGTCAAAAATAAAATAAAACTTGAGCATAGCTCCTCTAATTCCTGACCATTGCTTTTCCGCAATGTAATTTTATGGTTTATCAAAATTTCATTCTGACGAAGACACCCTTAGTACGTGTCGAAACCAGTGTCAGTGTACCAATCAGTCACTTGCAACAGACTGGTCGCATAATCGTGTGTTGAAACTAGTATATGGTTGCTGCGTAACAGCCATGTTTAAAACTGCATTTTTTCCAAATGATTTTGCAGTTATCTGTAACGATGGACTATCCGAAAAAATGTTGCAAATATATCCAGCTAATTCTTGATAAAATTTGAAAATGGTACAGAGATTGGCAACTCGCTTTAAACGTACAGAAATATGTGACTGTACACTTCACAAAATACAAAAAAATCCATAGTTTCCCTATGACTCCAATATTAATGAGTCACTCCTAAATCCAGTGAAGTCAATCCTGAGTGTAAGAATTTTTAAGTTTAAGGAATGGAACGATCACACAGTCTAAGTCGTAGGTAAGGCAGTTAGCAGACGTTGATTCGTTCGTAGGACACTAGGAAAATGCAATTATCGCACAAAAGAGACTGCTTACAAAACATCGGGTTACCCATTCAAGAACACGGTTGCAGTGTGTGGTATTTACACCATAAGTACTAACACGTGATACTGAACAACGCATACAAAAGAGAAAACAGCACGGCTGGTTGCATGTTTGTTTGACCAGTCGGAGAGATGTTGGAAAGACTGAACAGGCAGGTACTTGAAAATAAGTGAAAACTACCTCGGGAGACCCAAGTTGCTAAGTTTCACGGACTATCTTAAAGTGAGGAGTATAGAAGTATACTATAAACCCTTTCGTATAGCTCCCACATCGGTCGCGAACACAAGGTTAGTCTCATTACTGCAGGCACGAGGCATTTACGAAATTATTCCTCCGCGAGTCATACGTGAATGGCACGGGATGATGACTAATACACTAATGGCCATTGAAATTGCTACACCAAGAAGAAATGCAGATGATAAACGGGTATACATTGGACAAATATATTGTACTAGAACTGACATGTGATTACATTTTCACGCAATTTGGGTGCATAGATCCTGATAAATCAGTACCCAGAATAACCACCTCTGGCCGTAATAACGGCCTTGATACGTCTGGGCATTGAGTCAAACAGAACTTGGATGGCGTGTACAGTTACAGCTGCCCATGCAGCTTCATCACCATACCACAGTTCATCAAGATTAGTGACTGGCGTATTGCGACTTAGCAGTTGCTCGGGTACCATTGACCAGACGTTTTCAATTGGTGAGAGTTCTGCAGAATGTGCTGGCCAGGGCAGCAGTCGAACATTTTCTGTATCCAGAAAAGCCCGTACAGGACCTGCAACATGCGGCCGTGCATTATCCTGCTGAAATGTAGGGTTTCGCAGGGATCGAATGAAGGGTAGAGCCACGGGTCGCAACACATCTGAAATGTAACGTCCACTGATCAAAATGCCGTCAATGCGAACAAGAGGTGACCGAGACGTGTAACCACTGGCACCCCATACCATCATGCCGGGTGATACGCCAGTATGGCGATGACGAATACACGCTTCCAATGTGCGTTCACCGCGATGTCGCCATACACGGATGCAGCCATCATGATGCTGTATAAAGAATCTGGATTCATCCGAAAAAATGACATTTTGCCATTCGTGCACCCAGGTTCGTCGTTGAGTACACCATCGCAGGCGCTCCTGTCAGTGATGCAGCGTCAAGGGCAACAGCAGCCATGGTCTCCGAGCTGATAGTCCATGCAGCTGCAAACGTCGTCGAACTGTTCGTGCAGATGGTTGTTGTCCTGCAAACGCCCCCATCTGTTGACTCAGGGATCAAGACGTGGCTGCACGATCCGTTACAGCCATGCGGATAAGATGCCTGTCACCTCGACTGCTAGTGATACGAGGCCGTTGGGATCCAGCACGGCATTCCGTATTTCCCTCCTGAACCCACTGATTCCATATTCTGCTAACACTCATTGGATCTCGACCAACGCGAGCAGTAATGTCGCGATACGATAAGCCGCAATCGCGAAAGGCTACAATCCGACCTTTATCAAAGTCGGAAACGTGATGTTACGCATGTCTCCTCGTTACACGAGGCATCACAACAACGTTTCACCAGGCAACTCTGGTCAACTGCTGTTTGAGTATGAGAAATGTGAAACTTTCCTCATATCAGCACGTTGTAGGTATCGCCACCGGTGCCAACCTTGTGTGAACGCTCTGAAAAACTAATCATTTGCATATAACAGCATCTTCTTCCTGTCGGTTAAATTTCGCGTCTGTAGCGCGTCATCTTCGTGGTGTAGCAATTTTAATGTCCAGCAGTGTACCTGGTACAGTGATCTTCATAATGGTTGGCAGAATACAGACATAGCGATTGTAGATATAATCTGCCGGAAAAAATTAGTAGACTTGGAACGACGACGTCTATTTTCATCCGATAACGATGAAGGGTGGTATATGTTTCGACGTTGCGTAGTGGCGTAGCTACTAGAGTTCCATCTGTGTACCATGTTATAGTGATTTATCACAGCCAGAAGGCTCGGTTCGGAGCAAACATGTGAAGCAAGCAGGCAAACAAGCCACAGAGACGCACTCGTGCTTTCTACAGCCAAGTAAGCGAGTTTGAAAGTGGCAAATTGTGGCTTTTCGAGCTGCGAGATGGTCCTTTCGGAGAATGGCCACACAAGTTGAACGTGCTGCGTCAGTTGCGCGATAGTGCTGAACATTCTCACACGCGTAGACGATGTTCTGGATGTCCACGCAGCAATACGCCCGCCAGGATCTTCGTATTGTGAGGACAGCAGTGGCAGATCGTACAGCTGCCACAGCACACTTAAGAGGGCTTGTGAACCGAGACGTTCAACGCGGTTTCGAGCTGGTTATTAGTCCGCCTTCCACTCACGGCACAGCATCGAAGTGCACGGCCCGACTGGTGCCGTCAGAGGATCACTTGCAAGATATACAGAACATAAAATCCAGTCTGAGGCCTGCCATCATTTTTATATTAATAATTGGCAACCAGTGCTGTACAATCGCAATAAAGTCTTGACATGTTTAATTGAACCTTTCATTAGAATGTGGTATGCGTTTCGGGACTACACCCATCTTCAGACATCACTAACTTCAACTCCTTCCTAACCAACCAGGCGTACACACTTGACAACTCAAAGAAAGTGTCCAATAACATATGACTATAACTGCGACAAAAGCACAAGTTGTCAAGGTTGTACGCGTGGTTGGTTAGGAAGGAGTTGAAGTTTATAATGTCTGAAGATGAGTGTAATCCGGAAACGCGTAACATGTTCTAATAAAAGAGTCAATTGACCATCTCATGAATTTATTCCAATTGTACCGCATTGGTTGCCAATTATTATGATCATTTGCAAGATGGAATGGCGCGCCTTGGTGCACTTTAGTGCGCCTTGGTGCGATGAAAACAGATTCTACCTGAAGACAAGTGATAGTCTTTTCCGCGTACGACATAGACATGGTGAGCACTGCTTCTTAGAGTGCTTTCGTCCAACACACACCGGTCCAACCCCACGCCTTGTAGTCTGGGCTGCAATAAGCTACAGCTCTCGTTCACCTTTGGTAACTGGAGGAGACGCTAAACAGCGCTCGATACTGCAGAATGCTGTCCGTTCGTTTGTCGTTCTTGCAAGAGGAAGGTGATGTGTTTTAACAACAGGTTAACGCTCGAAAACAGACTCCCCTTCAAACTCAACGTGCTCTACAAGACGTGCAGGAAGTTCGCTGGCCAGAAATCTCCGGACTTCTTTCCAATCCAGCATGAGTAGCATATTGTGGGACGAGTAGAGACTCGTGCGACTCATCAACCAACAATTCTAACAGAATTATGTAACAGGTGGAGCAGGCGTGGTATAACGAATCCCAGGGTAGCGTCTGATCGACTAGATGACAGAGTTAGCGCCTGCATTGTCGTCCTTGGAGGCTACGCCGCATACTCATATGAGTGTCTCAGCGTAGGTCGATACCTGTTACCTCAGAACCGCTTGTGCTACTGATCTTTAAATGTAATCATTTTATGCACTCTACATGCACTGTTGCAAGAATAAATCCTTAGTGAACTGGAATCCTTTAAAAGGGTGTACTAAGTTTTTCCTGTATTGTAGATAAACAGCAATAACAGAACAGCATTAGATGATGCAACGGATGCTTGAACCCCATTACTAAGAGTCGAATGCGTTACCACTGTACCATCTCGCACCATGTTTCCATTTAATGAGAACAAACTTAATTCAAATATTTATAACAGAGAGGAATAAAAATGTTAATTGTACCTTTATAGTTCCAGCCCGTATCAACAGCTTCTGGAGCGACTGTAGCGGTAAATGCCATGCCTTACGTAACTTGCACTCGCGAGCAATAGGATTAGCGACAGCGTTCCTTTCGGCACGATGAATGAAATAGTTAGGCTTGTCACGTACTTGGAGTGTCGTCAGAACATGTCCCGGAATTCAGCGTGACTGTCGTGAGGACGACGTGGAAGAAGACGCAGACAGCCACACAGGACAGTCCATTATCGAGGTTCTGCAAGGTGGTGGCTTTTTCGTGTACCGCGCATCGACTGAGAAAAAACTGCCACCAGCGTAGTCAACCGTCGAGGGCAGCAAAGTGTTTATTGTACAGATCGCCTTCTACTGCCGAGAATTGTGACAGTCGTGCAGCAGCCTGTTACTCGCCACTTAAGCGCCGGACAACAAGCGTATCAAGTAGCAGCTCCCGCCATCATTGGGTACTGAAGCCACCGCACTGCATTTGTGCCTCTGCTTAGCGTGTAGTCAGTTCCACAAGAAAGTTTACGTCATCATTTTAAATGCAACGTCAGCAGCGACGTCTCAGGTAGTGGTCTCGAATTTGTAATCAAATCGCATTTGCACAGTGTATAGGTAAACAGTGTGAGAGTTCAGTGTTTTATTTTGTCGGTTGCAGTTTAAAACGAGCGTAAAATATCTGAAGCCTCACTTATTTAGATTTATTTATTCATCAGAAATACCGTCTGAGATCCGTTAAGAAGCTATTTGGTTCGAACGAGGCAAACTGGGTGCACCAAGAGGATTAAACTATGGGCTAAAAATCGGCAGTTATAAATCTGTTTGTTTACAGCAGAGTTCGGAGTAGGTATTAAAATCCATGGAAAAGAAATAAAAAATTTGAGGTTCGCCGATGACATTGTAATTCTGTCAGAGACAGCAAAGGACTTGGAAGAGCAGTTGAACGGAATGGACAGTGTCTTGAAAGGAGGGTATAAGATGAACATCAACAAAAGCAAAACGAGGATAATGGAATGTAGTCGAATTAAGTCGGGTGATGCTGAGGGAATTAGATTAGAAAATCAGACACTTAAAGTAGTAAAAGAGTTTTGCTATTTGGGGAGCAAAATAACTGATGATGGTCGAAGTAGAGAGGATATAAAGTGTAGACTGGCAATGGCAAGGAAAGCGTTTCTGAAGAAGAGACATTTGTTAACATCGAGTATAGATTTAAGTGTCAGGAAGCCGTTTCTGAAAGTATTTGTATGGAGTGAAGCCATGTATGGAAGTGAAACATGGACGATAAATAGTTTAGACAATAAGAGAATAGAAGCTTTCGAAATGTGGTGCTACAGAAGAATGCTGAAAATTAGATGGGTAGATCACGTAACTAATGGGGAGGTGCTGAATAGAATTGGGGAGAAGAGAAATTTGTGGCACAACTTGACTAGAAGAAGGGATCGGTTGGTAGGACATGGTCTGACGCATCAGGGGATCACCAATTTAGTATTGGAGGGCAGCGTGGAGGGTAAAAATCGTAGAGGGAGACCAAGAGATGAATACACTAAGCAGATTCAGAAGGATGTAGGCTGCAGTAGGTACTGGGAGATGAAGAAGCTTGCACAGGATAGGGTAGCATGGAGAGCTGCATCAAACCAGTCTCAGGACTGAAGACCACAACAACAACAACAACAACAACATCATAGCACAGTTGACTCCTTTGCTATTGTTACCAGAAATTATAGTTAATGGCATAGACGCTCTCAAGTAAATTGAATTAATCATTTAACGTTTGTGCTTATACAGCCACTGTCTGGATAATTAATTAGCGTACATTTTACTACTTAGCAACTTGAAGCTCTTTGCGTTTCAGAGATGATCGAGTAATTCATCTTGACTTCGTCGTAGTATTTCACGTCGGAGGCTAATGAGCAACTCCAGCTTCGTTCCGTATTTGCTTTTCAGCTTTAATTCTTTATTAGCAAATATTTCTCCGGTAAGCAGTTTTCAAAGTATCTTGGTTTTAGTGTTTTTTGAGAATAAACCACCATACAAACGCTGTGGGTTCGGCCGAAACATGATACAGCATCACCTCCGCAAGAAAATAGCGCCAGGAGATCACTGCCGTCAGGCCTCTGGATAGTGCATCAAACAAACGTTAAAACTAACACATTTTACAGCATTTACTCAATCATCTTAATGTAACAGATTCGTTAATCCTGTAGTGAACATGTAGTATCACAACCGTGCAAGCGATCTATTTGGCCGGCCGGGGTGGCCGAGCGGTTCTAGGCGCTACAGTCTGGAACCGCGCCGCCGCTACGGTCGCAGGTTCGAATCCTGCCTCGGGCATGGGTCTGTGTGATGTCCTTAGGTTAGTGAGGTTTAAGTAGTTCTAAGTTCTAGGGGACTGATGACCTCAGAAATTAAGTCCCATAGTGCTCAGAGCCATTTTTGATCTATTTGGATCAAAGACCCATTACCACTACAAGACATGGATTATCTCTGACTCGTTATGTAAAAACTCTGTCGATATAACGTGGAACATCGCGTGTAGTATGGACCTTCTTTCTTTTGACTTATAATAGCGGAGAGTAGGATTGCGTCGGAATTGTGATTAGCGGCGTTGTTGTAAGCTGCCTTTTTGAATATTAAATGTAATTGGATTAATTATGCTAACATAACATCTCATACAAGAGGATGATGTATCCTGAAATGTAGCTATGCAGATCATTTATGGAAAAATATAGTTTCATGAGAGGGAAAGCTATGTTAGAGTCTTTGGTTATTTTAACTTCTCCCTTGCCCGTGGCTCGGAACATTATTTGGTGTGTCGTAACCCGTAGGGAACTTTGTATACTGGAAAATCAGTAGAGCCTGCACCACGGTGTTTTATGCTCTATTTTAAGAGATTGAATTTTGGACTTTTATCGGAATTGATTAACTCGGACACTGATTCTCGTGCTGGAGAGTGACAACGTCATAGCACGTAAGACGGCTTCCCCACGGGGTACCGTTGTGCCTCTGACTATTTTAAGAGCCGTGCGGGATTAGCCGAGCGGTTGCCGTCACGGTAGCTCAGCGTGTTCGGCCAGAGAGCTGGTTGGCCTCTGTAATAAAAAAACTGACTGAAAGAATCAACAAAAAAACGAACTCGAATGGATGTCATGTAACGTCCGCAACGATCAAACACAACGACCAACAACGAACAAAATGAAAAAAAGAAAAAAAAGCGGTCTAAGGCGCTGCAGTCATGGAGTGTGTGGCTGGTCCAGGCGGAGGTTCGAGTCCTCCCTCGGGCGTGGGTGTGTGTGTTTGTCCTTAGGATAATTTAGGTTACGTAGTTTCAAATGGCTCTGAGCACTACGGGACTCAACTTCTGAGGTCATCAGTCCGCTAGAACTTAGAACTACTTAAACGTAACTAACCTAAGGACATCACACACATCCATGCCCAAGGCAGGATTCGAACCTGCGACCGTAGCGGTCTCGCGGTTCCAGACTGTAGCGCCTAGAACCGCACGGCCACTCCGGCCGGCTAGGTTAAGTAGTGTGGAAGCATAGGGACTTATGACCTTAGCAGTTAAGTCCCATAAGATTTCACACACATTTGAACATTTTTTTACTTTAAGAATTTTCAGAGTCGACAATTACTGGACTTCTGCAGAGTCATAGACATTTTATTCTATACGCTGACTTCGACATCGAGAGGCAAAGGTAGTATGATTATGAACTGTAGATGTCTAATCATTTTGTTTTATAGACTTGAGAATTCCATTAGGAATTAAATGTATACCTGGGATTTTGGGAGACATTCGTGTTAAAATATTGAGGAAGCCACTTCTCTCGCCCAAATGTTCCCATTCAGGTAACTAGATATTAGAGTTTTAAACATAGCTACTAAGTTTACAAATTAAAGTTAAACGAAATAAGCCTTCGGTCACAATCTTTAGTCTTTTTGACTAGGTTTCAAAACTTCTATGAATGCCTCCATCAAAAATTAAACATTCAATTTGGCGTCTCAGGTGTATAAATATCAAACCAGAAAGGCTTTAGTCACAAAATTTTTAAAAAGGATACATGAAAGGCGAGCCACTATGGGTGCTTATACCTATAGCCAGTGGCTCTATAGATATGAGCAGCCCATAGTGGCTTGCCTTTCAAAGCCTTTCTGGCTTGATATTTCTCGTACACGTGACATGCCAATTTGAATATTTAATTTCTGAAGAAGGCACTCATAGAAGTGTTGAAATCTGGTGAAAAAGACTAAAAATTTTGACCGAGGGCTTATTTCGTTTACGCTACGGTCGCAGGTTCGAATCCTGCCTCGGGCATGGATGTTTGTGATGTCCTTAGGTTAGTTAGGTTTAACTAGTTCTAAGTTCTAGGGGACTAATGACCTCAGCAGTTGAGTCCCATAGTGCTCAGAGCCATTTGAACCATTTTTTTTATTTCGTTTAACTATAACTAGATATTATACAGTCATAACAATTTAACTTCAATTTAGTGGGTAGATAAATTAAAAACAAACAGAATAAAATACTGTAATACGTGTAGTGAGAGAAGCAAAATTCGTAGTGATACACCTCCCAAGTCGAAACACTACATGTAGAAAAAAGCGCGTGACACGATGCTTCGTCCTCGCCAACAACCCATTGTTCAGGAGGGTGTTAGAAGCATTCGTTATGAACTGGAGTCTTTGACACGATACCATCGTTTCACATCAGAGAAAGATACGAGAACCTACTGTTCCATCTTGTACATCCGTTTGTTCACCCGCCTAAATCACCCCGCAAGCGACCTCTGCTAGCTAGACAGCCACTTTCCCATCGCTCCAGAATTGTACCAGAATGGTTTGGGGAATATTCAATGGGCACTGATGCCTTTACGTTTACATAAACTGATAAGCCAAACCATTATGACCATTGCTCACTGCGAGACTGAATTCCGGCTAGGGGATCGCGAGCATGTGACACTGCAAGGAAAGGATGTAAGTGGACAGAAATCAATGGAGAGAATTCTGTCGCGACGATAGAGGGTGGAAATGTGGCAAATGTAGAAAACGGGTTAATGCACTGGTATAAGTGACTACGAGAAAGGGCAAATTTTTATGAGTCGGTGAAGGGGAAGGCACGTTATGGAAATGGCAAAATTGATCTGCAGTTCGCATTCTATTGACTTGACCAGCTATGGAACGTGGTTGAAGGATAGTTGAACCGTCGTGCGATCGATAGCTCGCGCCACGTCTCCTGGAACACAATCTTTTGGTGTGGAGGTGGAGTGGGAGGTCTGCTGCGGGTGCCTTTCAGGCCGGAATTCCGGGAGAGGCGGTGTACGAAGCAGCACGGAGAGCGCAGGTCCGCGGGGCGACGGGCCGGCTGTTGGTTCTACCAGCTGTTTGACTGACTGAGCATCTTCCGGACAAGAGGGACCCGCGCTGGAAATGGAGTGGACGCGCTAGTCCTTTGGTTGACCAGGCCTAGAGGCGAGTGGTGGTCGTCATCCACACAGCTTCTGGTGGCTCCAGGTCTTTCCACTGTTTGTCATCGCACAGCGGCTCTGGACGCTCAATGAGCTACTTTTAGTTCGCTGCCGAGTCCACTCGGCATTTGTAAAGACTGACCTTGCTCTCCGCTTTGAGCGTGATAATTGTTACTGGTTCGCTTCCTGCACATGTTTTTGTCCTGCTGCTTCTATATTGGATGCAGTTCAGCCTCTGTTCCTGTGTCTGGCCAGGCGATTTCAGTACTATGTCGCTCGTATCACAACATTATCCCTTCCTTTTGGTTATTGTCATAGAGTTGTGATTTGATGGTGTGTCTTAAATTATAATTGTTTCGTAAATTGCTCTAATTTTATTTATTTATTTATTCTTTTTTTTCTTTTTTTCCTGGTATGTTGTGCACTAAACCGTCCAGTCACTTTCTTTAGTTATTTTAAGCCCTCAAGTTATGCGCCTTACCGGAATACATCTTGTTGCATTTATTTTGGTGCGTTATACTTCCAACCCATACATTGGTGACCTTAACCAGCAAACAGTTCGTGTCTTTCTTGTTTTCCGTCCCGTTTCCGTCTCGTGGTGTGATTTGAAGCTGAATGTCGGTTTCCCGCTGAACTTATTCACTATCAAGCCTACGTGGCGGCGGTTACCTTGGCCTGTTATCTTATTATCTTTTAGTAGTTTTTCATAAATGTTCTGTGTACGATGCTAGCGTGTAATGTGATGACTCAACTTTTTACTCGTTTTACTATAAATTACTTCTCTGTTCATTAGGCTCTCATTGTATGTTTGTGCCTTGGACGTGTTCCCACTGATTTCTTAGGAAAGTAGTGTGGTGAGCAAAGTAATTCCGGGAGCGTTCGTCCGGACCACATTGTCCGACGTGTGGAGGATTCATATCAAGGAGCTTTATTTGTTAATTGGTTCCCTTTTAATGAACTCCTCTTTCGATAAACCTGAACCATTTGTTGCATTTTAGTCAAAGAAAGTCTGTAGATATTTGTGGCCTGCCTGTTTTAATTATTTTTATATCAGTTGCTGAAATATTGTAAAGTAGTCTTTTGATTTTTGTATGTCATCGATGAGCACGTCAGGGAGAGAACAGGTTACGGTACTGTTAAACAGCGTTTGATCTTGTCGTAGCACAGTCTTTGCGTCTGCCTAGGCTGATACTTTCTTAGTTGAAGTTTGGTAGCTGACTGGACGTAAAATAGTGCTGTGCGGACTCGTGGTTGTATCTGTTAGATGAAGAAAGGACATGACATCAAGGATGAATTTCACGTGTAAATTGAATGTGAAACGAATATAAATTTTGAACCATGTCATTATTTCTGAAGAGAAGAGGTCAGAGGTAAGACCGCAGCACTGCGCAGCTAGGAATGATTATTGACAGCTAGTTAACTTGCTCAGAGTTAGAATCATGGAGTAACGTATTAATTGTGTAGGCTGTTTGATTCTTACAGAAATTCTCTGTTAACTTTGAACTCCTTTTTGAACCATTATTCACTTTGTTAAGCGTAGTATTGTTCAGACCAATGTTATGTGTGAAGACAATTGGAAGTCTTACACTGTCTTTTTGAATATTTATTTCATTCTAAAATCGTTGTCTTGGCATATTATTTCATAGGAATAGTTACCCTCCGCACTCTACTGTTTACCATTACGCGTTACCACATGCAACAGTTTGAATACATATTTAGAAACGGAAATCTAGCTTAGCCGCTGTCAGCTTGCTGTTTGCTGTAGTGCTTTCGAAAAATCTGCAACTGTGTTGCCAAGACGCGACGGAAGTGGAAATTTCAGTTGTAGCCAGATAATTTTTTTACTTCCTCTTGCATTTAACACAACGTCAAGCTGCATTCATATGAGTTACAGTTCAGTTCATATTACATTCTGTAAAGTTGGGCTAAGTGTCAGACAGAAACAAGTACAGAGAGCAACTTACGATACTATCTTGCTTCTCTTATTGAAACTGCCTGTAACTTTTTCAAGAATAGAAATCAGTGATACACAATAATTGTGTATTTTGAAAAGAGACTAATATCTATCGTAAATTCAAATTTTGATACTTCATGTTCCCATGAATTACTTTTTGGAGAGTTGAGAACAAGTATTTGAATTAACAGTATAACCTTTTGTCCTTAAACTCAATGAAATATTTTACATTGTTGATCGATTATCAGAAATTGTTTTCAAATTATTTTGTTCGATTACATAGATTTGTCTTAATATGTCAAGGTCCTATTGACCTAATTAGTAAATTATATGGGCTGAGGAGTGTTAAGGTCTTGATACGAATGATGTTTATTCCTTATTTTGCCCGGTCCTTCCACTAAAAAATGTTTCAAATGGCTGTGAGCACTATGGGACTTAACATCCGAGGTCATCAGACCCCTAGAACTTAGAACTACTTAAACCGAACTAAGCTAAGGGCGTCACACACATCCATGCCCGAGGCAGGATACGAACCTGCGACCGTAGCGGTCACGCGGTTCCAGACTGGAGCCCCTAGAACCGCTCGCCCACACCGGCCGGCTGGTCATTCCACTCCTAGTTACCTTAACCCGGTAGTGCGTGCCAAGCGACACTGTGAATGGCTCATAATGAGATGGACGTCTGTGTCTCATCACAGAACGTGGAAGTCAGAGGCATACCCACTCTGTAAAGCAAGATAGGTGACGATATATGTCAGGTCTGACGATTAGATGAAGTATTTTGGCAGGCACAAGTTCACGTTATGGCTACATCGTTCAGCACATATTATTGGCATGGTGCTCCCCGTCAGATGCTCCCAACAACATCTTAATTACGACTGTAGTGGATACGAAAATGTCGAGACTGGACCATGAATGAGTGAAACGAGTGGCCTAGTTTATACAATGACATATCTTTTAGCACCAAATCGATGGTCGTGTCAGTATACGCCGAATCCAGCCGAACGGCCGCTCGAAACTTGCCCTGTGCCATGGAATCTGGCCGTTGAGGGCACTATGATTCTACTCCGGACATTCACTTGGGCTTCCATGGCACCTCTGGTAGTAATAGAAGCTATCATGACAGTTGTGGACTACGTGAATATTATGGCGGATCGCCCTTCACGCTTGATGTCTTTCACGACTGCGACGTCCGAGAGTCAAGGCCAGAATCGTAGTACAGTGGTTTGAGGAACGTGTCTCTGAATTCAGTCTTGAACATCAGCCTGAACGGAATTAGACTGAACACATCTGGGACGCTATCTGGCGCCAGATATGAGCCCGCAAAACAATCAGCCCGCAATTGTCGGTAAATACATGACCTGTGCGTAGATTCTGATGCCTCATATCGCCGGAAACCTATCAAGAACCTGTGACACGCAGAACTTCGTTAAAAAGTTGGACCAACACATTATTAAGCAGATATTTGCTAATGCACTGGTGTGCAAAACGTAGCGATGATAGAAACTTTCACATGATGTTTCACTGCAAAGTCACATAGCTCGATGAAAGTTGGACCATACGTAGCACTGCTGCAGTATAGTGCAGAAAGCTGTAACGTTCTTCATAGAAATATTTGTGTTTGTTATTGGCTTTGCAATGCGTAATGTTTGTCTTACGGAAATGTTCTGTTCACTGTCTTGTTAAGCAAATGATGTGGTTCATCAGATTTACTGTAATCCAAAGAAAAGTTAAAGAACTTAATATGGAAAACCAGTATGTAATGTCTATAATGAAATCAATCCCTCAGAAATATACTCGGTGTCACGAGCACCGAGTTCTATGGCCCTGTGCAATAAACTGAGAAAAATAAACAATGAAATACATTTTCCGTAGCTCTTGAGTCGCAACAGGTTTGTGATTGGATTCAGGATTTCCTAGAAGAAAGAACACAACATGTCATTCTTAACGGTTCAAAATCTGCAGATGTAGAGGTAATTTCGGGAGTACCGCAGGGAAGCGTGATAGGACCTTTATTGTTTACAATATACATAAATGACTTAGTTGACAACATCGGTAGCTCCGTGAGGCTATTTGCAGATGACACGGTTGTCTACAAGAAAGTAGCAACATCAGAAGACTCGTACGTACTCCAGGAGGACCTGCAGAGGATTAATGCATGGTGCGACAGCTGGCAGCTTTCCCTAAACGTAGATAAATGTAATATAATGCGCATACATAGGGGCAGAAATCCATTCCAGTACGATTATGCCATAGGTGGTAAATCATTGGAAGCGGTAACGACCGTAAAATACTTAGGAGTTACTATCCGGAGCGATCTGAAGTGGAATGATCACATAAAACAAATAGTGGGAAAAGCAGGCGCCAGGTTGAGATTCATAGGAAGAATCCTAAGAAAATGTGACTCATCGACGAAAGAAGTAGCTTACAAAACGCTTGTTCGTCCGATTCTTGAGTATTGCTCATCAGTATGGGACCCTTACCAGGTTGGATTAATAGAAGAGATAGACATGATCCAGCGAAAAGCAGCGCGATTCGTCATGGGGACATTTAGTCAGCGCGAGAGCGTTACGGAGATGCTGAACAAGCTCCAGTGGCGGACACTTCAAGAAAGGCGTTACGCAATACGGAGAGGTTTATTATCGAAATTACGAGAGAGCACATTCCGGGAAGAGATGGGCAACATATTACTACCGCCCACATATATCTCGCGTAATGATCACAACGAAAAGATCCGAGAAATTAGAGCAAATACGGAGACTTACAAGCAGTCGTTCTTCCCACGCACAATTCGTGAATGGAACAGGGAAGGGGGGATCAGATAGTGGTACAATACGTACCCTCCGCCACACACCGTAAGGTGGCTCGCGGAGTATAGATGTAGATGTAGATGTAATGTAATCTTGGTATTCTGTTCTCTCCACAGTAGGCATACAGTTATTTAATCTTGGCTCAGCGAAGTGCAATGCCGGCCGTAAAATAGGTTCATACAAATAATATCACACGACATGGTAGAGGATGAGGTACTGATAATAGGATATCCTAAGACCGAATTCTTTAGTTCTAAAGTTGTACTCAAAATAAAGTATCTCCTTAACGAAATCTAATATGAAACATTTTACACTAACTTCGAAATCAGAGAACTTCTCACTTACTGGTGTAATTAAAGACACTTGGATTGTTACATGACAAAAAATCTAACATCGTTTTACGAAATAGATTCCAAAATTTAACTTATCTGTATCAGGATTACAAAACACACAAAATATTACAAATCAGGCATACCTAATCAAACTATAGATTTAATCTGAAGGCAAATACTTGGTTCCTACATTCAAGGGTCAGTACCGTAAAACTAGCAGAAGCCACATTGTGTTGTTGCGTACTTAAAACTAAATATACAATATTTAAATACCTTACAAAACTTTATTATGCTGCGCCCATAGGCCAACAGCTAAATTCTCACAGCTAGGCACTAGCTGTAAGTCTTACATCCTACCTTTAACAGAGTGCAACGGCAACTGCTACTGCGCTCCGCGCGCTCCTGCTTACAATCGATTCTACCACTCAGGCAACATCTTTGGTCCAGTGGTGTCAAAGATACAATCTCTTCTACATGTGATAATTATTTCATGTCATTTTTCATGAAAGATATTACAAAATCGGCCTCCACGTAGAAGTGGACACCTCACAACGTAACTGAAAGAAGTACGCAAAGTGTTGAAAAGAAATGACACTTTAATTCAAAGACAATAACAACGCTGAAGTCACAGCCTTTCATGATGGTCCTCTGGGCAATATGGAACGTGGTACGAGATTCTTAATTGCGTCTGCGATCACAACGGATGGGTGTACATGTTCTGCAACGTGCTTCCATACTAGCTGTAAGGTTGGTAAGTAGTCTCTGTGCTAATGCGTTCCATTCCTCCACCAACGCGGTTCACAGTTGCTGGATGGTCGATGGTGTATTTGGATGTGCTGCAATACGCCTCCACAGTGCATCCCTAAAATGCTCGGTGGGAATTAATTTGGGGGAAAGTTCAAGCCAGTCAATTCATCGAATATCCCCTCGTTCCAAGAGTTCCTCCACCTATGCTGTTCGATGCGGACGCACATAGGGAGGAATACTATATCACAATAACGTTGGCCGGTGAGAGTACACTGTTTAAAGACTTATTATTTATTGTAATTATTAAAAACTATGCCTCCCCACATCGTGATACGTGAACCATTAAAGCGATCGCGTTCGACAACCCTGGACGTGCTGTACCGATACACGGTACAAAATATTAAATCGTACGACGACAAGTCAGACACAAAATAAAGTAAAATGAAAATTGTAAAAAAAACCTCTGAAAATGCGTGTGAAATTTGCTGTCAACGAAATAATAATGGTACAAACAGCCTCTACAACTCAGTATGATCTTTGTGGTAATTAACTGTTCATTTACTCGCTGGCGAAAGAAACGAAAAACATCAGCGTTATTACTCACTCTCTGTTCTAGTCTCGAAGCTAACGCACGCTACGGCGGCCATTTTGCACCGTAAGTTATAAATTTTAAATAATATATTGTAATTTATGTTGATTGTGCATTTTTCTTTCATGTGCATAGTGACCTTCATACGGAAGTAAAAATATTACTTTTAAGATTTTCAGCACGTGGGATAAACAACAATAACGGTCGAACAATCGACCATTCTTGGCAGACATCTTGCGTAGGAATAATTTCATTACGTTCCCTCATCAACGGACGCTGTAAAAGACTCGCACCATATTTATTTAGGAAAAGAAAGTGAATATATAAATTTATATCGCACTAAGGTAAAAACTAAGAGCACTCAGATATTGGCCGCTTCTCGGCAAGACAAAGATTATTACGTTTAAAAAAGGGAAATACTTTCTTTCATTAAAAGATTTCTTTTAATTAATTTTCACTACAGTTAAGATATCCTGCAGCAATATTTTAATGTCATAACACGAAATACAATCCCTGAGCCAGTCTGAACGCTCCAGGTAGACATCAGTTTTAACAAATTCTAAAAGCGCCTCGCGCAATCCTATGTTAACAAGCCGGTAAGTCGCGCGCTGTTAAATAATCAGAGCTCAGAGAACTATTTTACAAAAGTATAGATTCCTGTCCTCCATATTATCATGATTCTTTCTTGTGTCCGCTCCGCCAAATAAGTGCACTATTCACGCTCTTGCCGGGCGTAAGTATCAGTAAAGTTAGGCGGTAAGATCTTCTTACATTCTTTTCATCACATTCGTTGGGTACACCGTAAGTATACTCGAGACGGTGTCCGGACCGGGGCGGTAGTGGTACAGTGCCCTCGTATCGCAAGAGGTAGAGACATGTAGTGTACTCAGGGACACTAGTGATTTTAGAAAATTTGTGGTAAGTTCTTATGGGACCAAACTGCTGAGGTCATCGCTCCCTAGGCTTACACACTACTTAATCTAACTTAAACTGACTTATGCTCAGGACAACGCGTACACCCATAACCGAGGGAGGACTCCGACGGGAGGCAGTCGCGCGAAGTGTGACAAGGCGCCTGAGACCGCGCGGCTACCCCGCGCAGCTGCGTTTGAGTCTCCACGTTCAGGACGACCTCAGAGGCTTGATGAAAATAATTTACATGCATTAATCCACAGTGATGCACAGACTCGATAACTGTGATGAACAGTGACCATTCCACCATCATGTGACGTTTGCATGCAATGGCGAGGTTCAAAGATCGGGTGTATGAATACCGTCCGCTCTTAGCCAATATCACACAAATCAGCAGGTGGCCATATGTGCATCTGCTTGCTCTTCATCAATCGGCTGGTGAACAATACTGATGGTGTCTTTATGCTAAGAAGTGAATGGTTAAATCAAAGCAAAGCAGCAACTGACCGTAAAGACCTGCGTGCATTCATCAAAGATAATGTTATGCATCTGGTGGAACAGCGCCAGTGTGGTGAACTACGGATTGCTTCCCCGAGGTATCATTGGTGACATTCACCGCCAACAACTTGCAGACGCAATCCCAGAACAACGACCTGGAAGACTGTGTGAAGCGATGTTACTACACGATAACACTCTCCTGCATTCTATTACACAGACAAAAAAACACCTGATCTTGTGCCCCCAGATTTTATTAGACAAAAAACCACCTGATCTTGTGCCCCCTGATATTCACCTTTTCCGCAACCTCCAAGGAACTTTCTTTTCGGATGAAAGTGCACTCTGAACATGGCTTGGCGACTTCTTCGCCTCAAAACCACCTGATTTCTACAGTCACGGAGTCCAAAAGTTACCCAAGAGTTGGTAGACAGTAAATAGTGAAAGCGAATATACTAGTTATGGCTAGACTCTCTGCTATGTGTTTCTGTTGTATCTATTAAACTTATCGAAAAACTCTACGAACTTGTGCACTAACCTGTGTACATTTCATAGAGCTTTTTAGCATTACCCGTAAATACTTATTGCTGAAGATGTTCACCACCGATCTTCTAACTGGAGGCCGGCCGAGCGGTTCTAGACGCTTCAGTCGCAGGTTCGAATCCTGCCTCTGGCATGGATGTGTATGATGTCCTTAGGTTAGTTATGTTTAAGTAGTTCTAAGTTCTAAGGGACTGATGACCCCAGATGTTAAGTCCCATAATACTCAGAGCCGCCGGCCGAGGTGGCCGCGCGGTTCTGGCGCTGCAGTCTGGAACCGCGAGACCGCTACGGTCGCAGGTTCGAATCATGCCTCGGGCATGGATGTGTGTGATGTCCTTAGGTTAGTTAGGTTTAACTAGTTCTAAGTTCTAGGGGACTAATGACCTCAGCAGCTGAGTCCCATAGTGCTCAGAGCCATTTGGACCATTTTGAACTCAGAGCCATTTGAACCATTTCTAACTGGATATTATCGGTTTCTTTCTCATTATTTAAAAAGAATTACCTAACATTTATCCACATTTATAAAGAACTAGAATTCATTACAGAAATTTGAAGTTTCATTGCAGTGTTTTTGCATTGTAAGACATCGTCCAACATCGATTCCCAGCAAGAAGCACGTCTATGCGCACAGGTAACAGAAAGAATGCATAAAGGAAATAAGAAACGAAATAATGCTCCTATAATGCCACATACTAAGAAAAAATGTTCAGCTTACTGAGGTTACTAGTATTGCTGTGAGTGGCAGCAATCGAACGACGGAGTACTATCATAACATAAATTTACTCTTAGGGAATGTTTGTAATACAGCTAGGGCAACATAAAAATGTCAACAGAAGCTTTCACGACGATTCCAATCATATTTTGTTGTTCTGAATCTACATCTACATACGTACTCCGCAAAACACTGTATAGTGCGTGGTAGAGGGTAACTGTACCACTGTTAGTCATTTCCTTTACTGTTCCACTCACAAGTAGAGTGGGGGAAAAACATTTAGCAACTCGCCTCTGAATTGCTTTAATTCGACAAGATGTGGATCTAAAACCCGCGAACAGTACTCAACAATGGGTGGCAGTAGTGTAGTATATGCAGTACTTTACAGGTGACACACTTTCCTTATATTCTCCCAGTAAACCGAAGTCAACCATTCACCTTCCCTACTACAATCCTTACGTGCTCGTTCCATTTCACATTGCTTTGTAAAGTTACGCCCAGATATTTAATAGACCAGATTGTGTTAAGCAACACACTAGTAATGCTGAACTTGGAAGTAGTGGTTTTGTTTTTCCTACTCATCTGCACTAATTTACATTTTTCTACATTTAGAGCTAGCTGCTATTCATAAAACCAACTAGAAATTTTATGTAAGTCACCTTGTATCCTCCTACAGCCATTCAGTGACGACACCTCTCCATACACCACAACATCATCAGCAAAGAGCCGCAGATTTCTGCTTAACCTTTCCGCCAGATTATGTATATAAAAATAACTTCTTTGGGGCACTCCTGACGACATCCTTGTCTCTGATGAACACTCTCCATGGAGGACAACATAGCGAGTGCTGTTAAGAAGTCTCCCAGCCACACACTCACCTGGAAACGTATTCCGTATCCTTGTACCTTCGTTATCAGTCGGCAGTGAGGCACCGTGTCCAATGCTTTACCGATTTAGGAATGTGGAATCCACCTGTTGCCTTTCATCCATGATTCACAGGATCTCATGTGAGAAAAGGGTGAGTTATCGCACGAGCGATGCTTTCCAAAACCTTGCTGATTTGAGGACTTAAATTTTTCCCTCTCAAGGAAATTTCTTATATCGAACTAAGAATATGATATTTTTTATCGACTACATCGGTGAGCTCCAGCCCGCAAAACTATAGCTCATTATCTGGTTGGTCGGCCCGAAACTGACATTTTTAACCAGCATACATCAATGCTATGAATTGCGTCATAGTCTGTTTTGTTAAAACATAATTAGCTATTGTGTTTCTGGCAACAGTCGACACCGTGTTTAGACTGCTATGTACTGACTCTTTCCTAAGGCACAGCTACAACGCAGTTTCAAATCAGTAACCGTATGTGTTCGGTTACGATCGTATCAAACGGCCATCTTCAGATCCAAAAACAGGTAGCAAGAAAAAATCCTTCACAATTTTATGGCTAACATCTAAAGCAGATGTAGTATTATGAAGTAATAAAATTGTTTTACCAATACGAAACAAAGAGGCCTGGAGCCTCGTTGAGGGCAACGCGTTGCCGCTACGTTAAGCAGGTGTCCCGACTTAGCGAACACTATTTCATAAAAAGCATCCAAAACCTTACTAGTCGACGTTACTGTGGGGTCGGTCCACCCTTCGGCTTTGTGACGGATTGAACTCTGCTGGAGACTCAATAAGGAGTGTGATTGACTGTTGAGGAACGCCAGCCCGTTCTTTCTCAAGAGCTAAGACCGGAGTTGGTAAAGATTCTTGAGCGAAGTGCTAACTCAGTGGTGGTCAGTCTGGTCCCTACCGCCCACTAGTGAACGTTCCAGCTGTTAATGGCTCTGAGCACTATGGGACTTAACAAATGAGGTCATCAGTCCCATAGAACTTGGAACTACTTAATCCACTGTTACGAAATTTTATCATTCTTTTCTTGCATCGGCGTGCCGAAGGGTACGAGGGGAGCTCTGGCGGTCACGTTCCTCCAACCACTTCCCGCCTGTGCGGAATTCTGGCTTTATCGCTAACAGACGGCACTGATTATTTGCAGCTCTACGGTTTCTTTCATTTGTGGCTTCTTTAGCGATTTGTTTTATGGTTGTTTAATATAATCCGGTGCACATCAAAGGTGTTTAATATTTATGTCATTATCTAGAATATTGGTACTAGAGCATATGTCAACTGCTGTTTCTTAACTCTTCCTCTTTTTAACAATCTTACTTTTGTCGTGTTCTTTTTATTGCCTTTTATTATTGTAATGCCTTTTATACATTATAAGCTCATTACAGACTTCATCCCCCTTTATTATCGCTGTTCAGTTAATTATTGAAAACTAGTGTATGCCAGCATTAGCGACATGTGGTGAACTTACAACACAAACCTCTTGTGGCTACTGTACGGCAGCTTGTTTTGAACTGTAGTGCTACTGACAACATGACTCGTGCATATGACGTTATTTGTATATATTTGACGATGCTTGTGCTGATTCTGCATTTAAATTTGACGATGCCACTATGACTGCAGTACATTAGGACTTTGTTTTTATGAAAGAGGTATGCCTCCTCATACTTAAGGCGCACACATGCATAAATTGTCAGTAGTACTTTTCATTATGATCTATGTATTGCTTACAAGCTGTAGACAATCTGCGAATGTATTTATGTTTTTCTCATTTTTAGAATGAAACCGGTAATCTGTTAACAAAAAGTTTGCGACCAAAGACGTAAAGTAAAGGAAACTTATTACTTAAACCTAACTAACCTAAGGACATCACACACATCCATGCCCGAGGTAGGATTCGAACCTGCGACCGTAGCAGTCATGCGGTTTCGGACTGAAGCGCCTAGAACCGCTCGGCCCAGCTTTTAATGACTTCATAAATATTGTAAAGTACAGGTACTAGCATACTTTGTAAATCCACCATTGCTGTGTAATCGGTGGACGTTTAGAAAATGTTAGGACATTTTACTACTAACAGACACGAAAGCGGTCGAAGGTAAGAAAGCTTGATTACCCTGTTCTAACTAACCCCAAAGGTGTTCCATTGTAATCATGTCTGGACTCAGAGCACGCTATTCCATTTTACGAATGTTACTAACCACAAATCATTTGCCCATAAATACTGGTTTGCGACAAGGTGTATCGTCATTTTTAAACAATCATCGCCCCTGAACTGTTCCTCTACTGCGTGCAGTAACAATACTACAAAATGCAACCCTTTCCTTCCGCATTTAACATCTCCTTAAGCACAATGAAGATACCACACGGTAACGACTATAAACATCCCCTTACGGTAACTCTGCGACCTCTATACTTCACAACTCATCCTACACATGATGTTTGGTAACATTCTCCAAGAACTCATTACACCCAAACTCTTCCGTTGGAGAGCCACAGGATACAGCGTGATTCATCTACATCTACATCTACATTTATACTCCGCCAGCCACCCAACGGTGTGTGGCGGAGGGCACTTTACGTGCCACTGTCATTACCTCCCTTTCCTGTTCCAGTCGCGTATGGTTCGCTGGAAGAACGACTGTCTGAAAGCCTCCGTGAGCGCTCGAATCTCTCTAATTTTATATTCGTGATCTCCTCGGGAGGTATAAGTAGGGGGAAGCAATATATTCGATACCTCATCCAGAAACGTATCCTCTCGAAACCTGGCGAGCAAGCTACACCGCGATGCAGAGCGCCTCTCTTGCAGAGTCTGCCACTTGAGTTTGCTAAACATCTTCGTAACGCTATCACGGTTACCAAATAACCCTGCGACGAAACGTGCCGCTCTTCTTTGGATCTTCTCTATCTCTTCCGTCAACCCGATCCGGTACGGATCCCACACTGATGAGCAATACTCAAGTATAGGTCGAACGAGTGTTTTGTAAGCCACCTCCTTTGTTGATGGACTACATTTTCTAAGGACTCTCCCAATGAATCTCAACCTGGTACCCGCCTTACCAACAATTAATTTTATATGATCATTCCACTTCAAATCGTTCCCCACGCATACTCCCAGATATTTTGCAGAAGTAACTGCTACCAGTGTTTGTTCCGCTATCATGTAATCATACAATAAAGGGTCCTTCTTTCTATGTATTCGCAATGCATTACATTTGTCTATGTTAAGGGTCAGTTGCCACTCCCTGCACCAAGTGCCTATCCGCTGTAGATCTTCCTGCATTTCGCTACAATTTTCTAATGCTGCAACTTCTCTGTATACTACAGCATCATCCGCGAAAAGCCGCATGGGACTTCCGACACTATCTACTAGGTCATTTATATATATTGTGAAAAGTAATGGTCCCATAACACTCCCCTGTGGCACGCCAGAGCTTACTTTAACGTCTGTAGACGTCTCTCCATTGATAACAACGTGCTGTGTTCCGTTTGCTGAAAATCCTTCAATCCAGCCACACAGCCATCCAGCCTCCAATCACTCATTTAAAGTCATCCATTGTCCAGTGGCGTCACTATTTACACCACCTCAAGCGTCAGAAATGTTGACTTGCGTGGAGCAGCTCGACCATTTTACAACGTTCTTTTTAACTCCCTATGCTCAGTTACTGTGCTAGGTGGCCTCCTGGAAGCAGTTTGGAGCTAAAGTGATCCCTTCCGCTGAGTTCATCCGACGTTTTTACAAACAGCTTCAGCGATCCTCGATGGTTCCTGTCCGTCAGCACGTGAGGCTTGCCGGTGTTGATGCAGCTGTGGTCGTTCCTTCGCGTATTGTATATGCAACATACCAGGTCGAACTGTTTTGTCATGGGTGGTTCCCCGACGATCTGGATAATTTTGGGAGAATATCGTCCACTACGATGTCCTTGTTTCGACTTGGATCACTCATTGCTAAGTGTCAAATTCTTCTCGCAGTTTCCGGAATTACGACAAAGCTTTTTGCAGGGAGAGCGTAGAGCATGATTAAAGTGTGGCCAGAGCGCGCCTAGATGTGGAGTCGCTCAACTAGGCAGCCGGTACGTGGGGTGAATAACAAAAGAAGAGAATCCTGCGGTTTCGCTTTTGCGACAACGGCGCGGGACGGCCGCCAGCGGAAAGTGAAATTCTCTAGTCGGTACGCGCCCGCGTTCCGCGTTACGCCAACGAAATCCCGCCTCCGCCGCCAAGGAAACGCTCTAGCACTCGCCAGCACTGATCGCCACAAGAAAAGGCAGACTCTCAGTCGGCCATTTTTAGAGACCATCGCAAGGGGCATTGCCTCACACCCGCGTACTCTGTCTACCCTTGAATAAACATTAAGCGGTTTCTCTGATGTTCCCAGTTGTAGCGTTCGTTCACGACTGATGCTCCTCGTTTATGCGTCGTAACAATATGCTATTACTCTGTAAGAGGTGGTTTCGAGTGTCTGTGTAATGTTGTGCGGAGAGAAGCGTTGTAAAACTGCTGTGGGCTACCGAAGATTATTGCAAGGAAGCGTACACTACTGTAATTTTCCTAGTAGCTTTGTGTCAGTTAAGGTCGTAGCAGCGTTGCCTGTACGTTGGGTATGTTGCATACAAAGCGGGCGTTATCTCATAATGTTCGCATTCTTTATGTATGCGATCACTGTCTTACTAAATTGCCCTAAAAACCGGAAGCCGTAAACCGTCCAAACTGACGATATATAAAGGGCCGTGGACCTGCGGAATATTTTTGTCCTACATAGTTATCTTCCTGACTGTCACATAAAAGTGAATGGTATTTATAGAAAAATTGAAATTGTCAACATTTAATTCACGTTTCATTGGAAAATTGTTGATTTGTAACTTAAATTGATCAATGTAGTTGTAAAAATAAATAAAACAATACAGATTTGTCTTACAGCGCAAGAAAACGCAATTTTTTCCACAAAAAGGTAAAATAAACACAAAAAAAACATAAATATATGAGACCGCCTCAATACTTCGTCGAAATTATATAAAACACGTTTCCGTTATTCATAAGCAACTTTCACATTTATCGATAATAACAGTAAATTCTTACCTTTGATCATAATGAAGAATATTCTGCTGAGTACAAAATAACAACTGTAAATATGCATAGCTTTTTATGTGTCTGCTTGTAAACTGTTTTTGCATGAAAAATAATTTCTTTGATTACATAAAATGCAATTTATATTCTGTAAGGATAAACAATACACACTCTAATAACGCTTAATCTTGTGCAGTTCTAATTTTGTGCAAAACACACACAACAAACCAAACAAACAAAAAAGAAAAGTCGTCGCTCGTACTTTCTCTCTTACATCTGCATCCGCATGGACACTCTGCAAATCACACTTCAGTGCCTGCCAAAGGGTTCATCGAACCACCTTCGCAATAATTCTCACTTATTCCACTCTCGAATAGCGCGCGGCAAAAAAAGATCACCTAAATCATCCCGTGCGAGCTCTGATTTCCCTTATTTCATTAGATGATCGATTCTCCCTACGTAGGTTGGTGTCATCAAAATATTCTCACATTCTGAGGAGAAAGTTCGAAATTTTGTGAGAATATCCCGCCGCGAAGAGAAACGGCTTTGTTTTAATGATGTCCACCCCATGTCCGTGACACTTTCTCGCTTATTTCTCGATAATACAAAACGTGCTGCTCTTCTTTGAACTTTCTGGATGTTCTCGTTAATTCTATCTAGTAATGATCCCACACCGCGCAGCAGTTTTCTAAAAGAGAACGGACAAGCGTAGTGTAGGCAGTCTCCTTGGTAGGTCTGTTACATTTTCTAAGTGTCCAACCAATAACACGCAGTCTTTGGTTAGCCTTCCCCACAATATTTTCTATGTGTTCTTTCCAATTTAAGTTGTTCGTAATTGTAATTCCTAGGTATTTAGATGAATTTACCTCCTTTAGATTTGATTGATTATCGTGTAACCGAAGTTTAACATATTCCTTTTAGCACTCGTGTGGATGACCCCACACTTTTCATTGCGTAGGGTCAATTCCCAATTTTCGCCCCATATCGGTAGGTTATTTAAATTGTTTTGTAATTGTTTTTGATCTCCTGATGACTTTACGAGACGACAAACGACATCATCGTCCGCAAACAACCTAATGCGGCTGCTTAGATTGTCTCCTAAATCGTTTATGTAGATACGGAGCAGCAGATGGCCAATAAAACTATCTTGGGGCACTCCAGAAATCACTTCTGTTTCATATGATGACTCTCCGTCACTTACTACGAACTGCAGCCTCTCTGACAGGAAATCACGAATCCAGTTGCATAATTGAGACGATATTTCATAAGCACGTAATCTGATTAGAAGCCGCTTATGAGGTACAGTGTCGAAAGCCTTCTAGAAATATAGAAATACGGAATCAATTTGAGTCACCAGCAGCCAACGCTTCGTGTGAGTAATGAACTAATTGTGTTTCACAAGATGTATGTTTTATAAATCAGTGTAGACTGTGTGTCGATAGACCGTTCTCTTAGAGAAAATTCATAATTTTCGAGCACAATATATGTTCCAGAATCCAGCTGCATATCGAGGTTAGTAATATGGGCCTGTAATTTAGTGGATTACTCCCGTTGTCTTTCTTGAATATTCATGTGACCTGTGTCACTTTCTGTCTTTGGGTATGGATCTTTCGTCGATCGAGCGGTTGTACAGGATTGTTAAGTATGGAGCTATTGCATCAGCATACTCTAAGAGAAAGCTAATTGATATACAATCTAAACCAGTTTATTTGCGTTGGTTAAGTGATTTAAGTTGCTTCACTTTTCCGAAGATATCTATTTCTAAGTTACTTAAGGTGGCAGCTGTCCTTGATTCGAATTGTAGAATATTTACTTCGTTTTCTTTGGTGAAGGAATTTCAGAAGGCTATGTTTAGCAACTCAGCTCTAGCAACACTGTCATCGATAGTGTTTCCATTACTTTCGCGCAAGAAGGCATTGATGATTGTGTCTTGTCGGTAGCATAATTTACATACGACCAGAATCTCTTTGGATTTTCTGCCAGGTTTCAAGAGAAAGCTTCGTTGTGGAAACTATTATAAGCATCTCACATTGAAGTCCGCGCTAAATTACGAACTTCTATAAAAGATCACCAATCTTGGGAATTTTGCTTGCGTTTGAATTTGTAATTCTTTTTTCGCTCTTTCTGCAACAGTGTTCTGACATGTTTTGTGTGCCAAGGGGGATCAACTCCGTCGTTTGTTAATTTATTTGGTATAAATCTCTCAGCTGGCGTCGATACTATTTACTTCAATTCAAGCCACATCTGGTCTACACTTATATTGTTAATTTGGAAGGAGTGGAGACAGCCTCTCAGAAAGACTTCAAGAGAATTTTTATCTACTTTTATGAAAAGGCACATTTTTTTGTTTATTTTTGGAGTATCTGGGAACGGTATTCAGTCTCGCTAAGACAGCCCTACGATCACTAAGCGCTGTATCCGTTTCGATGCTCGTTAGTAGCTCAGGTTTATTTGTCGTTTAGAGGTCAAGTGTGTTTTCGCAGGATTTTACTATTCGAGTGGACTCATGAAGTAAGTGCTCGAAATAGTACTCACAAAATGCGTTTAGCGCAATTTCGGATGATGTTTGATGCATACCTCCTGATTTAAAGATGTATTTTCGCCATCATATCGAGGGTAAATTGAGGTCACCACCAACTATAATTCTAAGAGTCGGGTTTGTGCTTAAAATTAGAGTCAAGTTTTCGTTGAACCTTTTAGCAATTGCATTATGTGATTTCGGAGCCGCTAAAACTATCCAGTTTTATTTTATTCCAGTTGTCATGACCTGTAACCATACTAACTCACATCTATCTATCTACTTCAATTTTGATACAAGATTGTTTAACAGCAACAAACATGCCACCGCCATCTTTATTTAGCCTATCCTTTCTTATGGCCGTTAGATCCTTCTCAAAATTTCTGCTGCACTTATCTTCGACTTTAGCCACCTTCCAGTGCGTGTAACGATTTGAGCATCGGTGCTTAGAGCTCTGGTACTTTCGCAACACAGCTACGACAATTTACAACTGTCATACAGATGGTTCTTAGATCTACGTTCTTCCTGTGTTCGATCTGGACCCTTTGAGACTGAAGTCCTCCAACTTAAATCCGAGTGAGATGGTGCAATGGTTAGCACAACGGAGTCGCATTCCGGAGGAGGACAGTTCAAACCCGCCTCCGGCCATCCTGACTTATTCCATGATTTCCCTAAATGGCTTCAGACAAATGCCGATATGGTTCCTTTGAAGGGACACTGCCGACTTCCTTCTCTATCCTTCCCTAATCCGACGGAATCGATGACCTCGCTATTTGGTCCCCTTCCCCAAATCAACCAACCAACCAACTTGAAAAACCGCCCACTTCACGCAATACAGCCCCTGCTACCCGCGCAGCCGTCTCCTGCATGTTATGGACTCCTGACCTATTTAGCGGAACGCGAAATCCCACCACCGTATGGCCCAAGTCGAGGAATCTCAGCCTACATCGTTGCAGAACCGTCTGAGCCTCTGTTTCAGACCCTCCACTCTCAGAGGTCCGCAGTCGGTGCTGTCGACTATGTTCCAAATCGTGAGTTCTACTTTCATCTTGCAAGCAAGACTGGCCGGCTTAACCAATTCTGGTAGCCGCTCGAAACCAGAGAAAATCTCTTCCGCTCCAAAGCGACACACATTATTGGTACCGACGTGAACACTCATCTGCAGTTGGTTGCAACCTTTGCTGTTCATGGTCTCCCGAATCACCCGTTCCATACCTAGAATGACTTCACCCGGTATGCACGCGGTGTGCACACTGGTTTTCTTTTCCTCCTTGGCAGTCATGTCCCTAAGGGGCCCCTAACGCGTCTAAAATTATAGATCCCAACTACCAGTAATCCACCCTCTGTAACTGCCCACATCTTGCAGACTGAGAGGTTTCCTCTGAAACGGGGCAAGCGACTGCTGGCTGAGAGACAGTGTCAGCCATCTAGGAGTCTTTCGTGTCGCCGTCCCCCCCCCCCCCCCCCCAGAAAAGATGACCACCCCCATCCCATCCCCTAACCTCACACTAATAAACTTTTTCCTGTACTGTTGTGGAGAGAAATGGAACTCCGACTAGATATTATATCCGTGCCACTAATGGTGTATGAATGGGTTCCTCATGTTGAAAAGCATTTGTTAATATCTAGTATAGTTTTAAAGATATTAAAGTCTTAATTTGTAAAGATGATTTATGGACACACGGTATGTCAAAGCTACTCATTCGTCTTACGTTTTATTCCTTTTCCCGTTTCAGACAGTTGTTGCCTAATCCTCGTTTTTACACTCTCAACAGCCCGTGCTTCTTTCAATTTATTCCTATCTTTCATAACCAATAAATTACAATTAGAATCTATACCTATACCCGGGAACGTTTTGCAGTTTCAAATTTGATTTCTAAATATGTCTTCCCATTATATAATCTAAAACTTATTGGCCCCTCCATGTATCTTAAATGTAACAAGCCGTCTCTCATGTTAGCATTGTTGAATTCCTGCTCTGTGCAGAATTGTACCAGGGAGATTACCCTTTTATTCCTTCCATTAATTCATGTTTTATTATTTTTCTTTTTTGTTTCCTACTGTCGAATCCTCCATCAAGAATTTTCGTCTCCCGAAGCAAACTAAATAATTTATTTTCTCTCATAATATATTCTTTTCAGTCTCTTCGCCATCTTCGGAGCTACTATTTATGTACAAATGTACAGTATTGTTGCGGTAGGTCTTGGCTTTGTGTTTATCTCCAATTGGATAATATGTGCTCTATGTTCTCTATAACAGTTCATCCGCATTTCTGATTCTGGCTCATTTCATACAAGGGAGCAATAAACCAGGCAAGACTATGTAGTTCGTGCCAAATACCTACACATTGTACTTTTTCAAACTATACAAAGTACTCATCATGGTCGTCGATTTGAAAGTACAGAGACAGGAAAAGATGCATAAGAAGATTCCAAATGCTCAATTTCATTCTGCACCCTTATTTTTTTCATTTAGAGCCATTAATGGTAATGCTGACCGTATATCTGCATTTCACTTTCGATCTTGTCTTCAGAATCCTTATACATGACATAAATCTCATTTCCGCACTCTGGACCTTAGTGCAGCTTTCTTTCTTTCTTTCTTTCTCTTTTTTTAAAAAAAAAAACAGTTTTGATTTCCATGCATTACAACAGGGTTGTAATTTCAGAATTATGCCTTTCCTTAGTTTCTTCGTTATGTTACGTTTAATAGTCTCGCGTATTTAAGCTCTGTATTAGGTAAACACTATTTTTTTCTTGAAAATTAGAAGAGAAATAGATCAAAAAGTTGCTTGCTGAACAACACTCGTACGTAATATCACTTTGCAACTGACAAAGATTGTCAGGGTTAAAATCTGAAAACTATTTAGGAGTGGACACAAAAGAAATATTGTTCACACCAAGCGCCCGAATTATGATACGGGCAGCAAGTTAACAGGGGCACCATTGAAGTATCTTTTACGCCTGTAAGTAGATATCCAATCGGACAGCAATGTCAGCCAGGAGGTATCAGTGTATTGCGTGTTATAACACTCCCAGTAACGTAGCAAAGCATATAACAACGAGAAAGGTAGAACAATAATTTATTCTCCCAATTAACAAACGGAGACATGTCTCAGTAGGCGGCTACTTCAGAAATATTCAATCCAATATATGCTCGTAAACGGATGCTGAAATCATCGAGACAAAACCTTAGAGAGGTGAAATCTGCTGCTCAGGAAAGAGAAAACAAATGGCAACAGTAGTATAAAAAAAATACCAAACGTCTGAGTCCATTTAATAATTGACGAAACAAATCCTTGACAGATCTTTTAGGATGAGAGCTGTTTCCCGCCTGATAATAATTCTCTATGAAAGACAAAGTAATGGTAGAGAATTGTTTTCAAAAGATAATTTTTGAAGCAAAGCTGTTAGTTAAAAGGTAATATTTCGTATTCCAATAATAGCAATATAGAAGACAGCTTACAGACAGCTGCAAAGGAAGTGAGCAAGGACAGTGGGGTATACCCGGTTATTGGGTTATAGAGCTTCATTGTTGGACACTTTATTAACTCTTCAGAAATAAAAATATGTGATTCGCAAATGCAAAGTAAACTTTAAACAGCTACACTCACTTTATTTCCATCATATAACCGAAGCGTATTCTTACCAGAACAACATCAGTTATAATTCACTATGGAACCAGTCGAATGTTCTTTGGAAACGTTTTGTAGCATTAATTTTTAGATGGGGTATGACGGTATATCTACATTCTTTCGACTTGTAAGTGATACCTTCTGGGCACTGCTTCTATAGCAAGTCTAATATTTGATCATCATCTTCTCCGTCTGCACGTATTAGTCTCTGCCTGTTCCGCTTGCTTTATAGAGATTAGTCCAAATCTTTGAGCCTGAGTCTAGGTCTCTCTATGTTTGTTCATCCTGTTGGTTTATATCACTAAACTATATTTGGTAGTTGGGCATCCTCCTTCATACTGATGTCCTCTTTGTTTCCATCTGCGACCTTCATTTTTCCCGTTTAGACTTATTTGTGGTACTTCTGATCTTATTCCTGAATTTTACTTTCGATCTTGTTTTCAGTATCTTCTGACATGTCTGATAAATCTCATTTTCGTACTCTGAACCTTAATGTATTTTTCTTTCATACAAAAGTCCAGGTTGCGTTTCGATAGTTTAGAACAGGGAATAACAGCGTTTTATAAAATTTCGTAATTATATCTTTCCTTATTTTCTTCTATAAGTTTCGTTTAGTAGTACCATGTATTAAGTCAAATTTCACTAACAGTTTCGTTTTTGTGTGATATATTGCATACTTAGTGTTTGAAATATATTACTTACACTTATATATTTCTTACGCTTTACTTTTGTTATTCTATTGCTTAGGAAATTCTGTCAGTTTTAACCAACAGATTTGTGACTATGACTTTCTTGATAAAAGCGGACGAGTGGTTGTAGAACTTGCTTTCTAAAGGTTGCATACAAACTTAACTGTGTACATAGACAGTAATAATAATTCCTTGTGACTGAGTGGCGTGGTGCAAGTCTTCTTATTGGACGCCACTTCGGCGACTTTGTTCCAAACCTACACCAGTTATCCAACCGGGGCAGAGGTGAAGGCTAGGTGCGACCCAGATTCGATTCCGTTTTTTCCCACCTGTTTCTCTGTCATTAGGTCGTCATAGGTTCTTTGCATGACAGCTTTAAAATTCTGTCGATCAGATCTTCACTCTTGTTCTTTTGTTGTTGAAAGTAGCCAGTCCCCTGATCGAACACGCTGTTCCATCCCTTCTCCACTAGATCACCATGCACGAATTCTCGAGTATTTAAATATGTTACATATAAGCCGAATAGTTTGATTGGATTGACTTAGAAGCTTACATATCTTCCACCGTAAAGCGACAGTAGATCTTTGTATTTGACATAAATTTCAACGTTGTACTACCGTTCCTGAGAGAAAGGTATCTTAACAGGCGAACAGGCATACAGACGGACAACAAATGGAATAAAAATATTGTTACAAATTAATAATTTTTGTATTTTTTCCTTTAATTATGCTGCGAAACCTTACTTCTTGTCAAATTTCATGATTATAGGTCAACGTGAAGTATCCTTTAGGTTTTGATGAGTGAGTTTGCGAGCAGCGAAATGTGTCACATAAAAGGCCGCATCTTCTGACTGCATTGACATTGAACCTTAAATGTTTTACACCTCCAAGTGACAGTAGACCTTGAGAAGTGACATGCACCGAAGTGAGAAAGGTCATTTAATACTTCTAATACGTGTCGAAGCTCCTTTAGCGCGACATAGCGCAGTTACTCCACGTGGCAAAGACACATTAATCCGTTAGAATCCCAGCAGAAATATTGAGCCAAGCTGCCTCTACAGCCATCCATAAGTGTGAAATGTTGCCGCTGCCGAATTTTGTGCACGAACTGACCTCTCGATTGTGGCCCATGAACATTCGATACGTTTCGCTTTGGGCGATCTGGGTGGGAAAATCATTCTCTCGAATTGTTCAGAATGTTCTTCAAACCAGACACGAACAGTCGGTGATATGCGGCATCGTTGCTTGTGAACATGTAGTCCATGGACGGCAGCAAATGGTCTCCAAGCAGTCGAACAAAACCTCTTCCAGTCAATGATCGGTTCAGTTGGACTAGAGAGCCTGTCGATTCCATGTAAACACAGCCCACACCATTATGAAGCCACCAGAAATTTACAACTTGGGTCCATGGCTTCGTGGGATCACTGCCACACTCGAACCCTACCATCAGTTCTTAGTCACTGAAATCGAGACTCATTTGACCACACCACGGTTTTCCAGTCTTGTAGGGTCAAACCAACACAATCAGGAGCTCACGAGAGGCGCTGCGGGCAATTTCGTGCTGTTAGCAAAGGCACTCGCATCGGTCGTCCGGTGCCATAGCCCTTTAATGCCAAATTTCGCCGCATTGTCCTCACGGGTACGTTCGTCGTACGCGCCAAACTGATTTCTATCGCTATATATCAGGCAGTGCTGCTTGTCTGCTGGCACTGACAACTCTACGCAAACGCCGCTGCGGTCGGTCGTTAAGTGAAGCCGTACGCCACTGCGTTGTGCGTGGTGGTAGGTAATGCCTGGAATCAGGTATTCTTGGCGCACTCTTGACACAGTGGATCTCGGAATATTGAATCCCCTAACGATTTCCAAAATGAAATGTCCCATGCGTCTAGCTGAAATTGCCATTCAGCGTTCAGAGTCTGTCAATTTCTGTCGTGCGTCCATAATCACGTCGGAAACCATTTCTCATGAATCTCATTTGTCATGAAGTGACAGCTCTGCCAATGCGTTGGCCTTTTATACGAGGGCTGTTAGGATAGTAAGGAACGATAATTCGCGAATTGGAAACCACAGTAAAAACCAAACCTTTTTTTTATTTGCAACGGTTAGCCACACCTTCCAGCTACTTCCCTACACAGTCGCCACTCAGGCTTCGACATCTGTCGTAGCGTTGTATGAACTTTGCAGTTCCCTCGTTATAGAAGACAGCCGACAGTGTGTTTCGACAATTTTCTACTCTGGAGTGCAGCTCGTTGTCTGTGTCAAAACATTGTCTTCATAGCCGGCAGTTCATTTGAGCAGAGGTGAACCTCAGGGATAGACAATTACGGGCTGTACTGTGGGTGATCAAACACTTCTCGTTGAAAACGCTGCAGGAGCACCTTCATTGTCCCTGCAGAGTGCGGCCGAGAATATTATTGTCGTGTATAAGGAACCTCATGACAGTTATGTTATGTGGATTGCATAGCTTCAGGCGAAATCTTTCGCCGGGCCCTCATACTTGGCGGGAGACGCTAATTTCTAGCCATCCTGGCGTTCTCACTGTGAGCTCACAACTGAAAAGAGCGACATGATGCGATCGACGGGAATATTAGACACAGTGCCCAACGCATCTGTGCAAAGCATCACAGTATTTTCCATTTTGTGACCAATCGTTCCTTACTTTCTCAATAGCTCTCATACCTTGTGTAGGCGGTGCTATCGCCATCTGTATATATGTACGTCGCTATCCCATAACTTTTCTCGCCTCAGTGTAAATTCAACTTGATATCTCTACCCATTCCTGAGGATAATGGATCTTAACAGTCGGTCAGATAGAAACACGGGAAATACAGACAGACGGACAACGAAGTGATCTTATTAGGGTGCCCATTTATACCGTTGACGTATGGAATCCTAAAATGAGCAATGCAAAATTTAGTTTTAAGAAAAATATTTGCATGCATAAGAGACAGCAGCAGTAATGGGTGGACAGTATTATGTAATAGTGAAACCTATATTTTGTATAAATATCCAGACACCGCAGCTAAACCTTTAGCATAAATGAAAAGGGCAAGTCAACACTACACCAAGGGACAGGACTCAAGAGAGTGGCGGAATAATTTTTTACTGGGAGACACTTTCTCGGACACCCACATAGATAAAACGTAGACAATATTCGAAGTGGTTTGGTAAAATTAGGAGAGGACAGAGACTGGACACTATTCTTGAGGTCAGAACGAAGGGCCTCAAGGTTCTTCATCGCGCAGCGAAGGACCTTCGGGGATTTTGCAGTGTAGTAGTTGCACTAACATCACTTGCAAAATGTTCTGAGTATTAAATTTATAAATAACGATTTTTTTTTTCAAACGTGCTAAGAGTTGAAAGCTAAGAGTCGCTCACTGTCTTACGAAATATTGTTTCTTCTACTTTTCTAGATAATTCGTTGAATTACCTTCACTTTTTCTGCTGGTGGGTAGTCTTTGCTTGCCCCTAATTGACATCCGCTGCGTAATGATGTGCTGTGGTTACGTGTCCTTCTCTTTACGTCTGTGGTTTGCTCGCTTCAATGAAGTCTGTTCCACTATTCTCATGGAGAAGCCTTTTTATTGCTACAGTGAGGAAACAATTACAAATATTTTACATTTGCCATTTAGTACTGGACTGCTGTTATCATACCGTGTAATGTTTCTTAATGATGGTAACAACACTGGAAGGTTCCCGTAACTGTACTAACGTAATATTTCGTTTCAGCATCTCATCTTCTTTTACTTGGAGCAGGGAGAGTACCAGCGCATATAAGTCTGATGCAAGAACCTGCGCTGTGGTAAAAAAAGCAACGGCATTTCCTCAAGTACCGAATAAATGAGATATGCGATATGCATTCCTATGACTCCAGTCTATGTTTATATTTGTCTAATTCCGGATAAAGTTGTGAAATTGAAACAAAAATATCGGAAACCCAAAAGAATAGTATACTGTGTGTTTCATCAACTTGATTTTTGCACCGTAGAAACCAATTGCAATGGCTAGGAAAACGGAAATTCTTACACAACAGAAAAAAGCTCAACGTTGTGACACAGAGGCACCATTAATTATTACCACTATCTCATCATTTATTAAGCAAGACTGTCTGCTACATTGCAGATCTCATTTTGGGCCGACAACCATCAAATCGGCCGCTAGATGGAAATTTCATATTGATTTCATATACTGTGTTACCATCCGTATCCCGGGTATGACAGAATGTTGTTAGGACAATACGATACCGCCACTGAAAACTAACAGTCAGCGAAACGTTTATGAGCTAAATGTTAAAGGAATATTTTCAGTGAAACTAGTCTCCTAACTACAAGTCTGGTCAAAGGGTTAGCTACCCTCTGCAATAAAAAAAACTGAGTGAATGGAAAAAATAGTTCAAATGGCTCTGAGCACTATGGGACTTAACTTCTGAGGTTGTCAGTCCCCTAGAACTCAGAACTACTTAGACCTAACCAACCTAAGGACATCACACACATCCATGCCCGAGGCAGGATTCGAATCTGTGACCGTAGCGTGAGTGAATGGATCATCGATGAACTTGAAAGGGCGTAATGGGACATCCACCCCGCAAAAATTGCAACGAACAATATCGAACAAAACAAAGATTTTAAAAAAAATTAATAAGAAGTCAGCCTCATTCTGCCAACGGCCATATCAAATAGGGCGGAGGAGCGGACTGAGGTTCAGGCCACTCTCTTGCCTTTGGAGTGGGAAACTGCATCTAAAGGCAGAAGAATCAGCAATGATCAACATCATGAGGATACAGAAGTCAACGGAAAACACTGCATTAAAGACACGTAACGTGTATCCACAGAACATGTGGCCTATAATTGAAAAGGTGTCATGATGACCTCTCCATTGGCAAAATATTCCGGAATAGTCCCCTATTCTGACCTCCGCGAGGGGACTGCCAAGGGGGAGGTGACCCTGAAAGAAAGACTGAATAATAAACGAAAGGATAACGTTCTACATATCGGGGCGTCGAATATCAAAAGCTTGAACATGGCAGGGAAACTAGAACTTCTCAAAAGGTAAATGCAAAGGCTCAATCTAGCTACAGTAGGGTTAAGTGAAGTGAAATGTAAAGAAGACAAGGATATCTGATCAGATGGGTATAAGGTAGTACCAATAAGAAACAGAAAATGGTATAACTGGAGTGGATTCGTTACGAATAGTAAGGTAAGACACAGAATGTGTTACTGTGAACAGTTCCGTGATGGGGTTGTTCTTACCAGAAATGACAGAAAACCAAAGGAAATAAATAGCATGTGCAGGGAAGCTGACGAAATGGGTGCATGAAAAACGTGAAGAAGTCGAAAAGAAGTGATTGTCGTAAGGGTTGACTCAGCAAATAGGAAAGTCAAAACAACCTTCGATGAAATTAAAAGCAAGGGTGTTAACGTTAAGAGTGCAACCGAAATTCCGTTGTTAAATGCGGAGGAGAGAGCGGATAGGCGGAAAAAGTACTGTGAGGGGGAAGAATAGTCTGATCTGGTACAAGAAGAAACAGCATTGATTTAGAAGAGATAGGGGACCCAGTACTAGATAGCTTTGGAGGAGGGATCGATAACGTACCATCAGAAATTCTAAAACAAAACGAGTATTCACGTTGGCTTGTAGAAAGTATGAGTCTGGCAATATACCATCACACTTTCGGAAAAATATCATCCACACAATTTCGAAGACTATAAGAGCTGATACGTGGGACAATTATCGGATAATCAGCTTAACAGCTCATGCATCCATGTTGCTGACAAGAATAATATACAGAAAAATGGAAAAGAAACATTGAGGATGTGTTAGATGACAATCAGTTTGGTTTTAGGATAGATAAAGGCACTAGAGAGACAATTCTGACGCTGCGGTATATGATGGAAGCAAGAGTAAAGAAAATTCAAGGCACATTCACAGGATTTGTTGACCTAGAAAACCGTTCTACAATGTGAAATGGTGCAAGATGTTCGAAGGTCTGAGAAAAATAGGGGTTAGCTGTAGGGAGAGACGGGTAATATACAATACGTACAACAACATGAGGGAATAATATGAATGCACGATCAAAAAGGAAATGCTAGCCTTTCGCCCCTACTGTTCAATCTGTACATCGAAGAAGTAATGATGAAAATAAAAGAAAGGTTCAGGAGTAGAACTAAAATTCAAGGTGAAAGAGTATCAGTGATACGATTTGCTGATGACATTTCTATCGTGAGTGAAAGTGAAGAAGAATTACATGATCTGCTGAATCGAATGGACAGGCTAATGAGTACGGAATATGGATTGAGAGTAAATCGAAGAAAGACGAAAGTAATGAGAAATAACAGAAATGAGAACTGCGTGAAACTTAACATCAGGATTGATGGTCATTAAGTAGACGAAGTTAAGGAATTCTGTTACCTAGGCAGCAAAATAACCAATGACGGACGGAGCAAGGAGGACCTCAGAAGCAGACTAGCAGTGTCAAAAAGGGCATTCCCGGCCAAGAGGAGTCTTCTAGTATGAACCTTAAGTTTTCATTTGAGGAGAAGCTTTCTGAGAATGTGCGTTTGCAGCACCGCCTTATATGGTTGTGTAACAGGACTGTGAGAAAACCGGAACAGAATAGAATCGAAGCATTTGAGATGTGGTGCTAGAGACGAATGTTGAAAATTAGGTGCACTGCTAAGGTAAGGAATGAGGAGATTTTGCGCAGAATCGGAGAGGAAATGAATCTGCGGAAAACACTGACAAGGAGAAGGGACAGGATGATATAACATCTGTTAAGACATAATAAACTGACTTCCATGGTGCCAAAGGGAGCTCTAGAGGGCAAAATCTATAGACGAGGACAGAGAATGAAATAGTAAATAATTGAGGATGTAGGTTGCAGGTGCTGTTGTGAGGTTAAGCGGCTGGCACAGGAGAGAAATTCTGTGTGCTCCTGATTACTTGCAATTCGTGTCTCATGCTGCACAGTGACTGGTGTTAGTATTATTTGAGTTGCTTGTGGTATTGTTTTTGTGTGGGTTGTGAAGGTGTCTAACCAATAGGAGTCCTACTGGGACAGACAGGGCAATTATTGCGCCGAGTTGTTAAACCCTTTTCGTTTTTAGTCGTGTTTTGTATTACATAGCTCATCCAATGTGGTGTCCATTAGCTGTAGCCGCACAGGGAGACGGCTGTCATGTATCGGACACTGTGGACTGATGATGAATGCCCTATATCGCAAGGTGCAGTATGGCTTTTGATAAGCAGTCAGTCTTAATGTTGTCCGATTTCTGGATTTGTGGAGGCAACTTGTAATTACGTTAGATTAATATTGTGTTTCAATATTGCCCTTTTATTTAAATGTTTGTAAGTATATTTATTTTCAGAGTTCTGGGGAACAAATAATAGTTTTATTGCAGTATCTGTGATTATTTCTTGTGCTTAAATGTTATAAACTTATTTAAGTGTTCGTCATTAAAAATAAAAAGAGGGAGGAGGGAACAAATTTTCAGAAGGTTCAAATGGTAAATTGAAGTAGTCTTGTGTCTTACGCGATTACTGTCTAATTTTTTACGAAGTACAAAAAAAGTGTTGAAAGTTATTAACTGGTGATTCTGTATGAAGGTCACGTCCGACATCCACGTTTCTAATCTGAACTTGCCTTATGCAGTACTTCAGTTAATGTTCAAAATCGGTTTTCAGTCGACACTTTCTTTTCTTTCTTACTGTAGCAGCCCAGGTGGCTGTCCACTATAGCACAGAAATGCCATTACAATCCTGCGCCTGTCGTTCGGGCACATTTTGAGGAGCCGTCTGCCTGGATGACTGCGTATCCAGACAACGACCATTAAACTGGTGTATTACGTAACTCATCCTACAGGAGCACGTTCCCATTGATCCACTCTCCCGTCTCGATAATGTGCGCCCTCTACAACTGTAACAGGCGATGTCGTTGGGTCAACTTGGGAACACGCAGATTTATCTGCTGCGCATGTTCAACAGTGTGTGCTAAAATGTGTGATCCGAAACACTTGTGCCTGCACCAGCGTTGACCTCTGTCGTCAGGTATGCCACAAATCACTGTCTATCCTGATTTTCGTAGCGAACAAACCACCGACCTTACCCTTCTGTGACGAGGCGTCGACGTCCAACACCTTGTCTGTTCAAAAATGGTTCAAACGGCTCTAAGCACTATGGGACTTAACTTCTGAGGTCATCAGTCCCCTATAACTTAGAACTACTTAAACTTGACTAACCTAAGGCATCACACACATCCATGCCCGTGGCAGGATTCGAACCTGCGACCGTAGCGGTCACGCGGTTCCAGGCTGTAGCGCCTAGAACCGCTCGGCTCCCCTGGCCGGCACCTTTACTCACACTTTCATCATTCTTCAAACAGTTCCCGTATATCCTCACGACAGTGGCATGCAAACTGCCGACGGTTTCGCCATTTACGAGATGCTCATTTCAGGAACTGGGCTGTAACAGCCCACTGGGCTGTAACAGCCCACTGTTCAAGTCGCCTATGTCAGTGAATTTATGTCAGTGAATTTATTATGATTTCCCACTCGTCTCTGCTCCGCTTATATACTTTCCTTATCTGGGCATCTCAGATGACAGAGATGCCTTGAAAACTTCAAATGGCTGTCATAGTGATGGTCGAGCAGCGAAAGGGCAAGACAAACGAAATCAGACCGACCCACAGGACACAGATACTGAAAAGTCGTGCTGCTGAAAGACTCCCCACGTGCCTACGTATGTAGGGTACACCGCGAGAACTTCTGTTTCCGAAATGCAACCGTTATCAAGGTGTAGTGAGGGAGACCTTATTAATGACAGAAGTATTTGGAGCTGCAGTAGGTGGTAGACAAGACACAATTCAGCAAATCAGCCGCCAACTGAAGACTACCTTTACATTCCCATATTACACACGCGCTCTGTCTTTTACTCGGCACAGTCTACGTCTATATTTACATCTACATCTACTTGGTTACTCTGGAATTCACACTTAAGTGCCTGGCAAAGGGTTCATCGAACCATTTTCATAGTACTTCTCTACCATTCCACTCTCGAATGGCGCGTGGGAGAAAGGAACACCTAAATCTTTCCGTTCGAGCTCTGATTTCTCTAATTTTATTATTGGGATCATTTCTCCCTACGTAGGTGGGGTGTCAACAAAATATTTACGCATTCGGATTTGGTGATTGAAATTTCGTAAATAGATCTCACCACAAAGAAAACCGCCTTTGTTTCAGTGACTGCCACCCCAGCTCGCGTATCATATTTGTGATACTCTCACCCCTATTGCACGAAAACACGAAACGAGCTGCCCTTCTTTGCGCTTTTTCGAGGTCCTCCGTCAATACTATCTGGTAAGGATCCAATACCGCGCAGCAATATTCCAACAGAGGACGGACAAGTGTAATGTAGGCTGTCTCTTTAGTTGGTTTGTCGCACCTCCAAAGTGCTCTGCCAACAAAAAGCAGTCTTTGTTTCGTCTTCCCCACAATATTATATATTCAGCTTCAAAATTTAAAATAGTGCTATACGCATGCTAATGAAAAACGTCGGGATATACCCATATAGAGCACAGTGACTTCAAATGTGAACGAGGTAGTCAAGGAGCAACACATCCATCACCGGTATTTCAACTATTCTTAAGTTGCCGAAGTCCACTGTTGGTGATGTGATTGGGAATTGGACACACGAAGGAACAACCACAGCTAAACCACGGCCACACAAACCTCATGTTCTGCTGGGCACGGAGCCTGGACCACTGTGGAAGGTGCTTGTAAAAAATTGCATACAATCATCGAAGGAATCACTCGTTCCATAGAGCTACAAGCAATCCATCTAGCACAATGATACCTATGGAGGTAAAACAATGAATTTGAATGGTCGAGCAGCTTCTCATTTTTTTATGTCATCAGTCTTGTGGCTGGTTTGCTCCAGCCCATGACGAATTCCTCTCCTGTGACAAACTTTTCATCTGAGAGAAGCACTTAAAACCCACGAACGCAATTATTTGCTGGATGTATTCCAATCTCTGTCTTCCTCTACAGTTTCTACCCTCTAAAGCTCCCTCTAGTACTATGAAAGATATTACCTTATGCCTTAGTATGTCCTCCCATTCTGTTCCTTCTTCTTACCGGCGTTTCCCATATATACCTCTCCTCAACTATGCTTTGGAGAGCCTTCTCACTCCTTAACTTATCAGTACACAGAATGTTCAGCAGCCGTACCACCACATCTCAAATGCTTCAATTCTCGTCTGTTCCGCCTTTCCCACAGTCCATATTTCACTACCAAACAATGCTAAGCTCCAAACGTATGAGTATGAGCTAGGAAAGCTCTTTTTTTGCCAGTGCTAGGTCCTCGTTGCTCCTTCCGCCATGGGTTTTTGCTGCCTAGGTAGCTTCGTCATCCCCAGCTTTGATGTTAAATTTCTCGCTATTCTCATATGTGCTACCTTTCATTACTTTACAATTAAATAAATACCATTAGCTGCTGACGGACGTTAATATACATCAACGGGGACAGTTGAAAAGTGTGCTTCGACCGGGACTCGAACCTGGGATCTCCTGCTTACATGGCAGACGCTCTATCCATCTGAGCCACCGAGGACACAGATGAATAGCGCGACTGCAGGGATTTATCGCCAGCGCGCTCCCCGTGAGACCCACATCCTCAACTTATAGTCCATACGCTCCATTCGTAGTGCCCCTGCCATTATATCCGTTACTCGCGGCAGACAATCCACCGAGTCCGAAAGAACAGATGCCATCTTCGTATCTCATTACTTTCGTCTTTCTTCGATTGACTCTCAGTCCATATTCTATATTCATTAGACTGCTCATTCCACTCAACAGATCCTGTAATTCTTCTTCACATTCACAGAGGATAAAAATGTGACTAGCGAGCATTATCGTTGATAACCTTTCACGCTGAACTCTAATCCCAATCTTGACCCTTTCTTTATTTCTGTCACTGCTTCTTGAACATAGGGGTGAAAGAGTACGTCCATGTCTTTTACCCTTTTTATTCTGAGCTCTTCGTTCTTGATTTTCGCCTCTTGTTCCGTCTTCGTTCTTGTACACTTTGTATATCAACCGCTGCTTCCTATAGCTTACCTCTAATTTCCTCAGAATTTCCATCACTGCACTTACATTGTTGAACGCTTTTTCCAGGTTGACCAATCCTAAGGACATTCTTCATTTTTTTTTAGTCTTGCTTCCATTGTCAATCGTAGCGTCAGCACTGCTACTCTGGTACCTTTACCTATACTAAAGCCAAACTAAAAGTCATCTAACAACTAATCGTCATCTAACGGCTCCTAAATTTTCCTTCCATTCTTCCGTGTATTACTCTTGTCAGCATCTTGGAGGTGTATGAGGCGTTACACTGACAACGGTTGAGGCATTGTCTAAGTCAGTAAAAAATTATAATTTTTCTCAAGCATCCAATATAGGTCAGCCAATTGCTCTATTCCTTATTCTATTTAACTCTGTTGGTTTATATACTTTAATTTTTAACATGGTCAACCTTGTTAATGATTTAATTGTCTCCCTTAAGTGAAGACTATAATTTTTCTTATTAATATTGATATCAATTTCTTTTTCTTATTTATTTAAATATGTTGTTTGTATTTTAGATTTTATATAGAAAATAATACTATTTTCTCAAACACTTAGAATTTAAATCAGCTCAAAAAGTTAAATGACTTCATACATAATGAAAAAATAAAATGTTTACATTCCATTGTTCGTTTTACAAAAATTATGATTCTAACAACTAATGTAAGTATAGAAAGAATTCCTTAGCTAATCCTAATCATGCCAAAATTTTTAAAGTTTATATTAACGATTTATGATAAATTCAAAAATATTATAGTCGCAACCAGTGTTCATACAAACATATTGTTGATGTTGTTGTGGTCTTCAGTCCAGAGACTGGTTTGATGCAGCTCTCCATGCTACTCTATCCTGTGCAAGCTTCTTCATCTACCAGTACCTGCTGCAACCTACATCCTTCTGAATCTGCTTAGTGTATTCATCTCTTGGTCTCCCTCTACGATTTTTACCCTCCACGCTGCCCTTCAATACTAAGTTGGTGATCCCTTGATACCTCAAAATATACCCTACCAACCGATCCCTTTTTCTAGTCAAATTGTGCCACAAATTTCTCTTCTCCCCAATTCTGTTCAATACCTCCTCATTAGTTATGTGATCTACCCAACTAATCTTCAGCATTCTTCTGTAGCTCAATATTTCGAAAGCTTCTATTCTCTTCTTGTCCAAACTATTTATCATCCATGTTTCACTTCCATACATGGCTACACTCCATACAAATACTTTCAGAAACGACTTCCAGACACTTAAATCTATACTCGCTGTTAAAAAATTTCTCTTCTTCAAAAATCCTTTCCTTGCCATTGCCAGTCTACATTTTATATCCTCCCTACTTCAATCATCATCAGTTATTTTGCTCCACAAATAGCAAAACTCCTTTACTACTTTAAGTGTCTCATTCCGTAATCTAATTCCCGCAGCATCGCCCGACTTAATTCGACTACATCCCATTATCCTCGTTTTGCTTTTGTTGATGTTCATCTCATATCCTCATTTCAAGACACTGTCCATTCCATGCAACTGCTCTTCCAAGTCCTTTGCTGTCTCTGACAGAACTACAAAGTCATAGGCGAACCTCCATGGATTTTAATACCTAATCCGAATTTTTCTTTTGTTTCCTTTCCTGCTTGCTCAATATACAGATTGAATAACATCGGAGATAGACTGCAACCCTGTCTCACTCCCTTCCCAACCACTGCTTCCCCTTCATGTCCCTCGACTCTTAATCTATCTTCTAAGATAAGTCGTAGGGTCAGTATTGCCTCACGTGTTCCAATATTTCTTCGGAATCCAAACTGATCTTCCCCGAGGTCGGCTTCTACTAGTTTTTCCATTCGTCTGTAAAGAATTCGCGTTAGTATTTTGCAGCTGTGGCTTATTAAACTGATTGGTCGGTAATTTTCACATCTGTCAACATCTGCTTTCCTTGGGGTAGGAATTATTATATTCTTCTTGAAGTACAAGGGTATTTCGCCTGTCTCATACGTCTTGCTCACCAGATGGTAGAGTTTTGTCAGGACTGTCTCTCCCAAGGCTGTCAGTAGTTCTAATGGAATGTTGTCTACTCCCAGGGACTTGTTTTGACTTACGTCTTTCAGTGCTCTGTCAAACTCTTCACGCAGTATCAAATCTCCCATTTCATCTTCATCAATATCCCCTTCCATTTCCATAATATTGTACTCAAGTGCATAGCCCTTGTTTAGACCCTCTATATACTCCTTCCACCTTTCTGTTTTTCCCTCTTTGCTTAGAACTGGGTTTCCATCTGAGCTCTTGATATTCATACAACTGGTTTTCTTTTCTCCAAAGGTAGGCAGTATCTCTCTTACCCCTACTGAGATAAGCCTCTACATCCTTACATTTGTCCTCTAGCCATCCCTGCTTAGCCATTTTGCACTTCTTGTCGATCTCATTTTTGAGACGTTTGTATTCCTTCTTGCCTGCTTCATTTACTGCATTTTTATATCTTCTCCTTTCATTAATTAAATTCAATATTTCTTCTGTTACCCAAGGATTTCTACTAGCCCTCGTCTTTTTACCTACTTGAGTCTCTGCTGCCTTCGCTATTTCATCCCTCAAAGCTACCCATTCTTCTTCTACTGTATTTCTTTCCCTCATTCCTGTCAATCGTTCCCTTATGCTCTCCCTGAAACTCTGTACAACCTCTGGTTTAGTCAGTTTATGCAGGTCCCATCTCCTTAAATTCCCACCTTTTTGCAGTTTCTTCAGTTTTAATCTACAGTTCATAACCAATAGATTGTGGTCAGAGTCCACATCTGCCCCTGGAAATGTCTTACAATTTAAAACCTCGTTCCTAAATCTCTGTCTTACCGTTATATAATCTGTCTGAAACCTTCCAGTATCGCCAGGCTTATTCCATGTATACAACCTTCTTTTATGATTCTTGAACCAAGTGTTAGCTGTAATTAAGTTATGCTCTGTGCAAAATTCTACCAGGCGGCTTCCTCTTTCATTTCTTACCCCCAATCCATATTCACCCACTACGTTTCCTTCTATCGAATTCTAGTCACCCATGATTATTAAATTTTTGTCTCCCTTCACTATCTGAATAATTTCTTTTATGTCGTCAAATATGTTATCAATCTCATCTGCAGTGCTAGTTGGCATATAAACTTGTACCACTGTAGTAGGCGTTGGCTTCGTGTCTATCTTGGCCACAATAATGCGTTCGCTATGCTGTTTGTAGTAGATTACCCGCACTCCTACTTTTTTATTCATTATTAAACCTACTCCAGCATTTTCTCCATTTGATTTTGTATTTATAACCCTGTATTCACCTGACAGAAGTCTTGTTCCTCCTGCCACCAAACTTCACTAATTCCCACTATATGTAACTTTAACCTACGCATTTCACTTTTTTAATTTCCTAACCTACCTGCCCGATTAAGGGATCTGATATACCACGCTCCGATCCGTAGAACGCCAGTTTTCTCTCTCCTGATGACGACGTCTTCTTGAGCAGTCCCCGCCCGGAGATCCGAATGCGGGACTGTTTTACCTCCACAAACATATTATTTTTTTAAAAATATTATGCTAACAATGTGGTTTTGAAGAAATATATATATATATATATATATATATATATATATATATATATATATCGACATTAATACATCGAACTCTTATGTTAATTGTTGTGCTTTTTGCAGATTTTTAGCTGTCTAACACTGATCTTTACCCCATTTCGACCACTATTTTCACACAATGTCTATGAATGTTCTTGTGTGAGGTTGGCGACGAATGTCTTTGCATGAAACTGAGGGACCGGTATGAGATGTTTGCTGGCAGACCTTTGGATGGGCAAGGTTTCTATTCATTGAATTTCGCAAGAGGATGTTGCTCTAGTTTGGTGTGACCTTCATAATAATGTGGATCTTTTAGTGTGGAGTCTCATGGAATATTGTCTTTAAAAAAGCTGTTTTTTTCTTCTCAAGACATTGCTGAAGGTATTTACATTTTTGTAGCACTCCACAGACAACTATTTTACAATAGGAAAGGTATTTGGAAAGATGTATCTTGAAATATTTTTGCCCATCTTCGCTCTGCAACATCAGTCTTGCCAGCCACGGTGGCGCTTCAGTCCGGAACCGCGCGACTGCTACGGTTGCAGTTTCGAATCCTTCCTCGGGGATGGATGTGTGTGATGTCCTTAGGTCCTTAGGTTAGTTACGTTTAAGCAGTTCTAAGTTTAGGGAACTGATGACCTCAGATATTAAGTCCCATAGTGCTCAGAGCCATTTGAACATCAGTCTTGGGGCTCTTCATCTTCTATTCGTCCAAGCTTCTTTCTTGAGACTTGAATCTTGTCTCTTCTCTGGTCAGGATATGGGGAATTATTGGTTACTACTTGCTTTGGAATTTCTCAATTGTTAGTGTTTCCCTTGGTTATTAGGACGTGTTATCCAGTATTGATTGACTAACTTCCTTCAGCTTTGTAGTCCAATATAATATCACAGTCTGGTGGCGACAGTGCGATTCTACATGTGATTTTTTGCCAAATTGTGCCTCAGCCAAGCCGGGGTTTCTACGAGGTGTTTTCTTTTTAGTATGCGCTGGCTGCTGTTTCGTTTCTTGTGTACTGTCGTTGTCAGCAGTGCTTCCGACTTGAGTATATATACTTAAATCGCCATCCTTCTCATGCCCTTGATGGCACCTCTGCATGGTAGAAAATCGTTGATCTCGTCCATTGACGTGCCATATACCTTTTCAGTTGTCGTCCGCCGCATCGTCGTGGGCAGCTGACTATTGTTTCTTGCAGGATGAGTACAAAAATCTTTTCTTCAATTTTGCCTTATGCCTGATGCCTAATTTAGGCATCTTAAGAAAATTCTTTACATGGTTCAGAGTCCTATCTGCATTACAGTGCTAGTTTCTCAATCAGGTTCCAATTCCTTCCTGTTATCTTAAGCTAATGAGACTCCTTATGTTCATTATGTGTAGTGTCGACGTGTGGCATGTTAATATGTCATGCTATTATATCAGTTTCACCTTTCCAAACTCCACATATCAGTGTTAGTAGCTACATATAAGAATTTAAGGTGTATTGTGTATTGAACAGGGGATGTAGAAACGATGGAGAGACTTCGTCCCACCATGGCCCTCAGTGGTTCACAACCCCACAACATGCCACAGCAGTCCACCAACCCCTCCGCCAACCGACACAAAACCCAGGGTTACTCTGCAGTTCGCCCCCCAGTGGACCCCCCACACCACCCCTGGCAACGTCTCATACCAGACGAGTGTAACCCCAAATGTTTCCGTGGTAGACTAATGATGGTGTACTTTATTTATTTATTTAATCGCATGGCTAGGGCCCCCGGTTGGGCAGGCAGATCGCCGGATGCCAGTCTTTCAAGTCGACGCCAATTCGGCGGCCTGCATTCAATGAGAAAGATAGGATGATGATGAGGACAACACCCAGTCCCTGGGTGGAGAAAATTTCCCGACCCAGCTGGGAATCGAACCCGGGCCCAGATGATTGACAATCCGTCACACCATTCAGCTACCAGGGGCAGACTATGATGGTGTACTGTGTACATGGAGACAGTGTTCACAAATCAATCGCCGATATAGTGTAAATGTGGCGGAATAAGGGGAACCAGCCTGGATTCACCGAGGCTGATGGAAAGCCGCCTAAAAACCATCCACAGGCTGGCTGGCACACCCGACCTCGACACTAATCCACCGGTCCTCGGCACGCCATCCCGCTTGGGAAGCAGCGCGTTAGACCGTGCAGCTAGCCGGGTGGGCTAGAATTTAAGGTACTTCTTGTTTTCCCTCCTCTGACTTTCTTTTTCTCAGAATCTTAGTCACGTCCTGACTGAAACGTACCTGATGGCTTCTTTGATATTATTTGCTGATGCCTATAAGCGATTATCCATCATACCTTTTAATATTGCTTACGTGATGAAATCCTGAACTTTTACCTATCTCTTTGTATGGTCGGTTTGTTCTGTGTGTATCATTTTGTTGGTGAGGTGGAACATCGTTCCTTAGGTATGGAAAGCCATTACCCGTACACCTATGTCTGACAATGAACAGCCCCAACTCAAAAAGAAGCTTAATGCTCCCAGATGTGACGCTACCTTTATCCATGTTTAAGACAGCTCGTCTTTCATTCAGAAAACCCGCACCTACACTACCGGTCATTAAAATTGCTAGACCAAGAAGAAATCCAGATGATAAACGGGTATTCAGTGGACAAATATATTATACTAGAACTGACACGCGATTACATTTTCACGCAATTTGGGTGTTTAAATCCTGAGAAATCAGTACCCAGAACAACCACCTCCGGCCATAATAACGGCCTTGATACACTTGGGCATTGAGTCGAACAGAGCTTGGATCGCGTGTACAGGTACAGCTGCCCATTCAGCTTCAACACGATACCACAGTTCATCAGGAGTACTGGCTTATTGTGACGAGCCAGTTGCTCGGCCACCATTGACCAGACGTTTTCAGTTGGTGAGAGATCTGGAGAATCTGCTGGCCAGGGCAGCAAGCGAACATTTCCTGTATCCAGAAATGCCCGTACAGGACCTGCAACATGCGGTCGTGCATTATCATGCTGAAATGTAGGGTTTGGCAGGGATCGGATGAAGGGTAGAGCCACGGGTCGTAACGTCCACTGTTCAAAGTGCCGTCAGTGCGAACAAGAGGTGACCGAGACGTGAAACCAATGGCAATCCATACCATCACGCCGAGTGATACGCCAATATGGCGATGACGAATACACGCTTCAAACGTGCGTTCACCGCGGCGTCGCCAAACACGGATGCGACCATTATGATGCTGTAAACAGATCCTGGATTCATTCGAAAAAATGACGTTTTGCCATTCGTACACCAAGGTTCGTCGTTGAGTACACCATCGCAGGCGCTCCTGTCTGTGTCAAGGGTAACCGCAGCCATGGTCTCCGAGCTGATAGTCCATGCTGCTGCAAACGTCATACAACTGTTCATGCAGATGGCTGTTGTCTTGCAAACATCCCCATCTGTTGACTCAGGAATCGAAACGTGGCTGCACGATCCGTTACAGCCATGCGGATAAGATGCCTGTCATCTCGACTGCTAGTGATACGAGGCCGTTGGGATCCAGCACGGGGTTCCGTAGTACCCTCCTGAACCCACCGATTCCACATTATGCTAACAATCATTGGATCTCGACCAACGCGAGCAGCAATGTCGCGATACGATAAACCCAATCGCGATAGGCTGCAATCCGACCTTTATCATAGTCGGAAACGTGATGGTACGCATTTCTCCTCCTTACACGAGGCATCACAACAACGTTTCACCAGGCAACTGCTGTTCGTCTATGAGAAATTGGTTGAAAACTTTCCTCATGTCAGCATGTTGTAGGTGTCGCCACCGGCGCCAACCTAATGTGAATGCTCTGAAAAGCTAATCATTTGCATATCACAGCATCTTCTTCCTGTCGGTTAAATTTCGCGTCTGTAGCACGTCATCTTCGTGGTGTAGCAATTTTAATGGCCAGTAGTGTATTATCACGTTCACCGTTAATTTTGGTTTTATAACACAACAGGCTTCGATCTTTTGACCTTGCACGAAAGACTTAATCGGTAATTCTTCATTAGCATTGCATAGGTTAAATAAGTTTTCCGAAATCGCGGTTACCTCGTTTCCGCTATGATTAAATTAATTGTGATTTTTTCTACCGTGGCCTTCACAACTGGTTGAATCTCTGCTCTGTTCTACCTCATCCCCCTGCATTAAATCATCCTCTATTGAATCATATGTGAGTCATTTCAGGATTTTTACCTGTGAATTCGAACCTTCTGTCGGGAATGCCTCGACCACTATTTTTCTCTCGTCTACACCTTCTTCTCCACATTTAACTTCGTCTTCCCTCAGCTCAACTACGTCTGCCTCTTCTTTTTTCGTGGAAACTCCCAAATAATCGCATTTAAATGTCTTTATTATATATCTGTAACTGCCATTATCGGGATCTACGCGCAATTGTAATATATTTTCAATTTCTGTCGACTGCGCGTTATCCTCTTTGATTTCGTTTTCCCTTGTCTCAGCCTCAAACAACCCTGCAATTCTAATTACTTCGTCCCTATTCTCTACTCTCATTATGCCTGCCTCTGTTAGTTCGTTTTCTTCGTCAGTATCCTCCCAATTTATTCCTTCTCAACAAGATGCTGTTGTTTTACTGCCTTTGTTTGATTCCTGAGATCCTGTTTCCTCATTTGTTGCCTGTCGTGATAAAATGTTTAATTCTGTCAACGGTACATTATCCTCTTGGAACCGGCTCTTCCTAGTTTCCTTATTAAATAACTCTTCAATGCTAATTATTTTACCTCTTAGCTCGACTTCCGTTACACTTGCTTCATTTTGTTCCGGTAGTCCTTTCCTGCGAACCTCCCAACTAATTCCTGTCCAACCTGATGTTTGCGGTATCTCGACTTCTTTCGGTCCCTGCAATTCTGTTTGTTCATCTTTCACCTCTCGGGATAAGGTGTATATTTCTCTCGTTACGTTGCTGCTTCTTGCTTGGATACGTACGCTGTTCTCCTTGACTTGGGCGCTCTCTCGTCAATTCGAACGTTTATCGGCGTTTTGTGGCCGTATCTCCAAGTCTTCTTTCGGTCCTTCCTGTCTTTGTTCGACTTGTCGATACGGGTTCCGTTGCTGGAAATTTGTCGCCCTGTTTGTTCTCCAATACCCGTTGCGATTACCGTTATTCTCCCTGTAGCAATTGTTGCCATTCATAGGTGGATAACCACTACCATTTCTCTTTGGAATCGATTGTCATTTCTCGGCGCGAAGTTATCACGCGGTTCGTAATATCTGACATTCCATCTTGCGGTCTCCGAAGCATTTAGCGGTCTTTGATTCACGTTTCCACGCGGGTTTCGCTTTTTTCTTGCTTCATCTTCCGAGAATATGAATTTTAGTTCTCTCAAAATTCCTTTGAAGGCTTCCACGTCATTGCCTCCACGCCCTACCAGTGACTGTTGGCATTTAAGTGGCAGCTTCATCGTACACAATTTAATCAATTCTCTATTGCTGTTTGGAACATCCAAACATTGGCTTTGCTTTGCCATTGCTTCGAAAAATTTTACAGGGCTCTTCTCTCCGAAATTACCGAAGTATGGATTTTGTAGTAGTTCATACTCCACTGTACTTTGCGCTTTACGTGACCAGTAGCGTGAGAGAAACTTACCTCTGAAATCTTTATTTTATCGACATGCAGCTGCTACGTTTTGCAATGTTTCTGATATTGTTCCAGACATTGGGCACATATAAAGTCTAATTTGTGTGCTAATGTGTAATGCTCTGGTAGTCCTACTCTGAACTGATCAATGAAGGTTCGTGGATGCAGTGGGTTTCCTTCACGGAAATGTTGAAGCGTCCTTACAGTGAGGAAATAATCGTTGTTGTACCTCGTCATGGTACGTACGAAATTCGAGTTCTCGCCACTTCTGTTCCCTGTCATTTCACGTGTCAGTCTATCAGGTGGTGGTAAATCTATTGGATATTGCCCACTGTAACGTTCGCATAAGTCTTGTGTGATATCGTTGTAATGGAAACCAATGACTTTCTTCCCATCGGCTCAGTGCGAGTGTTGGCATGCTTTAAGCTATAACCTTCGCGCTCTTGCATTTCCCTGTCACGTATTGACTCGGTGTGTTGCCTGGCTAAACTTGCCGCCTCACCATGTGGTCCGAATTGTTCTAAAAAGTATGCTTGTGGTGCCCGATGTCTTCGTGGGCCGTCTGCTCTTCGTAAGTTTAGAGACGTGCCTGTGGCATCGCAAGCTGTCCGCTGTCACATCTTCTCAGCTTGTGATTGGAACTGTATTTGCGTGAAATCTTTTTTCATTCCTTATGAAACTTCTTGCCTCTCTGTTGGTGTTATTGACTTGGAAGTTGTTACGGAGTCAGAGCTTGTATGATATGGTCCCTTCGCTCTTGTATAGTTCCCAACAGTTCTTCTCTGAGTTTTTCAAATTAGTTCTTCGTTTAAGCGACTATTCTCATGATGCGAGTATCGTACCTCGTGAGAATCGCTTTCGAGATGCGTTTTTGCAACACAGTATCTTTAACCATTTGTTCCGGTAACTGAATGGTCAGCGTGACGGATTGTCAGGCCTCTGGGCCCGAGTTCGATTCCCGGCTGGGTCGGGGAATTTTCTCCGCCCAGGGACTGGTTGTTGTGCTGTCCTCATCATCATCCTACCATCCTCATCGACTGCAGGTCGCCGAAGTGGCGTCAAATGGAAAGACCGGCACCCGGCGAACGGTCTGTCCGACGGCTAGCCCCTAGCCATACGATCAAAAAAAAAAACCATTTGTAATGATGTGCCCGCTGCTTGACGTGTAATTATATTAAACTGTATAATTATCTTTGAAATTCCACCGTGAGTATCATCACGTAATGCTTTGTTATCATCAAGTATTGTTTTGACATCGTCACGTTGTGTTTTAATTTCACCCTGAGTGTCGTCATGCAGTGTTTTTATTTCGGTCTGGGTTTCATCCCGCATTATCCGCACATCCACTTGGACCTTGTCAATATCTGTTCTTAAGGGGACCACACCCTGCCTATCTAACCCATGTTAATTTAGGCAAGTATTGACCCATTTCTGAAAAAAACTATTTGATGCAGGACCTTAAGATCTTTACTGTATGTTACATGATGCTAATAGAGTCAGCTATATTAAAATATACTTTATCCATTTTATAGTTTTTAAGAAATACTTTTTTAAATTTATTAACAAAAAATATTAAGGTTTACCTGCAGAAAATATTTTTTGTTAACTTACTAATGGGTGAATATTAATGAATATAGTACCAGAGGTGGCTTTTTATGTTATGCAGAGTCTCTGAAAATTTCATTCATTTATCTATGATAGATTCTGATATAATGGGGCATATGTACTGAAAATTTTAGTTTGCGGGGAATTGACTTTAAGGAAACAAAAACTTTTGAAATTCGTTACTTACAATTAATTAAAACTGTCCTGCTGCTTATAATGGCCCTTCTTTGGTCTCTAGCAGGTCTTCCAGCTTCTTTTTCAGCTTCCTGGATGTTAGTCTTGCTTTCTTGGCCATATTAGATGCAGACTTGTCTGCGTCGGCTATCCTCATTTTATCGCAGTGTTGCAGCCCAGTGATCATATTTTCATCAGGATTAATTCAAATTCAATGATTCAAATGGCTCTGAGCACTATGGGACTCAACTGCTGAGGTCATTAGTCCCCTAGAACTTAGAACTAGTTAAACCTAACTAACCTAAGGACATCACAAACACCCATGCCCGAGGCAGGATTCGAACCTGCGACGTAGCGGTATTGCGGTTCCAGACTGCAGCACCTTTAACCGCACGGCCACTTCGGCCGGCCAGGATTAATTCCCAGCTTTTTCAGTACACAACACTTTCCAATATTACCACAATTTAATGTAATAACACCATCATCAACTCCTAGTTTTATTGTATGCTTGACTACAAATACAGTTTTAGGAAGGCGGTTCCAATTTATGCTGTTGAAACATTCATTTGGGTTCTGTGTCTGCCCATGCAGATATTTCCTTAGAAGGTCAGGGTGAGCCAAGTCTCAGAAAATATGTTTAATGGCTGTAATAACAGCAGCAGGAAGAGAATGCTCGTGAGAATAAGATTCTTCACTTGCCTGATCCCTATTGTATTTGCACCAAGAATTTTCTCCTGATGGACGCAATCCATGACATGGATTATCATCAGCAGAGGACTTATGAAAGAATATGGCCCAAACATCTCTCTTCATTGCCTCCAGATTTTCTTTATTTCTCCTAATTGCCTGCTCATAGTATACCTGCAAGTTTTCTATAACAACTACTTGCAATCACTCTTGAACAATACTAACCGCATATTTGAAGCGTGTTGTTTACAGACAGCAGAAACAAAATAATACTGACCATTGCATTCCAAGGATAACCAACACACTCGGAAGCAAAAAAAATCCCTAACTTGCAATTTAGGGGATATAAAGATCTAAAATATATGCAGAAAAGTGGGTGACAGAAAAGTGAGCGTGGCACATAAACACACGTAGTAGAAAAATGCTCTTTAAACGCTCGAAAAAAATTTTTTTTAGCAAAATCCTTTTCGTAGTACTTAAATAAAACCTTAATCTGTCGAAATATGATGAAAACCGAAAATCGATGTTTTTCGACCTGAACCACCGTGTGGTCCCCTTTGCGTGTGATCTATTATTAAATTTTTCATCACATCTAGGGATTCTTTTGCGTTTCACTCAATGTGCCTTAGCGCTTGTTTGACCTCATTCAGTTGTTTCGCTGTTCCCGCAATCTGCTCACTCTGCTCACGTACATGTTGTTTTATCTCTCTGTTTTGTATCGTTTGGTGCACTCTAATTGCTGGAGAATTTCCGACAAATTAACGAGACCTACTACCTCTTCTTCCTACGCGCTTTGTTCTTTGTGCAGTGAACCATGCGGTGACACATATAGACATTTTCTCGAAACTATTAGTGTGACATATCGAGTTAACTGGAATTTCCAGGAATTCAGTGATCGTATTTCAATTTAAAGCTTTTGAAGCAACTGCAGCAAGCAGTAGCCAGCTCAGCAGCTAATCGGAGAAAGTATAACTTCCTGCAAGGCAATGGAATACTCTGTTGCTCCCTAACTGTACCACAATATTGTGAGAAACATTCCACGGACGTAAAGGTGTTTGATGTTAGCCTCACGTCGCAGTGATCCCATTCATTTCCAGAACACCTGGGACGCCATTCGATGAGATTCATGCGCTTTAACCAAAGTCCAACCTAACTCTACCACATGGGCGGCGATTTCACGATCATGATTCGTGAACGTAACCCAAGACTTGCGATGTCTCATTGAGCTCATGACGACATGACGCGCCGCTGGCATTTGGACAAAAGTGAGTTTCAAGAAAACGCTCAAAACGCACAAGCGTCGACAAGGTGCAATTACCTGTTACAGAGGAACTAATAAAATTGAAATGTTAGATTTCATCTAAATATTTTGTTATCATTCATTACTTTAATGTTAACGTGACGGTATAGTTGATCTTTTCCGAATGTGTCTCATGACAGGTTTCAATAGGAGGCTCTCCATTGCATTCTATTCTGACCTCTTGCGTCATGTGCTTGTATGTTCGTCCATTTCTAATTCCAATTCACTTCCAACCTTTTCATCTCACCCCTTCACCATTCAGGGTAGTCAGAAACAGTATGAAAAGCTTGTAAGGGTGCTGCATAGTAGGTTGTGCTGAGATACAATAGAGTCGAAAAAATTCGATATGTTGCTTCGTTCCCGAGATAATTAGCATTGAAATTAGCCAATCGGACCATTGCGCCTACCAATTCAAGCCGCCCACCAAAGACGGTGTCGCCAAACGTGTTCTTCATTTGGTTTCCTAAACTCGAACAAAAGAGCGATACAAAAATCTGACAAGGGACAGTAGTAAGGGTCGAACCCGAGCCAAAAACTGAGCTGTCGAGAAAGGTGGTAGACTTCGGTTCATTGGTAGAAAACTAGAAAAATGCAATCACTCTACAAAGGAGACAGCTTGGAAAACAACCGTGCGTCTCATTTTAGAATATTGCTGAATACTACGAGTATTATCATGTGACATTGGACGTCTTCATTGAAGTGGAGCACTAAAGCTGACAGGTTTGTTTGACCCAAGGGAGTTCGTCACGGATCAGTAAGTGATGTTGGCAGGCGCCTATATATACACACCCAGTATCTCACGAAAGCCTACTTAAAAAGTTTCAAGAACCAGTATTAAGTATGGAAACTTAAAAAAAGAACAAGTAAAAAGTAAAGTAAATAAATAAATAAAAATACAGCGTCCTTCGTATCGGTCCCGCGGGGATTAGATTAATGCACAGAGGCATTTAAGAAATCATGTTTCCCGCGCCCCATGTCTGAATGCAACGGGAGGAACCCTATGTTGTAGTACAATCAGAAGTATCGTCTGCATACCCTTCTCAGTTGTTCGCAGAGTATGGATGTATATTTAGATCTAAAAGAAACGCTGTAATAATAAGCTCAGAAACACTAAATCCGTCACTGACTCAGCAATGTAGCTGCCATCAGAACACCAGAAAACTTGAGAACAATGAACAAGGTCTCGCATGGCAGCAGGAAAGAAATATCCGTTCAGTTCTCAAATGAGTCTTATTTAGCTGTCATCTAAATACAGTAATTCGTCTGTTGTATTTAAAGAACGAATTTGGAACCAACCGCAGCTCCTTTCAATTTACGTAAAATGCCTCTAAAAAGGACGTTCACACTCTGTCCGACACCTATAGATTACAAATAAGAGGTGGCAGGCGCCTATAGATACACACCATGTATTTCCTTTTTCGTTATAACGGCCAGCTGTGGAGTCAGGAACTGGCTATTTCGGTTCCCCGATTTTTGGGGTTACACTAGCCAAAGATGTTCTGAACAGTGCTTTTCCATGCGCAGTCTAATACCTGGCTATACATGGATATAAACGAAAACGTGCTTCTGAACAACGTGACATAATCGAAGGATTTACGAATCCATCTCTGCCAGGGATAAATTTCAAAAAAGACCAATACAGGACCCTAGCAAGAGTTTTAGAAATTGTTATCAACAAACAATGAATGTAACTAAAAGCTGCTGCTCGAGTTTTATAATGTATAGTGTTGAGAACTGAAATCAGTGAGTATAGTTACAATCCATTTTAGAGTTTTCCACAGATTTCAGGCAAGAATTTTGATTTCACCCTAGAAAAGATACAAATGAAAGTATATGAAAATCGACTTTTTCGCATAACCAGAGTGATCCGAAAAAGGATGGCACAAACAGTGTTAATCCATGAAACAGACTGTCCAGACATACACTGCCTGACAAAAACGAGAAGTACCCAGAAAGGGAGGGGAAAATGAAATGAACCTTCACTGGTTTGCATGGTGTGTGATTTTTATCTCAGTGATTACAAAATCGAGTCAAATTTACAAAGAAATTGGCACTGTGATCAATACATGCACTGACTAGACTGGGAAGGGAGTCATAAAGGCGCTGTAGCGTCTCTCGAGACAAGTACGCCTAACAAGTGTCGCATCTGGTTTTTAATGACCTGGATACAGGTGCTGGGATGGAGTTCACGTCCATGCTGGTCCCACACATGTTCTGTTGGGGTGGATCTGCGGATCTTGATGACCACGAGACTACTTCAACATCGTGCAGACAGTTCATAGAGACAAATGCCACTTGTGGATGAGCGTTGTCCCATTGAAAATCAGCACCACGATAGTGTCTAATAAGAGATACCACATGAGGACGCAGGATGTCCGTGGCGTATATACAGTCATTTTTGTATAAGACCCCAGCGGATACAGAGATGGAGTTAGTTGACAGAATTGTACCGTAGTGACGTCAGAGTTCCGTCAGTCACTACCAGCTGTGACCTGAAGTCCTACCCTATGGGTCCACACCATGACAATAGGAACAATACAGTTGTGCCTTTCCCAAATATTAGAAGAATAGGACCTTTCACCCGGACGCCGCCATACTCGGCAATGATGCTCCTCTGTGACGTTGCTGAATCGCGATTCACCGCTGACGGCATTCACTGGCAGTCCATGCTTCGCAGTCACGGCACCACATCGTACCCAGCCGTTTGTGTTGTGGTGTTAACGGCAGCCTACGCCTGGGACGATAATTTCTTAGTCCAACCTCCACTGGTCTCCAGCGAATGCTGTAGGATGACACAGAATGTTGCAAAGAGTCCATTACTTGTTATTGGGTGGCTGGCGAAGATGTGCTTTGTGCACAGTAGGTGACCAGGTGATCCTCCGTTTTGGTGGTCAGATGTGGTCGATTGAAAACCTGACGACGAGTATACCGGCCTTCAAGTTTCCAAGTTGTCAAATTTTGGGCCACTGTCACATCCGAATGCTCCACATATCTGGCTATTGCACGATTCGACCATCCAGCTAAGTGAGACTCATAATGAGACCCCTTTGAAATTTTGTCATGTGAGGGCATCTCCACATCCTTTAAGTTATCACTAAATATCTAACGCTCTTACATAAGCTAAGGCGTAATACTAGAACTAAACATGAATAACACTAATTCTCTCTGGTGGCCTATCTTCCCGTCACAGAGAAATGCAACTTTGAATCATTTACATACCTTCCGACGGTGTGAGGGTGTACAAAGTTATATTAGCATCCGACCATATTTTCTGGGTGCTTCACTTTTTCCCTAAGGCACTATGTATCAGATAATGTGTTTGTGAAGAAACAACAGGCAAAATTTTAGTTACAGTGGTCATAGATTTAATTAAGGTTGCCCCCTTTTAACTTGTTATGAATGCAATGAAAAAACTTGTTTTTGGGATAAATAATTTTATTGGGTCTCAAATTATTTATTTTTAAAATCTATACGCTTTTACATATGTCTAAGCCAATTCAGGTGACATTTCTTCTTCTCTGATATTTTTTCTTCTTTGATGATGGTACCTCAATAACATAGCTTTTTATGGATTCAACAGATTGAGGTTATAAAAATCGCTTACCACGCTTTTTTGCTTGAAATAAGAGAACATATAGAACTCGTGGGGGAATGAGATATTAACTTCATATTTCTCTCTGTCAAACGACCAATTGATTACCCTGTCGTGAGACAGCTGGTTTTGTCACGATCAAAGACAATACTCCTTCTTGGGCTTTTTTTCTGATTTGATCAAATTAATTTTTCAGACATTTACAACATCACTGCGACTTGTGAAGGAAACAAGTCACTATTCTTGGAAATGATATACACACGTCAAAAAAAGTTTTGCATCACCTCGGTTCCGAGAGTTCCTGAACCTTTACAGAATATTGGAATAGAGATCAATATAAACATCATTTCTGCCCTTTGTATGCTCATGAAAACCACACTTTGCATGTTGTACAACCATACAGCGAGATCTTCAGAGGTGGTGGTCCAGATTGCTGTACACACCGGTACCTCTAATACCAAGTAGCAGGTTCTCGTGCATTGATGCACGTCCGTATTCGTCGTGGCATACTATCCACAAGTTCATCAAGGCACTGTTGCTCCAGATTGTCCTGTCCCACTCCTCAACCGCGATTCGGCGTAGATCTCTCAGAGTGGTTGGTGAGTCAATTTGTCCATAAACAGTACTTTTCAATCTATCCCAGGCATGTTCGATAGGGTTCATGTCTGGAGAACACGCTGGCCGTTCTCGTCAAGTGATGTCGTTATCCTGAAGGAAGTCATTCACAAGATGTGCACGATGGGGGCGCCAATTGCCGTCCATGAAGACGAATGCCTCGTCAATATGCTGCCGATATGGATGCAATATCGGTCGGAGGATGGGACTCACGTATCGTACAGCCAATACGGCGCCTTCCATATCCACCAGCGTCGGCCCCACATAATGCCACCCAAAAACAGCAGAGAATCTCCACCTTGCTGCACTCTCTGGACAGTGTGTCTAAGACGTTCAGCCTGTCTGGGTTGCCTCCACACGTCTCCGACGATTGTCTCGTTGAAGGCATATGCAACACTCTTCGGTGAAGAGAACGTGATGCCAATCCTGAGCGGTCCATTCAGCGTGTTGTTGGGCCCATCGGTACTGCGCTGCATAGTGTCGTGGTTGCAAAGATGGACCTCGCCATGGACGTCGGAAGTGAAGCTGCGCATCATGCAGCCTATTGCGCAGAGTTTGAATCGTAAAACGACGTCCTGTGGCTGCACGTAAAGCATTATTCAACATGGTGGCGTTGCTGTCAGGGTTCCTCCGATCCGTAATCCGTAGGTGGCGGTGATCCACTGCAGTAGTAGCCCTTGGGTGGCCTGAGCGAGGCATGTCCTCGACAGTTCCTGTCTCTCTGTATCCCTTACATTCCCGAACAACATCGTTTTGGTTCACTCCGAGACGCCTGGACAGTTCACTTGTTGAGAGCCCTTCCTGGCATAAAGTAACAGTGCGGACGCCATAGAACTGCTGTATTGACCGTTTAGGCATGGTTGAACTTTAGACAACACGAGCTGTGTTCCTCCTTCCTGGTGGAGTGAATGGAACTGATCGGCTGTCGGACCCCCTCCGTCTAATAGGATTTGCTCATGCATGGTTGTCCATACCTTTGGGCGGGTTTAGTGACATCTCTGAACACTCAAAGGGATTGTGTCTGTGATACAATATCCACAGTCAACGTCTATCTTCAGGAGCTCTGGGAACAGGGGTGATGCAAAATATTTTTTGATGTTTGTATATGAGAAAAAGTACCAGCACAGCTGTATCTTGACAATGTCTTGGTTTCTGACGACTAGTTTCGGCGGCACATTACTGCCATTCTCATGCCGTACCACTGCCAAAAGAGTATTAGAATTCGTTGGCGCGTGTATTGTGGAGTCTTTGTTACTAGCACAAGTGGGCTAGCTTTCGTCAAGAGTCAGTACAAGAGAGATAAAACGGTGTCGACGGGAGACTCCTGAGGAAAGCTATGCTAGTAAAAAGGACTCCACAATAAATGCGTCAAGGAATTCTAATACTCCTTTTGCATTGGTGGGGCTTGAGGATGGCGGTAATATGCCCCCAAAACTAGTCATGTGAGACAATAAGACATTCTCAAGATACAGCCATAGTGGTACTTTTTCACATATATATCGTCAGCTGAAGTCCATCGTCTACGCAGTATGATGGACATCCATAATTTCTTGGAAATGCTTCACGAACAAAACAGTTTTGTTGGTTGCGGTTCATATTGTAACCCCGTACAGTTGACTGCTCCCTACTTTCGGGAAAGTACGAGTACATCAAAGTTTCGTCTCCTGTAATGATATACGGATTGTGTATTTCTTAGGTCGAATATTTTGAGCAATTGCTTTCGCTAGTTGACAATAGCGTGGTATTGAGCTTAGGTCAAATTGTGTGTAATCCATCTTTTCCGGACCTAAATGCTAACATGTTATCGAATTTACTGCAGTCTTCAATAGTCTTCAGAATATCTGTCTCACCACTGTGGATCACACGCCTACCCTAATAAATCATGTAACGAACAGCATCCATGGTTTTGCAACACCACCGAATTTTGGTCGGCTTTGACGATATTCATTGGTGCCGTAAGCGTAACGGCGATTAAATTCTGCACACTACCTTTAAACTGTATTTTTGGAGGCCATAAATTACCAAATCTGTATTAGTAATCAGCTAAAGCGTTCACACATTTCAGTTTCAGTCTACCTAACAGCTTTGATATCCGTGTCTTTACTCATTGAATAACAATTTAAAATGCTCTTAGGGAGGTTATCACAATAAGTCAAGTATTAAAGTTAGAAACTTTTTATATACAGGGTTGGGTTGTTTTGAGAATCAGCCTTACGCAAACACAATTTGTTTATCTTTGTATTTACCCAGACATGTTTCGACACCTATGTGTCATCTTCTGTGGGTCAAACTATTATTTCCGAACTTGATCTGAGCAGACACTTCTGACTCCATTCTTGCGTGTTTCGTCAGAAGTAGTGTGGTGTGGTTGCGGGGAGAGGACTCACTGTAGGCCTAAGAATCGTCCTGACTTGAATTTGTTGTAGAGCTTCATGGGAAATGCTTGGCTTGACTTTGAGATACTCATTTTACTAAAGTCCGAAGCTCCTTGACAAACATACACAAACACCAACAACACAATATATTACCATGGCCAATACGGAGTTGGAAACCCATTTGCATTAAAAACAGTTTCCAGTCGTCTCGGAATGAATAAATACTGGTCCTGCACGGATTTCAAGAGAATATTATATCATTATTCCTGCAAAACATTGGTTCAGGTAACTATAATGGAGGTGGATAGCGATCACGTACACTTCTCTCCAAGGTTCGTAGGTGACAAAGATCAATATTCAGTACCGGTGACCCTGGTCGTCAGGGAAAATGGTTCGATTCATCCTCGTGCTCACAAAATCAGCCCTGGAGCTGTGTGAACAAGGCATCCTGTCGTCTTGGTACAAAGCATCACCGCTGGGGAACAAACATTGTACCATGGGATGGACCCGATCGTCCAGAATGGTCACATAATCCTTGACAGAAACACGGCATGGCAGAGTAACCGTGGGGTGTGTGGAACACCACGCTGTGGATGCCCAAATCATCACCGAACACCCGACATATTTCACTCTTAGGACGTGAACTCAGACCGGATTCGGAAAAAGTGTGGAACAAGACTCGTCCCACCAAATGACCGTTTTCCATTGTTGATGACAAATCACGTTTCCTAGCTACGAGTATTTGCATCTCTGATGAGTTGTTTTGGAATTTCATTTCACACTGCAGTTCCAAGCTTCTGCAGTTCCCTTCGTGTTGTTTTGGCGCTCGCATGGTTCGCAAGTGCGACATTCCGCTCTGATACTGATTTTTGCAGCTGTCGTCCTATTTTCCGTCACAATATTCTTCAGTGTCCTTCGGTCTCGATCACTCAGAACACACTTTAGTCCGCGATGTGAGCGTATGACGTTTTTCCGCTTTCCCTGTATGCAGTGTAATTCTTCAACATGGTGCCTCTTGAAACACCAAAAGATCATTTTTGCATCCACAGTATCAACAACAACAATTTGTCCACGTTCGAATTCACTTAGCTCCGACATCATGCAGTCACAACTAGTCTGACTCACTGACACTTGCAACGTATTGAGAACGTTGCACAGACACCGTTCGTGGTCAGATACAGCAGCCCAACCTGCAGGCTTGGCTATCATCATCATTTATGTCCAAACATGCATTTCTGCCGGTGTTTCTTTTGTGGGCTGGGAAGACAGCCAATCCACAAGGACGGGAGGCCGAAGGGCACGCGTTTAAGCTCACGCAGGATGGCGTGAGGTCTGGAACAGGTCAAGGTCTTATAGTAGCAAAAATAGTACGTAGCTTCTGGAATACTTAACTTTAATCCATAATTGGTGAACATCGGTCTGACGGTACATGCATCACAAGATAAATAGCAATTGATAATGGTGCCTTGCTAGGTCGTAGCAAATGACGTAGCTGAAAGCTATGCTAACTATCGTCTCGGCAAATGAGAGCGTATTTGGTCAGTGAACCATCGCATCGGCTGTACAACTGGGGCGAGTGCTAGGACGTCTCTCTAGACCTGCCGTGTGGCGGCGCTCGGTCTGCAATCACTGATAGTGGCGACACGCGGATCCGACGTATACTAACGGACCGCGGCCGTTTTAAAGGCTACCACCTAGCCAGTGTGGTGTCTGGCGGTGACACCACAGTTTCCATATTTTTGTCCAACTCCTGCACCTTTACGTACCATTACTCACGGCGCGCAAATTACCCACACAATACTCATCCAGTATTGGGAAGTGTGAGCACGTGATGACTTCCAACACTCTTTACACATTATCTCAAATGTTTAAGAACCATTTTCTCGTTCACACCACTCACAAAATTATAGAATTATTTATCGCTTGCTGCATTTTCGCTGTTCAAATAGAAGTACTTCAGCATCACACATGATGTTTTCATTTTTACTTCCTTAATACTAACTCTACCCGAAAAGGGGAAGACTTCCGTTTGGTGGTAGAATATTGGGTGCAGGTAAATTTGCCCTAAGTTCCTGTGAGACCAAACTGCTGAGGTCATCGGTCCCTAGTATTACATACTACTAAATCTAACTGAAACTAGCTTGCGCTAAGGACAAAACACACAACCATGTTCAAGGGAGGTCTCGAACCTCCGACGGAGGGAGCCGCACGGACCGTAGCAAGGTGCCTAAGAACGCGCGGCTGGAATATTGGGAAAACGCCATCAGACTACAAAGCAAATAGCTTATAAATCTCTCGTGAGGTCCACCCTCGATTATTAGTCTATTGTGTGGGGCCCGTGCCAAATAGAACTGACAGGAGATACTGAACATAAACAAAGAAGGAGAGTACTAATGGTCACGGGTTTGTTTGTTGGTGGGAGAGTCTCACAGAGACGCTGAACAAATTTAACTGGCAGAGTCTTGATCATAGACGTAAACTACTGCTAGAAAGCACATTTATGAAGTTACAAGAACCGGCTTCAAATGGTGACTCTAGAAATATACTACAATCCAGTATGTGTCGCCCCTGTAGAGACCGCTAGAACAAGTTTGCACAAATTACAGTGCACATGGAGGCATTTAAGCAATCACTTTTCCCGTGCTCCATACTTGAATGGAGCACGAAAAAAAACCGCAGTAACTGGTACAATGAGAGGTATCCGCTGCCCTGTACTTCACAGTGGTTTGGAGAGTATAGATGTAGATGCAGATATCACCGTACAACACATAGATAGTTCGGGAGATATGACAATATAAACAATGAGATGCATGAAAACCTGGTGTGTAGGAGCGTAAATTACACAGATCATACTTATTCAATGTTTGAAAATTAGAGAACCTAACGAGTTGCAGCTAAATAAACCAACGTTAGTAGGGCTTAGCTCCTTCAACCATACAGCTTTTGCATAAATACTTAAAACATTAACTTGTAAATAATCAGACGTTATAAGTTGTTTTATACAAGCGGATGCGATTCTTTAAAGATTCAGGGGTGGGGTGGACGAGCTACTGATGTTGACGAAATGGATTCGAGATATTTTTGGTGAGTTAGGCCTTCATAAAAGTCGCTAGGAATAATCTTGCTGATACTTTAAAGAATATTTTATATCTCGCAAATCAGTACCTTTCAACGCCCACAGTAAACAGTTTGTGATCGGCAATTATTTTCCCTACAAAAAGTGACAATCTTTGAAACAGTAGAAAATAACATGGTAGAAGAATCTTTAGGAAAACGCGATTAAGGGTCACATATTCAGAAGATCCAAGAACGAAAAGATTGGTAGAATTTTTTTCTGCATGAATTGCGCGTCATAAATTCACATTCCAGTCTGATCAAGAAGCCACTAATAAACTAGAAAGTGAATCATAGTAGTCAGGTATTTAAGGCAATTTACAGTTCCAACGTGATAATGCGTCATGACGCGGAAAGCTACTGGCATCTGTAAGTAAAGCCTAATGCAATGACCACGAGAAAATAGAAAGGTACTTTTCCGAGTTAATTTACGGATAACACAAGAAATGTCATGAAATCTAAGTTATGAAAAGAGGAAAAGTAGACTGTGAGAAAGTTCCATTCTCCTATACGTGCAATGCTGACTTCACACGACTAGGAACATGCGGAAATATCCAGTTTGGAAACGAGTTCACCCATGGCACAAGAGTTTCTCTCATAAGCCTGGTGCGGCAGCTCTGCTTCTTTCCTCCCTGCTTTGTAATCTCTCATCTGTAAAACATTTATTCTAAATGTGACCCTGTTTGTGGTTTCTTTGAGATATTCAGCCAATTTGGTGCTTTAGTCAACCGTCCTACACTAACATTTCTGTTATATGTGGTATTATCTGATCTATTTCAACAAAATTCATAGTTTATAACTATCTGACATTTTAGTAGAATCGGTACTTTGTTTGCAAATCTTCTTTCCAATGTATTTAATTTAGATGACTTGTAAAGCAATATTAAGCTTTTATGTCCAAATAGCCATTACAGTGTTGCGATACTGTCATTTTTACATTCTCGTGCACTAATTTGGTACGGTTTATATGTTACAGCTTATTCTACAATATTACTGCAGTTTACATATTCTCTCTTTATTAGCTTGACGATTTGATACTGTGAATAAGATGACCCCCACACCCCAAGAATTTGAATTTCGATATTTAATCTAACAGAACTGAGATATCAGTGGTTGACTATATAAATTAAAAAATAAGTTCCAATACTTGGTGCAACTCCTTGGCAGGTAGACGTTTCTGTAGGCTGAATTTCAAACATCCACTCGTTCCCTGTTCTGGTTACCTTTACTTTGGTTTTCAGCAAAGCAGCACACACTCTACAATTATTCCTCATAAAAGCTCTTAATATTCGGATCTAAATCACTCTGCAGGGAGTTCGAAGAAAAGATACGCAGACTGACGCCACATAAATTAATGGCTGTGTGGGCTGACAGATAGATTCAATTTGCGTGTCCAAACCGGAGCCAAGAGTTTGCGGTTAAAAGCATTGTGCGCTCTCGTGACCAGGCAGTCGCACTCCAAAACAAACGCCGGTTTTCCCCCGCGGTTGGAGAACGTCGTTATCTTTCTGGGAAGTGACCTCACGTGCGCGCCGAGAGAACGCAGTGCCATTAAAAGTGAGCGATGGTGTAAAAAGGTGTCTCACCGTGAGAGTAGCGGACACTGAGCTGAATTCTGAAAGCGAGTCGTGCACTCAGACTTCTCGTAAGACGGCAAAGTGTCATAAGCGCTTGCAGCACTGTTGCTCTTTTCTCTTATACTTCCAACCGACCACGATGCCCAGTATTTATTCTATCCCTGAGTTCCAAAAATGACCATACTGAGCCGTTAAGCTTTCAGTCTGGAGCAGTAAGGTGAGACATAATCTCATTAAAACCTTACATTTAGGACAATACTGAGAACGAATTTAAGTTTCAGTTACTTGCGATATTAATTGACGACCACCTCCCAATCACTTGAGAGCGATTCGATAGTAATACTATAATCGAGAGAGCTTAGTTTATTTTTGTGTTACAATACGGTAGTTGTTTTGGTTTCCCACCAGTCTTCCTCGGATATTTTCATCCATGTGACTCGATAGTTGAAAATCTGGACTTCGACAGAAACGATTTTCTCACCCGAAGCTACAATCCCTGTTTTTCTGAATCGACTTAGCCCTCAGTCATAATCAACTTCAGATCACGAAGATGGGCGTAAAGCCGATGTGGTCTGACTACTGTAATATCATTGGTGTAGAAAGAACCTCCCTGAATAACGTACACATTTTAGCTATTTATTTGTCCACAGTTGTTATTGTTCTGGTCTTCAGTCCTGAGACTTGTTTGATGCAGCTCTCCATGCTACTCTATCCTGTGAAAGCTTCTTCATCTCCCAGTACCTACTGCAACCTACATCCTTCTGAATCTGCTTAGTGTATTCATCTCTTGGTCTCCCTCTACGATTTTTACCCTCCACGCTGCCCTCCAATACTAAACTGGTGATCCCTTGATGCCTCAGAACATGTCCTACCAACCGATAGCTTCTTCTGGTCAAGTTGTGCCACAAACACCTCTTCTCCCCAATCCTATTCAATACTTCCTCATTAGTAATGTGATCTACCCATCTAATCTTCAGCATTCTTCTGTAGCACCACATTTCGAAAGCTTCTATTCTCTTCTTGTCCAAACTATTCATCGTCCATGTTTCACTTCCATACATGGCTACACTCCATACAAATACTTTCAGAAATGACTTCCTGACACTTAAATCTATACTCGATGTTAACAAATTTCTCTTCTTCAGAAACGCTTTCCTTGCCATTGCCAGTCTACATTATATATCCTCTCTACTTCGATCACCATCTGTTATTTTGCTCCCCAAATAGCAAAACTCCTTTACTACTTTAAGTGTCTCATTTCGTAATCTAATTCCCGCAGCATCACCCGACTTAATTCGACTACGTTCCATTATCCTCGTTTTGCTTTTGTTGATTTTCATCTTATATCCTCCTTTCAAGACACTGTTCATTCCGTTCAACTGCTCTTCCAAGTCCTTTGCTGTCTCTGACAAAATTACAATATCATCGACGAACCTCAAAGTTTTTATTTCTTCTCCATGGATTTTAATACCTACTCCGAATTTTTCTTTTGTTTCCATTACTGCTTGCTCAATATACAGATTAAACAACATCGGGGAGAGGCTACAACCCTGTCTCACTCCCTTCCCAACCACTGCTTCCCTTTCATGTCCCTCGACTCCTATAACTGCCATCTGGTTTCTGTACAAATTGTAAATAGCCTTTCGCTCCCTCTATTTTACCCCTGCCACCTTTAGAATTTGAAAGAGAGTATTCCAGTCAACATTGTCAAAAGCTTTCTCTAAGTCTACAAATGCTAGAAACGTAGGTTTGCCTTTCCCTAATCTTTCTTCTAAGATAAGTCATAAGGTCAGTATTGCCTCACGTGTTCCAGTGTTTCTACATAATCCAAACTGATCTACACCGAGGTTGGCTTCTACTAGTTTTTCCATTCGTCTGTAAAGAATTCGTGTTAGTATTTTGCAGCTGAGACTTATTAAACTGATAGTTCGGTAATTTTCACATCTGTTAACACTGCTTTCTTTGGGATTGGAATTATTATATTCTTCTTGAAGTCTGAAAGTATTTCGCCTGTTTCATACATCTTGCTCACCAGATGGTAGAGTTTTGTCAGGACTGGCTCTCCCAGGGCCGTCAGTAGTTCCAATGGAATGTTGTCTACACCCGGGGCCTTGTTTCGACTCAGGTCTTTCAGTGCTCTGTCAAACTCTTCACGCAGTATCGTATCTCCCATTTCATCTTCATCTACATTTCCATTTCCATAATATTGTTCTCAAGTACATCGCCCTTATATAGACCCTCTATATACTCCTACCACCTTTCTGCTTTCCCTTCTTTGCTTAGAACTGGGTTTCCATCTGAGCTATTGATATTCATACAAGTGGCTCTCTTTTCTCCAAAGGTCTCTTTAATTTTCCTGTAGGCAGTATCTATCTTACCCCTAGTGAGATAAGCCTCTACATCCTTACATCTGTCCTCTAGCCATGCCTGCTTAGCCATTTTGCACTTCCTGTCGATCTCATTTTTGAGACGTTTGTATTCCGTTTTGCCTGCTTTAATTACTGCATTTTTATATGTTCTCCTTTCATCAATTAAATTCAATATTTCTTCTGTTACCCAAGGATTTCTACCAGCCCTCGTCTTTTTACCTATTTGATCCTCCGCTGCCTTCACTATTTCATCCCTCAAAGCTACCCATTCTTCTTCTACTGTATTCCTTTCCCCCATTCCTGTCAGTTGTTCCCTTATGCTCTCCCTGAAACTCTGTTCAACCTCTGGTTCTTTCAGTTTATCCAGGTCCCATCTCCTTAAATTCCCACCTTTTTGCAGTTTCTTCAGTTTTAATCTACAGTTCATAACCAATAGATTGTGGTCAGAGTCCACATCTGCCCCTGGAAATGTCCTACAGTTCAAAACCTGGTTCCTAAATCTCTGTCTTACCATTATATAATCTATCTGATGCCTTTTAGTATCTCCAGGGTTCTTCCATGTATACAACCTTCTTTCATGATTCTTAAACCAAGTGTCAGCTATGATTATGTTGCACTTTGTGCAAAATTCTACCAGGCGCCTTCCTCTATCATTTCTTAGCCCCATTCCATATTCACCTACTATGTTTCCTTCTCTCCCTTTTCCTACACTCGAATTCCAGTCACCAATCTATTAAATTTTCGTCTCCCTTCACTATCTGAATAATTTCTTTTATTTCATCATACATTTCTTCAATTTCTTCGTCATCTGCAGAGCTAGTTGGCATATAAACTTGTACTACTGTAGTAGGTGTGGGCTTCGTATCTATCTTGGCCACAATAATGCGTTCACTATGCTGTTTGTAGTAGCTTACCTGCATTCCTATTTTCCTATTCATTATTAAATCTACTCCTGCTTTACCCCTATTTGATTTTGTGTTTGTAACCCTGTAGTCACCTGACCAGAAGTCTTGTTCCTCCTGCCACCGAACTTCACTAATTCCCACTATATCTAACTTTAACCTATCCACTTCCTTTTTTAAATTTTCTAACCTACCTGCCCGATTAAGGAATCTGACATTCCACGCTCCGATCCGTAGAACGCCAGTTTTCTTTCTCCTGATAACGACATCCTCTTGAGTAGTCCCCGCCCGGAGTTCCGAATGGGGGACTATTTTACCTCCGTAATATTTTACCCAAGAGGACGCCATTATCATTTAATCATACAGCAAAGCTGCATGCCCTCGGGAAAAATTACGGCTGTAGTTTCCCCTTGCTTTCAGCTGTTCGCGGTACCAGCACAGCAAGGCCGTTTTGGTTATTGTTACAAGGCCAGATCAGTCAATCATCCAGACTGCTGCCCTTGCAACTACTGAAAAGGCTGCTGCCCCTCTTCAGGAACCACACGTTTGTCTGGCCTCTCAACAGATACCCCTCCGTTGTGGTTGCACCTATGGTATGGCTATCAGTATCGCTGAGGCACGCAAGCCTCCCCACCAACGGCAAGGTCCATGGTTCAGGGGGGGGGGGGGGGATTTGTCCACAGGGCTTCCCACAATAACATTATAAAACAAAGGTACATGCTTAAAAAGAAAAAGAAAATCATGCTTGATGAGATATAATCAATCAAAGGACAAGTTTCACGAGGATTTTTACATACTGTACGTGTGAGCATTTTTAGTTAGACATTGTCATGGTTACGGTATATTAATATTTTTTACTTCATGGACCATCTGAATACAACTGAATGGAACACACTTTACATGCCATATGCGTTTCGCCTTTATTTTCTGCAAGGCATGTTCAGTGGTCTGGAATATGTACAAATTTTTCCTATTTAGTTTACGTTTTTGGCAATGTACCTACATGTTATAAACAGTTCTAGTTGTTGGTTTTTGTTATTGTATATTAATATTTTGAACTGTACTTACAAGTTGCGTGGACGATTTCCTACATATTACGCCCCTATTACATTTTTGGTGTTGTTCTTCTTCTTCTTATAAATGCCAATTTGCGTTTTTTTCACATTTCACAGCACTAGGAACTGAACATTTGTTTTGATGCAATGTTGTGGTTTTTGTTGCCGACTGTCAGATGTTAATGCGAAAGTCCGAATGTGATTGCGAACTTTCGAGTATAATTGTTGAAGTATCTGTGAACTTTTTGTGTATACCTTTTTTGTAGGCTGTGAGTGAGTGTGTGTGTGTGTGTGTGTGTGTGTGTGTGTGTGTGTGTGTGTGTGAGTATGTGTGTGTGTGTGTGTGTGTGTGTGTGTGTGTGTGTGTCAGCGTGTGTGTCCAGAAGGCGAAGGGGGGAGAGAGTTCTCTTTCTTTCTGGTTATGTGAGAGGGACAATTTTTATCTTATCATTTCTTTTATTATGTGTAGTAGGGAACCTGTGTTGACATGCGTTTGTTCATTTATCACATGTTTGTTTTCTGTGATGTGGAAGTTTTCTTGCATTTGCATAAGATGTTTGTCCTGGTTGCTTATTCTCATTATTTTCATTTCTTGATCCATGTTTGTATGATGGTGGTTATTGTCTTTTAAATGTTCTGCAAATGTGGAATGGTTTGTTTCATACTTCCAACACCTGATATGTTCTTGATATCGTGTTTTAAAATACCTGCATATCATGTCTATGTATACTGCTTCACAACTTTGACATACAAGTTTATATATTCCTGATAATTGGAATTTGTCCCTCTTTGCAGCTGGTTGCCTTAGGTGTCATTGGAGGGTTTGCCCAGGCTGGTATGCTATTTGGAAGCCCTGTCTTTTTAGGATGTTTGCAACTCTGTGTGTTAATTTATGTGTGTAAGTCATGGTGTACCATCTGGTTTTCTTCTGTGTGGTGTTCTCATTGTATGTGTTTGTAAGTTTGCAGCTTGTGAGATCTCTTGTGTTCTGGAAATTTTGTGTTTGTTTTCTATTTGTGTTTTTATTTTCTGATTGAGCCTGTGAACTACATGTGTGTCATACCCATTGTTCCTAGCTACTTGTATGATTGTACTCATTTCTTTTTCATAGTTTCTGTTGTTGAGTAGGATTCTGTTTAATCTTTTATGTAACATATGTCTTAGTGCTGCAAGTTTGTGGTTGTGGGGATGGTTAGACGTGTCTGTGGCTGTCAGTTTTCTAAACATGTTAAATGTGTGTTTGCCGTTTTCTTTTTTTACTGTAATGTCAAGAAACTTTATTTGATTTTATTTTTCAGGTGTGAATTTTATATTCTGATGAGCTTTGTTGATTTGCAAGTGGAGTTTATCTATTTTATCACTTGGCTCATCTACCAGACAAATAATGTCATCCACATATCTGTAGCTATATATGATTTTGAAACTTTCATTGGTGGTTACCTTTTCAAATATCTGATTTTCTAGGCGACTGATGAAAATGTTTGCTAAGGTTCCTGATATTGGGGATCCCACGGGCAGTCCATCAGTTTGTGAATAATATACGGTCTCGAACTGAAATAGTTTCGTTCAGTTGTCAGTCTGAGCATATTTGTTGTTCTTTTATTGCTTGTGTGGTGAGGTTTTTGTGGGATGAGAGATTTTGTTCTATGATTTCAATTGTTTCTGCAATAGGGATGGAGGTATACATATTTTCTATGTCGAATGAAATCAGTGATGCTGTTTGTGGTACCTGTATGTTCTATATGTGTTCTATTAGGTTTCCTGTGTTTATCACTGTTCTGTTGTTTTCTTCTTTATAATGTTTTGTAATCAACTTTTGGAGGAGTTTGGCTATGTGGTATGTTGGGGGTTTCTTGAAGTTGATAACAGCTCTCATTGGCATTCCATCTTTATGTACCTTTGGCTGACTGCAGAGTGTTGGTGCTTGTGGGTTTTTCTGTCTTATGTGGTATTTCTGTTTGTCTGTGAGTGTGTGTTCAATGTTTTTCAGTGTTCGTTTCAGGATTTTTCTGGAATCGTGTTGTTGGATCTGACATCAGTTTTTGTATGGCGTTAATGTTTATGTATTCCTTGGTTTTGCGATGTATTGCTCTTTGTGCTTGAGTACTGTTACATTTCCCTTGTCTGCTCTTGTTATTAATATGTTGTTGTTTGTTAACTTTTATTTTAACCTTTACATGGTGGCTGCTTCTGTTTGGTTGTCCGTATTGTGTGTCTGCTGTGTTTTGTTATGCATTTTATTTCTCCTAGGTCTCTTTTCAGTCCTATGTTTATTCCAAAATTATTTTGTTCTTCACTTGTAACGATGTGTTCAGTTTCTAGTATGATATTTTCTTGTTTACTTGTAACGATGTGTTCAGTTTCTAGTATGATATTTTCTTGTTTACTTTGCTATTGGTACAGTGTTTCAACCCTTTTTCTAAGAGCATTTTTTCGTTTTCGTGTAGTTCTGACTCTGTTAGGTTAACTAAACGTGGTTTCACGTTTAAAATGTAAATTTATTTTTGTTTCTTTTTTACTGTTAATTTCATTATCTTCTGTTAATGCTTGTTTTGTAAATGTTTCTCTGCTGTGTGTGTGTAATGTGTTCAGTTCTTTCTATTAGCGCCATGAGAACTGTGGAGTTTGTGCTAGTTCTAGTTAAGTCTCAGAGCATTTTGTTTAGGTAATGTTTTTTTGAATATATCATCTAAATTTCATTTAGTATCCAAAGTCGTTTTGCAATTGATTTCGATTTTGTGCCACTGTAACTTGGAATTAAATCGTTCTTTTTGCATGTTTTGTTGAATTTTATGTGCTGTCTTATATGTATTTTCTTGAACCTGCTGTAAATGTTGACAGGGAATGCTTCATTGTTACTGATATAGAATGAACCAACGAGATAACTTTTATCAGTCACAATTGATTTACAATAGGTGGACGACACTATAAACATATTACCATGCCTAATACAGGGCAGATAACCGTCCGGATTCCCGTATGGTTTTTTATACCAACTTTCCTGCAAAATACTGGCAAGCTCAGGTGAAGATAATGTAGGTGGATAGCGATCACATACCACTCTCTCCAGAGTAGACCACTAAGACTGAATGTTATTGAGATATGATAACTATGGTGGCCAGGGTAGATGGCACAGTTCATCCTTGTGCTCATTCAACGTCCTGGACAATGCGACGTAAGTGAACAGGGACCTTGTCCTCTTGGAACAAAGCATCACTATTGGAGAACAAAAGGTGTACCATGGGATGCACCTGATCGGCCAAAACGGTCACACAGTACTTGAAAGTAACGCGGCCTTAGCCTTGGAACAAAGCATCACAATTGGAGAATAAAAGTTGTACATGGGATGCACCTGATCGGACAAAACGGTCACACAGTACTTGAAAGTAACGCGGCCTTAGCCGGCCGGTGTAGCCGAGCGATTCTAGGCGCTGCAGTCTGGAACCACGCGACCGCTACGGTCGCAGGTTCGAATCCTGCCTCGGGCATTGATGTGTGTGATGTCCGGAGGTTAGTTAGGTTTAAGTAGTTCTAAGTTCTAGGGGACTGGTGACCTCAGATGTTAACTCCCATAGTGCTCAGAGCCATTTGAAACATATTTAACGCGGCCTTGCAAACTACTCACGGTGTCCACGGAATACCACAATAACGCTGCTCGTATCATCACCGGTCCCCCCGCCGTCTTCCATCCTTGTGACGTAAGCTAGACCAGAAGTTAGTGAGAAACAGGAGTCATCCGACCAAATGACTTTATTCCATTTCTCTATAGTCCATGTTTTCTGGCTTCGACATCTCTTTGTCCTGTACGGGCTTTTGCATCATTGATAAGTGCTTTTTGTATCCCAGGTCGCCGTGGTATTCCCAGCTTTTGGAGTTCCCTTCGTGTTGTTTCAGTGCTGCAAGAGTCCGCGAGACTGGCATTCAGATCTGTAGTGACTTTGTTGCTGTCGTCATCCTATTCTTCTTAAAAATTCTTGCCAATGGCCGTCTGCCACCATCATCAAAACACACAGCTGCCCACGTTGCGACAAAGCGGATGATGTATTTTCCGCTCTCCCTGTATTAGGTCGAAATCTGTGATGTGGTGCCTCTTGAACCACCAAACACCTTGGCTAGGTTGGTTACAGAAGCACCAGCCCTTACAAGGCCAAGAATTTGCTCCGAAACAACGCAGAACACTTTTCTGAACGCGACTGACACTTGCCACTTATTGAGGACATTGGTCGCCCGTGGTGGACGAGCCTGGAACCGCGCGACCGCTACTGCCGCAGGTTCGAATCCTGCCTCGGGCATGGATGCGTGTGATGTCCTTAGGTTAGTTAGGTTTAAGTAGTTCAAAGTTCTAGGGGACTGGTGACCTTAGCTGTCAAGTCCCATAGTGCTCAGAGCAATTTGAACCATTTGAGGACATTGCACAGATGCCGCTTGTGGTCAAATGCAACAACGCAGCCTGCAGGCTTGGTTTTGTTTTTTGTTTCTGTTTTTTTAGCCTCTTCATCTGAGAAGCATTTGCAGCCTACGTCTTCAATTACTTGCTGGATTTATCCCACTTTCTGTCCTTCTCTACAGTTTTTAAACTCTACAGTCCCCTCTAGTACCATGGAAATTAATCCCTGGTGTCTTAACAAATGTCCTATTATCCTCTCCCTTCTCCTTATCAGTGTTTTCCACATAGTCCTTTCCTCTACGATTCTGCGGAGAACCTCCTCATTCCTTAACTTATCAGTCCACTTAATTTTCAACATTCGTCTGTAGCACCACATCTTAAATGCTGTTCTGGTTTCCCCACAGTCCATGTTTCACTACCATACAATGCTGTGCTGCAAACGTACATTCTCAGAAATTTCTTTCTCAAACGAAGGCCTATAATGGATACTAGTAGACTTCTCTTGGCCAAAAAAGCCCTTTCCGCCAGTGCTAGTATGATGTCCTACTTGCTCCGTCCGTTTTGGTTATTTTGCTGCCTAGGTAGCAGAATTTTTTAACTTCGTCTACCTCGTGACCATCAATCCTGAAGTTCATACTTTTTTTTGTTCTCGTTGCTGCTACTTCTCATTTGTTTCGTCTTCCTTCGATTTACTCTCAGTCCATATTCTGTACTGATTAGACTGCTCATTCCATTCAGCAGATCACGTAATTCTTCTTCGCTGTCACTCAGGATAGAAATGTCATCACAGATAGCCTTTCACCTTGAATTTTAATTCCGTTCCTGAACCCTTCTTTTATTTCCACCATTGCTTCTTCTGTGTACAGATTGAATACTAGGGGTGAAACACTACATACCTGTCTTACACCCTTTTCAATCCGAGCACTTGGTTCTTGGTCGTTCATTCTTATTATTCCCTCTTAGCGCTTGTTCAAAAAATGGCTCTGAGCACTATGGGACTTAACATCGGAGGTCATCAGTCCCGTAGAACTTAGAACCACTTAAACCTAACTAACCTAAGGACATCACACACATCCATGCCCGAGGATTCGAACCTGCGACCGTAACAGTCGCGCGGTTCCGAACCGAAGCGCCCAGAGCCGCTCGGCCACCGCGACCGTCTTGGCACTTGTACACATTGTATATTACCCGTCTCACCCTATAGCTTACCCCTATTTTTCTCAGCATTTCGAATATCTTGCTCCATTTTACATTGTCGAACGCTTTTTCTGGGTCGACAAATTGTATGAACGTGTCATGATTTTTCTTTACTCTTGATAGGCTTGGCTAACATCTGCATTTTTTTTCCTGGTATGTCTTTCTCGTGATGTTTCCACGTTTTTGTCGAATCAATGTACTACACTGAAGGTTACTAAGGATAACGTCTTTCGCAATCCTCGCCCGATGCCCTCAGGAGAGCCTAGAGTTCGCGCCGAATGCTATGAACTACTTCTGCTACAGTCCTTGCCGGCACTGTCATGAAAGAGAGTCGAGCAACTACTTACACCTCTTTGCAAGGAGACAGCACTGAAAACGACTTTGAAATTACAGAGATGCTATCATTAAGTAATATAATGTATATAACCTAGCTACAAGGCATTCTGAACTCTCTCAAATTTCAAAACATCCAAGGCCTCAGCATCAACCATCCGAGATCTTTATTGCAATTTTGAGTCCCCCTTCCACGTTCATTTATATATATTTTTAGACGCAGTTCAGGTTAGGAAATTTATGTACACTTTCTAATCAAAAGTATCGGGGTACCTGTTTGGAGAGATTAATATCGCGTGTGTCTGCCCTTTGCGCTTTGTGACGGCTTCAACGCTGCTGGGTACACTTTCTCTGATTAAAAGTAGTAATGTTACAAGCTGGTACCTGGAGCGAAGTCTACTTTCTAAGGTGTTGCAGTGGGATCACGTCGGGAATGTAACTGTCAACAAACCAATGTATCATAGATGCTGCTTTATCACAAGGGGCATTGCCGTGCTAAAACAATATTAGCCTCCGAACTTTTCTCTACTGTATTCACTACACAATGCTATAAAATGTGCAGGCAAGCTTGTAGGTAGGGCAACCAAAACTGTGAGTCATCTTGGGTGCTAATAAACCGCATCATCTGTATTTAGTCCTTTATCATTCGATCACTACCGATTTCGTGGCAGTATAACCCACTCCTTCAGGTGAACATCTGTATAATAATAAATCCAGAAGGAATAACTCTGACATATACATGGCACGGTAAATTATTTTAAGATCTTAGTATGTTTTTAATAACTGTTAAAAACTTGTACATGAGTACATCAAAATCTTAGTACTAACATAACTCAAACATTAGAGCAGAAAATCTCGGAACTTTGTACCCAAATTCTTTGTCCGTCAGAATAAAACACTGCTAAAAGAAAGTATATCAAGAATAAAACAGTCGGATTCCAATACAGTGAATGGCTCCTAAACAAATCATACAATAGTAATCCACTGTTGTTGTTGTTGTCTTCAGTCCTGACACTGGCTTGATGTAGCTCTCCATGCTACTCTATCCCGTGAAAGCTTTTTCATCTCCCAGTACCTACTGCAACCTACATCCTTCTGAATCTGCTTAGTGTATTCATCTCTTGGTCTCCCTCTACGATTTTTACCCTCCACGCTGTCCTCCAACGCTAAATTTGTGATACCTTGATACCTCAGAACATGTCCTACCAACCAGTCCATTCTTCTTGTCAAGTTGTGCCACAAACACCTCTTCTCCCCAATTCTATTCAATACCTCCACATTAGTTATGTGATCTACCCATCTAATCTTCAGCATTCTTCTGTAGCACCACATTTCGAAAGCTTCTATTCTCTTCTTGTCCAAACTATTTATTGTCCATGTTTCACTGCCATATGGGGCTACACTCCATACAAATACTTTCAGAAACGACTTCCTGACACTTAAATCTATACTCGATGTTAACAAATTTCTGTTCTTCAGAAACTCTATCCTTGCCATTGCCAGTCTACATTATATATCCTCTCTACTTCGATCACCATCTGTTATTTTGCTCCCCAAATAGCAAAACTCCTTTACTACTTTAAGTGTCTCATTTCGTAATCTAATTCCCGCAGCATCACCCGACTTAATTCGACTACGTTCCATTATCCTCGTTTTGCTTTTGTTGATTTTCATCTTATATCCTCCTTTCAAGACACTGTTCATTCCGTTCAACTGCTCTTCCAAGTTCTTTGCTGTCTCTGACAGAATTACAATGTCATCGGCGAACCTTAAAGTTTTTATTTCTTCTCCATTGATTCTAATACCTATTCCGAAATTTTCTTTTGTTTCCTTTATTGCTTGCTCAATATACAGATTGAACAACATCGAGGAGAGGCTACAACCCTGTCTCACTCCCTTCCCAACCACTGCTTCCATGTCCCTCAACTCATATAACTGCTATCTGGTTTCCGTTCAAATTGTAAATAGCCTTTCGCTCCCTGTATTTTACCCCTGCCACCTTCAGAATTTGAAAGAGAGTATTCCAGTCAACATTGTCAAAAGCTTTCTCTAAGTCTACAAATGCTAGAAATGTAGGTTTGCCTTTCCTTAATCTATTTTCTAAAATAAGTTGTAGGGTCAGTATTGCCTCACGTGTTCCAACATTTCTGCGGAATCCAAACTGATCTTCAACGAGGTCGGCTTCTACCAGTTTTTCCATTCGTCTGTAAAGAATTCGCGTTAGTATTTTGCAGCTGTGACTTATTCAACTGATAGTTCGGTAATTTTCACATCTGTCAACACTGCTTTCTTTGGGATTGGAATTATTATATTCTTCTTGAAGTCTGAAAGTATTTCACCTGTTTCATACATCTTGCTCACCAGATGGTAGAGTTTTGTCAGGACTGGCTCTCCCAGGGCCGTCAGTAGTTCCAATGGAATGTTGTCTACACCCGGGGCCTTGTTTCGACTCAGGTCTTTCAGTACTCTGTCAAACTCTTCACGCAGTATCGTATCTCCCATTTCATCTTCATCTACATACTCTTCCATTTCCATAATATTGTTCTCAAGTACATCGCCCTGATATAGACCCTCTATATACTCCTTCCACCTTTCTGCTTTCCCTTCTCTGCTTAGAACTGGGTTTCCATCTGAGCTATTGATATTCATACAAGTGGCTCTCTTTTCTCCAAAGGTCTCTTTAATTTTCCTGTAGGCAGTATCTATCTTACTCCTAGTGAGATAAGCCTCTACATCCTTACATCTGTCCTCTAGCCATGCCTGCTTAGCCATTTTGCACTTCCTGTCAATCTCATTTTTGAGACGTTTGTATTCCTTTTTGCCTGCTTCATTTACTGCATTTTTATATGTTCTCCTTTCATCAATTAAATTCAATATTTCTTCTGTTACCCAAGGATTTCTACCAGCCCTCGTCTTTTTACCTATTTGATCCTCCGCTGCCTTCACTATTTCATCCCTCAAAGCTACCCATTCCTCTTCTACTGTATTTCTTTCCCCCATTCCTGTCAATTGTTCCCTCATGCTCTCCCTGAAACTCTGTTCAACCTCTGGTTCTTTCAGTTTATCCAGGTCCCATCTCCTTAAATTCCCACCTTTTTGCAGTTTCTTCAGTTTTAATCTACAGTTCATAACCAATAGATTGTGGTCAGAGTCCACATCTGCCCCTGGAAATGTCCTACAGTTCAAAACCTGGTTCCTAAATCTCTGTCTTACCATTATATAATCTATCTGATGCCTTTTAGTATCTCCAGGGTTCTTCCATGTATACAACCTTCTTTCATGATTCTTAAACCAAGTGTCAGCTATGATTATGTTGCACTTTGTGCAAAATTCTACCAGGCGCCTTCCTCTATCATTTCTTAGCCCCATTCCATATTCACCTACTATGTTTCCTTCTCTCCCTTTTCCTACACTCGAATTCCAGTCACCAATCTATTAAATTTTCGTCTCCCTTCACTATCTGAATAATTTCTTTTATTTCATCATACATTTCTTCAATTTCTTCGTCATCTGCAGAGCTAGTTGGCATATAAACTTGTACTACTGTAGTAGGTGTGGGCTTCGTATCTATCTTGGCCACAATAATGCGTTCACTACGCTGTTTGTAGTAGCTTACCTGCATTCCTATTTTCCTATTCATTATTAAATCTACTCCTGCTTTACCCCTATTTGAATTTGTGTTTGTAACCCTGTAGTCACCTGACCAGAAGTCTTGTTCCTCCTGCCACCGAACTTCACTAATTCCCACTATATCTAACTTTAACCAATCCATTTCCTTTTTTAAATTTTCTAACCTACCTGCCCGATTAAGGGATCTGACATTCCACGCTCCGATCCGTAGAACGCCAGTTTTCTTTCTCCTGATAACGACGTCCTCTTGTGTAGTCCCCGCCCGGAGATCCAAATGGGGGACTATTTTACCTCCGTAATATTTTACCCAACAGGACGCCATCATCATTTAATCATACAGTAAAGCTGCATGCCCTCGGGAAATATTACGGCTGTAGTTTCCCCTTGCTTTCAGCCGTTCGCAGTACCAAAACAGCAAGGCCATTTTGGTTAGTGTTACAAGGCCAGATCAGTCAATCATCCAGACTGTTGCCCCTGCAACTACTGAAAAGGCTGCTCCCCTCTTCAGGAACCACACGTTTGTCTGGCCTCTCAACAGATACCCCTCCATTGTGGTTGCACCTACGGTACGGGTATCTCTATCGTTGAGGCACGCAAGCCTCCCCACGAACGACAAGATCCATGTTTCATGGGGGGGTGGGGGGGTGGCGGGGGGAGGGAGTAATCCACTGGTAACGTGAAGATAAATGAAAAACTATTAATTTTGGGCCAGAATGATACACCAAGAAGCGGTTTCCACAAAATGTAGGGATGTTCTACCTGGACGAAATTTGATTTGTTTAGGAACCATCCACTATACTGGAATCCGGCTATTTTGTTCTGTGATGTACCGGTACCGCCTTTTAGCGGTGTTTTATTCTGACAGACAAGGAATGTTGGGTAGAAAGTTAAGAGCTTTTCCGGTCTAATGATTTAGTTATATGAGTACTAACATTTTGATATTCCTTTGCAGAATTTTTATGAGTTTTCAAAAAGTTTTTAAAATCTTAAAACAATTTACCACACTCGTATTTATCTCAGGGTGAAAGGTCTCTGTTGGATTCCTTTCATGTTAATTTCTTAAATATGTTGTCATTTACGGCATAAATTCCTCTTCTAAATTTACTGTGCTGTTTCTGACTATCTGGGAGGAGACAGAGCAGTGGAATGTGTTATTTTTACACATAAACAAGAACTATCTGTCACACTACTACACTTTAAAGCATAGTTTATGTGTAATTCATGTCACACAGTCTCATACAGAACTTACAACCGCTTTATTTTATATACTGTATATGATAAGATACTGTCATCCCCCTTCCCTTCTGTGTGAGAGGATGAATGAGCAAATGTATTTGTAGTTGCATGCTGGATGGTAGCAGACAAGCCTGTCTGCTAGAGAACACTAGGACCATCGTCGGAACAGGTAGCTACGCTTTCTAAAAGCAGAGAGGTTTCTATGCTTAGTATGGTCCTGTCTGTCCCTTGTCATGTTGGTATAGGAAGCTGCCTCACTGGTCACTTCCGTTTGTATTTGGGAAGCACGCTCGGTAGGAGCGCAGGTCAGTCTGTCCGTGGCGAGCGTCTGAAGTGGTAAGATCTCCGGCTAAGCGCGTGTCTGCTAAGTCCGTAGGACAATGGATTTCGTAAGTTCAGCTTAACTGAAAATTTAATCACCTTTATTTCAGGTTTAGCTCTAAAATATCTAATGTTATCTTAAATTGCAGCACAGTGTAATTCGAGTGTGAAGTTCAGAATATATTCCGGTAGTTGCTTTGTCACTACTTTGTGAGTAAAGTGGAACCACATGTTGATCAGTAACTCTAACTAAGATCATCAATCTTAAATGCGAATGCTCGTGTGATTATAACGTCTCGCCTTGACAATATTTTTTTAATATAGCAACTTTTCTTTATGTTCAACCCACGTGGGGTGTACTTTATGAGACCAGTACCACGTGCTTATACAATTGTTTGACCCATCAGGTTAATAGTAAGACGATAGTAACCAGTTCGAGGTTTTTCTTCTGTAAATTGAGTTTCGATGTTATTTATTTTAATTATCAAAATTATTGTGGAGTTACACTCTTTGTGTAAACCAAGTTGACCACGTGAAGCATGTGGTGTAATCATCAAAGTAGCCCTCAGCTATTCTTTTCGGGAAGATTTCACAGGAAGTTAGTATGAATTTAGTATACCAGTGTAATGTAATTACATGACGGACAGGATTGCGCTACGAACGTAACTTCTTTGGGTGAAAATTGAATCGGTTGGTTGTGGTTAATTTCCTCTTGGATATGTTACGACGTTCTTCGTGTGTTATTTTATGAATGTAGTGTTGTATGTAGTCTCCCAATCTTGGCTCCCTATTTTATGTGTTCTGTAAGATAACAAACTCACATTTTCAGAGACCTAAATAAGGCACCAGCTTAGTTATGACTCAAGTTTAATATGCTGAAATTGCAATGATCAAGGTTAATATAAATTTCCAAATATAAACTGATTTATTTCTTGTTATTTAAATTCTTCGTATGACGATTAAAAGATTATAATTAATGTTAGTCTGGTTGGGAATTTGGTAAGCTAGACTGGATACCTGGTGAAACAGTTGCTCAGTAATGCAAGGTTAACTTCCCCAGACAGCTCACAGCTTTAACCCACTTTTATGGTCTTGAATAGCAGCACCGCTTTCATAGCAAATTAAAGCAACAACGTTACAAGGGTTGTTATTCCTTCCGGATTTTAGAAGAGGCTGAAAACATCGCTACAGTTGTAAGGTTCTTTTATTTAGGATACGACCGGTTTCGGGGTCTTATACTCCCATCTTCAGTTGTTGTAACTTGGTGCTGTGACTCTGAGCTCCGTGGTGGACGATTACAAGACGCGGTGAGCTACCAGCGAGCGGTCGGAGTCGCAGCACCAAGTTACGACAACTGAAGATGGGCGTATAAGAGCCCGAAACCGGTCGTACCCTAAATAAAAGAACCTGAAAACAGTAGCGGTATTTTCAACCTCTGGTATAATGCACAGTTGCGGAGGTTCCTCCGACAGGATCCTTCTACATTTATTGTTATACAGATATTCACCTGAAGTCGTAACTTTTAGTGTGGCGAAACCGGTAGTGATCCAATAATGACGAACTAAATACAGCTGAAGTGGTTTACTTATACCCAAGATATCTATAAAATGTGTTCATGTCCTTTCATATTTAGTGTTTCCTTAAGCGCAGTGTGGGAAGCATTATATGTATTGTATTGTATGTTATGTTAACCAGGGACCTAGAAACGACAGAGAGGCTCCGTCCCCGCCGCAGCCGCAATGGTCTGCAACCCCACGATGACTACCGCAGTCCACTTCACCCCTCCGCCGCCCCACACCGAACCCAGCGTTATTGTGCGTTTGGGCCCCCGGTGGACGCCCCCGCCCCCCCCCCCCCCCCCCCCGCAGGGAACGCCTCACACCAGACGAGTGTAACCCCTATGTTTGCGTGGTACAGTAATGGTGGTATATGCGTACGTGGAGAACTTGTTTGCACAGCAATCGTTGACATAGTGTAGCTGAGGCGGAATAAGGGGGACCAGCCCGCATTCGCCCAGGCAGATGGAAAACCGCCTAAAAACCGTACACAGACTGGTCGGCTCACCGGACCTCGACACAAGTCCACCGGGCGTCAACTGAGCTCAAAACGTTCCATTCAGATTGTCACAGGATAGGGCGTGATTCATTTTTCCAGTCATTCGCTTCTAATCATCAACTGTGCAGTGGTGTTGCTCTTTATAACACCCCCAGCGTCACTTATCACTGACTACAGAAATCTGTGTCTTATGAGGAGCTGCTCGACAACTGAACCTGATTTTTTGAAACGCTTTCGTAAAGTCGTTCTGCTAGCTCGACTGTTGGTGGAAGTTTGGAACTCCCGCTTGGTTTCTTCCACTGATTTCATGCGGTTTTTTACAACCGTCCTTGGCAGTGCCCGACGACTGCCGCCCGTCTGTACGTTAGGACTGTCTGGTCTTGGTACAACCCTGGTTTCCATTTCACAATCAGATCAGCGACGATAACCTGGGCAGCTTCAGAGAGGTTGAAATATCACTGATGGATCTGTACTCAAATGACATCCAGTGAGCAGGACATGTTCCGTATCGCTGAGCTCACCTGACGGACCCCTTCTTCTGTTACTGTTCCTCCACACACAACACAATACTGCCGCCTTCTTTTATACTGGTGGGTCCGCCTCTCGTGACATCTGGTGGTCAATTCCACATTGCAGATAGGTGTCCGGATACTTTTGATCAGATAGTGTACTTAACCAAATTACGAGGCTGGATTGTAAAACGTACCTGGATAGATCAATCGACAAGACCGTTATCTCAGAAACGAAAGATTCTGAATTTCTACGCTCCGTCTGGTTTAAGCTGTCTGAGCATTAAAAATGTTTTTTCTTTTTTTTTTTTTTTGTTCCTCTCAAAATACAGAGATCGCTCAGTTACAGGCACTTGGATTGTACTAGACTGACGGAAAAAAATCGCAACAGCAAAAAATGATAAATGCAGAGTAATGAACTTTCGGGAATACATTAGTGTAGGTAACATTTTTAAGAGATAGACATTGCAACGTCACAGCGTAAGGCAACAGTGAGATAAGTCATTGCAAATGTGAAATGCTGGTACACTACTGGCCATTAAAATTGCTACACCAAGAAGAAATGCAGATGATAAACTGATATTCATTGGACAAATATATTATACTAGAACTAACATGTGATTGCATTTTCACGCAATTTGGGTGCGTAGATCCTGAGAAATCAGTACCCAGAACAACCACCTCTGGCCGTAATAACGGCCTTGATACGCCTGGGCATTGAGTCAAACAGAGCTTGGATGGCGTGTACAGGTATAGCTGCCAAAGCAGCTTCAACACGATACAACAGTTCATCAAGAGTAGTGACTGGCGTATTGTGACGAGCCAGTTGCTCGGGCGCCATTGACCAGACGTTTTCAATTGGTAAGAGATCTGGAGAACGTGCTGACCAGGGCAGCAGTAAAACATTTTTCTGTATCCAGAAAGGTCCGTACAGGACTGCAACATGCGGTCGTGCATTATCCTGCTGAAATGTAGGGTTTCGCAGGGATAGAATGAAGGGTAGAGTCACGGGTCGCAACACATCTGAAATGTAGCGTCCACTGTTCAAAGTGCCGTCAATGCAAACAAGAGGTGACCGAGACGTGTAACCAATGGCACCCCATACCATCACGCCGGGTGATACGCCAGTATGGGGATGACGAATACACCCTTCCAAAGTGCGTTCACCGCGATGTCGCCAAACACGGATGCGACCATCATGATGCTGTAAACAGAACCTGGATTCATCCGTAAAAATGACGTTTTGCCATTCGTGCACCCAGGTTCGTCGTTGAGTACACCATCGCAGGCGCTCCTGTCTATGATGCAGCGTCAAGGGTAACCGCAGCCATGGTCTCCGAGCTGATAGTTGATGCTGCTGAAAAAGTCGTCGAACTGTTCGTGCAAAAGGTTGTTGTCTTGCAAACGTCCCCATCTGTTGACCCAGGGATCGAGACGTGGCTGCACGATCTCTTATAGCCATGCGGGTATGATGCCTATCATCTCGACTGCTACTGATACGAGGTCGTTGGGATCCAGCACGGCGTTCCGTATTACCCTCCTGAACTCACCGATTCCATATTCTGCTAACAGTCATTGCATCTCGACCAACGCGAGCAGCAATGTCGCGATACGATAAACCGCAATCGCAATAGGCTACAATCCGACCTTTATTAAAGTCGGAAACGTGATGGTACGCATTTCTCCTCCTTACATGAGGCCTCACAACGTCGGTCAACTGCTGCTTGTGTATGAGAAATCGGTTGGAAACTTTCCTCATGTCGACACTATGTGGAGCTTGTTGAGTTACAACAGCGCTATATGGGTGGCGTTAACCCGTTGGAAAAACACTCCCTGGAACGCTTTTCATGGATGATAGCACAACAGGTCGAAACAGTAGATTGACCTACAAATTTGCAGAGTGTGGGATAACCACAAGAGTGCTCCTACTGTCATACGAAATCGCGTCCCGGGTCATACCTTCAGGTGTAGGTCCAGTACGTCTAGCACGCAGACAGGTTGGTTGCTGTCCCTCAATTAGCCTCCTTACCAACACTAGGACATCACTGGCACCGAGGAGAACCAGCTTTCATTAGAAAACACCCTGCCCTCCAATGAAATTTCGCTTGACACCACTGAAGTCGCCAATGGCGGTACTTTGGGCCAGTCGAATGCACGTTGCAGGGCATCTGGCACGAAGCTGTCCTTGATATAACCGATTTGTAACGTGGTGCCAAACAGCTGCTCAAATTGTTGCAGCAGATGCAGTATGATGAGCAATAGCCTTACGCCTAACACGATGGTCTTCCTACTACATAGCACCACATGGCCGTCCCGCGCGTGATTAGCCGAGCGGTCTAAGGCGCTGCAGTCATGGACTGTGTGGCTGATCCTGGCGGAGGTTCGAGTCCTCCCTCGGGCTTGGGTGTGTGTGTTTGTCCTTCGGATAATTTAGGTTAAGTAGTGTGTACGCCTAGGGATTGATGACCTTAGCACTTAAGCCCCATAAGAAACCTCCTGGCAGATTAAAACTGTGTGCCGGACCGAGACTCGAACTCGGGATATTTGCCTTTCGCGGGCAGGCTGTGGCTAAGCCATGTATCCGCAATATCCTTTATTTCAGGAGTGCACAAGTTCGGCAGGATTCGCAGGAGAGCTTCTGTAAAGTTTGGAAGGTAGGAGGCTAGGTACTGGCAGAAGTAAAGCTATGAGGACGGGGCGTGAGTCGTGCTTGGGTAGCTCAGTTGGTAGAGCACTTGCCCGCGAAAGGCAAAGGTCCCGAGTTCGAGTCTCGGTCCGGCACACAGTTTTAATCTGCCAGGAAGTTTCATATCAGCGCACACGCCGCTGCAGAGTGAAAATCTCTTTCAAGTCTCATAAGATTTCACACACATTTGAACATTTTTAATGTGGCCGTCTGGAGCCCGGTCTTCTTGCGACCGTACACTCTCGTGACCACCGCTACAACAATCATGTACTGTGGCTACATTCCAGCCAAATATTCCTGCAATATCGCAGAAGGAACTCCAATCTCTCGTAGCTCTATTACATGCCTTCATTCAAACTCAATGAGATGTTGATAATGGTGGCTTTATCGCCTTAGAGGCATTCTTGACTAACATCACCTCACCAAGCCCAATCTCAAATGTAATAATACTCACTACCATTACAGCGAGTATTTAAGGCAAATCTGATTTCCATCCTCACAGTGACGCTACTAGCGAAACTCTTATGCAACTAGCGCGAAATCTGAACCGATATCTTCTTTAACGTGTAGAAACACACCTACTAACTTTCGTTTATGTCGCACAACCCCTTAGCGCTGTGACGTTTTTCCGTCAGTATGTTTAATGACCGTGTCCCTACATCACACGCACGTTTCTCCTCGGCGCTTACCTTCCCTTTAATGCAGCCACCAACTTTATAATCAGCCCTGTAATTGATCAATTAATAACAAGTTGGGGGATCATTCGTGTAGTTAAGTCCACAAGTATCTGGTAAAGATAAACTTATATTCCGCCAGGGATTGTATACAGTGTGTCCCAGGAGTAATCGTGAGTATTCAGAAATATGACTGCAAAGATTACTCGAAGCAAAATACTAGTGTAAACATGGGCCCAAAAATGCATAATACAGGAGGTATGAGGACCTCTTCATCTTAGATACTGTAAAACAAATCTCGTCTGCTGCAAGTTCTTTGTTTACCATATTTTAGTGAAGGTGCTAAGGACCAAAACAGGAAAAAATTATCGAGTAAACGTGGACTCTAAAATGCATGTCTTAAAGGCTGTGAGCACTTGAGCACTAGAAGAGATGTTTCATGGCAGCAAAGATGAGCAAGTGCTCATAGCTCTTAAGGTATGCACCTTAGAGCCCATGTTTACTGGTCATTTTTTGTTTTTTTTGTTTTGGTCTATACTACCACTTCTTAAAATATGGAAAGCAAACAGTTTGCAGTAGAAGGGATTTGTTTCACGGTATCGAAGATGAAGAAGTGCTCGTGTCTCTTACGGTACGCATTTTAGAGCTCTTGTTTACTGGGCTTATCTGCTTCGAATGACCGTTGTTGTCACATCCCTGATTATTGACCATTGCTCCTGGGACAACCAGTACATGGGAGCTGTACTGTTCGCAAACTGTTCAGCAGTGTTACCCATAGTGTAATTTAATCACTCATCACGGCATCGGTACAAAAATTGCGCAGAAATTTAATAGTGTAATGCTGAGACTTTGATGTAATTACGGGAGATTCCAGCAACGTCTCTAATGCTTCAACATGATCTCACCTTCTTGGTGTGAATGTAGTAGTGGAGAAGACGTTAACCGCGTTTCCTTCTGCTGAGACAGGGGACGAGGGAGAGAGATTAGGTTTAACGTCCCGTTATCAATGAGGTCATTAAAGACGGAGCGTAAGCTCGGATTAGGGAGACTGTAGAAAGAAAGCGGCAGTACCCTTTCGAAGGAACCATCCTGGCATTTGTTGGCCATAAACGATTTAGGTAAATCACGGAAAAGCTAAATCAGGGTGGCCGGACGCAGGCTTGAACCGTTGTCTTCCCAAATGCGGGTCCAGTGTGCTGTGAAAGTAGATACCAAGAAACTACAATACTGAGGCAGCATCTGATGTCTTCTGGCAATGCCTTATCAAAATGGACAAGTCTGATTCGTGTCATCAATACTCCATTCAGATGAATGCCGTATTTTATTGTTCTTAGATCATGAACTCAATATGAAGCTAAATGAACGTAACTGGTAACTGCTGTTTTTTTAACAGTTTCAGGATGTTACACATTTCAGTATTGAAATATTTGCAGGCTGACTTTATGGTTGACGTCCAAAAGTGATCAGTAAATAAAAGGGAAACTACCACCAACACTTCAGCCACAGTGGTCTGTTTACAATACCTTGCCACCTATTGACTTGCTGCTCGTTTACTATCACCCTGATCATTTAAAGTCACTCCCTGGATAGTCAGTTCTGGTTTTGATGGCACCGTTGCTTATAATTAACATTGATTCACACTAACCATCCTGTCGATCACTTTCAAGAGCGTGCGTGTAACCGTTTCGCAACGCTGTTTGCTTTTGATCTCGCGACAAAATACACGAACGAAAGTATCTTCGCTCGTGAATTCTAGTTACACACAATTTATAGGTCTCTCTCAGTAAGAATGTTCATCAAATGAAGTAAAATTCAACGTTTCTTGATTCTGTAATCGTCGCTGCATGGCTAATTATAGCCTCGAAAAAACGTCACATGACCAACGAATACGGAAGGTGCAGTTTTCATTGTAATTTATAGATTATTTGGGTGGTGAACATTGATGTCAAAACCTACGACTATAGTGAAGGGTGGCAAGGATTGGCGTTTTGTAGGCCAGGGGTCCGACAATATTCGCGGCATCCACAAACAATGTCTAATGCACCACTCTAAAAATCGCTCCCCGTGCTCTCGGAGAGGAAACTATTAATTCTGAGGCAGCCAGTAGCACTACTGTGCGCTTACACTAGCACATAGAACTCTGTTAGAAGTTAGTCATTCTGTATAAGACATATCTCTGTGGTATTTTATTTTACGCAAGTGCTCGTCCACCAAAGTATCCTGGAGCGCTTCTGTTAAATTTGGAAAGTAACAGAGATATATCAAAACTGCAGTATTGAGAGCGGGCCGTGAATTGTGCTTGTAGCTCAGTCGGTAACAGCGTTGCCGGCGAAATATTTTAGTCCCAGTTCCAGTCCCGCACAAAATTTTAATCTGTCACGTGGTCCTTTGGCAACAGCGTTTCCGATAATGAAGTACCACACACAGCAGCTGCAAGTAATTAGGACCAGAACCATACCTGATAGCTGTACTCAACTTACTTTGTTACAGTGTTATTACCAGAGGAGCACTAGTGCATACGGAAAACATAGATATGGGTCATGGTCTTCTTGAAACGAAAGTCATGTAATCCGTCTGGAGTTTTTCGGAGAAATTATGTGAAATCTAAAGCAAACTGATGGAACGGTTGCTCTCATGATACTCCGGAACGTGAGCCCCTGTGTCTTAACAGCGATGGTCGAGTGAATGTGTAGAAATCAGAAAATATCAAACAACAAGGCATATTGCATGTAATACAAATGGAAGCTAGTGAACTGCGCACTGAGGAAGTACGTGCACTACATAGTTTGAGAAGTGAAACCACAATCACCTCCGTCTCCGGCTATGATAAGCATCATACGGCTCCGCCCCTTGACACTGACAGGCATTTGCATGTTAGCTCTTGCGACAGGTCACGGAGCAGTTTTGTTAACGGGCCACATACATTAGGTTAAGCTGCTCAAAATAAAGATTACACAATCGTTACAGAGAACTGTGTGAGCCATGCGGAAAGTCCTCTTAGCAATGGCTGCCCGAATTGGTATTGGAGAGAGCAAGGACACCGGAAACGTGTTCACATTGTTACTACTTTGTACAGTTGTGCTGAAATGTTAATCATTTCCACGTCCAAGTTGTAGTACTTAATGATAATTTGCTGTTCTCTGCGTGCGCCCATCAAGATATTGTAATTTTTTTAAGGGCCGATAGCGTAGTAACGGACTCATACTCCACAAATAAGGATGGAGTGGTTGCCTACTTCATCTGTTCTTTCATGAGATTCAGGAGGCTGTACCTAACGGAAACCACTTTGCCGCCGTCGTTCGGGAAAACATTCGATAGAGTACCTCTCAGCCGTCCAGAATACTACCAGAACATCGGAAAAGGAATGCGACTGGCCTCACGCAACAGACCTCGGAGCTGTTTTAATAACACGGCGCAAACAATAGACACAGAAATATTCTGAGCTCAAACATTATGAAATAGAGTCTCACGAAGAAAGAGGCTGGATTCAGTAGGAAACCCGTGGAACGCCGCTTGCTTAATTCACACGCGATTGCTTGAGAAATGTAGAAGCGTGGGAACAGGTGGATACCGTCTTTCTAGATTCCCTACATGTATTCTAGATAATATGATAGATGGAGTATCTTTCTAGGTATGTGAACGGTTAGGCGAATTTTTGACCAATACTATCCAGAAAGTTATAATGGTTGGCAAATATTCAATAGCAACTAAAGCAGCATCAGGTGTGTCTCAAAGAAGTGTAATAGAACTTCTTATAAAGTTTGGTTTATTTCTTGACACCATAATTTTTAATGACACAATCATAACCAGTTTCGGCCATAGTGGCCATTTTCAAACGCTACAAAGAATGCTAGAATCTTCCTAGCAAATGTAAACACACCTCGCAACCTGAAAAAGAGTGCCAGCATGTCATGTAGTCAGTATCGTTTCTTCTAAGCTTATGGACAGTGGTGTAAATCTCTAGCAGCCAGAAGTGGAGCGCCATCAGCCGTCGCAAATTTGTTCTATAATGATGACTCCTTTGCTTCTTTTATTGGAAAGATCTTATTCTGTTCTTAAATATGCTTTTATTGATTGAACGAACTGTGATTCTCACATCTGATTGGTATATTATTGTTACATTTGTCATATTTTATAAAAAATAAAGAGTTCCTCGGCAGGCTGCAAGGAACCACGCAATGTCTACTGGCTGCCGTGTCATCCTATGCCTTGCAGCGTCAAGCGGATGGGGTATAGAGTTGCATGTGGTCATCACATCTCTCTCCCGGCCGTTTTGCAGACTTTTCAGACATTGGAGCCGCTGCTGCTCGGTCAAGTAGCTCCTCAGCTTGCATCACGAGGCTGAGTGCACCCGTACTTGCTCTTCCACCAAGCAAACACCCTTGGCAGTACCGGGAATCGAATCCGGGACCTCCGCACGGCAGCCATCTACGCTGACCGCTCAGGGGAGCTATCGTCATATTTTATGGTTTTCAAAATGCTTAGCTCAGAAGCAGCCCTGGTAAAAATATTGTTACTTGCTTTAAGATTGTAATAGGTTTTTTAATTTTTTGGGCCATCTGAAGATAGTCATTGTGACCAAAACCGATTATTGTGTCGTAAGAGTGATTGTGTCAAGAAACAAACAAAAATTTATAATAAATCAGTCATTTTCTTCCCATGAACCTCTTATGTTCTGAGTATACATACTTGATTTATCAGACAGAGTTAGCAGCGTTATATTTTCCACTGAAATGTTATTGCTTTGGATGATCGTAAGGAAATGCAGAAAGACATGCACAGATATTTACCGTGGTGTAATGGACTGCATCCCAGTACGTCAATGATTTGTTCAGTCAGCTCGCAAATGTTCCAGAAATGAATGACAAGCTACAGAAATGAATTTTGCGTCGAGGAAAGGATTACTGTCAGAACTCACAGCACCCATGTTCCAATATTAACCCTGTTCCCTCCTGAATCATAATTCACTCATGGTGACCTAAAGGGGAAACCCTGAGAAATTTTCTCACATACAGGGGAGTAGCAATAGTCTTTTCTACCGCTCACCACCCGCTAAAGGACCAAAGGTGGGTGGGGGTGGGGGGTGAAATCATTCTGGTGCACTGGGTACCGTCTGCCACAAACACGTAAGCCAAAACATTAGGACTACCGCCAAACGCGACGCTGGATGCTACCTGGTGGCGTTATAGGCACGTGACTCGGTAACGTACGTAAACGGAGCCGACAGGAACGGGGGATAACCCTAGCAAAGATATGAACTGCAAATGCGGAAATCCATTGAGATAAGTCACTTTGACAAAAGGCAGATTATTATTACGCAGAGCCTGTGAACGGGTATCTCGGAAACGGCGAAGCTGGTCGAATTTTCAATTGCTACTGTCGTGAGCACCTACAGAAAGAGGTAGGACAGTGAAACCAGCACTACGCGGTAAATGGTTGGACGTCCACGACTCTTCACAGAACGTGGGGGTTTGGAGGCTTGTCTGACCTGTAAAGTAGGATAGATGGCGATCCGTGACGTCTCTGCCTTAAGAGCACAATGCTGGGCAACGCACAAGTTTTCGGAGTATATGGTTCATCCGCAGCAGACCACCACTACGTTTTCACATGTTAACACCAACGACATCACATTTATGCTCCACTAGGTCTATGGTCGTCTCCACAAACGCCGTCATCGAGGTCAACTGCGGCTCGAAACGTGCAGCGCCCCACTGACGCAGGCTGGTGGGACCAGTATTATGGTTCAAAAATGGTTCAAATGGCTCTGAGCACTATGGGACTCAACTGCTGTGGTCATAAGTCCCCTAGAACTTAGAACTACTTAAACCTAACTAACCTAAGGACAGCACACAACACCCAGCCATCACGAGGCAGAGAAAATCCCTGACCAGTATTATGCTGTGGGAGACATTCTGCTGCGCTTTCATGGGACCTGTGGTAGTAATCGAAGACAGCTGTGAACCCCCCGCAAACCATCATGCTTCACACCTTCCCCGACGACGATCTCGTTGTTCAGAAGTATAATTGTCCGTGTCTCGAAACCAGAGCCATGCTGTAGTGGTTTCAGGAGCATTATAGTTGATTGGCGCTGGTGTCTCGGCCATCAAATTAGCCTGATGTAAGGCCTATGGAGCCCATCTGGGTCGCTAATGGGCGCCATAACCGCGTACTAAAATCAGAGGCACGTTATGTACGCGAATTACATGACCTATGCGTAGACACAGACTGTCACATATCTCCACAAACCTACCAACAGACTGTCGGGTCCCCGATACGTAGAATCAGTGATGTATTTCGCTACAATGACGGGAAAACAAGATATTAAGACGAGGTCATAATTTATTGTACATTACAACAGCCTTTCTAAGGAGCTGTAAGGGGCACCACTCTTTGTATAACAGACGTTCCTCGTGTCATGTCAAACGTAACTGTAGCGACCTTTTGCTCTATTACGAGGCTACATCGAAAACAAAATTAAAAGCACACATCACAAATTAACAGAAATTTAACATTATCTCTACACGAGGGTATTTCAAATGAAAACCTTAATTGTTAATTATTATGCAAATGATATGTGTGAAAATTTACAGTATAACTTTATTTTTCTACGTAGTCCCTGTGATGTGCAACGCTCACATACCGTCACTTCGAAAGTGCATGACTACCACGTGAGAAGAATTTATTTGGCTGTGGTTGCAGGCACTCGTGCAAGGTGGTTTGCAACACTTCATTCTTCTGAAATCCTTGCTTCTCATCCGTTTTTGCAACATTCGGAACTCAAGAAAGTGACTCAGCTCCAGGTGTGAGGAATAAGGTTGGTCTCGAAATTCAAATTTAATATCCTGTATTGCTGCTGCGCTTGAACGAGCAATATGGGGATTATTATTGCTTTGTTTCAAACAAACACCGGCAATAAGAAGTCCTCGTCCTGTTTGCAGGGCGACAGTGATATCGTAGTAGATTTGAATAGGAATTACTGGTCACTGTTAATCCCCTTCCGAGGTAATGCTCCAAAATTACTCGTTGTGCATTGAAAGAGAGCGTGAGCATGAGGTTTCCTGCCTATGGTTGGGTGCGATTTTTTTGTTTTGGCGAAGAGTTATGGCGCCATTCCTTGTTCAGTCTTTTGTTTCAGGTTGCTGATACTGCATCCATATTTCATGTCCTGGTTCAATTCTGATAGGAAACCCGTTACCTTGCGACAATCTCTCGATTCAGTACGCAGCACACTTGACACCCACCTCCTGAGCATTTAGAGAATCACGGTACGTCATAGACAATACCGTGTGCTGAACCAACGCTAATATCGAAAACAGTGGCTATTTTGTTTACAGTAATACGGCCGTTTTCTTTCACAAGCTCATCTACTGCGGCAATCTTTTCGTCCATCACTAAACGGTGTGTTTGGCCCGGTAGCGGAACTTCTGCCACATAACTTAAGCCTCTTTTAAACACTCTGCAGCACTCGTACACTTGATACATGAACATACTGATCAACGTATTCCTCTTTCACCCTGCGATGCATCTGCTTAAGAGCTTCACAAATACTAACAGCTGATCCAGTGCGTTGCAAGTCGACGATGGGGCGACCATCTTTGCACTGCTATAGCTTCCTTTTATGTGACGCAGCAACAGGCTGCCAGCTGTTAGACATTTATCGACGCACAAGTATATCTGTTACCACCTGCCAAATCAGCTATAAAACGTTTTAGAATTCCGTATCATTTTTAACGTTTTCATTTGAATTACCATCATATAAAAATACAGTAGTCAAAAAGAAAGTTGAACGTTGCTTTATTGACAGTACTGGAAATAACAGAAACTAAAACTGAGTTTGTTCTGTTAGGTACAGTCACAAGAAAACAAAAATAAGGAATATAAGCACATTTCCAATTGATAAACACAAACAAACAGAACCTTACAAAATGTTCCAGTGCAGCCGGCCGGTGTGGCCGTCCGGCTCTAGGCGCTTCAGTCTGGAACCGCGTGACCGCTACGATCGCAGGTTCGAATCCTGCCTCGGGCATGGATGAGTGTGATGTCCTTAGGTTAGTTAGGTTTAAGTAGTTCTAAGTTCTAGGAGACTGATGACCACAGATGTTAAGTCCCATAGTGCTCAGAGCCATTTGAACCATTTTTTTTGTTCCAGTGCAAACACTACAGTTTCTGCTTCAGTGGTTCACGGGAGTCGCGTTGGTAATGTTGTGGAAACTGCACAATATTGCGACGACAGAGCTGCTCGTCATCTTCAGGTGCTTACTGACGTGTTTCTGCAATGGCTCACCAACACACAGGGCGAAACGAATCTCGCGCACTCAGGCTTCGCAGCGCGACTCCCCACATGCCAGCGATAAAAAAATGTTTGTTGCAAAATTTCGTCCGGCCAATACATCCCTTAGAAAAAGGACTTTGAAGAGTCGCAATCTGGCAACACTGTAACCACATGTATGGTAACTATCTCTGTATACAAATATTAACAGTGCTGTAGAGTTGGTGCAGTAGAAAACAGTTTTGGGTTAGCATGCATGAGGTCGATGGTTCGATCCTGAATTGAGGTATATGTTTTTTATTCAGTAAATGTATTCCAGGTGGTACAGTATCTGGCACTTGCAAATTACAATCGTAGAAATGGAAGATTGGTCAGCTTTGGGGGGTTGGGTTGGTTGGGCGAAGAGACCAGACAGAGAGGTCATCGGTCTCATCGGATTTGGGAAGGACGTGGAAGGAAGTCGACCGTGCCCCTTCAAAGGAACCATCCCGGCATTTGCCTTGAGCGATTTAGAGAAATCACGGAAAATCTAAATCAGGATGGCCGGACGCGGGATTGAACCGTCGTCCACCTGAATGCGAGTCCAGTGTGCTAACCACTGCGCCACATCATAAACCGTGACTGTGGCTATAACCTTAGCAAGGCTTGGGAACCAGCGATTGGGTTAGTCAAGAGTAAATCGAGCAAACGTATAGTTGTGACGACCACGGCGGACAGAGTCATCACACCGACGTCATCTCAGGCGCCGTCGCAATCTGTTCCAACGCGCGACCATGGCGCGGGGCGCGGACGGTGGAGGGAGTGCGCCGCGGGCGGTGGGTATTCGAATCGGCCGCCGCCGCGACCGAACCCAGTTCCCCCTGAGCAGCCATAGCGTACGGATCTCCGTGCCGGCATGTTCACAGCAGCACAGTCCGTCAGTTCACCTGATGATGGCGACATATATGATCGCCGAAATATTGTGCCCGTTGGACATTGTAGACCGGCAGTACACCCGTGGATATTTTGATCATTATTATTATTATTATTATTATTATTATTCTATCGATGGAATTATGGAAACATGACGTCTATTACCATTAGGGAAACAGTGTAATTCTAAACCGAACATATCACAATTAGCGGTGTCGGGATGAATTATGCAGAACAATATCTGTCAGATGGATGATGCGCGTTATGTGGAACACTGCGCAGGACTGACGGCGTCTTTATACTGCATGCGCTGCCCACCAGACATGGACTAGTTACAGGCGGAGTAACGCGCCCGTGAGAGTCGCCATTGTACATCCGTACACGTATCTAATTTTCTCGTTGTAAACCTCTAAACCAGTGTGGCAGAGGTACGGCACACACAAACTATGAAAATGTGGATATGCTTCTAGTCCTTGGTGCATCTGATAACTGGGCTGGTTTTACTGTTCGTGAATATGCTGCTAGACATCCTCGTAGACACCATCCAGATAAAAATGTGTTTCGTCGTCTGCAACTACGCCTTCAGGAGTTATGTTCTCTCTTTCCCCCATCGCGTGACGGAGGTCGTCCACGGACTCGCTGTACTCCAGCTACTGAGGAAGCTATTCTGTAGATCATACACTAAGAACCTCAACCTAGCAAGGCATCTGCGTGTTTCGCAATGCATGGTAGTTAACGTGCTGCACGAACACGGGCTGCACCCCTATCATTATTCTTTCACGCAACACCTGCATCCTGCAGATCGCTATCAACGGATGCAGTTCTGTGAATGGTTCCAACAACAAGAGGAAGTCAACAATGACTTCGTGAACACTGTAATATGGTCGGACGAAGCAGCAGTCACTCGTGAGGGTGTCTTCAATATGCACAATGTCCACCATTGGTGTAAGGTTAACCCACACGTCACGCGCGACCGTGGTTATCAGGTTCGCTATGGTATAAAGGTCTGGGCCGGAATATTGGATGACAGGTGTTTGGGCCCCTACATGTTGCCTGACCGGTTGACTGCCCGAAGGTATCATGCATTCCTCTCAAAATTTCTGCCTGATGCGCTGAAAGATGTTCCACTACCTGTTCGCCAGAGGATATGGTTCCAACATGATGGTGCACCTCCACACTCTTGAATTAATGTGCGACAGTATTTGGGCAGATAATTTCCGGGCAAATGGCTTGGACATGGAGGTCCAGTTGTATGGCCTCCGCGTTTACCTGGCATAAATGACCCGGATTTCTACCTATGGTCACACCTGAAGGAGCACGTGTACTCTACTCCGCTGACAAATGTGGGAGAAGTGGTAACGCATGTTCATGCATTTTTGCTGCGAATGGTCCAGAGCTGTATGATCCGGCGGTTGCGCTATGCTGGACGTGCAGGGACGTCGGTTTGAGCATCTGTTGTTCTGAGAACAACGTATTCTGATGTGACGTCCATGCAGTCATTAATATGGACATTATTACTGTCACTAGTTGCTAATGTGCAACATCTGAGCACTCATATTATATGTAATAGAAATGACAAGTAGATGTTGTGTTATTGTACTGTGCTATCATCTTTAGCATCTCGAAACTGATACTGTTTTTGTAGTTACTCTGTTTATGGCAGGTAATTTATTTCATCTATCTATTTCTTATATGTTTGCGTTACAAAATGTTGCATATTTAGGAAACTTGTGACCTAAGAAACGGTATATATTACAGTACGAAATGTCAGAAAGAGATTAACAAATAAAAAAAAAATGCTACCCAACCGAGGATCAAACCATCGACCTCCTGCAAGCTAGCACAAAACTCTATCCACTGCACAAACTATACAGCATGCGTGAATTTATCTGACAGATATGGTTTCCATGTGGTTACAGTGTTGCCAGATTGCCACTCTTTTATGTCTTTTTTTCTGTCAGATGAAATTTTGTAAGAGACTTTTTTTTATCATTGACATGTGAGGAGTCGTGCTGCGAAGCCCGAGTGCGCGAATTTCGCTTCACACTGTATAGGCTGACTCGCTAGAAGAGAGCAGGCGCCAGGGATTAAGGCTATCACCACAGAACAACAAGAAAAGAGAAGCGCAACTCCCGTGTTAAAAGAGGGCAACAGTGACCGATAGCAGCGCCTCTAGTGGTATGGAGATGAACTAGAAAAGGATAAACAATGCGGGTTGCATCCCTCCTATCTTACGTACACTTTTTTTTTTTTTAATTTTCTTATCTCAGTTTTCTGGGCGTGCTATGTAATTATTTTGGCTAGCATCACAATAAAATAATTTAAACACAGCTATAGCACACTGCAATACAGCAGTGACAACCTATTATTCAGGAATATTTATAGTCCTATTTAGCTGCAACAATTCTATTTAGCTTCAGCTATTTAAGCTAGAAGCTTGTTTCGACTTATTGCCAGTTTCAAGCGTTGCGCCTAGTTTTTATGACGCACAAAACATCCTGGAGCTCTTATATGTTGATAGAAATCAATGTAAGTGTGTCAGTTTACAAGTCTATTCTTGACGTTTGCGTCTGACAGTTGCTGCTTCTATGATTTTTTCTTGAGCAGCAACTGACAGGCGCAAACATCAAGAATAGACTTGTAAGCTGACACACTTATATGATTTCTATCAACATATAAGAGCTCCAGGACGTTTTGTGCGTTACAAAAACTAGACGCAGCACTTGAAACTGACAGTAAGTCGAAACAAGCTTGTAGTCTAAATAACTGTTACAAGCTAAATAAAAATTATTGCATATAAATTGGACCACAAATATTCCTGAATAATGTCATACTTTGACATCTTATAAGCTGTGGGGTCAATGGAAGAAAGAAACTATTATTAAGAGAATAATCGGCAGTTAAAGAGGTTCAATTAATAAATCTTTGTCACAATGTTAATGAATGAAAAACTCTAAAATTTGTTACAACTATGTTTCAGGACTGTAATTTCTGAGTAATTGCCCAGGAAACGTGCACTACTGACCATTAATTTCTTGGAAAAGTTCCTACATCTTACAACTGTAAACGCTTCATCACAAAAAAGAAATCAATATTAAGTACCAAAAATAGGAAAGGCGGATAAAAACAGTGAAATGAAAACAAAACTTACTTTTTATTTGTTAAGCACACAATAAAATTTCACGACGAGCAACAGTTTCACTTGATTCACTACTGATATTAACAATTTCACATGGAACACCTGCCACATGTTTTGGAAACTCACCCCCGTTTAGCCTATGCCTAGTTTTATTCATAAAATCTTTCTCGAAAAAATGATCTTCACAAACAAAATAAGTTGCACAAGTCACATCAGGTCAATGTTTACAAACACTTTTCCGCTTCAGAAGCAATCCTTGAAGTAATTTTGGAAACCTGTTGAAATGCTTGTTCCTAACTTTCTCCGTTGAACCGACGTAATATCCAAATGAACAGCCAGGGAATTTACAGGAGTATTTCTACGTCAATTTGTTGTGTTGAATATTCTGATAAACTTAAAATTCTTCATCAAATAAAACTACTACTGACATATCAAAGTTATTTAAGTAAGCAAACAGAAATCACACAGCTTCATTCACGACAGAAGAGAATACATTTCATTTATAGGCTACGAGATTATTTACTGAAAATTAAATGTCTTACCTTAGGATTAATTGCGGTCATTTTATCTGCAGGAAATCTCTTCAGTTCCACAGTGAACTTTATGAAATTTAAAGTAATAAACCTGTTTATAATGAAGATGAGTAGTGTGCAAATATGAAACGTGTACAAAGACGACTGTAACCGTGGACTTCAGTACAGAGCAAGATGATATAATATCAATAACCGCCATTGGACAGTTCTCATTGGTCAATTGCAGCTTCGTTTGACCCATAGCGCCTCTAGTGGTCTGGAAGGAACTACCTGGCTTGTTGCCTCTTCTCCCATATAGCTTTCACCCCCGTGGGTATAACGTCATCGTAGACGGATCATAGAACACGGCGACGTCCAGTGCCCTCTGCCGTGGAAACGGGCCACGAGCTTCTCATTCGCGATGGGGGATAAGTGCGGCCGCAAATAGTTGCCCAGCACGCGTGCGGGCAGTGTTGGCGCCCAGTTTAAATGTGCGGACTTTGATTCTCCGTCCGTGTTGACCCGGATTCGTTCGACTGCGTCCGACTATGCCTTAGCACCGCCAGTGCTGGTTCCCGTGCCTTGCTGAGTTGAAATCCCGTATCTCTATTGATCAGGTCGTTACCTATACGAATTTCGACTGCTTCTTTAATGATGGAGTCCCAGTACGTGGAAGCGGACGAAAGGATCTGTCTCTCCGTAGTTCATGCTGTGCCCCGTGTCAAACAGTGTTCAGCCACTGCAGACTTTTCTGGCTGACCCAGTCTGGTGTCGTGTCGCGTCTATGTTCAGCATATCTATCCTTAACACTTGGATACGTCTGGCCAGTGTATGATTTCCCACAGTAGCCGAGATTTTACATATCCCTGGTCTCCGTAGACCTAGGTCGTTTTTAACAGAACACAGCATAGTTTGCACACGAGCTAGAGTGCGGAAGACACATTTTATTTGATGTTTTTTGAGTAGACTGCCAATTTTAAAGGACACGCCACCAACGTACGGTAGTAAAACCATCTTCTTGGAGTTCCCTGTTTCTTCTGGCTGTTCTTGAGCTTTAGTGCGTTCACCTTTAAATGTACTACGAATCTGTTTATCAGAGTACTCGTTTTGTACAACTACAGAGCGCAGATGGTTAAGCTCTGCTAATAAGTTCCCTGCGTCAGAGATAGTTCTAGCCCTATGAACGAGAGTCCGCAACACGTCACTGCTTGGAGATGGCTAATGACGGTTCGCAGGTCGTAGATATACGTCAGTGTGAGTCGATTTGCGAAACGCACTGTGACCCAAGGAACCATCTTCTTTTCTGTGGACCAATATATCAAGAAACGGCAGGTCTCCATTTCCCTCCACTTCCATGGTGAAGCAAATCCTGGAATGGAGGGAGTTAAGGTGTTCCAGAAATGCAGGAAGCGTTGATACTACGTCCGGCCAAACTACAAAAGTGTCGGCCACATATCTCCATGAACATTTGGGTTTCAACGCCGCTGACTGAAGTGCTTTTCGCTCGAAGTCTTCCACAAATAGGTTAGCTAGTATGGCAGACAAATAGCTATCCATAGCAACACAGTATGCTCAAAATATTGTTCGTTAAATAATAAGGATGTCGAGGTAAGAACATGTTTGAATAGATGTAAGATGTCCTCTTCCAAACTAGTTCCTGTAAGTTGTAATGAATCCACAAAGGGTACTCGTGTGAACAAAGAAACCACATCAAAACTCACCAAAATGTCATTTGGTTCGAGAAAGTCTTCAGTCGTTGTATAAAATCTTCTGAGTTTCGAATGTGATGTTCACATTTTCCTACCTGTGGGCTTAGAAGAGAGGCCAGATGTTTTGCCAGGTAATATGTTTCGGCTCCTGTATTGCTCACGGTGGGACGAAGAGGAACCCCTTCCTTCTGGATCTTAGACAGCCCATAAAGTCGTAGTGGAATTGGCACTTTTTCCCTCGTCGAGAATGAGAAGCGTGTGATTCGTCTACGATGACGTTACAGCCTTAACCCTTGGCGCCTGCGCTATTCTAGCGAGTCAGCGTATATTTTGGCGAGCCATTGCAGCATCACGTCAGTAAACACCTGAAGATGACGAGCGGCTGCCTCATCAAAATCTCGTGTAGCTTTCACAACATTATCCGAGGTGACGCCCGTGAACCATTGTAACACATACTACGTCGGGAAAGTCTTAAACAGCACTACAGTATCCCACTGTCATCTCGCATAACAAATTATTTATGAACCAAGTAGCCCTTCTCGTAATTGGGCCGTTTTTGGATGTAATTAGTCACTCTTCTTGACAAATGGTCCAGATAAGGCAAGCCACTCGTTTTTAGAGTGGCCCCTGCATTCTCCTCGCACCTGAAATTTGGAGAATATGGAGGCCATTCCATCCGACTTTTTTCTATGTTGCACCAGGAAGGTGTTCACAAGATGTGATTGTGGGGGCATGCATTGTCGACCATCAGCTTGAATCCCGATTCAATATGTTCACCAAATAGAGCCATAATGTGTGAAAAGTTGTCATCCCGATACTTCGCACCAGCCATCCTCCCATGTTTTGACACAAGGGATGTCCTGCGGGAGTACATGTTTCCGGCCGAGAACGTGACTGAACCGCCTTGATAATGGTGGCGGTCTATGATACAGTTTGGGTGTAAACATTGCCGTCTTTGCCTCCACACACGAATATCAATATTGTCAGGGTGGAGACTGATTCGGGTCTCATCAGGAAAAAGCATTGCGTCCCACCACTGCCTAGTCCACAAAGACTGGTTTCGTCCCCATCCGACGCGAGCCCATCTCTGAACCCGATTTAGAGGAATAGGCTTGAGAGGTCTTCTGGCACGTAAACCCTGTTCATGGAGGCTATTTGGTATCATTTGTGTTGACATTTGCACTCCCGTAGCTGTCTGGAACTGGTGCTGTTGGCGTATAGTATTGTGCTGCGGGCTACTGATAGCTACTAGACGCAGATATCGGTCCCGCACGGCCATCTCTGCGACGATCCTCAACTGATCCTGTCACTGGAAAGTCGTGATAGATTATACATCACTCTGACGCACAGCTGCTTTTGCTGCGACGTCCACCTGTCTCATTTTATGCTCCGTTAGATCGATAAAACATATCCTCTGATCGTACGTTACTGTTGCCCGAACCATCTTGAAGCAATACATCTCTCTTAATGCCACGCAGCACAAGTACTGCAATGTTTACAGCTGACCTGGTTACCATACACTGCAGATACTGCCCACCCACGGTAGAAATGTGGACTGTTTCCGTAGCATTACATTACAAACAAACCAATATATTGATATCAACGTATTTATGGATCGCAGTGTTCAATATTAAAATTTCGGCAGTATGCAACATTTATTTTCCACACTATATTTCAGAATCTAAATACACTGTCAGATACACAAGTTCACAATCATCCAAGGAGAAAAATGTGTGCTCTGACTTCCGTTGACATTCAGATAACGGTTGTTCTTTGTAGTCTCTTATTCTCGTCTCTATAGAATATCCTCGTCCCCCTGTGGAGTACATGCAGTTCTAAACTTCCTGGCAGATTAAAACTGTGTACCTGACCGAGATTCTAACTCTGGACCTTGCCATCTGCGGGCAAATGCTCTACAAACTTCTGTGAATTTTGAAAGGTAGGAGACGATGTACTGGCGGAAGTAGTGAGCACGGGTCCTGAGTCGTGCTTGCGTACCTCAGTTGGCAGCCGTCACGGTAGCTCAGCGTCTTCGATCAGAGGGTTAGCCACCCTCTGTAATAAAAAAAATAAAAAAAACTAATTGATCAGCGATGAACTTGAACAAGCGTTATGGGACGTCCGCCCCGAACAAGTAGAACGAACAATAACGAGCACAATGAGATCCAAAAAAATGTTGGTAGAGCAATTGCCAGCTAAAAGCAAGTTCCCGAGGTCAAGTCTCGATCCCGCACACAGTTTTAATCTGGCAGGAAGTTTCATATCAGGGCACGCTTTACTGCAGAGTGAAAATCGCATTCTGGATACATACGGTTCGTGTCCTTAAAAGTCAAACGGCTTGTCGCGTAATTAACTATTTTCTCCAAATCACGTATCTGTCGCTGCAACTGCAATATGACTCGGAATAATCCCATCCGAAAATGTTACTTCGAATGGCCTGTTGTAAATTTTCATCACTGTTTCTTGTGATATCGTTCCCAGTAAACAGCCCGAACGAGATGGCACAGAGATTAGCACGTTTTATTTGGATCTGGAAGAAAGTGTGAGTGAAATTCTCGTATTGACATCCTGAGTTAGGTGTGCGCTGTTTTCCTAAAATCGACTGCACTTGGTCCCTATTACCAGCCTCACGCATCACGAACTTGTGTGCTGTCTCTGATAGTCTCATTGTTGAAGGGGCATTAAATCTCTAACTTACTTGAGTTTCGATAATGGTCAGAGAACAATGTGTCGGGTAATAAAACGTCTATCAGCACAATAACTGTAAACAAAAGATAACCATTACCTTCTTGAACGAGAGATGAGAATTAGTGGCAATCGCGGTCCCCGCGGAAATCTTAGAGGCGCATCTTAAGACTGCCTCCCAAAGAAATAAGAGAAATAACCACGTGTTTTAGACCAATAATGGTTTTGGTGCGCTCCATTGTATCTAGAAGTTTGTAGAAGTAATTTATCAGTTCTATGCTCGTTTAAAGTACACGACACCGAGAGAGGAGGACAAATTACGCAGTGTACGTTTGCTAAATGGGGTGTAGTTGCAAGAAACCATCCACAAAAGCGTAAGGAGCATAAACGGTCATTTGGACATATGGCGGGAAACGCGCGATGTCTACGCCACAGGGTACTCAATAATTTATCATGACTATACCGTACAAGGCAGAACACGATATGTTGTGAAGAGACCACAATTAGACAAGGTGTTCGAAGCGGCCCCAAAGGGTCTCTAAGTGTATGTGAACACGATTCAGCAGCAACTGACGTACACCTTCAAGTGTGCATTTTACGAGCGAATGACGTCACAGACATCGTGAATGCGCTGCCCCATTCACTGCACGTCCGTAACTGTCTCTGCATACTATTTCTTTCAGGTGCCCCACAGGTCGGAATCTGAAGACTTGAGGTCCGGCAGGCGGGCAGGCAGTGTGACTGGGTCACCTCGTCCGATACATCGGCCATAATAGATGCCGAGATGTCTCAGAACGGAAATGCAGAAATGCGCCATCATGTGGTAGCCACATAACCTTTCGTACCACGAAAACCACGTCTTCAGCAGGGCATGCAGAAGTGCAGATTTGCCTCGCCATTGAGGCGATATGGAAGGATGACTAGTTCAACGAGACAGGTGGCAAAAACCCGCGATCACAAATTAAGTCTGAACTGGTGCTGACGGTTCGCTGCCATAATACCTCGGGGATGGCCCCTAGTCCATAGGTAGGTTGACGATACCACCCTCTCGTAAAGGTAGTCTCGTTTGTAAATACAGGGCGTTTCAAAAAGAAAGAGCAGATTTCAAACATTTATTTCTCAAAAACTACAAATGATAGAAACACAATTCCAACGGTCCTTCACTCAATATGAGTACCAAATGTTACACAACAAATATCAAAACTGTACCTCAATATGAGCACCATTTGTTACACGACAAATATCAAACCGGTATCTCATTTCTTGCCACACACGACGCAACTGGTCTTTAGTTACCGAATTCACGGCCGCAACAATTCGATGTCGTACCTCTTGAAGAGTAGCGGGCATAGGTGGGACATAAACACAGTCCTTTATGTACCCCCACAAATAAAAATCGCAGGGAGTAAGGTCTGGTGACCTGGGAGGCCACAGACGATGACATTGATCTTGTGCTCCTGCTCTTCCAATCCACCGTCCTGGAATGGTGTTATTTAGGTACCGTCGTACAGGTTCAGAGAAGTGTGGTGGGGCGCCATCTTGCATGAAGATGAAGTGATTTGAATCTTCCTGAAGTTGAGGAAATAGCCAGTTTTCTAACATGTCCAGGTAAATGGTTCCTGTGATAGTTTTCTCCATGAAAAAGAAAGGTCCATAAACTTTGTTTACCGAAATTGCACAAAAGACGTTAACCTTTGGTGAGTCTCTTTCATGTTGAATAACGTCCCTCGGAGTTTCACTCGCCCAAATTCGTACGTTATGCCGATTAACTTTACCAGAAATGTGAAACGTTGATTCATCTGAAAAAATTAATCGTTCGGCAAAATTGTCCTCTTCCATGTCCTGTAGAATTGCAGTTGAAAATTCGAACCTTTTGTTGTGGTCGTCAGGACGCAATGCTTGCAATAACTGCAGTTTGTACGGCTTCATGTGCAGACGCTTACTCAGAACGCGCCATACCGTTGTTTTAGACATGTTTAGTTCGTGACTTGCCCGTGTCGTGGATTTTCTAGGGCTCCTTTCGTAAGCTGCACGGACACGCTCGACATTTTCATCCGATGTGCGTGGACGACCCGTGCTTTTTCGCTTGCAGATGCAACCATCTTCTACGAATCTGTGATGCCACTCATAAATTTGCTTATGACGAGGCGGCTGTTTGTTGAATTGACGGCGGAATGCACGTTGCACACCAACAATGGACTCTAACTTTGCAAATTGCAGCACACAAAATGATCGTTCCTGTGGTGTCGTCGCCATTTTCCTACAAACAAACGCCAGCGCCACTGCGGATTTGCATGGAACTTCTGCGCGGACCATTGAAAAACTTTGAACCTTTCTCTGACAAGAAACGTTTGAATTGTGTTTCTATCATTTGTAGTTTTTGAGAAATAAATGTTTGAAATCTGCTCTTTCTTTTTGAAACGCCCTGTAGAATGGATGCTGCTGTTTCATGGTAACACACGTCCCTAAATCGCAAATATCGTCCTATGCGATTATCACGTATTCTGGCCCTAAAATGGCCTTGAAGGATCGACGATTCCTGTCAGACAAGAATGAGCAGCAGGCAGTTGCGGACTTCTTCTCGCAGCAGAACACAGTGTTTTACCAAACGTGTATCTTCAACCTGTGGGTCGGTGGGAAGACTGCTTCAGTGTTAACGGCGATTTTTCCTGATTGGTATACCGATCCTACACTGTACGGTTTTCGTCTGTAGACTTTTTGATCGCTCCATATATTTATGACCCAAATTTCATTGCCACTGACACATCATGCAAATGTTGCCTTCGTCCTTTAGTTTTGCACAGCAGCGTATACTTTTAAAACCACTATAACCATCTCAGACAATATTGTTTCACGTCAACAGTATAAACCGTAAACTGTGTCCGGTCAGACTTACCCTCTGTTGGCACGTCGCCTTGCGGAGAACAGAAATATCAATTAAGAAAAAAATGACAGCCCAGGTTTCATAACTCCCAACGTCATACGAGCTTACTTCTTTTTGGGTGGTGCTCGTCCACGGTGGGCAATTTGAGGCGGCCGGTTTGCTTCGTGCTCGCCCAGACCTCGACCGCAAGGCCAGCCCTCTGACTCCGCACGGAGCCCCACGAAGCTGCCAGCCAGTCGCGGCTTTTAATTTGGACACCGGCTCTGAGCCCCGGCCTAATGGCGACCATTAGTCCGTCAGCAGGCCGCGCCCTAGCGGCGGCAGCCGGTAATTTCCTCCACAGAGTGTAGTAGGCGTCCGCCTCTCTTTTGTCCAGATGATGCACAAGCCGTCTGTGGAATAACTCACACTATCCGATTTGAAATTACCACCCTTAAGTACAGGTCTCGGTATCCGAGGCATAAATTTCATATTCTGGCTGATCAGTGCTCATTGATACACATCATGTGAGGATGCTAGTGCCGATAACATTTTCCATTTACGTTTCACGCTGAAGAAATGCAGTGATGAAATGGAAAGTGTTCCACTATGAAGCAGCAGTGTGATTGGAAGGAGAGATATTCCACGTTATGCAAGGTACCATTTCCTTGTTTTCTGTTTGTCCAAGTATGTTTCAGCACTTTTTGTTCTATTTCAGTACATTTTTTATTGTTTAGTCTGAAATTATTGTCATATGGTAACATTAAATTTCAACTCAAGCAGAGTGTGTATGTGCATGTCCAGGATCTCCTCCCATATCCCTGGTCTGATTTCAACTACGTTTGGCACAAAGAGACCAGGTTTCAAAAGTATGAATGCTGTGTTGTTTATAGCCTCACTGCTCCAATAGGAGCAAGGTCACAGAAAATAACGTTTTTTGAGCTCCTGGCATATAGGCTGTCTTGCGTGACAGGCATGTTGCGTGGCTCTTTGTAGGGCAACCTACATGTCAGGGGCAAGAAACAGTTCTCCAGTTCCCAACATGTAGGCTACCATGCATGCCAAGCATGTTGTATTGGAGTAGTACTGGCCTATTTTATCCACATACTTAGCATGGTGACATGTATGTCAGAGTGAAATAAATGATTTTAAGGCCCCTGATGAGTAATCTATCCTGTATGTGTTGTAGGAGTAATATTGGTCAGCTTTGTTGAACTATACTGTGGGCGCTAGAAGTGCTGATGAGTTTGGCTGGTGATGGGTTGAGGTGGATGGAACAGGGGACAGACAGTGTGAGGGAGAGAGGTAATGGACAGAGGGGAGGATGTGGAGATGCATGAGGCAGGTGGAAAATGTAGTGAGGTGGTGGGCAGGTAGAGAAGGAGAAGGGTGAGGTGGAAAGAGAGAGGGGGAGAAGGACATAACCAGAGTGGGGGAGGAGGAAGATCTGACCAGAGAGAGGGAGGTGGAGGAAGTGGACAAAGAGGGGGAAAAGACGAGATGAAAAGTCAGAGAGATTCACAAGGAGCAGAGAGTGGTGGGAAGATGAGGTCGACAGACAGAGCGAGAAGGAAGTGGAGAAAGAGAGCCAGGTAAAAGCTGGTATATATATATATGAAGACATGTGCACAAACATGGACTAACTCATGTATGTGAACTGTCGAAACTGACATTGATCTCACTCCTACATCTCACTTAGCAGTGAGACCAATGTCAATTTTGATAGTTCCCATACTCAGCAACATATGGCAACACTGTTCTCTAAGGTTTTATAGAAGTTACATAACTGAGAAACGAAATAGTTTATCTCTATGCTGTGGCTACAATAAGCTTAGAATACTGGTTTGTAAAACATATATTCTCTATGCTGTGGCTACAATAGGCTTAGAATACTGGTTTGTAAAACAAATATTTATATTGATTTACACTCAAATCTAATGACACTAACAAGTTAAAAAAATGGCTCTGAGCACTATGGGACTTAACTACTGAGGTCATCAGTCCCCTAGAACTTAGAACTACTTAAACCTAACTAACCTAAGGACATCACACACATCCATGCCCGAGGCAGGATTCGAACCTGCGACCGTAGCGGTCACGCGGTTCCAAACTGACGCGCTTAGAACCGCACGGCCACACTGGCCGGCCACTAACAAGTTATTTTGCTCTGTTAGTTTTAAGCTTATCATCAGCAAACAACATAACTGTTCCTGTCCCTCTGTTTTTCATCAATTTCAGAGAGAAAATCATATTATTTAGCGTGTTACCTACGGTGTTTGATTCCCTGCTGTTGTTTCCCGCTATTTTCGATGTGTTGTGACACATATTTCCTTTCTTAACGCAAATTTTGAGGCATACTGACGCTATTTTATTTATTCTCTCACAAGAGGACAAGATTTCAGTCGTCATCTATCGTGTTCATTTCTTTCCTTGTGCGTTTATTTGAAAGGCGACGCGCGACCTTCAATGTGTTACTGTAATTCGGGGTATCTACTGTTTGTATGTACCTGTCTGTCTAATGGCAGTGAATAATAAAGACAGCAATTATTTCAATGCATTCAAAATAGCAGTAAACAAGGCTGCAGGAACAAAAATCGTAAGAACATGCTAAATAACGTGATTTTCGGCCTGAAACGGTTGAAAAACTTGGGAATAGAAACCGTTTTGTTGTTTACAGATGACGAGGTATAAAACGTATGTTTTTTATCAGCAAAGAATAACTTATAAACATAATGTAAGGCACATGTGAAAGTACATAAATATTTGTTTTCCAAACTAGCATTCTAGGCTCAATTTTCGCCTTAGCATAGAAATGCAATATTCCCTGTCCCATTTATATAACTTTTCATTAACTATAAATGTAAACCAACGCAAAAAAAATTGTGAAACTCAGATGTTAGGAAATCATAATACACTCTAAGAAAAATAAAAGATAAACGACGCACAGGTCTCCGCTGATCATCGGTATTGAGGTCAATGAGATTCCACGCCGAAGTCGCTTCTAGAAATGCCCGCCAGCGCTGGGATACCAGCCATACGGCCCGACCACGATGAGTGATGTCTGAGGTGCCATTTTGTTTCATACCAGAACCCATTTGGTTGTCATCTGAGGCAGTCTCATAACTCAACGGTACATCAACGATATTCTACACATCTTTTTATTCTTTTCATGGCAAGCCAGCCTACGCTTTGTTACTGTACCTAACGGTTGCTATTTGCATAACCGCTCTTCCAAACGACGCCCCATACAAGCAAACCAGTTACGACTTTGCCTGATGTTGTTCATACCTTAGGTACTTGGGCTATGCTTGACTCTTTTTGAAAAAGAAAAGGCTAATGTAGCCATAAGGTCGAGCTGCGCACCTTGCCTTTCATGCCCCATAGCTAATTCGCTGCAGTCAAATCGTCTACTCATTGGCTGGAATTGCGAGTTAATGAAATACAAAGACATAGAAAATAAAAGTTGAATTAATAATTTAATAGAGGGTTCTGTTCTATGACCTGTAAAATATGTAGACGGAAGAGAGTTATGGTGAATAATGTTTATTCAAGAAAGGACATCTCAAATAAACAGGAAGTGGTCCTATGATATCTAGTTAAAATGCAGACAGAAAATACGCTTATCAAACGCAGTAAAGTTACGTCGAGAGTATTACAAGATTGGTAGCAAAATCCTTGAAATAAATAGTCATCAAAGATACGCAAAAACTAACACCATTTCATAATTAGAATACACGAAATAGTTCAGAGTTCAATATGATGATTCACAAATTAACACATGTGATGCAAAGAATATTAGCACATTTTCTGCCTATTCTCAGTTCTGTAAATCAAGTGACAAAAGTTAGTCTATTCTGGAGCGAATTCAGACCTCCTGAAATATATAGTCCCTTTTGGTCGTTCGCCTTCCAGATTCTATCACTTCACACGATACCACAGAAAGGTCTGTCTTCTTCCAGAATGAACATCCAAGTGTTCACTTCAAGATCTAACCGAAAAGAGTCCACAAAAGTTACAGTCCACAGCAGCTGTTAGCTGCCCTGGATCTATCAGCTATAACTTCCAACACATACATTTTACCGCAGGCAGGTCTGTTTTCTTCCAACACAAAAGTGAAAGTTCCATAATCGCTCCCCTGAGCTCTTCACTCGTTAAGTCCCAGTCTCCGCTTGACTCCCATAGCGTTCCGCTACTGTCCGCTTCTGTCTATCTATTGAAGTCCATCCTCACATGCTACACACATGATATGACTCATTTTGACCACTTTACCACACTAAACTAATATATTACAACAATATTTAAGTAAAGAAATGTTATAAATGGTTCAAATGGCTATGAGCACTATGGGACTTAACTTCTGAGGTCATCAGTCCCCTAGAACTTAGAACTACTTAAACCTAATTAACCTAAGGACATCACACACATCCATGCCCGAGGCAGGATTCGAACCTGCGACCGTAGCGGTTCCGCGGTTCCAGACTGAAGCGCCTCTAGCCGCTCGACCACTCCGGCCGACAGAAATGTTATAAACATTTTGTGACACTCAGACCGTTCACAATAAATATATGTAGAGGTTTGTCCATAATTAAGTAAGCCAGTATCCTTCCACTAGTGTATTCATAATAAATGACAACGAATTGTCGATAAATATTACTTACAAAATTATTTATGCCTTCCTGACAAAAGGTTCTCTTTTTAATTGCGGTGTCCGCTAATCCAAGCGATTGACCACTTTTAAATTAGCACAGGTTTTTTAATAGCGCTTGAAGTCAACACTTAAATAAAGTTACTGACAGAACATTAAATTGTTCATTGGATGAAAACACAAATATGGCAAAATATGAGGTATTGATGCTGTATTCTTTTGCTGTGTAAATTTGGAGAATACAATGTTCTAACAAAGATTTTCATAATGAAAGGTCATAGAAGACATCATAAAATAGATACAGATGAATGGCTTTCAATGACGGCAGCTATTGTGTGATGTTATCATCTGAGATATCGTTTTTTGAAATAGCATGGAGTGTCTAAAATTTGTTAATTCAGAGGCTCCTTGTGAAAATGTTGATTTGCTGCGAGACTTTAGCTTCTGTAGTTTTAATGACACTGAAATAGTGTTGTTTCATTGGATGTGTCTCATTCATCTGAGATCGCCGATGTACTAAAATTAGCATTAATATTTGACTGTAAATTGCCATACACTCTCAGAAAGCTGTAAAAAGTCATCTTTCAGATTGTCTGACACTCCGTCATGTTTTGGAGCATTGGCTGTGCACAAAGGCCACGCAAGTGATAGCCATCGGTATTCCCAGTGTTGGGATTTAGCCGTTTCTTGTGATGCTCCTCTTCCCTGTATCTAGCTGGCTAAAACCTGTCAACTAGTCAAACTCGCCGGAGCGCACCCTCTCCCCTAGGCCCACTAGCGTCCAGCCGTGTAACAAATCCCTCCCTCCTCATTGTCAGGCCTAGAAGGACGAATAACTCGCCTACATACTCGTAAAATTACGGCTTACATTTCAGCAAGATAATGCCTATCCACACGTGGCGATACTTTCTACTGCTTGTTTTCGTGCTTGCCAAACCCGTTGTTGGCCGGCAAGATCGCTGGATGTATCACAAATTGATAACGTGTGGAGCAATATGGGCAGGATCCTGCAACCATTTCGGGATTTTGACGATCTAACGCGCCGATAGGACATAATTTGGCATGATATCCCTAAAGAAGACGGTGACAACCCTACCAATAAGTGTTAAGCTGAATAATTGCCTGCATAAAGGCCAGAGGTGGACCAATACATTACTGATTCGCTCTATTTGTGAAGTTCTTTCTTTTGTATAAATCATTCCCTTTTTCTGAAACTGTAATCATTGTATGTAGATGTACATCATATCTACCGATTTCCGTCCAATTGCATAATTCTTTCGTGGCGCTTCTTTTTTTATCTTAGTTTATTTCAAAACCAACCCGATATTTATTATACTTCGTGGACAACATCATCACACAGCTGGTAGTAATTGATTAAATTTTCAATCCCTTCAGAACTGTCATTAACATCACTGTGCAATCACCTCAACCCCGCGCTGTATGAATACACTCTTCTGTTTGTTATGGCATGGAGGAAAACGCCTTCCAGATGTCATCCTTAGGAAATTCTTTTCATGCGTGAAATACATACCGTGTCATTCTATGAAGATTAGTGGTTGCAGGCTTGTACAAAAAGTATACATCTTCCGATCTCATCTCAGAGTTACTCTGTGCGTGACAAATCTGAGGTCTAGAAAGACCAGTCTACGGTGCATACACTCCTCAAAGTGTTTGTAGTGTGAACTGCTTTTCGGGGTTTCTGCATTGTCTTGCAAGAATATGCCATTTGGTACTCTGGTCATGAAGTGTGTGGCTACAATAATTAACCCTTCTGGCCACATATTGACGATCGTTCAGCTGCGCTTCAACAATTACCAGATCACTTCTCTCGACATACCCAATAACTCTCGACATCATGATTCAAGGAATTGAAAAGGTGTAGGTCTCGAGAACCGCCGCTTCTTGTGGATATTCATCAGGTCATCTAAGGATAGTTGCCGCCGTTGTGAACACAGAATTTCTCTCAGTTTTCCGGTTGATTGTACCTTTATCGTGGTTTTGTGTCAACGGTGAACGACCCTTGACAACAACAGATTTCACCCCAGCTTCCAGTAATCTGTTTCCGACGGTTCATGGTGACATATCCCATGTTACATCTATCCTTGTATTTCAGCTTTTGAGGTGCTCGAAGTGTGGGCGAACCCTTGAAATTTGTGCTATCGGTTTTCTGTGGTTCTCTCACGCACCGATATAACTGCGTTACACAGCGTCACTTAACACACTTCACCTGGGAGCCCGGGAAAGTCAACCGAGGAATATGGATGACATGTAATACCGCAACCGATATTCAGAAAGCATTAAGTTACTTTCCAGCACACCCTTGTATTTTTACTCCGGAATTTTTGTCAGGTCTGCAGAATAGTTATATCATTGAAACTGTCTCTTACATACCTGCTACTCTTGTGTAAAGCATGTCATTGCTTGGTTTGAAAAAGATCTAGTGAATGTTTTATTTTTAAGGTCTCGTTTCTCAGTCGGTAAAAACGGAACCCTTATAGTATCATTGTGTTGTCAATCTATCTGTCTGTATGTCTGCTCGACTGTTAAAAACCCTTTTTATTAGTAACGGGTAGACGTAGCTAGTTGAAATATTTGTCACGTACTATGGTCATACTCAATCGGGTATGTTGAAAGGTTAAGTTCCTAACCCAATACAATCAAAAAACACGGCCGTTTGTGTTACATATTTTGATACACGCAAACTTATCAAAATCTGTAGCGTATTTCCGTTATGCGGAACTACCGTCACTCAAACAAAAGCAGAGAATTAATTGTTTTTATCCAGAAATCAGACTGCAAGTACACAAATGTTCGTTCACGCATCCCATAACGTAATTTATATGAATAATATCGCAACAATAGATCTGAAAGAGGTCGAGATTAACTTCAGTAACTCGTGCACAGATCAATACTGCTATGAAAATAATGTGAGCGTCAGGCGCTCATTATCACCTCCGCATCGCAATGAAGCTACACCCTAGAAATGCACCTGGTTGTATTTATTATTTAAGTGCATTGTTATACACTTACGTACAGAGGAGCCATAGAGATTTATAAAACATCACAATAACTTTGACAAGAAAGCAGAAGGCTTAAATTTACATAAGATATGGCGTTCGACTTTGTACCAGCGATGTGACAATCGATTACCTTTGATCGAGAGTATTAACGTTTGTCAGAGACAATTTTACTACCGACATCACGTGACCAGTAGTGGCGCCCTCTATGCTCTCTATATAAACGGGACCTGCTGTTCGACCACGGTCTCTTATCTCGGAATTTTTAATTAATGGAGACGCCTGCCGTGAAAGCCTACACGTTATCGTGAAAGAAATCGTGTTCATTAACGAAAAGTTAAGAAAATTTACACATAAATTCAATATATAATGTACGTATAAAATATTAAAATTGTGATTTCTGCATTGAAACTACATTGTCTTACTTGACTCACTCAGTAGGACACAAAGTGCTTAAATAGGCAGCAACCATCTTGGATCGGCACTGTGTGATCTCAGAACTAGTTGTGTCGGATTGCGGCCCGGTGGTCGCCGTGCGCGTAAGGACAGTTTTCTCGGTATTGAGTTTCAGACTTGTAATTTTTTTCGCCGAGCTTTGTGATCTTGACTTAGAATATTTTTCGTGTCACCTGCATGCCCGGACTTGGGACTTTTGGCCAGGATGCTTAATTTGCCGAGTTTATTTCAACATTTAGGATACCTTAGAGGTCGTTCTGACTTGAAACATTTTTCGTATTGTCTGGCATTCGTGGACTTGACTTTCTGTGGATACTCAGCGAGTTGAGAAAATTGCCGAAATTCGTAGGATGGGTTTGCAATATTTTCCTGGTGAGAAAGAGCTGGACTACTATCGTGTTGAGCCAAATTAGCGGACTTTGATTTTATTTCGAGGTGTAGTACGTGCTCAGTCAGCTAGACTTTTAATTTATTGATAACTGAGGCAGTGGATATCGTCCTACCTTTTGTGATCTATTCTGAATATTAACCGTGCAGTCATGATAGCTACCGCGTAAGTTAAGCCCTTGGTATCAAAATCTGATTTTGACACAATACCATTTAGTGTGAAAGATAAAAATAAATTAGTTTATTCACTGAAACATTTCGTGTGTGCTGGTGCTTTAGTCAGAAACCCTTGCGTGTACTTTATATAACTAAAATTAAAAGTTATTAACTACGAACAGTGGATTTATGCGATGAGTATTTGAAGTGCTTATTTCAATAGTGGTACAAGTCAAGTTTTGTTCATTTTGAAATACAGAGCCCTAAAGTTAAATGAGCGCTGAAAAATCTGCAATTGAGATACCAGAAATATGGCTTCTTGCTACAGATGAACCTTTCGTCCTGTTTGTTTGGATCATTAATTGCAGAAGCATTATAGGCAGAAAAGTGGATGTAATGGACTTGTACCTCAATTGAAATAAGCCCTTAATTTGTGCTGGCCCCCATAGGCGGTAGCGAAGCCAGGTATCTTGAAGTCCAGCTATACACTATGGAGGCCCTCTGTTTATTGTAACGGTTGTAACAGTTTCTTCATATCGTTCTTTATTATGTTGCGTACCGGACATTATTCGTGCGGAACACACGTGGGGTCTCAGAGCTGAATCATATACTTCACAGACTGAATAAACAGCGAACAAGAGACATGTCGCGAACTCTAATCCTTTTTGTTGCATTATCATAAACCGCAACCATTGTGCATCCACTTCTCTTGCGATTCCTGTTTTTTCACTGGAGATGGTCTGCCACAGTGGACAATGGAACGTATCACGGCATTTAAACATCTTGATTTCACAGCATGTGATAGGGTTTTAGACTTGAATGTATCTATGAGGGCATGTAGGGATCTGGAACCAGAAAAAATTCTTTCATTTACGTCTGTGGGTATTTGGTTAGAAGTTTTGTACCAACTTGCTAGGAACTTTAACTCATCAACAGACGTGAACTTGTCTGCTTCAACTTTGACGCTGTCTTACGAATATTTAATTCTGCCTATTGTATATGTTTTGTTTATTGCTGATCAGCCTTGGTTTACTTGCAGGTATGGCGAACCTTTTGTACATCTCCCCAGGGTCTTGTGCACTCTCATTTAACCCGCTTAACTTAAAGGAAATTCATCTATGGACATGGTGCTCAGTGGATGAGAAAACCGTCAGTCAGACAGATCATTTAATTATAAAGATGCAACATAGGCATGTAGTGAAATATGTCGTAGCTCGAAGGCGAATGGAGTGTTGGACGAGCCATTTCTTGTGGCAAGCAGAACTAGACCTAGAAAAGATCAGGTTTGGTAACAAAAAAAATAATGGAAACCAGGATTTGACGTGGCAAAACTAAAAAAGTGAGAGAAAACGTAAAGAGTTTGAATTAGAAATAAACAACCGTTTCGCTGTAGTATGAAACGCAGATGAAGTAGAAGATCACACAATGAAGTAGAAGATCACACCCAGCCGTTACGGACGCTGGGTGGTTAACAGAAGGAGGAAAAAATTAATTGCTTAACTGTATTTCCTCAAGGTGGGAAGTAAAACTTCATTACTACCCCGCGTTAGCAACTGCCTCGTCTTTAACGACCATGTAGTCGACGGTGTGACAAGCGCTACAATACGTCTCCTTTTTCCTAGTTCGCCTATTATACTTTATAATACTGGAGAACATAAGTGTGACAGTCAAGGGAAGGCAGGATTCGGTTACGATTTTGGATGGGGTCGTAATCAATTACTATTGGTTGCCTTTTACAGTTACATACAATTTATTTAAAACCAATAGTTCCAGACTCAACAATAAATAAAAATACCACACGTTATTAATGAAGGAATAAACAACTGTGTAAATAATAGTGTTTTCAGTGAGTTACAATTTAGCAAATCACCATTAAATACAGATACAGCAGATAATGTTTTAAAAGCAAGCCACTGTGATCTGGGCAGAAGGTCTTACACGCCAGGAATGGCAATAAATTAAGAATTGCTTAAAAATCGCTGCAACTTACAAATTAGGTATTGAAATGTTAAAGATAAGTCGCCACAAACACAGCAGAAGGCATCAGACGCCAGGAATGGCAGTAAATAAGATTTTAAGGCTTGCTGCTAAAATACAAATTCCAAATTAAAATTTTCAAGCAAATGACCACAATCACGGCTGCAGGCCTTACACTCCAGGAACGGCAATAATACTACAAAATTTAGAAACCTGCTGTGGAACAGCAAATACAGTAGCAAAGGTTAATTAAAAAACAAGCAACTGATTACCAAATCGGTGAACACACATGTCTTACGAGAACCAGGGGGTCACAGACTGTGCTCCAGGAATCGACCTCTGAGAAGGTCCAGCAACAAAGACTTTTGTGAGCGATGAGATAGACAGCCAAGAATTGCATTCACTTCACAAGATGGTAACTCAGAGTAGTGGCAGTCTAACGAATGACTAATGATAATCTTGCTGAAGCTGCCTGATGTCTGATAAACTAAATGCAATGGTGGGACAATACGCCAAAGCCGGAACCGGAAGTCTGCACCTCATCCCGTGAATACTGGGTTTAGAGCGTCCGGAACGAGAAAGGAACCACTATCACCAGAGTAGATGAATCACCCCTGCTCTTTGCCTCGGCGACACTGTGAGCAGAAAGACGCACCAAAGTCACTGGAGAATCGGGAGATATCACAATGGTGGAGGTTCCTCTACTGGGATTGCAATGCACTCATCTTAAAGCTTGCTGGATCCGGTTTACGACGAAGTCGTGCACCCTCGTGACCACAGCCCTCCCATGCGGCAGACCACGCGTGCCCCCAGCGGTCCCGTCGTGTTCTCGCACAGTGTGGACCTGGCTCCTCCTGAGTCCCCAATCGAACTCCCCACCCACACGACCCGGAAAAACGACGACGTCGCCCCAAAGATAGGGCAACAGTTACTACATATCGATAACCGCCGCTGCTGCCACTAACGGACAGGCAACGCTTGTGAAATCGAGAGGCGCCAGTCAACACGAGAAGAATACAAACAACCGCAACCATGCCAACTAAACGATACCGTCTGCCCTTCAACAGAGGGGAGGAACGTACAAACAGCACCAACGCGGGCCGCAGCAAGGCTCAGTAAGAATTCATCGTTGTGGAAACTGTGCAACTGGAAAGTGAGGTAAGAGCTAGTACGGATGATACAGGAACTTTCGCCGTGTGTAATTCTACGTTGCGGCGGTGGCAGAGCTTCCGGGACGAGGCCTGGTCTGCGGGCGGCCGCAGGCTGGGCTTCCCAGAAGGGGCCGGCCACGCCCTGGAAGACCGCCGCCGCACCCAATACACGCGGCCGCTCCTGCTGCCGTTCCCTACCCGAATGTCGGCCTTCAATTTGCCCCACAGGCATGACGCACGCACCGTCACAATGGGGAAAAGCGACCACCAATGCACATTGGCGGTACCTTTCTCCAATTACGTGTCTCTCCTTGGAACAACGCTCCTCCTCGAGGAGTAAAGGAGAAGTTGCGAAGAGTGGCGGCAGCTACTTCGAAACAATGGCTGTGCGTTTCTCGTAAATTAAATGAGTACTCAGGAGGAACCGCCATTTGTTTTGCAGCCGGTAGTCGTCTGACTTGATGGAGCCCGCCAAGAGTTCCTCTCTTGTGCTAACTTCTTCGTCACCGAGTAGAAGCTTCTTAAGCTCAACGGACAAAATATTGGTCACCCCCTTGAAGCAGCTAACTACTCGGTTTTGACCGCTGTAGTTGGTGCAGAAGTGATACCAGACAGTCATGTAGCCCACTACCGGTGACGTAATTATGCGTGTGAAGTGGTTTGTGCAGGGGGTTGAAAGAAGTATGGAAACACCAAAAACGCAGCACATTACCACAGCTGATAAAAAAGGAAATGTTCCAAATACTCGACCTAGACGGGCCAATCGGGACCGATTAAACGCCATGTCATCCCGCCATATCATCGTCTGCCAGTAGCATCATCGCATGTAATATAGAGGCTCTTCCGATTTCGGACCTTCCAGTCAAAATGGTTCAAATGGCTCTCAGTACTATGGGACTTAACTTCTGAGGTCATCAGTCCCCTAGAACTTAGAACTACTTAAACCTAACTAACCTAAGGACATCACACACATCCATGCCCGAGGCAGGATTCGAACCTGCGACCGTAGCGGACGCGCGGTTCCAGACTGAAGTGCCTAGAACCGCTCAGCCACATAGGCCGGCCACCTTCCAGTCCTCCCACCTTCCTGTCAATAACAGGAGTGGAACCCAGGTCCCTAACACGCCAATAAACCGCGCTGACTACTCAGATACTAGAGGGTACCCAAGAAAACAGGAAGTATTTTTTAAAAGCTATATATTTTCAAATTGTTTACGTAACATCTTTATACCCTTCAAAATATTCTCCATTACAACTAATATATTTGTGACACAGGTGCTTCCAAATTTTTTGCAATCATCCATAGAAATGGCTAACAGCTCCTCCCTCGTTTTCTTCTTGGCTTCTTCAATGTTGTCAAATCAGTGTCCTTTCATGCCCCTTTTCATGCTTCGAAATAAGGAAACGTCGCACGGAGCCAGGTCATGCGAGTATTGTGCGTGGGGCAGAGAAAGCATGCCATTTTTAGCCAAAAACTGTCTAACAGAGTTGGCTGTGTGTGAACGCGCGTTGTCGTGGTGGAAGATATTTTCCGTAAAATTCGCTGAACCGCGCTCCAAGATAACCCTCGTTTTTTTCTTTCAATATTTTCGTCGATTCGGGCAGTTGATGCGCATCTAGAACGAAGTGTCTCATCAATCGACATGCCGCCATTTTTAAATCTGGCAAACCACTCGTACACTTGAGTTTTTCCTATAGCGTCATCTTGGTGAGTTGTTTTCAACACCAAAACAGTTTCAGCAGCACTTTTACCGAGTAGAAAACGAAGTTTCACATCTCCACGTTGTTCACTTAAACTTGTCATCATAAGAAACGAAACAATAACAAACCAGAGCTAGCAAAAGCAATCACTGCAGACGAAGAGAACAAGCCAGGTCGGCAACACAAGTAGCACTGAACTGGCAAAGAGTTGGCTTGTACACACCTAGCGGCAGAAATGCTTAGTACACAAGCTCCGCCCGCTGCATTGTTGTTTCGGTTCTTTTTTCGGGGTAGCCTCTCATATACAGGCGGACTCTGTACCCACTGTTGACACTCAAAACAACTTCCGCCCGTCTCGAAATTGATGACTCCAATACCCGTATGGCTTTCGATGGAATATTACGCTATTCGTCCTGCAAAACAGTGGCAAGTTTAGGTAAAAATGATTGAGTTGGATACCGATTATGCAAAGTAGACCACAAAGGTTCAATGATATTGAGATCTGGTGGCTGTGGTGGTCAAGGATGATGCTATAGTTCATCTTCGTTCTCACAAAACCAGTTCTGGACGAACAGGGCCCCTGCAGTCCTGAAAACAGCATCACAATTGAGGAGCAAACACCGCACCATGGGATAGACCTCATCACTCCTTGGAAATAATGCTACAGACCTTGCAAAGTAACCACGGTTTCCATGGAATATAATGATATGGCTGGCCAAATCATGACCGAACCCCCGTCATGTTTCATTCTTGGGAAGTAAACTCGGCCATAAGTTAGAAACGGTATGAAAGAATACTCATTCGAGCAAGTGACTTTCTTTCATTACTCCATAGTCCTTGTGTTATGGTCTCGGCGCTACATCTTCCTGTTACGGTTCTTTGAGTCAGTGATTAGTGGTTTTGGTCTTCCAGCTCGCCCAGCAGTTCCCTGTTTATGGAGTTCCCTTAGTGTTGTGTCGGTGCTGACAGTGTTTGCGATTGCGATATTTCAGGGCTGCACTGACTATTGCAGCTGTCGCCATCTTACTTTTCGTCACAATCATCTTCAGTTACCGTTCGTCACGAGCACTCAACGCACTCTTTCGTCGCGGTTATGACTTAGCGGAAGGTGTTTTTGAGCTTTACCTGTATGCGGTATAAGTCTCCGATACGGTGCCTCTTGAAACACGAAACACTGCAGCTCCCTTAGTTACGGAAGTACTTACCATAGGAGCACCAATAATTTTCCCACGTCTGAATCACTGAATGTCACTGGAAACGTGATGAGGACGTTGGACAGGCGCATTTCGTAGTCAAATGCAACAGCACAACTTGTAAACTTGGCCAGCGTTCAAGCATGCACGTCTCGCGGTGTTTCTATGTTTTTGTGCAACCCCTGTTGTGCCAGGCGGTGGTATGTAACCAGCGCAGTAAGAGGGACCGACGTGGAGGCACGACAGAATTGCAGAAAGGAACTGTTGTGTATGCCCGTCCCCACGATACACAGTGAAAGACGTTGTCTGCTTTTTGTTGGCGTATCAAGGCGTACTGTATAACATGTCTACTAAGCATATTGCAGCACTCTCAGCCAGGTATCACACCGTAAGAACAGAGGCCCTAAAAGGATTCTAACCGACAAGGACTCGTGTCGAGTGACACGCATTGTCAATGACAGTCGGTTTCAAACCAGACAGGAATTCCTGTTGTCCCTGTATGCACGTCCATTTGCACCACTTTCCGAGAGGAGTTTGCAAAGGGAACTTCAGGCAACGCACATTTGTAGTCGAGCACCTCACGAAAATCCTCTGCTCACAGTGGCACATAGGCGGAACAACACATAAACTGAGCGATGTCTGACTAAACGCGTGTAGCGTTGTCGACTGCTTTTCGAATGACGACTGCACCGACCGCTCAACGGAGCGCCAAACCTACACTGCGTGGAATGTGTAGTTTTAAGTCGGAGGTGACTGTGCGAAATCTTGAGTTTTTTTATCCGTACCATGACATTGGCGAATTCATTCGAGTTTCTGTCAACGCAGACCAGGACGTTTATTTTAACATTTTTGGTTTCCCTTGCTTCTACACCTCCGTGATGAGTGTGCTATGGATACTCCCGTCTTCCAAGATGCATGCTTACTTTCACACGCACTATCGCTCCTCGACTAGTCTGCTTAATTACCCGAGCTTCTTCCCGTAGGAAATGGCCTGCACTACTCCGAACAATCAGCATCCCCGCAATTTTGTAGCACTAGTGCAGTGTACATATTTGACAATGTCTGTAAAGTTCGATGCAACGTTCCTTCGGACATACATGCATGTCGGAAAGAACAGAGACTGCTGACGATGTTTAGCCGGATTAAAGCATAAACATCTTGGAAACGGAGAATACGGTACCACCACAGCTAATCAGTTTACTGGAAACAAATGAAAATTTGTGTTGGACCGGACTCGAACCCGTATTTTCTGCTTTACTATGTAAGTCTCTCGTTGTAAGGGAATCACGAGCACTGTGGGAAGCACATACTGGGACAATGGAAGTTTGCGGCTGGCTATGATGAGAAGCAATTCAGGTGACCGCTCGTAAAAAGCGGGAAATCTGGGTTCGACTTCCAGTTATGTGTTGTAACTCTGTCTTGGGCACGTTTTTTTTGGCAATTTACGGCTCTTTGACTTTGTAACACATTTTCTATCATTCCACTCTTTCTTCTTATCGCTGTTCTCCACATATTGCTTTCGTCACCGTGTCTGCAAGGAACCTCCGCGTTCCTTACCTTATCAGTCCACAAGATTTTCCTTTGCCGGAACCCCATCTCAAATGTTTCGATTCTTTTCTCCGACTTTTCCACAGTCCACAGCTCACTTCCAAAAATCATGTGCTCCAGATTTACATTCTCAGAAACTCCTTTCTCAAGTTGAGGTCGATGTTTGTTACTAGTACATTCTTTTAGTGAGGAAGGTCCTCTTTCTCTGCGTTAGTCTCCTTTCTATATCCTCCTTCATTCGTCTGAAACGCTTTTGCATCCAAGGTGGCAGAATTCCTTTAGTTCATTTACAACTTGCTCCCAAATTTTTATTTTAACTTCGTCGCTAATCTCACTTCTAGTGCTTCTTATTACTTGAATATTTATTTCATTTACTGCAAATCCATATTCTGTGATCAGTAGACCATTCAGCCAATGTAACAGCGCCTGACCTCTTCCTCACTTTCACTGTGTACGCCAATATCCTCACCTAAGACACCGAAATACCTAGAGCTGACACTGTCTTATTTAGAGCTACATCTCAACATCTCCTCCTTAATGAAAGCACTAATTGATAAGTCGAATTTGGCAATGGTTCCTTTCAATTCATAAAGTGCAGCGAGTTTATTCTTTAATCGGATGAAATCGAAGGTGTTCACCACAAATTCTGTTACCTACTTAAACGTGAAATAGGAAAAGTGGCTATGTAAATCTCGTTCTTGGTAGCACCTAAAAAGTAAAATACAAAGCTACAGCGAGAAAGTACATTAACGTTGTCAAATATCCAAACGCAAAAAGCTAGTTTTGAAATTGCGGTTTCATCTTCATCTCCACATGTCCACTGAATAGGACATTCTGCAAAATCGTGAAATTCCTTCGACAGTGTAGAAATCAAATGGTTTTCCCATGTTCAACTATATTCTCTTTTTTTGCTGAACTTGTGTACGTCTTGGAATGTCTAGAACAGCTGGACTTCAGAAAATTGACAACTGGTTTATGAAAATGATAATTTCTTGCTCCTTGCTCAACAACTTAAATAGCATAATAAAACTGCGTGTGCATTTTTGGCGGAAGCCGGGAAGGTATAACATCGCTGTGTTCTATCATGAGCTGCAATTATTGAATGTATGTTGTAATGAAAGAGCAGCGAAGGAGACCTACTACGCAGCAGCACTTGAAAATCATTTTGTCTCACTTGTGAAAGTGTGGGAACCACATACGTACCACAGAATCTTTCAGGCTTGAGTAGCGATATTCCTTGAAGAGGGACAGAGCTCTAAACAATTAAGTCAACGGAAAGTTGTGGTAACATCTTCTTGTGCAATTCTAATTAGTAGGCACCGTGGAATTAGCAAAAATTAATTAAATACGATCCATTGATTCGTGTGCGTGTGTGTGTGCGTGTGCGTGTGTGTGCGTGTGCGTGTGTGTGTGTGAGTGTGAGGGCTAAGGCACGCGCGCGCGGTAGCATGCGTGAGAGAAATGGCATTGGGAGTGGTAATGTGGATGTCAGGGAGAGAGAGAGGGAGAGGAAGTGGGGGAGGGGGTGGGAGAGGGGGGTAGAGTGGAAAAGGGGTGGGAGGAGAGGGAAAATGAGGAGAGGGGGAGAGAGAAGGGGAGGGAGAGGGTCAGAGACAGTGACAGCTTTTGAGTACTATGTTGTTCGGTGAAAATAACTTCTCAGTTAATCAAGTAGACCAGTTGCAATGAAAGCTGCCATTTTCTGGAATACAGCATGTAACATATCTGTTTTTTCCATGAAGTTCTTCCTAATTTCAGAATTTATTCACCGTTGAGATTCCCTTAATTTCAACATAGCATTTATGACGTTTCAGTGACTGTATACCATTTCCACCGCTACATTGCATTCAGGGCATTTTTAAGAGCCTCCTAATCGTTCCGCAGAACGGCGAAAATGCATATTTTTTGTGTCCTTAAGGCTCAGCTATTGTCATTTTAAAAGAGCGAATTCGTTTCTTGACGAATCGCTTACTCAGTTTATCTACAAACCTCGCGAACTTCATGTTGAACACCACTTGGTATGTTAGCCAAAGGGACTCCCTGGGAGTAGTACAAGAATCCAAAAATAAAGTCCTTCGTAAATATCTATATGGCATCAGCACTGTTGTTTCTAGCCCTCATATTGATAATACGTTCTTCTGTTTTAGGTTCTGCCCCATGTTGCCATTGTGAAAGGCTGCCGAATTATACTTTCTGCTATTGTTCAAATGTTCAAATGTGTGTGAAATTTTATGGGACTTAACTGCTAAGATCATCAGTCCCTAAAGTTACACACTACTGAACCTAAATTATCCTAACCACAAACACACCCACCCATGCCAGAGGCAGGACTCGAACCTCCGTCGGGACCAGCCGCACAGTCCATGACTGCAGCGCCTCAGACCGCTCGGCTAATCCCGCGCGACCTTTCTCCTTTTCCTTCGTTTTTTTTCGGTGATGACATTGGTCATTGTACTGTGATTTCTTTTACCCAGTATCCAATATTCAAGGAAAATGGCTAAAAAGCCAGATAAATTCCGCCAGTCATTTCACTTAATACACGCAAGACGAAGCCGTCCAAGGAGGACGCGTAGAAGCGTTGCGTTTTGCCGTTCTGTGGCTCAGCAACAGGGAAGCCGGCTGTAATGAGGCGTAAAATCTATTCCGTCCAGCAAACATTAGATAAATCATGTGGCCAATGAAAGATGATGTAGGCCTCAGAACGCCAGCGATGTACAGAATACTACGTGCGCGTGGACAATTCAGAGTTGGACAGATGTGCGCACATTTGACCAGCGCCATATAGAAGACGAATAGTATTTCCTCCTACTACACGCAGGAATATCAGATATAGCAGAACATGCTCTGAAACAGACACCGAATTGCATTCGACGAGACATGAATTACTAAACGGACAATTGGTTTATGCAATAGCATTATAACGAAGCGATAGGATTGGACATTGTGGCGGACTTTTGAGCCGATAGCAGCAGAAGCCAGCATAAACTTTGATATCTACTTGATCCTCAATGATGATGTCTGGCAACTCACATACCAGCAGTTTGTCCCACAGAACATCCCAGAACATAAACGAACATGACCCTGAACCATCGACCTCACAGGCTGTGACGGATCCCAGGAGAGGGGGGCGTATGCTCTGCTTACCTACTCTCCCCTTTGACAGGAGATTCAGACAATGTCGTTAGGTTACGATCATCCTGCAAATCAAAATGCCAGTTATTACTTTACAATGTAAATATCTTTCTCAAAGTGTATCTAATATTAGCAACTACAGCTCGTGCAACATTTGTAATGAAATGAGTCTCTCGTGCAGGTGCAACTACTTTCATTGCACTTTATCCAATCTCATCTCTTTTCTCTCATACAGTTGTACCACACTAATCCGATGACTATGTTAACATATTTGACATATAAAACGTGTGATGTGCACTCAATTTAGAATTCCCCAACTAATCTCAAGACGAAAGAGTCTGTGGTTTGGTAATATCATTAGTTTTCAGGGGTTTGTTTCATACATATTAATATCTCTGGTGTATGCTTGTCAGTTGTTACCCTACAATGGCCTAGTAAGTACATTCTTAGTGGAAGAATAACTACCTTCTTGCTTGTAAATATGTCAGCTGAAGAGATACTGTAGAAATATTCATATCTGAAAGAAGAAAACAGATTAGTACGTCAATCATTAAGGGCAGACTGGTTTTTTAAATCGATCATAACAATCCCTACAGCACGATGGTAGCTTAAATGAATACTGCAAGCGGTAGTGAGTAAACACAACTTGTGGAATGTTAAAAGTGGTAGGAAAGTGTTTTAGATGGAATCAGTCTGTCACAAAGAATTTATTTTCGAAAGCCGATGAGACTGAAAAACACGAGGGAAGGCCGTTCGCCGAACAAAGCGTTTCTCTGACCGTGAAAAGTAGAATACCTCACTCCTGAAACTTGCACATAGTATCCCTGCCTTAGATTGTGCAGATGTACCGAGTTCATGTAACCTATCACTGACATGGAGGCTGAAAATACCAGCCATACAGGAATCCGATAACATCTCCGTGAATGTTGAAATGCTGACTTTTGAGACGGCTTGTTTCAGCAGACGGCGACTTTTGTAGGACCTGCTGTGACTATGGAATAATCCTGCTGTGGTTAGAATATAATCACCCAGTAATGGAAGTGAGGGTGTCAACAGTTCAAGTATGACCCCCAGATAACAGTGAAAGTATTCGCTTATCATTATCAAAAAAGTGAAATTTCCCTAAAATGGCCATAGTTCACCGCAGAAGAGTTTTCAGTCCTCCAAGAACACTCTTGCCAGAGTTTTTTGGGTTGTCATAGAGCGAGGTGGTGCAGTGGATAGCACATTGGACTCGCATTCGGAAGGAAGACGGTTCCAATCCCCGTACTGCCATTTACATTTAGGTTATCAGTGATTATCAATGATTTCCGTAAATCACTCCAGGCAAATGCCGGGATGATACCTTTGAAAGGATACAGCGGATTTCCACCCCCACGCTCTCGAGCCTTAGCTCGTGCTCCATCTCCGATGAGGTTACTGTCGGCTGGACTTTAAACTCCAACATCTTTTTAGCTTGCTTAATCGTAAGATCACATGAAATATTCTTTTTATTTAAAACCACCACTTTCAACAGACTATGCTGTTATCTTCAGGTCTTAAAATCTTTTTGCTGTGCAAATCCACTCTAAAATTTGAATTTGCACTGTTTAGCACTTGTAACCAGTTGTGCTAATGTGCACCATGTTTGATTGCTGCAACACGCAACTGTGAGCAATATGTATATGGATATGGCCTTTTGGACAATGTACTTTACGTTTTAAATCTTTTAGCGCTGTCAAACCTTTTATAATGTGCTATTTTCATCCACGTGACATCGTGTGCGTAAGGTCAGCGCAAAACGAAGATGTTTTACAACAAAAAGATTTTTAAGACCTGTAGATGACAGCATAGTCTGTTGAAACAGGTTGTCTTAAATAAAAAAATATTGTATGCGATCTTGGCTGTTGAATGGTTTTTAACAATTGAACAGATCACCCTTCAGTTATTTCCAAAAAGGCAAACTCAATCAATCGTGTGATGGATTTCTATGACGCAGGGGAAAATTTATTTTACACACAGATTCTATCCAGACTGCTGTTAGTGGGGGAAGGAGCACAGCCATTGAGAATTCCTGCCTCTGAGGCAAAAGGCAGTCTACGAGTTAGGGAGGCACTGATTTGCTGCAAGGGCTAATGTTGAACAACTTTCTGGGTTGGTCCAGAGCTATTTTGGCGAATCGCTCTTCAAGTTCCGCTAAATGAGCTAGACTGATATGACGCCCTGTGAGACAGCAGGTAAAAGAGTTGTGACAGATTCTGATGGAATGAACTGACTTACCTTGGAATGTTACTGTGGAATTTCGCATTGATTCAGTACAGGATAAAGTTTTTTTAGCTGCAAGTCAGTGGGACTATTATCACTATTATCCTGAGTGCTAAGGAAACTCCAAGGAAACAATTTAGAGCTTAAATGGCGTTGTTAGAGGTGTATAATTTTCGGCCCATTGGACAGATCATGGAATGCCTGTGAATTTAACCAGACAGCAGATTGGTCCAAAATACAGCAGCTCAGATCAAAAACGGTGAGGTAGGAGTTGTGACTGCAATACGTTATGTGACTCATGAACCTTACCAGAACATTTTCTCAAGTACAGAAATTTGTGGGATTGCTCTAACTCCACCAACACTGTTGCTATTAGCAATAATTACACAGGACAACAATGGAAAAACTTTCTTGCTGAAAATACCTTATTCTTATGTTTTTATGCTGGTAAATCTCAATACGATACTTAAATAACTGTATTACCCACCACTTCTTCATATTTTGCAGTTACATTTATTAAATTAAGCGATTTATAAAGAATTTAACATCTTCTATATAGTTAAAATAATTTTAAAAAGAGGTGTAATGATTGTAGATGACGTTGGTAGCACTGCTGAAAAACATTTGCTGGCAGAAAAGGTCGATTCTATTTTTGTGTTACCAGATGGTGTTTTGTTTACTGTCAACCTAACCTCACTTTCCCGTTTCCTGTACATGCGCTCAGTACAATGTCTAATCGTGGTTGTAAAAACTCTACTGACAGTTTCTGTTGCATTTGTGGTGAACTTGTGATTAAAAAACATCAAAGCAACATTACAGACTTTGTGAAAAAGGTTTGTCTATCATACTAAACGTGTAGTAAGGCACTTATCAGAACCAAAATACCTTAATATAGTGGTTCCACATGGTAGCATATTAGGACCAATACTATTCCTGATATACATCAATGACTTTCCCAGTAGTGTTACTCATGGTGCAAAAATTCTCTTCACTGAAGACAGCAATATTATAGTCACTGAGAAAACAAGAGAACTCCCCGCAGAGAAAGCAAATGAAACTCTCAAGGAAGTTCACGATTGGTCAATAAGCAATAAAGTGACACTGAACATAAAGAAAACTAATGCCATGAATTTCAATTTGAAGATGGAAAATGACAATATTAAATTAAACATGGATGGCACCTCTATAACTGTGTAACTTTGCAAAATTTCTAGGAATGAGTATTGATTCTCAGTTGAAGTGGTGTGAACACACAAACGTACTTGCAAATAAAATGTCATCAGCACGTTATGCCCTTAGAATCCTATCACCAGTGTGTAACATGCAGTGTCTTTTAGTTGTATACTACTCATATGTACACTCAGTTCTTATCCATGGCATTCTGTTTTGGGGAGCAAATGCACAAAATATGAACGCAATTTTCAAACTCCAGAAAGGAGCCATAAGAACAATAACCAAAAGTAGTAGTCGAACTCATTGTAAAGATCTGTTCAAAACACTGGGGATGTTAACTGCACCATATGAATACATTTACGAGTCAGTTGTACACATCAGAAATAACATTGGTAATTACTGCACAAACAGCTCTGTCCATGACCCTGGAACAAGAACTAGACTAAACTTACATTTACCAAGGAAAAAAAAAAGATAAAACTCAAAACATGCAATACATTTTATACATTGAAGGATTACATAGTTAAGAGAGAGTATGGGTTTGCTAAAAAAAATTACACAAATTAATAATAATAATGATTATATAACATCCAACATTCCATATAACACCTTCACACTATGTTTTTTTCCTTCTTTTTCCTTTTCTATAAATACATACTTCCAAGCTATGCATCGCACAATACTAACACCGCTTCCTCTTTCTGAGCTCAGCATCTCACTCTTTATAGAGGGATGCTGACTCAGTTTTTCAGGATAGCAAATGGAAAGTTGTGGTACAGGAAATGGCCCAGAGAACAGTGTGTGTGTGTGTGTGTGTGTGTGTGTGTGTGTGTGTGTGTAGTGAGTGAAGTGTTACGAAACAATGTGTGTACAGTGTGTGCAGTGACTGATAATGAAATATGAGTGAACAATGTGGCATTACATTATTTAATAAGTTATATGTAAAAAAATATTGTATACTAGGAGCAAATCTAATGATTGTCTCTAACTATAAGTCTGTAAATATGTGCGTATACGAATTAGCTTATTTTAAATTGGTCTAAACCTGTAAATACTTTGACATATTCTATATCCTTGTAAAAAATAGGTCTACAGATGCATAAAGCTACTACTACTACTACTACTTTGGATCTAAACTTTGTGATCAAGATAAATCTTGGCCGCCAAATAAGGTATGTTATGTGTGTGTTGAAGATCTGAGAAAATGCTCCAAAAGGGAGAAAAAGCCTTTAGATTTGCTGTTCCTATATTATGGAGGGAGCCAATAAATCATTCCGATGGTTGCTACTTTTGCAGTGTTGATATTACTGGACATAATTCGAAAACACAAGAAGGTAATAAGCTACCCTAACCTCCCGTCCGTCATCCGACCAGTAGGGCTTGGTGTACATTTGCCGCTTCCTGAACCACCAGATGATTTAAATTCTACTCGACGGAAGTATTTTCTGATGTACAATTTGATTTAGATGGACCAGATGATGATGAATTCCATTATAATACAGAAAGTCTAGAGCCCAAACTGTTTACTCAGACCGAGCTTAACGATTGGTTTAGGGATCTGGGCTTAACGAAAGAAAAAGCTGAATTGCTTGGCTCTAGATTTAAAGAAAATAACTTGTCGGCAGTTGGAACCAGCATATACATGTATAAAAAGAGAGCAGTAATTTTCCAAGTTTTTTCAACAAGAAGGTGATTTAGTGTACTGCTCAGACATTTCCGGTCTGATGAATGAGTTTGGTATTGAATACAGAAAGGAAGACTGGAGGCTGTTTATTGATTCATCCAAAACTAGTTTAAAGGCTGTTTTATTACACAATGGTAACATCTATGCATCTATAACTGTTGGCCATTCTGTACATATGAAAGAAAGCTATGAAAACCTAAAAATAGCTAAATAAAAGAGGCTATTCTGCTCATGATTGGAAGACATGTGGCGAGCTAAAAGTAACATGCATGCTCCTTGGTCAGCAAGGTGGCTTTACCAAATTTCAATGTTTCTTGTGTGAATGGGACAGTAGGGCTAGGGATCAACACTGCTGCAGAAAGAACTGACCTGTGAGGGAATCTTTAAAACCTGGTGAGAACATTCTACGCAAAAACCTTGTAGATCCAAAAAAACGTACACCTACCACTTCTACATATGAGGTTAGGCCTAATGAAACAGTTTGTAAAGGCTTTGCCTAAAGATGGAACATGTTTCAAGTATCTCTGCCAAAAGTTTCCACACTTTTCAGAAGCTAAACTAAAAGAAGGCGTCTTTGTCGGTCCTGATGTTAGAAAATTGATGTTTGATGTTATCTTTGAATCCACAATGACCTTAAATGAGAAGGAAGCATGCGTATCATTCAGGCAAGTCGTTACAAAGTTCTTAGGACATGAAAAGATCCAGAATATTTTTTATTATAGCTACAAAGTTTAAGAAGTTTAAAACTTTAGGATGTTTAATGAGCCTGAAAGTTCACTTTTTGACCAGACACCTTGATTACTTCCCGGAAAATATGGGAGACGCTAGTGAGGAGCAAACAGAGCGTTTTCACCAGGACATTAAAATGATGGAAAAACGCTAGCAAGGCCACTGGAACACCAACATGACGGGGACTACTGATGGTCACTTCACCGAGAAGTTCATCGTAGAAATAGCTACAGAAGAAGCTTCAATGAAGGAGGAGAAAGAAAATACAAATCAATTCCAGCTAGCAAGAGAAACCTCTATTAACACATAGCATCGTTTTAAGTAGGTTACTGTAAATACAAACCATGCTTACGTTGTAACAATGTGTTTCATTAATTTCTCCGTTTACCGTGTAACATAGGATTTTTATACGTACTATATAATAAAAACCATTTTGCTCGAAAACGATGGGTTATACAAAAATACTAAGGCTAGATTTGGATTCAGCTCACAAAAATCTATAAAGATCAGCTATCAAAGTAAAAAATGTTTTTCAAAAATTTTTTAGTTGGCCTATGTTATTATTCCTATGAATACATTCTTTGATTTTTATCGAGAATATCATAGGGATCAAAATTACAAAGTTTCGTCAATCAAGTGAAGTTTACATGGAGAAAGCCGTCGTTAACTCTACAGTGCTGGTACACTCTAGAGCCGAAGAAACTGGTACACCTGCCCAATACTGTATAGGGCCCCCGCGAGCACGCTGAAGTGCTGCAACACGGCGTGGCATGGTGTCGACTATTGTCTGAAGTAGTGCTGGAAGGAACTGACACCATGAATCCTGCAGGGCTGTCCATAAATCTGTAGGAGTACGGATGGTGGAGATCTCTTCTGAACAGAGCGTTGCAAGGCAACCCCGATATGACCAATAATGTTCATGTCTGGGGAGTGTGGTGACCAGCGGAATTGTTTAAAATCAGTAGAGTTTCCTGGAGCTACTCTGTAGCAATTATGGACGTGTGGAGTGTCTAATTGTCCTGCTTGAATTGCCCACGTCCGTCGGAAAGCACAATGGACATGAATGAATGCAGGTGATTAGGCAGGATGCTTACGTACGTGTCACCTGTCGGAGTCGTATCAGGGGTCTCATATCATTGCAACTGCACACCCTCCACTCCATTACAGAGCTTCCACAAGATTAAACAGTCCTCTGCTCATACACAGGGTTCATGGATTCATGAGGTTCTCTCTATTGCCGTACACGTCCATCCACTCAATACAATTTCTAACGAAATCGTCTAATCAGGCAACTTGTTTCCAGTCATCAGTAGTCCAATGTCGGTGTTGAAGGGCCCAGGCGAGGCGTAAAGCTTTGTGTCGTGCAATCATCAAGGGTACATGTCTGGGCCTTCGGCTTCGAAAGCCCGTATCGATGATGTTTCGTTGAATGGTTCGCACGCTGACACTTGTTGATGTCTCAGCACTGAAATCTGCAGCAGTTTGCGGAAGCGCTATACCTGTGTCACGTTGAACGATTGTCTTCAGTCGTCTTTGGTCCCTTTCTTGCAGGATCTTTTTCCGGCCTCAGCGATGTCGGAGATTTGATGTTTTACCGGATTCCTGATATTCACAGTACATTCGTGAAATGGTGGTACGGGAAAATCCCCACTTCATCGCTACCACGAACTGTGTCCCATCGGTCGTGCGCCGACTATAACACCATGTTCAGACTCTCTTAAATCTTGATAACCTGCCATTGTAGTAGCAGTAAAGGATCTGACAACTGTGCCAGACACTTTTTGTCTTACATAGCGTTGCCAACCACAGCGCCGTATTCTGCCTGTTTGCATATCTCTGTATTTGAATACACATGCCTATACCAGTTTCTTTAGCGCTTCAGTGTATAACAGCTTTGTCTGACACGCAGTGCCCCTAAATGCACGCAGCCCGAGAAACTGCCGTGGCAGTGCTGTAGCTGCGACAAGGAGGTCTGCACTTCGTACCGTAAGGCCTGAAGTGTTCAACAAACGCGCGTGATACTCTGGTGACCCACAGAGCCTCCTGTATTTCATGACAAAGCAAGGCAATCTGACGAGCAGATCAATGTCTTTCCCTGAGTGAGAATCATACGATCTGCATGGAGCACTGTTGGACGTAGACACAAGGACGTATGGAAGTTTGGGTTGGCCCTGTAGGTGTGCTCGGGTGTCGAGGCGGTTTTGGCAACCGTTCGCATAAAGCGGGAAATGCAAGTTCAGGTAACGGTCACGCTCAAATTTTCATATATTCCTAGTAAATCGTATAGCCCTCCAAAATCATATTCGTTAATTGTGAAAGCATTTGATCATTAAAAATCATCCTGATGACTTACTTGTTGATCAAACTGATTTAAGAAATACAACATTTGTTTTTATAATTTCCAGTCTCTTTTATGTGCGAATGACAGTAATATGCCATAGAGCCGCATTACCTTTCCCATCCGATGTGGGTGTACTGTCCTAAAATTTTGTATAGAAACGTGCGTAGCTTGCTTTACGTACGACGGTTTTATTTGGTAACATGGAAGAATCACAAGATTTACCACTTTTTATTTTCATCTTTATTTTATTTATTTTTAGAATCTCTTATCTTATACTACGTATTTTACCAGCTCTTCATGAATGCTGTGTATCAAATTTTATAGTCCTTCCGATATTTTCTACTGTATTGCAGTTTTATATACATAATAACGACGGAGAAGTATGCGCACTGCTATACATTTTATTTTTGTAAATTAGTTTTTTCCTCCAGATCTCATTTTATATTTAGAATGTGTCATGCATTATCTAATCTATTTAAGCAGTTCATTATTATAATGTGTAATTACCTTTACATTTTCCTCGATAGCATTTAAGCACTTTGGAAATTATTATAATATATACAAACATTTTTATAGAACATCAATTCCTTTATTAGGGGATGATAAAAAGACATATCCTGTATTTTCGAGTTAGCGTCTTCTGATGTATCGTCCAAATTGTTGTGCTGTATCACTGGCGAGCATTTTATGACTCCTTCCACCATTCAACTACAGCACCATTTAGAAAGCTATATATTGTGAACAGATGCAAAAACATGTTATGATATGAAGCTTAAAATTGTTATAACTAGAATGTGCTGACAGTCTAGGTGCTTCAGTCTGGAACCGCGCGACCGCTACGGTCGCAGGTTCGAATCCTGCCTCGGGCATGGATGTGTCTTATGTCCTTAGGTTAGTTAGGTTTAAGTAGTTCTATGTTCTAGGGGAGTGATAAACACAGCTGTTAAGTCCCATGGTGCTCAGAGCCATTTTTTTGCCGACAGTCTGACATGTGAATATGTTTTAGCGCCAACGGCCTTAGTTCACATGTAAACGGTGTGTTAGAACATTGATTTGTGGCGATTTACGTGAAGGATGTTAACATTGATAAGAGTCCACTTAATTTGCATCATTTCACGATGTACATAGTTTGTCACTCGTTTGATGTTGCTGTATTTCTACAGCGAAAAGGCTTATTTTTAACTGTGACATATATACATTTCGGAGAATTTTGAAGTTCTCCATTTTTGTGCTGTACTAGTGTTTACATGAATGTTTGTGTAGTTCTGTATACTCGTTGCTTCGTTTTTGTATTATTTTAGTTTTTGTAGTACGACTTGAAATATATAACATCACATAAACTCGAGCGAGTAGTGTGAGGAAAATCGAGTGAAAGCAATAATCAGAGGGATGTAATACAAGATTTGGATTCATACAAAGTTTGCAGGGGTGGAGAAATGTGGGGAAAAGTTATAATGCAATGTCTGTAAATAATGTAGGAATTGAAATCTGGAACGTTTGTTTAGACTAGTCTCACGATTCTTGATTTGTACCACTTACAGATGTTTGGAAAATTAAGTGTAGTGTGTGTATTTTTAGAATAATTGGTTCAAATGGCTCTGAGCACTATGGAACTTAACTTCTGAGGTCATCAGTCCCCTAGAACTTAGAACTACTTAAACCTAACTAACCTAAGGACATCACACACATCCATGCCCGAGGCAGGATTCGAACCTGCGACCGTAGCAGTCGTGCGGTTCCGGACTGAGCACCTAGAACCGCTAGACCACCGCGGCCGGCTCGAATAATTCCCAGTCTTTAAAACAAATATTAAGATTAACAACCTGCAGTTAATAATGAAATAAGTTTGTCACTTACTGTTTAGGTTATAATAAATAAAACCTCAAAAGTGGTACAATTCAGGTAATTCTTCCCTATTATTTCTTTAACTCACCAACGTTTTTCGAGTATATGATTATTTGCTTTCATGTCTTATGAAATAATCTTTACTCCCATAGACTTTATAAATGTGGAAGTTTATACAATTATGATATGTATTACTGAGTTGTATATTTGCAATCTCCACGTCCTGTGACGTGTGAGCGTACAACACTTTATCGCCAAGACGTAGTTCCTCTGTCCTTCAGCCGTTTTCCATAGCTGCTCACGACAGTAGCACACTAACAGTTCCCAGCTTCACCCTTTCGCAAGATGTTCGTCGTCAGGCCATATCGTTTTTTTTCTCTCTCTCTCTCGTTCTCCACTTCTGGGAGTGGAGATGGCTTTCCGAGATCCGGCCATTTAAGAGATTGTAATTCTGTCAGAGACAGCAAAGGACTTGGAAGAGCAGTTGAACGGAATGGACAGTGTCTTGAAAGGAGGATATAAGATGAACATCAACAAAAGCAAAACGAAGATAATGGAATGTAGTCAAATTAAATCGGGTGATGCTGAGGGGATTAGATTAGGAAATGAGACACTTAAAGTAGTAAAGGAGTTTTGCTATTTAGGGAGCAAAATAACCGATGATGGTCGAAGTAGAGAGGATATAAAATGTAGACTGGCAATGGCAAGGAAATCGTTTCTGAAGAAGAGAAATTTGTTAACATCGAGTATAGATTTAAGTGTCAGGAAGTCGTTTCTGAAAGTATTTGTATGGAGTGTAGCCATGTATGGAAGTGAAACATGGACGATAACCAGTTTGGACAAGAAGAGAATAGAAGCTTTCGAAATGTGGTGCTACAGAAGAATGCTGAAGATAAGGTGGGTAGATCACGTAACTAATGAGGAGGTATTGAATAGGATTGGGGAGAAGAGAAGTTTGTGGCACAACTTGACTAGAAGAAGGGATCGGTTGGTAGGACATGTTTTGAGGCATCAAGGGATCACAAATTTAGCATTGGAGGGCAGCGTGGGGGGTAAAAATCGTAGGGGGAGTCCAAGAGATCAATACACTAAGCAGATTCAGAAGGATGTAGGTTGCAGTAGGTACTGGGAGATGAAGAAGCTTGCACAGGATAGAGTAGCATGGAGAGCTGCATCAAACCAGTCTCAGGACTGAAGACCACAACAACAACAACAACAACAAGAGTCGCGTTTCTATTCAGCCAATTTTCACACGAAATGTGAGTGGAGCAAATGGGGGATTCCGATTGGGAATAAATGGGAAGGGTTTACCATATCCGGCATACACCTTAAAACCAAAGGAAACTTTTCGAAAACCTTGGTTTTAGCCGGAGGCTTGGAACCATATTACTTTATTTCTAGGACAACATCCTTCGCTAAGGATAGCTGAATGGTCAGCGTGACGGACTGCCATCCTCAGGGACCCGGTGTCGATTCCCAGCTGGGTCAGGGGTTTTCTCCGCTCAGGGACTAGGCGCCGACCGGGCGCACAGGTAGCCCAGTGTGGCGTAGAATGTAATAAGACCTGCACCAAGGTGGCCGGACCTGTTCAGGAAGGGGCATCCCAGCCAATGATGCCAAATGCTCATTTCCATTTCCATATGTTACTGTAAATTGTGAAGTGTTGTTGTGACGCCGACTACTCACCATTTGTCTCCGCTCCAGTTATATATATATCTTACCGCGTCACGTCAATCACCAGAGTATCCCGCACATTTGTTGAATACTTTAGGCCTTCCGGTACAATGTGTACAGCTCCTTGCCGTAGCTACACCACTACCACAGTAGTTTCTCGGGCTGCGTGCATTTAGGGGCAGGCACGTTCAAGGCTGATTGGTTATACAAGCATTGCCGTATTAACGGCAGCTTTCTCCATGCAAACCTTACTTAATTTTCTTTTTTTTACTGAACTTTCATTTTCGTACAAACGCTCTGGTAAGAAACATGAGTGACATAAAAACATATCACAGCCACAACTCTTACATCACCGATCTAGAGCCAAACTGTTTTCTGCTTAAAATCGCGGACATTCCATGGTCTGCCCAATGGACAGAAAATTATACGCCTCAGGCAACTCCATTTAATCTCCAAAGAGTTTCCTTGCAGCTTTCTTAACACTCACGAAATAAAAATTCGTGTAACAGAGGGAAGTGAGAGCCACTCACCTGTGGCAAAACACTGTGTCTTGCACAGAAACAATGCTGACTTCACTGTAACAATCCAAGTCAACACAGTTCGTTTCACCAAAATCTGTCCATAACTCTTTTACCCGCTCTCACAGCGTGCCATATTAGTCTGTCTCATTTGGAGAAACCTGAAGAGCGATTCACCTAAATAAGTGCGTAGCAACTCAGAAAGTTGTTTAATATTTGCCCTTGTAGCACATCAGGGCCTCGCTAACTGGTTAATTACTTCGCCTCAGGAATAGGAATTTCCCTTAGCTCTGCTCCCTCCTTCTCTGACTGCACTCTGGCTAGAATCTGCGGGTAGAAATGGCAATTTTGCAAAATTTTCCCCTGAATTATTTAAATCCTTCTGACGATTAATGAAGCTAAACAAAGGAAGATTATAGTTTAACGTTTTGTCGACAGCACGGTCATTAGAGGCGGAGCACAAGCTTGTAGTAGAGAGGAGTAGGGATGGAAATCAGCTGTATTCTTTTAAAGGAACTGTCCCGCCATTTGACTTAACCGATTTAGGGAAATCACGAATAACCTAAATCAGGGTAACAGGGCGGGGATTTGAACCGTCGTCCTTCCGAATGCGAGTCCAGTGTGCTATCCACTGTCCCACCTCGCTCTGTGCCAACTCGAAAAAGACGAGCAAGAGTGTTCTTGGAGTACTGAAAACACTTCCGTGGTGGACTATGATCACTTTACGGAAACTGCATTAGATTTTCTAATGAGAAGTGCTTTGGGCACGACAGTAGTTACTTTCACTGTCAACTGGTCGTTGTACTTGAACAGTCGATGCCCTCACTTCTATTATGGGTGAATTACATCCTAACCACAGCAAGTTGCAGACCTAGTGTGGGAAAGACCTACACAAGACGACGTCTACCGAGACAATCCGAGTCCAAAGTCAGAATTTCAACATTAACAGAGATCGCATCGAGCTCCTGTATGGCTGGTATTTTCAGCCTCCACGTCAATGACAGGTTACATGAACTCGGTACATCTTCGCAATCTACGGCAGGGATACTATCTGTAAGCTTAAGAAGTGAGGTATTCTACCTTTCATGGTCAGAGAATCGCTTTGTTCGGCGAAAGATCTCCTTTGTCATCCCTCGTGCTTTTCAGTCTCAACTGCTTTCGAAAATAACTTCTTTGTGTCAGACTGGTTCCATCTAAAACATCTTCCTACAGTTTTTAACATTTCACACATACTATTTACTCATTGCCACCTAAAGTGTGGAGGAACTGTTACCATCTATTAAAAAAAAAGTCTATTCTTAATTACTGACGTGCAAATCTGTTTTCTTTTTTTCCCCTTCAGTTAACAATATTTCTACTGTATCTCGTCAGCTGATATAATTACAGGCTAGAAAGTAGTTAAGATTGTAAAACAAACAAACTACGTAGTGTTCCGATACGATTCGAATTACTAGACCATTGTCGCACAACAACTGACCGTACCGAGAGATATTAATGTCCATGAAACAAATCCTTGAAAACTAATGGTGTTCACAAAGCAGAGAGTCTTTGTTTAGGCAGGAAATCACTCGTTTTATATGTAAAATGTGTTAGCACAGACATCCGATTAGTGTGGCACCATTTGTATGCGACAAAAATAGGTTAAGTGCAATGAAAATAGTTGCAACTGCACGAGAGACTCATTTCATTACAAATGTTACACGAACTGTAATTGCTAATATTAGACACACTTTGAGAAATGTATTTACATTGTAAAGTAATAACTTGCTTTATGATATGAAGGATGATCGAAATATAACGGCATTGCCTGAATCTTCTGTCGAAGGGGAGACTACGTGAGGACAGCATATCCTCTCCTCTGCTGGGATCCGTCACAACCCGTGACGTGGATGCTTCCTTTGTGTTCTGGGATATTTGGGATATTCTGTAGGACAAACTGCTGCTATGTGACTTGCCAGATATTATCATTAACGATCAAGTCGATGTCAAAATTTATGATGTCTTCTGCTGTTACTGGCTCTAAATTACGCCACAATGACCTATTCTATCGCTTCGTTATAATGCTATTGCATAAATCAATTGTCCGTTTACTAACTCATACCTCGTCGAATGCAATTCGGTATCTGTTTCAGAGCATGTTCTTCTACCTCTGATTTTCGGGTGTGTCGTAGGAGGAAACACTACTCGTCTATCTGGCGCTGGTCTAATGTGCGCACGTCTGTCCAACTTAAAATTGTCACATGCACATGGTATTCAGCACAGCGCTTGAGTTGCAGCCATTTCTCTTGTATACTGGAGTCTGGATCAAAGAAACCACAGTACAACAGCAGAAGTCGTTGCAGACGTAAACCACGGAAAGCAGAGAGGATAATTCATGTACCTTTCACAACACAAAAGTGGGGCAGAAACTAAAACAGATGCACGCTACGTTATCAACACGATGGCTAGAAAAATTTACACGGGTGCCATGTCGATACTTAAGAAAGAATTTAATTTTGCGACCTTTCACCATTGTCACTATATATTCCTTTCGCTAACATAGCAAGTCTTACTGAAAATGAAGTTCTCAAGATTCCTTTTTAAACTGCACAGGAAATTCGTCGACGAACAAGATCATCATTCAAAATACGAGCCTCTGTGCCAAATATGACAATAGCTGAGCACAGAGGACGCGAAGAAATGTGCGTTTTTACCGTTCTGTGACTCAGTGACAGGAAAGATTAGCATTCTTTTAAAGACGCATAAGATGGATACAGACTTCAGGTCCCCAGCAAAAGTTCAACAACTCATGTGGCCTATGAAGGATGATATAGTCCTGGGGACACCAGGGGTATACGTAATACTTTGTGGCGTGGACCGCTTTAGGTTGGACAGACTACACGCAATACTGAATAGCGCTTTAGAGAAGAAGAGAGGTATTTTGACCTACCGTATCCTGATAAATCAGCGGTAGCAGAACAACGTAGTCTGAAAAACGAGACCAAAATTCATTGGACGAGATATCTATTACTAAACGGGCAAATGTTTTCCAGGATATCGTTATAAAAGAAGCGATCGAGATAAAAGATTTGACAACAGTTCAGTAAAAGAGATCTTCTGCTAAGCACAGCGCGGGACCCGCGGTTCTACACATACATCTACATTTATACTCCGCAAGCCACCCAACGGTGTGTGGCGGCGGGCACTTTACGTGCAACTGTCATTACCTCCCTTTCCTGTTCCAGTCGCGTATGGTTCGCGGGAAGAACGACTGCCGGAAAGCCTCCGTGCACGGAGGGGAGCCAACAATGGTCCCTCACTTTGCAGAACATGGAATGAGCAGCACTGGCAGACTTTGAGACAGGCCGAAGGACTACTTCTTATAGCTCTTTGGGAGCCCATAATAAGGTATAATCAAGTATTAAAGCAAATCTGAATACATTTGTGATTTCAGAAAAGTGACAATAATATTTTTAATACCTTTAAAACTGCGGAAGTCAATATTTCACAGTAAATAAACATTTCCACAAAGAACCTCTGAATTAACAATTTTTAAGCGCTTCATCCGATTTCAACCAACGACATCTCAGATGATAGCATTGCACGATAGGTGCCATCCCAGAAAGCTAATCTTCTTTATTTATCTTATTTATTGTCTTACGAAGTTTTTATATTTTTTTATTATGCAAACATTGGTTAGAGTGTCATATTCTCCACATTTACACAGAAAATGAATATAGCGTGTAAACCTCACAAATTTCCGTTTTTCTGCAGTTATTTAATGAACAGTTTACTATTATGCCAGAAACTTGATGTAAATGATGACTGTAAGTGCTATTAAAAAAAGTGGAAAATCCCATGTGTTAGCGAACATCACAAGTGAAAAGAGCACCAAAAGACACTTCCGTCAATAAGGCATAAATAATTGTTTAACAACATTTAACGACAGTTCATTGTCATTTAACGTGAGCACACTTCGTAAGAATACTAGCTTATTTCTTAATGCAGAAAACTATATTTACATTTATGGTGACTGGATGTTTATAACATTTCTTTACTTAGATATTGTTGGAATATATTATTTTAGTCCAGGAATTGGTCGAGTTATGCAAAACAGTATACAGGGTCGGTCGCTATGAAATCTAGGGCGCACGGGCACCAGAATTCAGAGAAATTCCAAGGGTGCAAAATTACGAATATTTTGACTTCATACATTTTCTCTCAATGCAAAATGTTCAGGTTTACGAAGAGAACCACAGTTCATTACACACCAAGTCACGGATTGCACAGTATGATAGGGTACTACCCGAGTCATGGTGACTAGTACACAAATTTGTCTGTGGATACCTGGAAGGTTCAGTGGCAAAGCACATAAGCAGCCTGACAGCAAACTGCCGCAGTTACAGGGGAATTTTTAGAGGCTTTCCTAAACACCTACTGGTCACAGCACATCCAAGAACGGATTAAAGAGGAGATTATGTTAGGGAAGGAATAAAAAGCATCGGGTAGTCACAGTCCAGTAAGCTTTTTCGAGACACTTGTCAACAAGAATCGTTACCTCGATGAACCATATAGTTATAAGGAGATAATGTGAGACTGCTACATGAAACTGCCATTGAAGTACCACGATCTGCTCATTGGCAAATGTAACGACACAATAGGGCCATTCAAGAGCGCTCCTTTGTCAAGGAAGCATAAAACCCGAGTGACCGAATGAGACATAGTGAACAAAATTCGCAAGGTGCTTCTCGAGGCAATAATGACGGGCAAAATACAAACAGAAACATGGCAACAGGAAATCAGTATCGAGGCCAAAGATTTATTAATGAGCCTCGGTGGAATGAAAGAAGTAGAAGGGGGACGTATAGCGGAATCTTTCATGGAAACGGAAATAGCGACAGGAGGGAAATTCAAAATTCTAACCGCTTCTTGCAGCCGGTCTGAAACTCAGGACAAGCTGGGAATAATGGAGGGAGTGGTAGGTGAATTCCCAACCTAGAATGACCTAGTGGAAATCAGACCACATAATGCCGCAAACAGAAATCGCAGCAGAATCCGCGTAGGAATTGATAGTCGGCTGCTGCGACCTCGTTATGTAATTTAGTGTTAAAAATCACTTGTTTCCAATTAATTTACATAGCCATTTAGCGTATTGTTCTTTATTTGTTCGTACTTGCCCGTTTTGGATGATTTATTATTATAATTAGAGAATAAGATCTTCTCCTGTAACATCTGATCAATGAGTTTGGTCTTAATAGTTTTCTGTCCATCATTTTCACTCTGATAATTTAATGCAAATTTGTGACGTACTGATATCCTCTCATGTTTCTCTGATAGAAATTTATTTCATGGATAGAAATGTGCCGATTTCTCGCAGGAAACATCTCGGATTCAGGACAAAAATGGTTGGTTCAACACTTGAACATTGCTATATTAGTAGCGTGTCAAGCCACAGCAAAGGTATGTGTTCAAAACAACGCGAAAATTGCATTTTTCGGCGCAGGAGTAATTGCACAAGTCTTGGAGACACAATTCTTCTAGGAATTCATTATAGAATATAGTAATGGTTTGGCTTTTCAGTTGATATTGTGTGCATTGCCGGTGAGACGTATGCACGGTCTATTCCACCATTCAGAGTGAGGAGGCTATAGTGGTGCCACAGAAGTTCATCTGTGATCAGATAGTGGATCTCGACGTGATATCACTGATAGCGGTGAGGGTATCTCGCGAGACGTGCATGAGTTGTCCACGCCAGAGGCGTTTTGACTTTCGAGTGTGGTTATTTTTCTCACTGTGGTCCGATCAGCGTTATCGCCAGTGGGCGATGTGTTCTCTTTGATGGCTTTCGAGTGTGGTTACACTTACTCAACTTGGTGCGATGTTTGTCGCTGGAGGTACTTTCTCGCCTGTAGTTATCGCTTACGGATTATTGCCAGGAGTGCGACGATGTTCGTCTTTGTGGTCTTTCAATTGTGATCACCAGTGCCAGACGTGCGCCATTGGCAAAGATTTGTATTACATGGGGAGAGCACATGGAGTGGAAGTCACGGTAGTAAGTTTGTAGGTGGATAGGAAGGAAATGGAGGATGGGACCAGATGAAAACAGAAGACACTAATCGTTATGCATTAAAACTTATTAATAAGACCTGATATTTTTATGTCATCTATTAAGTGATGACAGCTGTATGTAGATTTTTGATAGTTATTAATCAGTTTCAAAGGGAAACGTGAATTCGTGCCAATGTCTGATCTATACTGACAGCACAGAGAGGAGTGTACAGATGGCAGTGAGCAGTATTGGATCCAGATTCTGCACCAGATATCCGCATCAGCGTCACCAGCCAATGAGCTTGCATCAGTAGAAGCATCAAAGTCCAGAATGTGATAAATTAGAAAGAATTAAAGGTAGCCAAACTTGGTAAAGGGTAGAATAATTAGAAGTTAGTGTGGCATGGTGTCAGAGGCTTGAAGTATGAATGTGCAGGCTGTGCCAACTTAGCCTAGTGGCGTGCATGAGGGGTGTGGGGAAACTAACACGACACTGACATACACAACAGCAACGGCTTCACGACAAGAAAATGATTGTTTAGGTGTCTTTTTAGGTAAGAGATTAATTTCTTGCTGTTTCGTTCCTTATTCTAATGAAAGACAACAACAAGGCACTTTTTTCCTCCATTAATAATACTGTTAAGTTTAATGACCATCAGATCATATATTTGTTATGATTTTCTATGTACATGTTTTTGTGAACATTTATTGTAAAAACACGCCAGTAAACTATGTACTAATGATTGTGCAGAGCACTACAGCAGTCCAAACGACAACTGAGTGGAAGACTGTGACTGGACATGGCTCAGCACAGTGCAGGTGCCCATGTCACAATATGGCAGGCAGGGCTCAGATGCCGCAGTGAGACCCTGGGCATGGATGACAGCATGACACAGCAGTGCGACGTCCCACATCGAGAGACCAGCTGACGTAATGTCACCACAGGGGTGCCTTGCCTGCAGCCAGCAGGTAACAGGGGCTCACCCCTGACGTCATGCGACTATTTTTCTACAAACGACCATCCCCCCCCCTCCCGACTCTTTGGCGACAGTGCAGGTAGCCAGCGGACGTGATGATATAGGGACAGCTCCAGGGCGACAGAGGTATGGGTACAGTCCTGTTTGTCCCTTTGTGCCAATGGAGAATGAAAGCAATCCCATGGAGCCTTGCCTGCAGCCAGTAGGTAACGGAGGCTTGCCCCAGATTTCAATCAACAACCTGGAACAGTGAAAGCAAACCCAGAGGTGCCTCACCTGCAGCCAGCAGGTAACGGAGGCTCACCTCAGACATTGTGCAACCACCTGGAACCACCGCTGTCTGATGCAGGACTCTTGACGGACACGACCTAGATGTAACACCACTGCTGACCACAAAGGAGAGGCTGGACAGTGCTGGACCAAGCGACTGATGTCTCTGAGCACTTTCCACGACACTGACAACTGCTGCTTGCTGGAAGACTGTCTTCAACAAGAGCAGCCATATGTCACCTGTGGCTGACCCATCTCTGGTTTGTCAATAGTCCAGATGCCTACCTATTGCTACCATAGACTGCAGACGTACCCTGACACCACTGCTACCACTGATTATGTTACATAAAGGGGTACCCCTTCTCTTAGCACCAACTAATCCACTACACCTGCCACACTTAGCCTGTTACACACCTCTTGAGTGTATTACTGTGCTTATATGTCTGTCTAATGTTAATTTTTGAACTCCCTAAAGCTCTTTGAGAAGGGAGCAGTAGGAGACTTAAACGTGTTTTGTTTTATAATATCTTATTTCTGTGTGCCTTTTTGTATTTATTTTATTAGATTAAAGATAATCTTTTTAAGGGGCAACACCAATTTTAGATGTGTGCTGGGGTAAAAAGTCACTCTCATCTAAAATCTAAGATTGACAAAAGCTCACACACAACAAATACACTAAGATTCAAACAACCTTTTGAAATTGAGTTATGTATTTATTTTGTCTTTGTCATTTATGTAAAATCTCACTAATTACACGTATCATTTACATTTCCTTTATCTTCTGTTAACACCATTTACTCTGTTGCACTAACAGAACTAGTTCTGCTGAATGCTTGGATGGAATTTGTCATGTTATTGTCTCTAAGGACGAGTGAGTCATTGTGAATACTTGGGCAGGCATAACAAAATCTCTCACACAGAGAATGTTCAATGCTCAACGATATTGTATCGTAGTTAGGGAAACCAATCGTCTCCGACCTCAGTTTCTATGTGAATGGGTTAGTTAAATGTCTCTATGACCATTTCACCATTCAATAATTGTATTTACAGTCAGGGCTGTATGTCAAAGGCCTGAGTGTTCACAGGAGGAATTCTAACATCCAGCACATCACAAAAGTTTTGCAGGCATGCAGCAGTGTGTGAGTGTATGACCCATAGTTGAATGAGGGCAAGAAGGGTGTGGCTTTTCTTTTTTTTTTTTTGGTTTTGGTTGGCAAAGCTATCATGGTCCGGCATGTTAATCTCAAGGATCCAGTTAGAGTGTCATAATTTTTTCCGCACCATATCACACAAACCTCTTTATTGAAGTGTGACACTCCCCATGCAGAAATTATTCGGTAACAGGGTGGTAGTGAGAGCTGGCAAGCCACTCTCTTATCTTAAATACCCTGATGGTCTGATCAATAGCCATATTTTAGGTCATGATTTCCTTGTTCCCCAATACTACACTTGGCATGTTTGGCTTACGATTTTTTTACATGAGGAAATTGTGAGCAGAATTTTATTGTAACTGCATGTGTACCCTGTAGAGAACTTGTACCTGAGGGGTTGTAGTGGAGGCAATGGAGAACAGGGAGAAAGATGGGTTGTGGGTCATAAATGTTGTGTATAGCTACCAGGCTGTGCGAGTGATTCAAGGAAGTAGCGCTTTGTGAATTTTAACTGCAGAGGGACCTTGGGCCATGGCACTCCTCTCTCGCCACTTAGGGTCAGAGTAGGAGGGCATCAGCTCGCAAAACATTTTACTTGGGCCGGGTAACAGTCCACTGTGAAGGTGGCCAGATGCCAGAAAGTGGGAGGAGGAAGCCATTTAAAAGAGACAGCTGTAATCTGGCCTTTGGTTCAAATTGCTCTGAGCACTATGGGCCTTAACTGCTAAGGTCATCAGTCCCCTAGAACGTAGAAATACTTAAACCTAACCAACCTAAGGACATCACACACATCCATGCACGAGGCAGGGGTCGAAACTGCGACCGCAGCGGTCGCGCGGTTCCAGATGACCTTTGGTGTAAACGACAGGACAGTCATAAAACAATCAGCATTCTCATGTCAGAAGCTGGGACAATACGATTAGAGCAGCTGGTGCATGTGTTTAGCGGAGGCAAGACTGCAATTCCCCTGATGTCAGGAAGTCGCCAGGTTCTTTTAGCAAACGAAAAAAAATATATATATTTCGAAGGCACAACTGTCTGAGAAGCTTAAAAGCCTTCATTCAGAAATTGGAAATGGTCGGCCTGGAAAGATTAGATCTCTTTATAAATGAGGGACTGTGGTCCCATGAGGTAGACCTTTTTGCCAAACCATGGACATGCTTACCGTGAGAACTACGCCTCCCTAGTCTAAAACCTTCTTTTTTCAGACAAGAGATATTTTGAGTCCCTGATTGGCTCCCCTCAGGACATGCAAAGCAGAGACTTGCTCCTCCAGCTTGAGAACCCCGATGCTGTCTCTGGATTGGCTTCCAGACCAGAAGAACAGTCAAGAGGGGAATATTCAATGAGTGGCAGTTCGATTGGTTTGTACAAAGTGGAGGCGGTTTTTCCCTGCTAATTCAGCGCACGTATGAGGCCTGATGGAAGGTGTTTGTGATTCTTTGGTTTCTTCATCTTCTGGTCCTCCCCTGGTACAGGACTTCAGATCTTTCCCTACTGTCTGAGACTGGGGTTCGACTAAGAGCCAGTGGCAGTTTCCAGCTGCACCTACTGTGTAACTGCATATCATCTCAGACATGTCGTGAATCATGAGGGTGAACTTATTCGTCCTGAGTCGGTCGTCTGACGTTTAACAGTCCCAGCATGCGCGATCGTGCCTGTCAGTCAAATTGGTGGGCCAAGAAGGCGAATGGATGCACCTCACACTGAAATCTGCCGGGATTTCAGGGCTCTGGTAGGAAATTTTCCCACATTCTAATGATCAGAACGCCAGTCCGCGTAGTTTTCAAGTTTTAGTGGACACGTCAGAACATTACGGCTGCCGCTGCGAGCCGCCCTCGCCCACAGTGTGTCGTTTTCTGCTGCTGCCTGAATCAAAGTGAAAGGGTAAACTATTGATGACCAGGCGTAGGGTTGTTAAATGATATTCACAGCTCCCTGTTCTTCGAGAACCATAGTTTGCGACGTACCTGGTCGTAGTTGATTCCATTTGAATAGAATTTGGCCTCACAGTGGATTCACGTACACAAAGTCTGATTGCAAAAACAGACATAATGTCTGATAGGATAGCAGCAATCAATGAATTTCACAATGCTACTTATAATCCGTCTTGATTGCAAAATTTTTATTCATGTGACCGGTTTCGGTTCATCTAGATCCATCTTCAGATCTGTAACGATAATGATACTGGTTTACTATTTCACGAATAAAACAAGTGGCCGTAGCGAACAGATATACGTGTAAGCACGTGATGAATACTTAAAAGAAGATAAGTAAGAGGCAAATGAAACAAATAGAAGTCAGGTAGCGGTTAAGAGGAACAACAAGAAAAATATGGTGTTCTCACTTACAGTGGAAGAATTACAGGTAAGATTGAAAGATGCGTTCTTAAATCCGACGTTAAAATAGGGTTCCGAATAAATAACACGCTAAAATTGAAGCTCCGGCACAAAATGTGTAATAGTGGGAATAAATTTCAGGATTCAGGTATATATAAGATCAAATGTAATGACTGCTGTAAACAATATATAGGGCAGACTGGTAGGAACTCACTCAGTCACGAACATTGAAAAAAATTTAGACGTCCTGCATAGAGCTCATAAGGGACGGTTTCTTAACATTTTGGAAGAAATTGAAATATACACCCACCAAAAGAAAGATCCGGATTTAATCCTCAACGAGCAAAGCAAGTTCAATCATAACGCCTATTTTAGTATTTATGACGACTTCCTAAGATGACAACTGTTGCGTGTGGAGGTCCAGGCCGAGGGATGAGAGATGGTGCGTGATGGAGAACCTGGAAGATGCGTGCAGCTCCTGGTGTCGTTGACGGGGCCATCCTGCGCGGCCCTCTTGCCCACGACGGTGGACGTCAGACAACTGAGCGGATCGCGTCACAACACCGAAACGGCGGGAACCACAGAAGCATACCTTGGTGGAAAACAAGTCTACGCCAGCGCCATAGATATATAAATCGCCCTATGTTTTTAGATCGTATAAAAATTATAATTTTACTTTGTTTTTTTTAATTTTGATAAGTACAGAATTATCAGGTACGTTCTGGTACATTTGATGTTGATTAGATAGGGAAAAAAATTTGCATTCCTGAAATAGTAAATTAGTATCATTATCATTACAGATCTGAAGATGGTTCTAGATGACCCGAAACCGGTCATACGAATAAAAATTTTGCAATCAAGACGGATTATTAGTAATATTGTAAAGTCTGATTGCTTTGTAAAAGGGATTAATTCAGGGGAGAATTTGTATAGCTTCCACCCCAATGAATGCTATGCCAATCAAGCACTATTCCTTTCCTGATTTATGTTTTTTTCTTGTAAGATTATCAGCTCGATTGTAGTTGTCAAAGGATGAATAAAATCTTGTCATTATTTTTGTAAACTTAAATACGCCACTGTTCTTATTCATAGTTCCGCCGCCATTCACTGTTTTTATTTTATTGTGATACATGGATACACCAGCAATTCAGAATGCAGTCGTACTAAATTAGTTAACTTGACGATTAGTTTAAGTTCTGAAAGTGACCACAGACTAAGGGAACAAAAATCCCATGAGTAAATTCACTAATTTCATTTATAGAAGTTAAGGGTGTAGCTCATAATTTGAAGATTTTTGAGAAGATAATATTTTTCTATATGTAAAGATAATAACATTTAGCGTCACTTGGAGATATATTTATGTTAAAGCAAGCGACGGCTTGCAATGTCAACTAAGTAGCTCCCACTATCCCCCAAGTCAAACGTTTCTGATAAGACTGAGGCAATGCTTTCGCCCGCTGCTGCAGCTTTCGTCATCAGGTGTAAGGCAGTTTCTTTCATTATCGGTTGACAGTTGGCAAGAAAGCGTTTTAGGTTAATAGAGAAGTTGTTGCTGTGTGCTTGCGGGAAGGCAGCATAGACTGCAAACTTGGGGGAATGGCGTGAATGCATTAATCGGCCATACTAAATATAAATCAAAGTTAGAAGGAGGTTGATAACCGTTCATCTTTGGTAATAACTTACAAGCGTCGGTTCGGCATCGAAAGGTTCCTTCTAGGAGGACCAAGTCTATGATCAGTGCCAGTCATCAGTATTTGTCGTTAAGCAGTCAAAGGAATGGCAGCTCTTAGTGAAATAGAGTAGACAAAAAATAATTCTCAAGGAATAGAGTAAAAAACATGGAGCATGCTATTACATCATCATCATCATCATCATCATTTATCATCATCATCATCATTTAAGACTGATTATGCCTTTCAGCGTTCAGTCTGGAGCATAGCCATCTTATAAAACTCCTCAATGATTCCCTATTCAGTGCTAACATTGGTGCCACTTCTGATGTTAAACCTATTACTTCAAAATCATTCTCAACCGAATCCAGGTACCTTCTCCTTGGTCTGCCCCGACTCCTCCTACCCTCTACTGCTGATCCCATGACTCTCTTGGGTAACCTTGCTTCTCCCATATGTGTAACATGACCCCACCATCTAAGCCTGTTCGCCCTGACTGCTACATCTATAAAGTTCATTCCCAGTTTTTCTTTGATTTCCTCATTGTGGACACCCTCCTGCCATTGTTCCCGTCTACTAGTACCTGCAATCATCCTAGCTACTTTCATATCCGTAACCTCAACCTTGTTGATATGGTAACCTGAATCCACCCAGCTTTCGCTCCCACACAACAAATTTGGTCGAAAGATTGAACGGTGCATAGATAGCTTAGTCTTGGTACTGACTTCCTTCTTTCAGAAGAGAGTAGATCGTAGCTGAGCGCTCACTGCATTAGCTTTGCTACACCTCGCTTCCAGTTCTTTTACTATGTTGCCATCCTGTGAGAATATGCATCCTAAGTACTTGAAACCGTCCACCTGTTCTAACTTTGTTCCTCCTATTTGGCACTCAATCCGTTTATATTTCTTTCCCACTGACATTACTCTCGTTTTGGAGATGCTAATCTTCGTACATAGTCCTTACATTTCTGATCTAGCTCTGAAATATTACTTTGCAAACTTTCAATCGAATCTGCCATCACAACTAAGTCATCCGCATATGCAACACTGCTTATTTTATGTTCACATATCTTAATCTCACCCAGCCAGTCTATTGTTTTCAACATATGATCCATAAATAATATGAACATCAGTGGAGACAGGTTGCAGCCTTGTCTTACCCCTGAAACCACTCGGAACCATGAACTCAATTTACCGTCAACTCTAACTGCTGCCTGACTATCCATGTAAAGACATTTAATTGCTTGCAAAAGTTTGCCTCCTATTCCATAATCTCGTAGAACAGACAATAACTTCCTCCTAGAAACCCGGTCATATGCCTTTTCTATATCTATAAAGCATAGATACAATTCCCTGTTCCATTCATAACACTTCTCCATTATTTGTCGCAAGCTAAATATCTGGTCCTGAAAACCTCTAAGAGGCCTAAACCCACACTGATTTTCATCCAATTGGTCCTCAACTAATACTCGCACTTTCGTTTCAACAATACCTGAGAAGATTTTACCCACAACGCTGATTAAAGACATACCCCAGGAGTTGTTACAATCTTTTCTGTTTCCATGTTTAAAAATTGGTGTGATTACTGCTTTTGTCCAGTCTGATGGAACCTGTCCCGACTCCCAGGCCATTTCAATTATCCTGTGTAGCCATTTAAGACCTGACATTCCACTGTATTTGATGAGTTCCGACTTAATTTCATCCACCCCAGCTGCTTTATTGCACTGCAATCTATTGACCAGATTCTCCACTTCCTCAAATGTGATCCTATTTCCATCTTCATTCCTATCCCATTCTACCCCGAAATCTGAAACATTACTGATCGTATTTTCACCTACATTGAGCAACTCTTCAAAATATTCCCACCATCTGCCCAAGGCATCCACAGGATTCACCAGCAGTTTTCCTGACCTGTCCAAAATACTTGTCATTTCCTTCTTACCTCCCTTTCGAAGACTGCTGATTACACTCCAGAATGGTTTTCCAGCAGCTTGACCCATAGTCTCCAACTTGTTTCCAAAGTCTTCTCAAGATTTCGTCTTGGATGCTGCAATTATCTGTTTGGGTTTGTTTCTTTCTTCAACATAACTATCTCTGTCTACCTGAGTTCTAGTATGTAGCCATTTTTGATACGCCTTCTTTTTCCTTTTACAGGCTGCCTTGACTGTGTCATTCCACCAAGCTGTTTGCTTCATCCTACTTTTACACACTACTGTTCCAAGGCATTCTTTAGCCACTTCTAGTACTGTGTCCCTGTACCTTGTCCATTCCTTTTCCAATGACTGTAATTGACTACATTCAACTAACTGGTACCTTTCTGAGATCGCTGTTACTAACTTGTGCCTGATTTCCTTATCCTGAAGTTTCTCCACTCTTATCCTCCTACATCTGGACCTGACCTCCTGCACTTTTGGCCTCACAATCCCAATTTCACTGCAGATTAAATAATGATCAGGGCCATCAAAGAATCCCCTGAATACACGTGTGTCCCTCACAGCCTTCCTGAATTCCTGATCTGTTATTATATAGTCAATGACAGATCTGGTTCCCCTGCCTTCCCAAGTATACCGGTGAATGTTCTTATGTTTAAAAAAGGAGTTTGTGATTACTAAGCCCATACTGGCACAAAAAACCAGGAGTTGTTTTCCGTTCCTGGTGGCCTCCATATCCTCTCCAAATGTACCCATAACCTTTTCACACCCTTCTGTTCGATTTCCAATCCTGTCATTAAAATCACCCATGAGGAGAACACTGTCCTTGTCCTTTACTCTAACAATTACATCACTGAGTGCCTCATAAAAACTATCCATCTTATCTTGATCTGCCCCTTCACAATGCGAATATACTGACGCAATCCTAATTTTCTTGCTAGACATTGTCAAATCTATCCACATCAGTCGTTCGTTTACATACCTTATTGCAACTACGCTGGGTTCCATTTCTTTCCTGATGTAAAGCCCTACACCCCATTGTGCTATTCCTGCTTTGACTCCTGACAGGTAGACCTTGTATTCTCCCACTTCCTCTTCTTTCTCACCCCTTACCCGAATGTCACTAACAGCTAAAACGTCCAGCCCCATCTTACTTGCAGCCTCTGCCAGCTCTACCTTCTTCCCAGAGTAGCCCCCATTGATATTAATAGCTCTCCATCTTATTACCATTTGTTTGCCAAGTCGTATCTTAGGAGTCCCTGGTTTGTCAGTTAGAGGTGGGACTCCGTCACCTCCAAAGGTCCGAGGCATTTTGCTCTAATTGTTGCCAGCATCATATTTAAAGTACCAGGGAAGCAGGTTGCTAGCCTTACTTGCCCTGAGTCCCATTGAGTTTTACCCTTAACTGTTGAGGGACTAACCGGTGGATTTGGTAGTCTTTACCGTATGAGCACAAAGGTGACCACGACTCAGAATATGTCCGAGATGCCCAGCCTTATTCCAAAGTAACTGGTATCCCGACTGTCGGGACCACTTACTTGGCCACTCATACGTTGCCCGTGGTTAATGAACTAGGACATGACTACAGGAACCCACACCATGAACCATGCTATTACATTTGTAGTAAATTTCAGGAGATGTTAAATTACATAAATACCATTCCTGTGAGATCCGAACACATGCTTTGTCTATAAAGACACCGTCACTAGTAAGATTCAAAATTCAGTTTTCCTTCCTTCTTTCAGTTATGCACGTGTAACAAAACAGAGTTGCTAAAAAGCAATTTAATGTATAGTGAGTGCATTAAATGTATTTGAAATGTGGAAATTTGTGGTAAGCTCTTATGGGACCGAACTGTTGAGGTCATCGGTCCCTAAGCTTACGCACTAATTAATCTAATTTAAACTAACTTACGATAACAACAACACACACACCCATGCCCTAGAGAGGACTCGAACCTCCGACGGGGGGATCCGCGCGAATCGTGACAAGACGCCCCAGACCGCACCGCTACCCCCCGCTGTTTAAATTTATTTGAGAGAGTAATAATAATACAATAAAGGTGCAAGCGGGCGCCATTTAAAACTGCAGGTTTGAATAAGATGTTATGATTCCTGTTTTTCCGAAGCGACTTTACGTGCAGCGCGCTCGCTTTGGGCGGTTTCGATAGTAGGGAAAGTCACCTTTTAAACGCACCTGACCTCTTTCGGCTTTGAGCTTCAGCACGGTTCGATTTTCGTTTTAGTGTACCACTGTCTATAGTCTAGGCCGAAGACTTAGAAGGCAACTTCCTATGAAAACCCGCAACACCACCAAATTATGTGTGCGACTGGAAAATTCAGCTTTAGAGGTGGTAATCATCTTCCAACACGTATTCTGAAGTGAAATTCTGTCAAAACCTGCTGTTTTGAATGATGGTTTGATATACAGGGTGAAGCAGAGGCAACGCATGTTTTTTGAACCGCTAGTACGCGGCGACGAGAGGGAGTATTCACTTTGAATGAATGTTTGGCAGACTGCCCATACAATGCAGTTTCATTCGCTATGGAGCGTTGGAGCATAGAGCATCGTGTATGTGTTTCTAAAGTACTGCTCGACGACAATGATTCCGTAGTCACAGTGCAACCTCTTTTCCGTCAAAATTTTAGACTTGGACGTCGAGGTGCAGTGCCTCATCGAAATATTGTACTCCGATGGGTTGCAGCGTTTGGAAGTACTGAATCTGTGGTGAAAAAGAAACCACCAGGTCTTCCCCGTTCGGTTCGTACGCCGAAACGGCAGTTCTTGCTGGTCCGAAACGATCGGCTGGACGACAGGCTGTAGCGCTGGGTATGTCACGTCGTTCGCTTCACCGCACGTTACATGATGATCTTAAGTTTCACCCGTACAAGATAATGATCGTCCATCAGCTTAGTGAAGTGGATTTTGTGCAGCGCAGAGAGTTTTGTCGCGTAATGGACGAAATTTTTACGGAAGATGCAGATGCTAGTCTTCATGAGTGATGAAACACATTTCATGTAGACGGTTACGTCAATGCTCAAAATTGTCAGTATTGGGCGCTGGAGAACCCACATGAATTACACCAAAACCTCTCCACAGTTTAAAAGTAACAGTGTGGTGCTGCATTTCAAAGATTGGGATGTTGGACTCTATTTTTTTGAAGAGGAAGGAACTGCCGTTACTGTGACATCAGCGAGCGACGTTAAAATGTTAAACAACTTTCTTCGTCCAGAACATGAAGGGCGTCAAGTGAACATGAGAGGGATATGGTTTCAGCAGGACGGTGCCACAGCTAACACGGCGAGAGCATCCATGGCTTGTGGTTCGACGGATGTTCCCAGCACGTGTTATTTCGAGATATGGTAATGTTTACTGGGCCCCTCGCTCACCCGGTTTGTCGATATGCGACTTCTATTTGTGGGGATATTGAAAAACCAAGGTCTACATGAACAAGCCTTGCACAATCGATGACTGAAGAATTCCATTCGTCAGGAAATTGAAGCCGTGCGGAATAAAATGTTGGAGAAAGCCATGCGTAACTTTCGGTAGAGGATCCAAATTTGTATTCAGTAAGAAGGACGTCATCTCCAAGACATTATTTTTCAAACCTAATTAAAGTATGTATATTTAAAAACTGCATAAAAAAATCTACCACTTAATGCTTGTTTTTATTATTTTCATCAAACCGTGTCCCAGTCATTCAATAGTGAAAAACATGCGTTTCCTCTGCTCGACCCTGTACATTGTTGTGTTGATCTCACGGGGGCATTAAGTGTTCAAATGTTTGAAAACCAAGTAGAAATTGCTAAAATGACTGAGAAGATGCCCAAGCCTTTTATTATGAAGAATTTTAAATTTGTATATCCCTATCTTCATCACTATTTGCTATTATCAATAACTTTCATTATGTTGGTCAAAGACTTAAGTGGAGCGGCCTTCAGCTTCGATAACAATATTCTTCCAGAGTCATTTGCAAAAATATCACTTAGCTTGTTAAGGAACAAATAGAGAGACTTGGATAATGTACCTTCTTTTGTCTTGTGGACTGCATATCATGGTAGAGGTCAGGGGTAATCAATTGTTCTCGCGCTAAGGTCTATATTAAAAATGATTAACAATCACCTAGAAAACTATGTGATATAAATAAATTCCTCATTTACAACATGCAGTATAAATCAGTTTTGCGACGAATTTTTCTACTTTTTCAAGTCCTAGCTGTACCTCAGAGCGAAGCCAGTGCAGATATTTCCTGCTACGTTGAATTCTCCACCAAGGTAAAGCTTTCGTTAACCTGTATGGAGCCATTACAAAGAACAAAAATCTGATCCCAACACAGATCGGTTAGAAGACTCATTACTTTTTATGTGAATCCTATAATTTTTGTCTTTATAAGCTTTACAAAACCTGCTCGACATTGGTCCTAAATCAAGTATATACATAACCAGCAGGCAGGAGCGGGAAAATGGAGCGACAGCTGTCACTGCACTATGCTGCATGAGTCACTAGCTGGGTACTTCCGGCGAGACGGAGGCAGTGGTTCCGGCGGCTGCGGCAGCGCTCGTCGTCAGGTGAGGCGTCACTCGACGCGCCAGCGCAGCGGGGTGTCCTGGTTGTCGAGCAGGCGGCTTTGCTCCACCAGGCGCCTGGAAGGCTGCTGCCCGCGCGCCATGCCGCGCAGATCCTGCTGCGCCCTGCGCCGGTCCGCCGCCTCCGCCATCTGCTTGCGCCGCGTCTCAGCGTCCGGCGTCGCGATGCCCTCGTTGCCCGCGCACCACTTGCAGCAGCACAGGCCCATGTGCTGTCACCCGCCAGCGCCACGGTGGCCTGTAAATAACAAACACCTCTTCAACGAGTTATTCACTTCAGCTGCTCCTTCTCAACAAGTAAAGGCTTGTTCGAAGTACCACCAGTGTTTCAGACGACGACTGCGCATAAAGTACAATGTTGCTGTTGTTGTGGTCTTCAGTCCTGAGACTGGATGATGCAGCTCTCCATCCTACTCTATCCTGTGCTAGCTTCTTCATCTCCCAGTACCTACTGCAGCCTACATCCTTCTGAATCTGCTTAGTGTATTCATCTCTTGGTTTCCCTCTACCATTTTTACCCTCCACGCTGCCGTCCAATGCTAAATTTGTGATCCCCTGATGCCTCAGAATGTGCCTTACCAACCGATCCCTTCTTCTAGTCAAGTTATGCCACAAACACCTCTTCTCCACAATTCTATTCAATACCTCCTCATTAGTTATGTGATCTACCCATCTAATCTTCAGCATTCTTCTGTAGCACCACATTTCGAAAGCTTCTATTCTCTTCTTGTCTAAACTATTTATCGTCCATGTTTCACTTCCATACATGGGTACACTCCATACAAATACTTTTAGAAACGACTTCCTGACACTTAAATCAATACTCGATGTTAACAAATTTCTCTTCTTCAGAAACACTTTCCTTGCCATTGCCAGTCTACATTTTATATCCTCTCTACTTCGACGATCATCAGTTATTTTATTCCCCAAATAGCAAAACTCCTTTACTACTTTATGTGTCTCATTCCCTAATCTAATTCCCTCAGCATCACCCGACTTAATTCGACTACATTCCATTATCTCCGTTTTGTTTTTGTTGATGTTCATCTTATCCCTCCTTCCAAGATACTGTCCATTCCGTCCATCTGCTCTTCCAAGTCCTTTGCTGTCTCTGACAGAATTACAATGTCATCGGTGAACCTCAAAGTTTTTATTTCTTCTCCATAGATTTTAATACCTACTCCGAACTTTTCTTTTGTTTCCTTTACTGCTTGCTCAATATACAGATTGAATAGCATCGGGGAGAGGCTGTCTCACTCACTTCCCAACCACTGCTTCCCTTTCATGTCCCTCGACTCTTATAACTGCCATCTGGTTTCTGTACAAATTCTAAATAGCCTTTCTCTCCCTGGATTTTACCCCTGCCACCTTCAGAATTTGCAAGAGAGTATACCAGTCAAAGTATAACACATACATAAAACGAAGACATATTAGTGGACACAGCATCTCTACAATTTTAAGCACCATTACGGGTGGCCAGTATGCCTCTACAGGGTGGTCCATTGATAGTGACCGGGCCAAATAGCTCACGACATAAACGTCAAACGAAAAAACTACAAAGAACGAAACTCGTCGAGCTTGAAGGGGGAAACCAGATGGCGCTATGGTTGGCCCGGTAGATGGGGCTGCCATAGGTCAAACGGATATCAACAGAGTTTTTTTTTTTAATAGCAACCCCCATTTTTATTACATATTCGTGTAGTGCGTAAAGAAATATGAACGTTTTAGTTGGGCCACTTTTTTCGCTTTGTGATAGATGGCGCTGTAACAGTCACAAACATATGGCTCACAATTTTACACGAACAGTTGGTAACAAGTAGGTTTTTTAAATTAAAATACAGAACGTAGGTACGTTCGAACATTTTATTTCGGTTGTTCCAATGTGATACATGTACGTTTGTGAACTTATCATTTCTGACAACGCATGATGTTACAGCGTGATTACCTGTAAATACCACATTAATGCAATAAATGCTCAAAATGAAGTCCGTCAACTTCATTGCATTTGGCAATACGTGCAACGACATTCCTCTCAACAGCGAATAGTTCGCCTTTCGTAATGTCCGCACATGCATTGACAATGCACTGATGCAGGCGTTGTCGGTGGATCACGATTGCAAATGTCCTTCAACTTTCCCCACAGAAAGAAAACCGGGGACGTCAGATCCGGTGAAAATGCGGGCCATAGTATGGTGCTTCGACGACCAATCCACCTGTCATGAAATATGCTGTTCAATACCGCTTCAACCGCACGCGAGCTATGTGCCGGACATCCATCATGTTGGAAGTACATCGCCATTCTGTCATGCAGTGAAATATCTTGTAGTAACATCGGTAGAACATTACGTAGGAAATCAGAAAACATTGCACCATTTAGATTGCCATCGATATAATGGGGGCCAATTATCCTTCCTCCCATAATGCCGCATCATACATTAACCCGCCAAGGTCGCTAATCTTCCACTTGTCGCAGCCATCGTGGATATTCCGTTGCCCAATAGTGCATATTACGCCGGTTTACGTTGCCGCTGTTGGTGAATGACGCTTCGTCGCTAAACAGAACGCGTGCAAAAAATCTGTCATCGTCCCGTAATTTCTCTTGTGCCCAGTGGCAGAACTGTACACGACGTTCAAAGTCGTCGTCATGCAATTCCTGGTGCATAGAAATATGGTACGGGTGCAATCGATGTTGATGTAGCATTCTCAACACCGGCGTTTTTAAGATTCCCGATTCTCGCGCAATTTGTCTCCTACTGATGTGCGAATTAGCCGCGACAGCAGCTAAAACACCTACTTGGATATCATCATTTGTTGCAGGTCGTAGTTGACGTTTCACATGTGGCTGAACACTTCCTGTATCCTTAAATAACGTAACTATCCGGCGATCGGTCCGCACACTTGGATGATGTCGTCCAGGATACCGAGCAGCATACATAACACACGCCCGTTGAGCATTTTGATCACAATAGCCATACATCAACACGATATCGACCTTTTACGCAATTGGTAAACGGTCCATTTTAACACGGATAATGTATCACGAAGCAAATACCGTCCGCACTGGCGGAATGTTACGTGATACCACGTACTTTTACGTTTGTGACTATTACAGCGCCATATATCACAAAGCGAAAAAAGTGACCCAACTAAAACATTCATATTTCTTTACGTACTACACGAATATGTAAAAAATGGTGGTATCTATTTAAAAAATGCAGTTGATATCCGTTTGACGTATGGCAGCGCCATCTAGAGGGCCAACCATAGCGCCATCTGGTTTCCCCCTTCAAGCTAGACGAGTTTCGTTTTTTGTAGTTTTTTCGTTTGATGCCTGTTTCGTGAGATATTTTACCCTGTCACTATCAGTGGACCACCCTGTATACCATTGACTCCCAGCAAACGTCAATACCTACACTCTAAGACAAAGAACACGCCGCACAACGAAGGGCTTATCCGAATGGCACAGAAACCGGCAAATGCGATGTACACGTACAGACAAACAGATTACAATTTCAGGAATATTGGATGATACACTCACGAGAAAGAGCTTCACAAATTGAACAAGTCTATTGGATCACTTCTCACCCTTACGCAAGCAATTATCAGGCCTAGCATTGATTTATAGAACTGTTGGATGTTCTCCTGAGCGATACAGTGCCAAACGCTCTCCAATTGGCGCGTTATACCGTCAAGTTCCCGAAATGTTCGGAGTGCCATGCCCATAATGCTCCAAACGTTCTCAGTTGTGGAGAGATTGGGCGACCTTGCTAACCAAGGTGGGGTTTGACAACTACGAAGACAAACAGTAGAAACTCTCGCCGCGTACGGGAGGACATTATCTTGCAGAAATGTAACTTCAGGATGGCTTGTCATAAAGGGCAACAAAACAGGGTGTAGGACATAGTCTACGCATCGCTATACTGTAATTGTGCTGTCGAAGACAACAAAGGAATCCTGCTATGAAAATAAATGGCACCTCAGACCACCACGATTGCTTCTAGCGCCATATGGCGGTCGACAGTCAGGTTGGGGTCCAACCACTGTCCAGAGGGTCTCCAGACACGTCTTCGGCCTGGAATCTCTTTGACTGAAGTAGAACTGCCTTCTGTGATGAGTATCGCTTCGAAATGAGCCTCGATAACTCGCGACCGCAGGTCTGTAGATGCCCTGGACAGTGGAGGTATACCAAGGTCAGGTCGCCGGATCTCTCCCCAATGGAAAACGTTTGGAGCATAACGTGCAGCACCCTCCGACCGTATAGGAATTTTGAGGATCTAACGCACACCAGTTGATCGGAATTTGGCTCGATATCTTTCAGGAGGACATACAACAAAATCTATCAACCAGTGCCAAGCCGAATAACTGCTTGCATAAGGGCCAGAGGTGGAGCAACGCGTTATGACTTGCTCAATTTATGAAACTGTTTCTCTTTAATAAATCACCCATTATTTCGGAAATTATAATCATTTGCTTGTCTGTAGATGTACATCACATCTACCGATTACCCTTCTAATTTGATTAGTCCTTCGTGGTATGTCGCTTTTCTTTTTGTCTTAGAGTGTATTTACAGTTCATAGAAGTAACTTACATGATTTTGCTGGATAGATATGATAGTAGCCTGTTTTGAAAATCTGTTTTTGGGATGTCTATCCGCAGGTGTGAACTAATTCGATGAGAGAACACTGAACGGATGATCTGTCTACGTGTTTTGACACGCCTGCTCTCTAGTGCGAATCTGCCGTGGCGGGTATAGCGAATTGAAACTGAAACTTGGAGAAATGGTCTGATGTGTGTCATATTTCTGCACGTCTTGTAGTTTTCGTGCAATCGTCTTCTCAAACCTTGGAGTTACACTGTTTGATTGAAAGCATCCAGACATCTACCACTGGACATTAATACAGATGGTGCCCGCACTTCATCTTTGTGAGGGCTTGAACGATACTGGGGACACTTTCAATGAGGTGTCTGGGCTCCTGGCATGGGGGGAATGGCAGCCCATTCTTCCTCAAGAGCCGAAACTAGGAAAGGCAAGGTTGTTGTACGCTAGTACATGGAGCGAAGTCCACATTCTGTCGCGTCCAAAAGGTGTTCCATTGGGTTCAGGACCCTGGGCAGACCAGTCCATTTGAAGAATATAATCGTCCACAGGTCACTGCCTCACCGATGCTGCTTTATGACAGGGGACATTCTCACACTCATAGAAATAATCAACGTCTCCAAACAGTTCCTCTACCGTTCGCAATGCACAGTGTTTTGAATCAGGTTAAGTGTCGCATAGCAGTGACTACAGAAATGTGTGGCCTATAAGAAGCTGCTCGACCACTGTACCCTATCTTTTTAACTCCCTACCCACAATCATTGTGCCACCTGGACTGCTGGTGGGATTTCGAATTTCACGAGTTATTCCTTTCGTTGATGGCATGCTATGTTTTACAATAACCGTCAGTAATGCTCGATTGTCCCTGCCCTGTCCGTGGTCGTCCTTTCACGTTTCCACTTCCAAATCGTATCACCAACAGTTGACTTGGACAACTTTGGAGGTGCTGAAGTTTCCCTTATGGATTTGCTGCTCAGGCGACATTCAATGTGGAGGCCACGTTCGAAGGCCTTGATCACTTTTGACCGAGTCCTGTTATTGCTTCTCTACTGACGACGTCACGCTCCCCGCCTCCTTTTATACTGGCGAGTACGCCTATCTTGTCATTTAGTGGTCGCTTTTGCGTTACGTAGGTGTGAACGGATACTTTTGATCAGATAACGGACATACGAATAACCACCTACAAGGATGAATCATCTAGAAATCAGTACCATCTCAATAAAACAACATTTAGAATACTATACTTTCTGAGATAGTAAATCATATCTCTGGTCTAGCAGACTTGCTACACCAAAGACACAGCTCAAGTAATTTATATCTCTGCCATCGTATGTACTCATACTCACTGACTCCGATTTCATAGAGGAAGACGAAATGTATCATTGTACCTAGGGATATTCTCTTAGCGAAAGGCGAATATTGGTTACGGGCGATTAAGTCGCCATTTTGTGTAAAGACAATACAAAAAAATGTTATATTCTAGCGAGCATTACAAACGGCACTAATCTTATTATTCTGTTATCCTGGAAATTTACTAATAATGGGGACTGATGTTACAGTGTAAATACCTCATATTGGTTCCAACGACGACAATAAAAGAGCGGATGCATAAAGAAAGAACATCATTGCAATATACCATATTTTTAAAAATAAATTGTTATCTTTAGTGCCAGATTTTCAATACCCTTCTGTAAGTGTTATGATTTTTTGTCAAAGTTAAAATTTCACAATTCCGCTTCATTGCGTGCCCAGGCAGAAGATTCATGACAGTAAATTTCCTGTTCTTGACGTTATCGAACTCCCATGTACACTTCAAGGCAGTCCGCATCCGGTAGCTGAGTGGTCAGCGCGACAGAATGTCAATCCTAAGGGCCCGGGTTCGATTCCCGGCTGGGTCGGAGATTTTCTAAACACAGGGAATGGGAGTTGTCTTGTCCTAATCATCATTATTTCAGCCCCATCGACGCGCAAGTCGCCGAAGTGGCGTCACATCGAAATACTTGCACCTGGCGAACGGTCTACCGGACGGGAGGCCCTAGTGACACGACATTTACGTTTACTTCAAGGGGGAAAAAAGACCTGAACCAAAAGGAGTATTTAACAGAAGGTAACGGAAACTACTGCATGTGATGTACATGTACAGACAAACAAATGATTGCAATTTCAGAAGAACAGGCTGATAACGCGTCGGTCCCCCTCCAGCGCTTATGCAAGCAGTCATTCCGCTTGGTATTGATTGATAGAGTTGTTAGATGTCCTCCTGAGAGACGTCATGCTAAATTCCGTCCAAGTAGTGCGTTAGATCGTCAAAAACCCGAGCTGGTTGAACGGCCCCGCTCATATGGTCCAATCGTTCACAATTTGAGCGAGATCCGGCGACCTTTCTTGGCAAAGGCAGGGTTTGGTAAGCACGAAGATAACCAGTACAAACTCTAGCCGTGTGCGGGCAGGCATTACCTTGCTGAAACGTAAATACAGGATGGCTTATCATGAAGAGCAACAAAATGGGGCTTACAACATCATCAACGTACCTCTCTGCTGTAAGTGTACCGCGGTGACAACAAAAGGCGTCCTGCTATAAAATGAAATGGCACCCCACACCATCACTCCTGCTGCCGGACCGTATGGCAGGCGACATTCAGGTTGGTATCCCACCGCTGTCTGGGGCGTCTCCAGACATTTCTTCGCTAGTCGTCGGGGCTCAGTTCGAAGCAGGACTCATGACTTAACACAATTCTACTCCAGTCAATAATATTCCAGGTCGAATGTGCCCGACAGCATTGCAAAGGGGCTTGTTGATGTACAAAGCCTATGTTAGCTGTCGCAAGGGGTTCCAAGAGCTAAGCCTCCTTTCTTTGAGCCGCATATTAACGGTCGTTGTGACCAATGAAGCACCAGTTGCATTTCGGATCGATGATAATGATGAATCGGGGCCTGTGAGTGCATCTGTGACGATTGCTCGGTCCTCAAATAAATTCGTCTTTCTAAATCCACCGCTTTCTTCTTGGCGCTGTGTTCGGCAATGGTTCATACATTCCTGCCAACATCGTCGAATAGTGGCGTCGCTCATATTGAAATATCGAGCGATCCGCCGATTACTCCAACTGGCTTATACGGTCTCAAATGTTGACACCTGGGTACATAGTTAACTCGCTTGACTGTGCAGCTGAGTACAAGAAATGAAATTCGCAAAGAGTTTATGCCCTGGTATCGACACGTGTCATGTTTATTATCCTTGCCAACTGCCCGGCGAAACAGATTTGCAGCATCACACATTCATCCATTAGCCACAGAAGTTAACAGTTTTGCATTTCCCTTCGATACCTGTATGAATGTCAGTTTGTGATCAATTTCCATAACTCTTTCGTGATGCGTAGCTTTTTTTTCTTAGAGTGCATAAAACAGTTTCAAATTGCTGATTAATTTACAAATGGGTTAATGTGTTAAACATTTGATGGTAATCATATATGCTAGAAGAAGTTCAGAAAAGAATCGAACATATATCGAAGTTTGTTGGCTGTTGCTAAGCGCTCTTGTTATCAAACACTAGATGTGTATTTTCTGTGTTATTTACACTACTTTTTAAACAAAAGATAGTTCCAGCATGAAATTTTCACCCTGCAGCGGAGTGTGCGCTGATATGAAACTTCCTGGTAGATTAAAACTGTGTGCCGGAGCGAAACTCGAACTCGGGACCTTTGCCTGTCGCGGGCAAGCGCTCTATCAACTGAGCCACCCAAATACGACACAGGCCCCCTCCTCACAGCTTTAATTCCAAACTTCGCAGAAGCTCTTCTGCATACCTTGCGGAACTAGCACTCCTGGAAGAAAGGTCCCGAGTTCGAGTCTCGGTTCGGCACACAGTTTTAATCTGCCAGGAAGTTTCAAAAGATAGTTGTTCATGTACCTCACTGTTTAATACTTCATATCTTCTGAAATATCTGTTGTAAACTGATATAATTTTGCAGGTGAATTCAGTGGTATATGCAGATATTGATAGCAAAAATGAGTTGTGCACAATATTAGAAGTAAAGAAGTAATAAAATAAAACGCCATGCATGATGCGGTAGTTTTTCTGCATGAACAGTGAAAATAATAAGTATTTTTTTCCTTATTGTGGGAGGCGTCAGCGAGAAAATGTTTCTTAAAGGTTTGAAATTCTGTATAAAGGCTGTTGACAAGTCAGTACGTGTTGTCATTCTCAAATACTGGATGAATATAGTCTGGGTATTTGCGCGCCTTCACTTACGGTGCGATAACACAGACAAAGAGTTTCTAACTGTAATACTTGTCTTCATGCGTTAAACTTGTAATGTAAGATTATACTTCAAAAACGACAGTATTTTAAATTTTTAGGTTCGGTCAACAGTTACTGAAAATAAAAAGTTTGTTGCTTCTGGAAGTCGTTAGATTGGCAACCTGCTACTGGAACCGTGCACCAAGAGGGATGAACCAGGCTAGCCATACAGTAATGTAGATTGAAAGAATTAGGAATATTAGAGTTTGTACCTCTTTCATTTTGTGAACAGTTCACGATACCGAAACGAAGTCGTAGTACGTAGTGGACACGTAATATTGTTGCTTGTTTAATCCACGTAGCTTTTGTATCATCCTGGATGGTGAAGCAAGTGTTTTTTTATGATAATATATGCAGCAGGGCTGACAGTCTCATGGCTGAGGAGTTCTAAACTACAGACATACGCATACAGTACACGAAAGGTCGTGAACAGAGCGTGCATGGGTGACATAACGTTGCTAATATTAGAGTTGAAACTTTTGCAAAAGTATTCGAGTAACGTGTTGAAATTGAAAAACAAGGCGTCCAGAATGGGCTATTGCGGTGTAAACACCACCACGTTGGGTTTCCACGCCCGATTGCCTTGTTGTATGAAGACCTTTCATTGAATCAAGCCTTTCCACACTCTACTTGTCTCCACAAAAACTGCTCACTTAAACACGAGTACGTACATACATTTGAAATAGTTTTCCTAAGCTCCTTCCGGCATGCTAGAAGTTAGGAAATAGTTCCAGTCCCATCAGTCGTAGCTGACTTTGTGCCTCTTTCGTAGAAAATAAAGCGAAGAGGAACTATGTTTAATCTTACTACTGTGGGCCTATCTTGTTGCTGGGTACAACGGCGGAACGTGGCATGAGACCCATTTTTCCAGTGTTTACACAGCAACAGCTGGTCCCGACGTCCTAATCTTTCATTTTTTGTAAATTTTTTTTCGACTTTATGTGCAAAGTTTGAACGTCAGCTTTTATAAGCGTTACATTACGGTACTCCCTTTTCTAGAGAGGCTGACAATAAAAGCCAAATGAATTAAACATGTAACAAAATTAGATGCCCATCTGCGTAATAACGTTTTCCGAAAACCTCGTTTCGATATCTTGAACGGTTCGCGAAATAAAAGAGGTACAAAAATGGTTCAAATGGCTCTGAGCACTATGGGACTCAACTGCTGAGGTCATTAGTCCCCTAGAACTTAGAACTAGTTAAACCTAACTAACCTAAGGACATCACAAACATCCATGCCCGAGGCAGGATTCGAACCTGCGACAGTAGCGGTCTTGCGGTTCCAGACTGCAGCGCCTTTAACCGCACGGCCACTTCGGCCGGCAAAAGAGGTACAATCTTGAAGTTATTCCCTAAGCAAACACTAATGAAATACATCATAATCAATTCATCAAAGTGTGTGGTGAGTGCTGATTTCCACAGCTACAACAATAGAGAAAATGTTATTTACTACTCATTACTCAATACGTGGTTCAAAAACGGAATTCAAAATGCAGCAACAAATGTCTTTGATAGTTTACCACATAATATAGAGTATCTGGCTGCAAGCAAATCAAAATTTAAATCTAACGTAAAATCATTTCTACTGCTCAGTTTTTTCTCATTCACAGATAAGTATTTAATTAAAAATTGATACCAAGTGTCCTAAAGAAAACAGTCTTCAGTGTAATGGAAAAATGTAATGGAACATTATAATCGTATGTGAAACAAAACTTTATTAAAGTAAAAGACTTTTAATGCCTAAAAAAAAGTAAAAAACTTTTAATGTCTAGACCGCAATTTTCCTAATACAATTGAGGTGCGATAACTAGTTCCGTTTGTTATCTTCAACCATCTTCAGACTGTTCAAAACGTAAAAAAATGGTGAATATGAATTGGAAAGCATCATTAGCTGTAGTCAAGCAGTGACTTGCATTCGTAAATACCAAGACAGTGACAGTATATAGATTAAAAACATCACCGTGAGCATGAACCATGGACCTTGCCGTTGGTGGGGAGGCTTGCGTGCCTCAGCGATACAGATAGCCGTACCGTAGGTGCAACCACAACGGAGGGGTATCTGTTGAGAGGCCAGACAAACGTGTGGTTTCTGAAGAGGGGCAGCAGCCTTTTCAGTAGTTGCAAGGGCAACAGTCTGGATGATTGACTGATCTGGCATTCTAACAATAACCAAAACGGCCTTGCTGTGCTGGTACTGCGAACGGCTGAAAGCAAGGGGAAACTACAGCCGTAATTTTTCCCGAGGGCATGCAGCTTTACTGTATGGTTAAATGATGATGGCGTCCTCTTGGGTAAAATATTCCGGAGGTAAAATAGTCCCCCATTCGGATCTCCGGGCGGGGACTACTCAAGAGGATGTCGTTAGCAGGAGAAAGAAAACTGGCGTTCTACGGATCGGAGCGTGGAATGTCAGATCCCTTAATCGGGCAGGTAGGTTAGAAAATTTAAAAAGGGAAATGGATAGGTTGAAGTTAGATATAGTGGGAATTCGTGAGGTTCGGTGGCAGGAGGAACAAGACTTCTGGTCAGGTGACTACAGGGTTATAAACACAAAATCAAATAGGGGTAATGCAGGAGTAGGTTTAATAATGAATAGGAAAATAGGAATGCGGGTAAGCTACTACAAACAGCACAGTGAACGCATTATTGTGGCCAAGATAGATACGAAGCCCACACCTACTACAGTAGTACAAGTTTATATGCCAACTAGCTCTGCAGATGACGAAGAAATTGAAGAAATGTATGATGAAATAAAAGAAATTATTCAGATAGTGAAGGGAGACGAAAATTTAATAGTCATGAGTGACTGGAATCCGAGTGTAGGAAAAGGGAGAGAAGAAAACATAGTCGGTGAATATGGATTGGGGCTAAGAAATGAAAGAGGAAGCCGCCTGGTAGAATTTTGCACAGAGCACAATATAATCATAGCTAACACTTGGTTTAAGAATCATGAAAGAAGGTTGCATACATGGAAGAACCCTGGAGATACTAAAAGGTATCAGATAGATTCCACACTCCTGGAAATGGAAAAAAGAACACATTGACACCGGTGTGTCAGACCCACCATACTTGCTCCGGACACTGCGAGAGGGCTGTACAAGCAATGATCACACGCACGGCACAGCGGACACACCAGGAACCGCGGTGTTGGCCGTCGAATGGCGCTAGCTGCGCAGCATTTGTGCACCGCCGCCGTCAGTGTCAGCCAGTTTGCCGTGGCATACGGAGCTCCATCGCAGTCTTTAACACTGGTAGCATGCCGCGACAGCGTGGACGTGAACCGTATGTGCAGTTGACGGACTTTGAGCGAGGGCGTATAATGGACATGCGGGAGGCCGGGTGGACGTACCGCCGAATTGCTCAACACGTGGGGCGTGAGGTCTCCACAGTACATCGATGTTGTCGCCAGTGGTCGGCGGAAGGTGCACGTGCCCGTCGACCTGGGACCGGACCGCAGCGACGCACGGATGCACGCCAAGACCGTAGGATCCTACGCAGTGCCGTAGGGGACCGCACCGCCACTTCCCAGCAAATTAGGGACACTGTTGCTCCTGGGGTATCGGCGAGGACCATTCGCAACCGTCTCCATGAAGCTGGGCTACGGTCCCGCACACCGTTAGGCCGTCTTCCGCTCACGCCCCAACACCATGCAGCCCGCCTCCAGTGGTGTCGCGACAGGCGTGAATGAAGGGACGAATGGAGACGTGTCGTCTTCAGCGATGAGAGTCGCTTCTGCCTTGGTGCCAATGATGGTCGTATGCGTGTTTGGCGCCGTGCAGGTGAGCGCCACAATCAGAACTGCATACGACCGAGGCACACAGGGCCAACACCCGGCATCATGGTGTGGGGAGCGATCTCCTACACTGGCCGTACACCACTGGTGATCGTCGAGGGGACATTGAATAGTGCACGGTACATCCAAACCGTCATCGAACCCATCGTTCTACCATTCCTAGACCGGCAAGGGAACTTGCTGTTCCAACAGGACAATGCACGTCCGCATGTATCCGTGCCACCCAACGTGCTCTAGAAGGTGTAAGTCAACTACCCTGGACAGCAAGATCTCCGGATCTGTCCCCCATTGAGCATGTTTGGGACTGGATGAAGCGTCGTCTCACGTGGTCTGCACGTCCAGCACGAACGCTGGTCCAACTGAGGCGCCAGGTGGAAATGGCATGGCAAGCCGTTCCACAGGACTACATCCAGCATCTCTACGATCGTCTCCATGGGAGAATAGCAGCCTGCATTGCTGCGAAAGGTGGATATACACTGTACTAGTGCCGACATTGTGCATGCTCTGTTGCCTGTGTCTATGTGCCTGTGGTTCTGTCAGTGTGATCATGTGATGTATCTGACCCCAGGAATGTGTCAATAAAGTTTCCCTTCCTGGGACAATGAATTCACGGTGTTCTTATTTCAATTTCCAGGAGTGTATAATGGTAAGACAGAGATTTAATAACCAGGTTTTAAATTGTAAGACATTTCCAGGGGCAGATGTGGACTCTGACCACAATCTATTGGTTATGACCTATAGATTAAAACTGAAGAAACTGCAAAAAGGTGGGACTTTAAGGAGATGGGACCTGGAAAAACTGAAAGAACCAGAGGTTGTACAGAGTTTCAGGGAGAGCATAAGGGAGCAATTGACAGGAATGGGGGAAAGAAATACAGTAGAAGAAGAATGGGTAGCTTTGAGGGATGAAGTAGTGAAGGCAGCAGAGTATCAAGTAGGTAAAAAGACGAGGGCTTGTAGAAATCCTTGGGTAACAGAAGAAATATTGAATTTAATTGATGAAAGGAGAAAATATAAAAATGCAGTAAATGAAGCAGGCAAAAAGGAATACAAACGTCTCAAAAATGAGATCGACAGGAAGTGCAAAATGGCTAAGCAGGGATGGCTAGAGGACAAATGTAAGGATATAGAGGCTTATCTCACTAGGGGTAAGATAGATACTGCCTACAGGAAAATTAAAGAGACCTTTGAAGATGAGAGAACGACTTGTATGAATATCAAGAGCTCAGATGGAAACCCAGTTCTAAGCAAAGAAGGGAAAGCAGAAAGGTGGAAGGAGTATATAGAGGGTCTATACAAGGGCGATGTGCTTGAGGACAATATTATGGAAATGGAAGAGGATGTAGATGAAGATGAAATGGGATATACGATAATGCGTGAAGAGTTTGACAGAGCACTGAAAGACCTGAGTCGAAACAAGGCCCCCGGAGTAGACAACATTCCATTGGAACTACTGACGGCCTTGGGAGAGCCAGTCCTGACAAAACTCTACCATCTGGTGAGCAAGATGTATGAAACAGGCGAAATACCCTCAGACTTCAAGAAGAATATAATAATTCCAATCCCAAAGAAAGCGGGTGTTGACAGATGTGAAAATTACCGAACTATCAGTTTAATAAGTCACAGCTGCAAAATACTAACACGAATTCTTTACAGACGAATGGAAAAACTAGTAGAAGCCAACCTCGGGGAAGATCGGTTTGGATTCCGTAGAAACACTGGAACACGTGAGGCAATACTGACCTTACGTCTTATCTTAGAAGAAAGATTAAGGAAAGACAAACCTACGTTTCTAGCATTTGTAGACTTAGAGAAAGCTTTTGACAATGTTGACTGGAATACTCTCTTTGAAATTCTAAAGGTGGCAGGTGTAAAATACAGGGAGCGAAAGGCTATTTACAATTTGTACAGAAACCAGATGGCAGTTATAAGAGTCGAGGGACATGAAAGGGAAGCAGTGGTTGGGAAGGGAGTATGACAGGGTTGTAGCCTCTCCCCGATGTTGTTCAATCTGTATACTGAGCAAGCAGTAAAGGAAACAAAAGAAAAATTCGGAGTAGGTATTAAAATCCATGGAGAAGAAATAAAAACTTTGAGGTTCGCTGATGACATTGTAATTCTGTCAGAGACAGCAAAGGACTTGGAAGAGCAGTTGAATGGAATGGACAGTGTCTTGAAAGGAGGATATAAGATGAACATCAACAAAAGCAAAACGAAGATAATGGAATGTAGTCGAATTAAGTCGGGTGATGCTGAGGGAATTAGATTAGGAAATGAGACACTTAAAGTAGTAAAGGAGTTTTGCTATTTGGGGAGCAAAATAACTGATGATGGTCGAAGTAGAGAGGATATAAAATGTAGACTGGCAATGGCAAGGAAAGCTTTTCTGAAGAAGAGAAATTTGTTAACATCGAGTATAGATTTAAGTGTCAGGAAGTCATTTCTGAAAGTATTTGTATGGCGTGTAGCCATGTATGGAAGTGAAACATGGACGATAAGTAGTTTGGACAAGAAGAGAATAGATGCATTCGAAATGTGGTGCTACAGAAGAATGCTGAAGATTAGATGGATAGATCACATAACTAATGAGGAAGTATTGAATAGGATTGGGGAGAAGAGAAGTTTGTGGCACAACTTGACCAGAAGACGGGATCGGTTGGTAGGACATGTTCTGAGGCATCAAGGGATCACCAATTTAGTATTGGAGGGCAGCGTGGAGGGTAAAAATCGTAGAGGGAGACCAAGAGATGAATACACTAAGCAGATTCAGAAGCATGTAGATTGCAGTAGGTACTGGGAGATGAAGAAGCTTGCACAGGATAGAGTAGCATGGAGAGCTGCATCAAACCAGTCTCAGGACTGAAGACCACAACAACAACAACAACCGTGAGCAAGCCACGCTGTAGACCGTAATGTCGCAGGATGACGGTACTCATGAAGGAAAATGTACAGGTTGCATGAGTAAAAGCTGCATCACAAGCTTATTATTTGCAATTGTACAGCAGATACTATAGCGAGACCAATAAATGCAACGGTTCCAAAAATTATCAGCTTTTGTTTATACTATTCTCATATTAACACCCGCTGTACAGCTGCGAATAATGAGCTTTTGATGCAACTTTCAGTCATGCAATATGGACATTTTCCTTCATTATTACCTTCATCCTCCGAGATTACGGTCTACACCCGGGCTTGTCGACAGTGATGTTTTTAAACTTTATACTGTCACTGTCTTGGTATTTAAGAATGCACGTCACTGCCTGACTGTAGCTAATGATGCTTTCCAATGCATATTCATCACTTTTTTACGCTTTGAATGGTCTGAAGATGGTTAAAGATAGCAACCGAAACTAGTCATCGTATTTTAATTGCAATAGGAAAATTGCGGTCTAGACATTTAAGGTTTTTCACTTTACGTTTGTTTTATTTCATAAACTACATTAAGATCGCCGTCCCCCCCATTACAATGACAAGCTTCACTAATTTTATAATGGATTATGTAATTAATTGACTGTCTATAGAGTCGAGTATGCACTGGCAACTACTGAGAATCTATTTTGTCTACTTCTTTATGAGAAGGCCTTGAGAAAATATTTGTCATATTACATTATTTATTGATAGGAATTATGTCATACATGTTAGACAGTTTGATTCCAAACCACACTTATAGAGCATTTGCAATCTCAAATATAATCTCTGTGGATTCAGATCACGGCCAACATCCTGTTGCTGTATTTTGTGGTTTATCTACAGCTATCGAACTTGTGGACCATGACACTTCAGTAGAGATACTCGCCACTATTGAGTTAGGAAACCACTGTTTAGCAGGATTACGTCATACCTTGACGACAATCTACAGAAAACTACTAAAACAAAGGAAATATCTATCACTATTCTAAAGTATAAGTCACGGTGTACCAGAGACAGTATACAGGAACGTATCCTGTTCTTTATAACCCAGCTCTCCACAACATACTGTATCGGCACTTGTTCTTGCAAATGATATTTTCGAGTTCAGATCAGGTAAGAACCTAATCTGCGGTTTGAGCTTTCTTAGGAGAAATGTGTTAGGGCAAACCATTAAAATTAAAGGGAAACTCAAATCATCTGGGATCTGTTGAAAATTAAAATAATCAAGGTTAGCTTCAGCACTTCAAATTGGAAGATAATACAAAACTAGTCAATATTAATATCACGTCTCAAAACCGAAAATTTTAGTCTGAAACGTTTGTTGGTACGTTACTCTGTGATGCTAATATCTTGAAAAACAACTTAATGGTGCTGACATATTAAACAAAACTTTAAAAGAAACAAACAAAAGAGTGCATAAAGAGAGAATCAGTAAAGAAAAAAACAAAGGGTGTAATAAAACAGGCATATGGAACAACCACAACCCGACTGCCAACACAAAAAACCGTAAAAAGGAGATACAAATCAATTATATTATCACTAACAAAAGAGACAATGGAAATATAACAGCAAACATGAGCTACAAACAGTGTACATAAATAAAAAAAAAAAAACAAGGAATACATCAATGCTGACGTTATCCGAACACTGAAAGGAATCAAGCTACACGATTACAGACAAATATAAAATAATACTCACTTACCCACAAACAAAAACACAGAGATATCCACAAGTACCAACATTCAACTAAACGAAACTAAACTCCGAACATGCCTTGGAAGGCCCAACGGTACCGATCGGCCGCCGTGTCATCTTCAGCCTACAGGCGTCACTGGATGCGGATATGGAGGGGCATGTGGTCAGCACACCGCTCTCCCGGCCTTATGGCAGTATAGGAGACCGGAGCCGCTACTTCTCAATCAAGTAGCTTCTCAGTTTGCCTCACAAGGGTTGAGTGTACCCCGCTTGCCAACAGCGCTTGGCACCCATCCAAGTGCTAGCCTATCCCGACAGCGCTTAACTCCGGTTATGTGACGGCAACCGGTGTTACCACTGCGGAAGGCCGTTGGCACTAACATTCAACATCCAAAAAAAAATAAAAAATACGAATACATTTTAGCATTGTAGCTAGTAAGAAACTTCAGGAATATCTCATTCTATTACATGCCGTAATATGTCAAAATGCTACTTACGAAACAGAAAGTTATATAACAATATGGAACACAAGGGAACTAAGAGAATAAACAGAGAAAGGGTGTGCAAATCATCCTAACTGTGAGAGCACTGCAAATCACAGAAAAAAGAAACATTACACAGTTAGGTGCACACAGAACAAAAACAGAAATTGCCATGAGCTCAGAGTGACAATAAAATAGAATTACTTTCAGTTTCATAATGAATAACATATGACAAATGGTGGGACCCCATAAACCCCCGATATCAGTAAAAATGTCCAATATATTCAAAAAACATTTAGAAAACAAAATCTCTGAAAAAGTAGTAACACAGGAACATACAAAAGCATAAAGAAACAAAGGAAAGAATAGATAAACATTCCACAGAAATAACACAGCACACTTGAACACATGTTAGCTGAGATGGTGGAGAAGAAACAAATGATCTGTCTTGACACAGTAAGGACAAATAAAATCGATAATTACTGTTTCGACAAAGAGAGAGAATCTGCAGGCATGTAATAAAACTAAATATACGCTGCATCCAGTCATCTCTGAAACCATAACAAGCTGCACTGAGTCTCATTTTCTGTAGAGTAAATGCGACACGACACAACAAGAGATATTATGAGAAGGATACGAAAATGACGTAACAAACAGCTGTGAACAATGGTTATGACACACAAGCAGGCTTGTACAATCGATCGTTCATGAAAGTGAATATCTGACATGGTGAGGCAGCGGTAACCAGTAGCCTTACCTCGATCACTGCCAGGACCAGATGCCACTGAATACAAGAGGCTGGTTCTTTCACCGTCACAGCCTGACACTATACTTCCACCCTATAGCTTGATTCCCCGCTGCCGCCTACAACTCAGCAACGGGAAACAAACGGCTAGCAAATCGGAATATTCACGTATTAGCAGACAACGGGTTTTAATAAAAGAAATGAACATGACAGAGGAAAAATGCTGAGCAGAAAGAGAGGGAGCACAATGACAAGAGTTCCATCAACCTAGCGCAATAATTATCCAGACATATGAAAAAAATACTGGTAAAGTCTCAAATAACAAGGATTTTAAAATATGTAAAAAAATTGCCACATACAATCTCTGTTACTGTACAAAACAGATACTGCATTCTACTGATTCGTGGAAATTATTTACCATAAGAACTATTCACAAATGTAAATTATGGTTTGTTTCTACCACAAACAATGTAGTCGGTTCTACAATCGTCATTCATTATTGACCATAACTAATCTAAGGAATTTAAAAACATTGGATACACTGGATTCTATTTTCACAAAGCTCTGAGCTTCTGAAGTTGTTCGACAGAGCACAGGTGAGCCTGGAAAACTTGAGAATTTTCATGGAGACGAAACTCTCGTTATCGGTTCGTTATCTGGCTTGGCCACGAGATCCATCCCTTGATCTGTAGTGGTTTCAGCGGCGAGGAAAAACTAATATATTCGCGACACAGTTGCTAACACTAACGTTCTGAAATCAGTGGCTGAATCCTTGAATTGATTTTCTGTGCTACCCAAAACCTGATACACATGTGCACTGGTCTGTATCAGCAAACAGTCCAAAACAGACGACCTAAGCTCATGGTTACTCTACAAATGCTTTCTGTCCATAACAACTTGCCTTCAGCCCGATCTACCTCGTACAAAGCGCAGGCATAGAGTGCGATCGATGCTAGGTGCACTCAGTTACATCAGCCTAGCCTTCTTTTTAAAAAAAAATAGAAAAAAAGAAACACCTCTAATGTGCAGGCTGCCAATCCTGCAACGGCGATGGCGTCCACCCCACCCCTCCAGTTATAAACTGGGCTAGGGAGCCACTGTTGTAGCTGCATCTGTTGCAACTACTGAAAGTGAGGTATAGAAGTCGCAGTTAAGTTCCCACGATTAAGTGGACAATTGCTGCTTTTTTTGGTTGCTTTCTTGCAGATTTTAATTAATTATTCAGTGACTAATGGCATCGAATCGAAACTTTGGACAGCGATTTCTGTACCTGGGGATGTTACTGAAAGATTAATGCAATAAGATTAGTTCGGTAAAATTCGACTATAAAATTTAACTGAATCTAGCCTAGTTAAAATATCCTAATTTGAATTATATGCCTAAATTTCATTATTTTTTCAGTTAACTGATATTATTATCGATAGATTTATTTGTAACATTTTTAAAAGATAGCTCTCAATATTTGAGATGCTACAACTGCCCCTATGAAAAAGACATGAGAGAATAATTTACCAGTTACTTAATTCTAACGCAACAATATATATGTATAAAACAAAAAACGCGGACAGATACAAAAAAAATTAAATGCACTACACAAAGTGTAAGAATTTATCTACTGTTTCTTAATAAGGCTCTCTTACTCGTTGTCATGAATCAAGCCAAGAATACACGTCCTGATTTTCTAGCACCCTAGAAACACAAGACACAAATCTTCAAGAGTATGCACAGAAATAAGTTGGGTAGACTGTCGCGGCAGTTGGCACTTTCATGGGCCGACCAAATGAGTAGGCAGAACAATGTGGCGGTTTTTGATGTCATCCCAGTCACCCGCACCTTCAGCCATGTCGACCGTAGTTGCCTCTGACAGCAGCTGCGGGCGACGACATCAGTCCAGTCTCTGATGTCGAAACCTTCCTCTAGAAAAGCTGTCAACTTTTTATAGTCAGTCAGCTATATGCGACATAATTCTTTGCAGAGTCAGTCAGAAAAATGTCTCACTACCCCTGTCATTGCTAGAGGCAACTGGGATATTTTCATGTTGAGGGAGACTTTTTTCCATCCTCCCTCGAATTTTGACAGACAATTGAGACAGTTATTTTCATCGACGTTCTGCCCCCCTTACTACGTAAACTTGAATTCAAACTATCTCCTTCGTTTTCTTTTTTCTTCCCTCTCTCTCCTTACTCTGCACTTACTCTTCACAACAGCAATTTCCGTACAGCAACCTGCAACTGGGGGACCAACATCCACAAGCTATCTCAAGCTAGTATTAAATATTCTGAAAAAAATATGCGCTCACTCATTATGACCATCTCTTCTATCATTTAGAAATAAAACCAGTGATATCTCTTACGTATACATCTGCTTCAGTCTACTGCAGTTTACATCACATACACACATCAAAAAAGTTTTGCATCACTTCGGTTCCGAGAGTTCCGGAATCTGCACAGAAAATTGGAATAGATATCAACATAAACGTCATTTCCGCCCTTTTAATTGCTCATGAAAACAAAAAAAATGAATGTTGAAATGTGTGTAAAATCTTATGGGACTTAACTGCTAAGGTCATCAGTCCCTAAGCTTACACACTACTTAATCTAAATTATCCTAAGGACATACACACACATCCATGCCCAAAGGAGGACTCGAACCTCTGCCGGGACCAGCCGCACAGTCCATGACTGCAGCGCTTTGGACCGCTCGGCTAATCCCGCGCGGCCATGAAAACCACACATTGCATGCTGTATCACCATACAGCGAGACCTTCAGAAGTGGTGGTCCTGATTGTTGTACACACCGGTACTTCTGACACCCAGTAGCACGTCCTCTTGCATTGACGCATGCCTGTATTCGTCGTGGTATTCTATCCACAAGTCATCAAGGCACTGTTGGTGCAGATTATCCCATCCTCAACGGCGATTCGGCGTGGATCCCTCAGAGTGGTTGGTGGGTCACGTCATCCATAAAAGAGCTCTTTTCAATCTATCCCCGGCATGTTCGATAGGGTTCGTGCCTGGAGAACGATGTTAATTGTCCTCCATGAAGACGAATGCCTCGCCAATATGCTGCCGATTTGTTGCACTATCGGTTGGCGGTTGGCGTTCAGGTATCGTACAGCCGTTACGGCACCTTCCATGACCACCAGCGGCGTCGTCGGCCCCACGTAATGCCACCCCAAACCAGCAGGGAATCTCCGCCTTGCTGGACAGTGTGACTAAGGCGTTCAGCCTGACAGGGGTGGCTCTAAAGACGTCTCCGACAACACTCATCGGAGAAGAGAACGTGATGCCAACCCTGAGCGGTCCATTCCGCATGTTGTTGGGCCCATCTGTACCGCGCTGCATGGTGTTGTGGTTGTAAAGGTGGACCTCGCCATGACATTGGGAGTGAAACTACGCGTCAGCAGCCTATTGCGCACAGTTTGAGTCTTAACACGACGTCCTGTGGCTGCACGAAAAGCATTATTCAACATGGGAGCGTTGCTGTCAGGGTTCTTCCGAGCCATAATCCATAGGTAGCGGTCGTCCACTGCAGTAGTAACCCTTGGTTGGTCTGAGCGAGGCATGTCATCGGCAGTTCCTGTCTCTTTGTATCTCTTCCATGTCCGAACAACATCGCTTTGATTCACTCCGAGACGCCTGAACACTTACCTTGTTGAGAGTCCTTCCTGGCACAAAGCAACAATGCAGGCGGGATCGAACCGCGGTATTGACCGTCTAGGCATGGTTGAATTACAAACAACACGAGCCGTGTAGATCCTTCATGTTGGAATGACTGGAACTGATCGGCTGTCGGACTCCCTCCGTCTAATAGGTGCTGCTCATGCATGGTTGTTTACATCTTTGGGCGGGTTTAGTGACATTTCTGAACAGTCAAAGAGACTGTGTCTGTGACACAATATCCACAACCTTCAGGAGTTCTGGGAACTGGGGTGATGTAAAATTGTTTGATGTGTAATAGAGCTAAGCATGCTTAACTATGCCTGGCTATATTTCTGTAGTTTTTAACCTGGATGACACTTGACGGCCACTTATTGTTCAACTCCATTTTACCATATTAATTAATTTCCCCAAGCAATACAGGTTGACTTAGTTGTCATATTTAGCCCATAACCCAAACACTTTACAGTTACCATTATCAGAGATGTTAATACTACTGAAATTACAGCTCTCCATGCTAGTCTATCCTCTTCACCTGTAACCTATATCCATTTGCACCTAATTATTGTATTGCTCTCTTTGTCTTCCTTTAGAGTTTTACCTCTCCCACATTACACTTTAGTACTGAACTGATGATCCCTTGAAGACTCAGAATGTCTTATCAGCCAGTCCCTTCTTTTAATCAAGTTATGCCACAAATTTCATTTTCCCCCCAGCTACGATGTGCCTCCTGGTTAGTTACGCGATCTACCCGTCTAATCTTCAGCACTATTCTATAGACCACACTTCAAAAGCTTCTATTCTCTTCCTGCCTGAACCGTTCATCGTCCACGTTTCACTTCTGTACAAGGCTACACTACTAAGAAACACCATCAGAAAATACTTCCTGACGCCCACATTTAAATTCCATGTAAACAATTTCTCTTCCTCAGCAACGATTTTCTTCCCGTAGGCAGTCTACATTTCATATCCTCGCTGCTTCGGCTATGATCAGTTATTTTACTGCCCAAACTGCAAAATTCATCTACTACTTTTAGTATCTTGTTTCCTAATCTAATTCACACAGCATCACTTGATGCAATTTGACTACATTCCATTACCTTTGTTTTGCTTTTGTTGAGGTTCATCTTATATCCTCCTTTCAAGATACTGTCCACTCCATTCAATTGCTTTTCAAAGTTATTTGTTGTCTCTGACAGAAATACAATCTCATCAGCAAACCTCAAAGTTTTTATTTCTTATCCCTGAATTTTAATTCCCTTTCCAAATATCTCCTTGGTTTCCTTTACTGCTTGTTCGTTGTACAGGCTTATAGCATTGGAGATAGGCTACGAATCTGCCTCACTCCCTTCGTAACCATTGCTTCACTTTCTTGCCCTTCCACGCTTCTAACGCTGCCTGATTTCTGTACAAGTTATAAATAACCTTTCAGTCTCTATGTTTCACCCTTCCTATCTTTAGAATAAAAAAGGTATATTCCAGTCAACATTATAACTCTGCCTGATTTCTGTACAAGTTATTTATAACCTTTATTATTATTTATAACCTTTCGCTCCCTGCATTTTATCCCTGCTCTCTTCAGTGTTGCAAAGAGTGTATTCCAGTCAACATTGTCATAAGGTTTCTCCAAGACTACAACTGCTATAAACATAGCTTTGCCTTTCCTTAATCTATCTTCTAACAGAAGTTGTAGGGTCGGTATTGCCTCGCGTGTTCTTCCATTTCTCTAGAATCCAAACTGATCTTTCCTGAGCGCAGCTTCTACGAGTCCTTCCATTCTTCTCTAAATAATTTGTATCAGTATTTTGCAACCATGGCCTAATATTAAACTGATAGTTCAAGTTATATTCACACCTGTCAGCTTCTTTCTTCGAAATTGGAATTATTACTTTCTTCTTGAAGTCTGAGGATATTTCGCCTGTCTCATACATCTTGCACACCAAATGGAAGAGTTTTAACTTGGCTGGCTCTTCCAAGGTTATCAGTGGTTCAGACACAATGTCGTATGCTCCCAGGCCCTTGTTTCGTCCCGACCAGCTCTATAATATTGCCTTCATCTCCCTTGTATAGAAACTCTGTAAGGTAGCTTACAAAATCCTCGTACTTGGACATTGCTCGTCATTCTGAGATTGACAGAGAAAATGGAGAAGATACAAAGCAGAGCAGTGCGTTTCAGTTTGTAAATGCGAAACCTGCAACAGATTCGTTCTGTATCATCGTGTGGTTTACTGTTAAAGTTTTGTAAGCGAACGTTCCTGAAAGAGTCAACAAATATATCACGCGAAAAGACAGCGAAGGTAAAATTAGAGACATTTGAGTTCACACAGAGGCTTACCAACAATCTTCCTTCTCGCGAACCTTTCGCGACTAGAACAGGAGGGAAGAGATTAGTTGTTAACGTCCTATCGAGAACGAGCTCGTTAGAAACGGAGCACAAGCTCGGAGTAGAGAAGGACTGGGAAGAAAAGTGGCCATGCTGTTTCGAAGGAACTATCCCGGAATTTGCCTTAAACCATTTAGGGAAATCACGGAAAACCTAAATCAAGATGGCTGGACGCGTGTTTGAGCCGTCGTCCTCCCGAATGGAGCGTAGCGTGTTAATCACCGCGCTATGCCGGTCGACTAGAACAGAAAAAGGAAAAAACGACAATCGTAAACAAAATACCCTTCGACACACACCGTAAGTTGGCTTACGGAATGTAGACGCAGATGTAGATGTAAATGTAGATGCATATATGACGTACTAAATCGATTTCATTTATTATGTAGCTTATGTAATAGCTAAGATTGTAGGGCAAGAAAACACAACCAAAGTGCAGTTTACATGCCGATGGGTAGGAACAGGGAACACCTATAAGGCTTTGCAGATTACTTCGTGCAGTGGTTCAAATGGTTCAAATGGCTCTGAGCACTATGGGACTCAACATCTTAGGTCATAAGTCCCCTAGAACTTAGAACTACTTAAACCTAACTAACCTAAGGACATCACACACACCCATGCCCGAGGCAGGATTCGAACCTGCGACCGTAGCAGTCCCGCGGTTCCAGACTGCAGCGCCAGAACCGCACGGCCACCGCGGCCGGCACTTCGTGCAGTGCATCACTGATATACGTGGGTCTAGGTTTCCTCAAAACGATGGAGGCCCAGCTCACTTTTCGTCTAGATAGCTTTAACTTTTGTAAGTGGCTGGTCTCGTTTCCACTTGAATCATCCTCAGATATGATTCTATTGGTTACAGAAGCGGTCCGTCTAACTTATCAGCAAAATTTACATGCAAAGTCACAGGAACCTGTTCTGAGAATGGTTGTTGTGGAAGCGAAATCGGAAAATTTTAAAAAACTAAAAATCTTTCTTACATCAGGTGATGACGAATCTTCTGCGAGGGAAATATGTCAGCGTTTGCAAACGTGGCATAGCTTGCAGTGAATACCTACGTCAGACGTAATGTGAAAGTGAACAGGAAGAAGAACTGTTTCGCGTCCAGTTCGTTCAGCTGATCTAATCGCACTTGAGTTCTTGTTGTAGGGTCGTATGAAAAGCCTTGCTGTCGAGACAACTACGGAGACTAAAGAGGATCTCCTGGAAAGAATCATTGCTGCCGCTGACCGTTCGAGCAACACGACCGAACATGGGGCTTTGATGCTGTACCTGAATAGAAGCAGAGGGACGTATTTTTGACTAACTGTTGTGAATGAGGCACCTTATACACGCTGTGCACATAAATGAAATTATTTTTAATTTCGTCTACTTGTAGTTTTGCAATCGTCAGTATACCAATCGAACATTTTAAACTTTCTCATTTACGCTAGTTCCTTTAGCTCAGTCGCTGAACTGCTGGAGGTCCCTATCTCAAGCTGATATGTTTTCCTTTCACTATTATCCCTGAAGTTTGTATTATCATTATGAAAACACCCTGTACATGCCTTCCACACTTTACACAAACTGCCAGCTTTAAATATTCCGAATTTGACAGCCGATTGAAGAATAGAAAGCCTAGAAACCAAGCAAAAAATGTGCAGATACTGTATTAGACTGACACATATATTTTTCGTCATTGTCTGTAATATGTCCCGTATTGTTAACTGGTGACAGCTATTCTAGATGTCAAACCCATTGTCACAGACCGGAGTTTCACACCATTGTGGTTCATTAAAATAAAAAACCTCTGCATCGTTGAGGAAATGGCACAATTACTATATAAATCAGCCGCAGGAACTATTCCAGTCTTATAGTACTGGTTGTATGTATTTAGTTTCCAGATTAATTATTGATATTTTACGATAGAAAATACTTAGGAACGGAAAACTAGAAAGAATCTTTTTACGGTAGTAGTATGAATGTTGCCGTCAACAATGTTGTGGGCTTCGAGTTATAACTGTAATTTTTTCATGGAATCCAAGAGTTATTCGCGTAACGATAGTCACTCTACATTAGTGCAAAAGCATTAACTTACCTGCTCTGAGCACACAATTAAATATTTTTGGACCAAGGTGGATGCAGCGCACTTCTGAAACTTGTGAGTCTTCAGTCGGCCAAATTTATTACAGTGGACTTGGGCTTGTAACCCCAGCGGCCCAATAACTTGAGTGTAATTGCAGCGCGACACCTTAGCTACTTATTCATCCAAAATTCTATTGAAAAAGTAGACTTTTATCATAAAAATATCCAATAGTACTCAACACGTACGGAAATAACAACACTACGCCTCCCATCGCACAGCTGTTTATTCCTGAAAAAATATGTCTTTGAAAACAATTGCGAGCACAGAATCAGATAACACTCGCTTCACAACACTTCGCGGAAACGTGACCTCATTTTCACGTCACACGCAATACGACGACGCGTCATCGGCTGTAGACATTCGTTAGCGTTCGATACGGGCCTCCCACAAGACTGCATGCGCGGGTACCGGGAATCTATTAAAATACGTCATTCTTGGTATGATTTATTGTAATTATTGCTGTAACACAATGTAATATAATGATTTATCGACGGTTGATGCTTTCATATAAGAGCGCTCTCTCAGAAGTGAGTTATTATCATCAATAATTGACAAATTAAGCATGAAAGACGCTTGACTTATAATTTGCAGTTTGAATTTTCAAAGCAAAAGAGCACTGAAAGTTTGTCACAAACACGTCTCCATTGTCATTCAATGTCACATCAACGACATAAGCCTTAAAGATAGAATGTAATAACCAAGGCAGGAGATAAATAACACAGAATTAAGTTGTTGAATAATGGGTAATGTCGTTGTTTGTGCAATCGAGAGCGGTGGATTCGCATCCTGTCATATACAACTTTTGTTCCATGTTAGAGTTGTTAACTCGTTCTGGGACTTTTTTATGAACGTAATACAAGTCTGTTCTGCAACATTCAATGTTATTTGCACTCGGCTTGATCTGAGAACGAAGAATGAAATAAATACTTAGCAATTTCCAAGTATGTGGTTAGGCAGGTACCAAAGAGGACAGCTTAAATTGCTGCGACTGAAACAAGCAACAAAAAGATTCATATTCTCCCTTCTCACAAATATTTGGCTATTCATTTCCGAATATGTGGAGCGTTCCAAGTACGTGGTTAGGCAGGATCCTAAGAGGACAGATTAAATTGCTGCGAGTGAAACGAGGAGCATTAACATTCATACTACCCTTGTCACAAATATTTCGCTGTTTATCTATGAATTTGTGACTATTTCCGAGGGTGTGGTTAGACAAGAACCTAAGAGCACAGCTTAAATTACTGTGACTGAAAGGAGCAACAATAAAATTCATATTCTTCTATCTCACATTTGGCTCTTTATTTCCGAATATCTGTCGCCTTTCGTGTGTGTGGTTAGGCAGAAACCTAAGAGGGCGGTTGAAATTGCTGCGAGTGAAACGAACAGTAGTAACATTCACATTCTTGTCACAGATTTTTCACTGTTTATTTACGACTATGTGGCGACTTTTGAGTGTGTGGATAGGCAGGAACCTAAGAGGACAGTTTAATTGCTCCGAGTGAAACTAGGAACGTTAACATTCATATTCTCCCTTGTTACAAAAATTTCGCTGTTTATTCACGAAGGTGTAACGATTTCCTAATCTGTGGTTAAGCAAGAATCTAAGGGTACAACTTAAATTTCTGCGACTGAAACAATCAAAACTAAAATTCTGCGCGGTGTAGCCGCGCGGTCTAGGCGCCTGCCATGGTTCTCGCAACTCCCCCTGTCGGAGGCTCGAGTCCTCCCTCGGACATGGGTGTGTGTCTTGTCCTTAGCGTAAGTTAGTTAGCGTAAGTAGTTAGTAAGTAAGTTTTTAGTTGTCAAAATGACGTCACGTCTGTGGGAAGTACTGTGAAACGAGCATTACCCCACTGAATCCGGTGTGAAACACGGTGCCAAAGGACTGCCATCTTTGGTTTCGTTTCAGTTTTAAACCAGATATTGTCATTCACATTTCTACCACAATCTGAGTTTCTACTATGCCACCAGTGATCTGTATTCAACACGATTTGTGACAAAAATATTGTTGCTCAGTTCAGTTGCAGCAATTTAAGCTGCCTCTTAGGTTCTTGCTTAACCACTCACTCCGAAATCGCCACATATTCGGAATAAAACATCCACATATTTATTTCAGCCTTCGTTCTCTAGTCAGGCGAAAATATTAAATAACATCGGACATCGCAGAACATATTTGTATAAATTCATAAGGAAGTCCCAAAATGTGTTAATAACACTAACATAAGAAAAATATTACGAGTAGCATGTAGCAGGATGCGAACCTACAACTTTTAGCTCAGTACACCACATTACCCGTTCCACTACGGCTAGTCGTTTCATTTTTGTCTTATGCCTCCGTATCTTGAAGGGTTATATAGTTGGTGAGTTATTAACTGACATTTAATGACAAGTGTGAAGTGTTTGTGATACATTTTCAATGCGCTGTTGCTTTGAAACGGTGTACTGTGTGTTAAAATACAAAGCAGCTAAATATGCCAGTATGAATATGACGCCTGCTGTATCGATTGTCGATTTGCCACATCGATTGTCAAAAATACGTTACGTTTGTAGAAAGTGTTAAGAGACAAGTGTTACCAATAATAACATCGTATATTGTTTGCATGCATTAGTTGTCTATTACATTTTGAGTATTTTGCGCAATGCGGGGAGTTGTAGTTCGACAACTGAGAAATGAATAAAAGATAGTAAGAAACTTCCCTGGTGAAAAAGATAAAGTTAGATCGAATGTGTCTTTTTATATCAATATGTGTGGATTGAAACTTCCCATAATTAGCGTAGCTTTCGGTTATTTTAGTACGCCCATCTATTTAAGATGAAAAGACTATCAGATTGTTGCAGGGAAGTACATCATTCGCTGTTATAGTATCTCCCACTTCCCCCCTCCGCCCCATATCTTTATTTATTACTTATCCATTGCAACGTAAACAAAACGCTACACTGTATAGGTCTACATCTAACATGTCATACATTGGTTTCCATAAGTAAACGGAAATTTTCAAAAACAATGATAAGTAAGTAAAGCTAAGTGTAGGATATGAAGCAAGCTAGTCAAAGCGTGGAACACATTTCAGTATTTAAATAAAACCTAAAACCACATTTTGATACAAATAATTTACTTTTGATCTTAGAACATGTGTCAAATGGTTCTGTTGTGAACAGCACAAATGCCATCAACACGGAAAATGTGCTTACCAGAAGCAACAATGCAGCCCGTGGTATGGTCAGCAATGTATGTGATGCATAACGGAGGGAACGCTTGATATACGTCTCCGAAGTATGTACGACGTTTTCCTTTGTACTACCACATGTACAAACAAAATTTTTAGAAGTACCGTAGTCAACTTAGCACCACCCTTTTACACAAAGAAAAGCTCTCATGCCTACGAGGATAACAGGATAATAAAAACGAACACTGCCTGAAGGAATTAAAACGGTACATGTAATAAAAATATATAATTAAACGTCCCGTAGAAGATCATTAGATGATGTTTGGTTTGTGGGGCGCTCAACTGCGCGGTTATCAGCGTCCGTACAAATTCAACAACCTTTACTCAGCCCAATCTCGCCACTTTCATAAATGACGATGAAATGATGCCGGCCGGTGTGCCCGAGCAGCTCTAGGCACTTCAGTCTGGAGCCGCGTGACCGCTACGATCGCAGGTTCGATTCGTGCCTCGGGCATGGATGTGTGTGATGTCCTTACGTTAGTCAGGTTTAAGTAGTTCTATGGGACTGATGACCTCATATGTTAAGTCCAATAGTGCTCAGAGCCATTTGGACCATTTTGGATGAAATGATGAAGACAACACAAACACCCAGCCATCTCGAGGCAGGTGAAAATCTCTGACCCCGCTGGGAATCGAATCCGGGACCCCGTGATCGGGAAGCGAGAACGCAACCGCGAGACCACGAGCTGCGGACTAAGATCATTAGAGAAAGAGCGGAAGGTCGGAGCTGGACAAGGATGGGACAGGAAATCGTCTGTGTACTCAAAGGAACTAACCTGGCATTAACCAGAAGCTGTTTAAGGGAATCACGGAAAACCTACATCTAGTTGGACGGACGGGGATTTGAACCGTCGTCCTCCGAATACAAACCAAGTGTGCCACCCATCTCCACTCTTACTCGGCTGCATACAGAAAACATAAGCAGGCTGAGGCGCTGAGGTGCTATTGTTTTGCTTGTTATTTTGCATATTTTTCTTTGTGCATCAGTGGTGTGGCAGCAACATTCTTAGAGTTTAGAGTCAGCTGCTTTCTGTTTACTGCCAATCTGTTGTTTTTGTGAATTTTCTCTACTTTATGGAAACCACTGTGCTTTAATAAGACGGAAGAAGCGGTAAAACAATATCAAATATAAGTTTACCCGGGACGAAAATCGTGGACTTACTCATTGTCCTGTCTTATTAAATTCTCTTTCTCCCCTGTCTCTTTCTTCCATTGTGTGTATCTGTGTGTGTGTTTGTGTGTGTGTGTGTGTGTGTGTGTGTTTGTGTGTGTGTGTGGAAGGACGAAAATTCAATCGCCGTTTTCATTTGGGGTTGTCATTTAAAGTTGACAGTTGTCCTTTTTTTCTTGGAAAGGGCATCCTTTAATCAGCATTCGCATCGTCACTCCTTTTCTGATATGGCAATGTCCTTTATATACATTTATACACATCTTTTGAGTCATCAGTCTTCTGACTGGTTTGATGCGGTCCGCGACGACTTCCTCTCCTGTGCCAATTTCTCATCTTGGAATAGCAACTGCAACCTTACGGAAGTTATTTCCTAATGTCTTATCAGATACACTATCAACCTGCTCCTTCTTCTTGTCAGTATTTCCCACATATTTCTTTTCTCGACGATTCTGTGGACAGCCTCCTCATTCCTTACGTTATCAGTCCACCTAATTTTCAACATTCTTTTGTAGCACCACATCTCAAACGCTTCGAGTCTCCTCTTTTCCCTTTTTCCCACTGCCCATGTGTCACTATCATACAATACTGTGCTCCACATATAAATTTTTAGAAATGTCTTCCTCAAATTATACAAAATATGATCAAAAGTATCCCCCCCCCTCCCCAGATGTCACTCCAATCGGACCCGCCAGTATAAAAGGAGGCAGGAGCGAGTACTGTGAAGTCAGCAGAGAAGCAGTTATAGCACAACAGATCAGTCAGCAAAGCTCAGTTACTTTGGACGTGGGCTAGTCATTGGATGTCACCAGAGTAACAAATCCATCAATATAGTTTCAAGCCTTCTAAAACTGCCCAAGTCAACTACTGGTGATGTGACTGTGAAGCGGGAAATCGAAAGAATAACCATAGCTAAATCAAGACTAAGCAGACCTCATTTACTGACGAGCAGGAACCGTCAAGCACGGCGGAGAGTGGTCGTAAAAAATGGCATGGCAAAAGCCGGAGGAATTATCAGAGGTCCGAAGCGCTACCAAGCTGTCCACATAGCGTAGCCAGTTAAAAAGAATTTGGTTCAGTGGTCGAGCAACTCCTCACAAGCCATACACACCTGTAGTGAAAACTAAGCTACGCTTGAGCTGGTGTAGAAAGCGATGCCACTGGACATCGCACGATTGGAAACAAGTAATTTGGAATCATCAATCGCGCCCTACACTGTGTCATTGGGAGGGGTTCGGGTTTTGCGAATGCCTGGATAGCGTTAGCTGCCAGCTGCGTAGTGCCAACAGTGAAGTCTGGGGGAGGTGGGGCTACGATATGGAGCAGTGCGTCTTGATTAGGATGTGGTCCCCTTATTGTGCTTAAGGAAACACATACCGCGCATGAATAGGAACACATTTATGTACCAGTGTTAAGCAACGCTACTGAACGGTGTATGGCTGGAAACGAGTTATTTGCGGTGATGAATCACGCTATACTCTGTGGAAATCCGATGGAAGGATTTGGCGACTACTCAAGACAACGTTACCCGCCATCACGTGCAGTGCCAACAGTGAAGTATGGAGGAGATGATTTTAAGGTATGGGGGTGTTTCCCGTTATCAGGGTGTGATATCCTCACTGTGCTTAAGGAAGCATATGAACACATTGTTCTGTGTACTGCGGACAGTAGAAGATCATTTCGGAGACGGTGACTGTTTGTACCAGCATGACAATGCACCCTGTCATTAAGCAATATGTTTAAGGGAAAGGGTGTAGACAATAATATTTATGAAATGGAATGGCCTATCTCGATCCTGTGGAACGTCGACTTCGCTCGAGACGCATGCTTCTAACATCACTACATTGCGGCTCTTGGGGAAGAACGGGCTGCCAAACCTCCTCAGACAATCAGACAGCTCATTAAAAGTGTACCTGCAGAATTCAAGTCGTTATAATGGCTAAGGGTGGGTACACTACATATTACTGTCCACTAATAGATGTCTGGATACTTCTGATCAGATTGTGTATATCTGACTAGCCTGATCGAAGCCTAGATACGGACATCCTTGATTCCTGAATTTCACAAAAGCGAGTACCAATAACCTCAGCATTCTCCCGGTGCAGCCAATTGGCGATCGCGAGCACATAGCATCGGGTTGTGTTTGGTCCGTGTTCACTCGCGCTTCGTCAATTGTCGGGCTTTAAGTGAATCATCAAAGTAAGTAAACGCGCTCTCCATTCCTCGCCCACTAATCGTTGTTTACATTTGTTGTTTGTCTATGGTGAAGTAGTACGACAAGGCGAAATAAAATCTCTTGCAGCTGAATTGTTGTAAGTTGACAGTTGGTAGTTCCACTTGGTAATCCCTTCATCATTCCCTCTCCTACATGGATTTTTCGCATTTCCACTATTTTGACTCGACAGACTTGGTAACCCTACATCCATTACTTTCTTGCCTGCTGTAACTTGCCAACGCCTAGATTCTGCACCATACGCAGACAGGCTGTAGAAACTGATACGGTCCCACTGGCTATACATATCGACAATATATCCAGTTGCAGGTCCGTTTTTCACTTTCCTGTCCATGACTATCTCGGAACTAACACCACCTAGATTAGTTTAAACATGAACTAAGGCACAAACTGTGTGGTGTCACAGCCAGACACCACACTTGCTAGGTGGTAGCTTAAATCGGCCGCGGTCCATTTACTACATGTCGGACCCGCGTGTCGCCACTGTGTGATCGCAGACCGAGCGCCACCACAAGGCAGGTCTCGAGTTACGGAATAGCACTCGGCCCCAGTTGTACGACGACTTTGCTAGCGACTACACTGACGAAGCCTTCTCTCATTTGCCGAGAGACAGTTAGAATAGCCTTCAGCTAAGTCCATGGCTACGACCTAGCAAGGCGCCATTATCCTTACATAGTTTGATAGTTATCGTATGAGATGTCTCATCCAGAATGCTGTATTCACATCAAAGAATAAAAGATAAGTATTCGAGGAGCTGCATACTTTTCTTATGAGAATTCACTACTTATCCTGTTCCAGAATTCACGCCCGTCTGCGTTAGATAGCGTGCATTTCGGCCGCCTCTATCTACAAGGTGATGGCACATTTACCAACACATCAAACTGTTTGAAAAATAGCAAACCGTCACTTACCATTGGCTCCAAGTTCCAATATGACCACTCTGCGTAGGCTTGTGTGCCGAAAAAATTTTTGTCGGAATCTGCAACTTTGTTTCAGTTCAGACTGCCTATCTAACAGCTTCCAGAGGCAATAAAATTTTAATTTGCAATATTTTGTGTAATTATTAACCGAATATGAAATTTAAAATGCTGTTAATCTACACAGTAAGAATCTTCCGTTAAAATTTTAACATGATTAGACAAGTATTACAGTTAGAAACTGTTTGTTTTCCTTGAGGCAGCCTAACAGAAGACGCGCAAATATGCTAGCTTTAAACATCCAGTATTTGAGAATGAGAGCGCTTAGTGACTTCCTACAAACTTTCCACATAATTTCAAGTTTTTATGAAACTTTTTTTCGTTGATACCCCCCACCCCCCAAAATAATTAAAGAAAAAAACTTTATCGCTTACTGCATTTTGGCTGTTCATACTGTAAGCCTTCAGCATTAGATATGACGTTTTAATTTATTATTTCTGTACTATGACTTTATTCGCAACACAGTTTGTAGACAGATCCACGTATATTATTGAATTGCAATATTATATCTTTGCGCGACTCATAGTTCAGGTCATATGATGTCATAAACATTCAGATGCTTGAAAAATTGCTTTTGCTTAAAATGGATCTCAGATTACATTATTCCAGTGTTTCAGAACGAGAGCACTTAGATATTTACAACAAATTTTAAGCATAATTGAAAGCCTTTTAGTCCCGTATATGGTTAACGTCAAATATTTCATTTTTAAGGCAATCAGTCGTTTGAAACTGTTTTATACATGGTAGTTCGATACTTTCAATTGTTTTCTTTATTTATTCAGCCTGATCTGATTAGGGCCATCAGGCCCCCTCTTGCATCGGACCAGAATTTCACACGTACAGTACCTTTTCGACATCATTGTTACCTAAGAAATAATTTCAATATGACAAATAGTATTAAAATGATTTGAGTGTCTATAGCGACAATGAGAGTCAGTAATGTTGACTATGAACTAATAAAGTTAATGCTGGCAGTACTTTTGCTATTGCTGCCATTAATAATTATAGCAGTAAATAACAATAATAATAATAAGCATGAAAAGTCACATAATAATAATACTAACAATAATAATGATAACAATAATAGTGACGATAATAACCATAATAATATGGACAGATATAAAAAGAATTTATAGGTGTACAAAATAGAGCTTTTTTGATATAGCGACTTCTGCAGAAAGGAAATTTAAGGAGATTGTACCAGCTAAGAATACTGGGGAATGATGAAGATCTGGTCGGAAATAAGGATGTACAGGGGCAGTGGTAATCATTATTGTTGCTTTAGTAGATATGTCACTAACTGTCTTTTGTGGCTGGAGATGTAATTCATTTCTCTATATAATGCAGCAAGTTATTCCACAGTGGGGATTCCTGCTACTGAGAAAGACTTCGAGAAAGTGGCTGAACTGTGGAGAAAGGATTTTTCTCTGATAAGGCTCATGTTTCTGCCATATTCTTCAGACAAGAGATTTAAGGTAGAGAACAGATATGAGGAACAGTGTACGTTTCTAAGACAATAAAGAAGACAGAGGTTATGGAAAGCTGGGCTTGTCTGCACGCAGACAAGACAGCTGTGCATATGATGGTGAAATATGATCAAAGAGTCGAACATAAAAGATATAACGAACACATGCGTTCTTAACCAGATCCTGGTACCATGAGCAATACTGAGAAAGACCTTGCAGTATAAATTCTCTGTAATCAATAGTTTAAAGTAAAAGTATTTGTACGAGCTTCTTAATCAGGTCAAGTAGAAAGAGCCTTTTATATTTTTGCAGGCCTGCACATTCCAGTTTATATTTTCATCTGTTATTACTCCCAGACTCTTTGCTGAGGAGAAAAGTTAATATTTGTCCCACTTACATTTAAAGGTGGTAGGTATTCCGGATATTTCACGCTAATGAGCCTAGGATGACCAACCAGCACCAATTGAGTTTTGCTGGTTTACCAAAAATCAGCAGTAGTTTCAACACTTCGTAAAGAGAGCGCGGCTATATTGTATGCTACATTTTCTTGCTGTGTCTTCTCACACGCATAATCATCTTGTGAATGTTGCAGTTCTTTCCGTGCTTATCACTCTAACAATCAATTTCATCCAAACCCAGCTAAAATCCAACTTTGTGCGTTTCATCTCAACCACAGTCAGGCACGTCGCAAATTTACCCTCACATGGCAAGGTATACAATTAGCTAATACGACCCACAGGAAATACCTGGGAGCCGCTCTAGAGCGTACCCTGACGCACAAGCAGTGATGTGAGAGTACGAGAATGAAGGTGGAAGCCACAAATAGTATCCTCCGCAAGATCAGGGGTATTGCGTGGGGTTCTCGACCACAAACCCTGAGAACGACGGCAACAGCAACATGTTACAGTGCTGCAGACAACGCGTGCCCAGACTGGTACAGCAAACAAAATTGAGAAGACACCACACAAAACGTGTAGGCTTGTTACAGGTGTTTGAAACCTATGCCACTTGTAGAAGTTTCATCAAGACAATCTCAGTGTTGCAAACATAAACAGCTAAAGCAAGAAAACGATTGTGGATCTCTCGACTATAGAATAACTTGACATTCCCACCCCCTTCGTGAACCTTCCATACGGCATGAACAGAACTGGATCCAGTGGAAATGCTCAACCATCTTCGATCTCGAGTTAGAAGATCCAGAAATAATCTTCAGAGGTACCGCTACCGTGAGGATACTAGTAACTGACCTAACAATTATGCTCTGCATCTTGCGCGGAAGATGATTTGCTCGCAACTCCTAGCGCAACAACAGTGTAGCTTAATAATTCTTTCTGTCTTTTGTTTTTAATTGTATTATATGGTACTTCCTTCTCACTCGAATAAATAATTAAATAAATAACCAACTCATTGAAATAAAATGAGAATAAAAAATAATTGACGTGAAGCAGTCAAAGTAATTAAAGTGAACTACAAATTTATTTGCGTACCTTTCGGTAGAAGCGTATGAAAGTAAATAAATAAATAAATAAAACCGGGTCACAACACTCACTTTCAACACACTACTCTCCAAGGACGCTAACTACAGTACATCAGACTGTTACATTTATTTACAAATTTCGTGGTATGAGAGAAAACAGAATCATGGCACAATTAATACAGTATTCTGAGAAACTGTATGCTAATTTATGAAAAAAGACATAAATGGATATAGAACGTTGCTCGTTTAATAAACCGTTCACAGATTCCCCAATTTCACAAACGAGAGGTGTTTTCTACAATTTCAATTGCTACATTTCTTTCTGCAAGCGTATGTACCGTAGCAAAGTTACCTCTTTAATCTACTGAAATAACTTTCTTCGCTTTCCTGTGACTGAAGAAAATGTTGGTAAAATTTAACGCTTTTACAGAATGGTCAGCATATATAATTTATTTTTTTCGACATACCTTCAGTTAGTCAGGTTTTCAAAGTTACAGGGAGTAGAAGAAGGTTTCCAAAAAATCCGCAAACACGTTTCTCCACCTACAAATAAAATGGCTTTCTGACTAGCTCAGGTGTAATGTACATGTAACATCCACCACTATACGAAAACACACATAGCTATCTGCTGCATGTTAATCAGGTATTCTAGGAAGTTATGCTAAAGCAATGCAGTAATCATTAATGTCAGAAAATTATTATTATTATTATTATTATTATTATCATTATATTAAAACTTTTTATTGTTATTATCATTAACTGCTAGATAACGGTGACAATTTAAAAGTAGGAGTGATGGATTGGAGGGGGCGGGGTGAGAGAGGTGCTGAGAAAGAAAAAAAATTTAACCTATCGAATACCCAACCCTAGATACGCGCCTGTTTACGAAATTCTGGAGTAGGTGCATGTCCAGCAGTTAATGTCAATATACTGCTGCCGATGATGATAAGACAACCGCTCATTCACTTAAACGTTATCTTTCTCCCATTATATTTATGTATGCACCGGAAATTGTGAATATAAAATAACAGTGAGGAATCGTATTTCCTTTCATGTGTATGTATAACTATATGAGATGTTACGTTCAATACAAAGGCAACTTTCGTAATTAAAACACGTTCCATCTACAACGCAAACTTTGCCTAGAAGATCAAGTGTATGACAAAGAAGTCTTCCTCAAATAATGTATATTCTTTGACTGAGTCCATAGATAAAATGCGTCATGCATAGCTCAAGGACCGTTGTTCTCTGTGGACAACGTGCTCGAAACGGCATGAGACAACTGCCAGAACTTGAAGCCTCTGAGTGCGTAGAAGCGGCGGGCAGAAAGATGGCACCGCGATACACAGAACTCCACAAGATGGTGGAGATAAGGCGCAACGGCAGTAGGGCGCAAGAGAACGACACGGACTGCTACGTGATCCACGAAACTGACTTCGAGGCGTCAGATGTCGACTGGGAGCAAGACAGAGGGTCAGCCAGTGGAAGAAGCAGTCCCAGGGAAGTTCGAAGACTGCCACAGACGAACTACATTTCACAGGTAAGAACATACACAAGTTCTCCCTTTTTATGACACCGAGCGGAATGATGCAGTGGTTAGGGCAATGGACTCGAATTTTTGAGACAAACGGTTCTGTTTCCCGTTCGGACATTCAGATTTAGGTTTCCAATGATTTCCCTAAATCTCTTCAAGCAAATGCCAGTACGACTCCTTTGGAAAGGGTACGGAAGATTTCCTTCCGCAGCCTTTATTAATCCGAGCTTTTGCTCCGTCTCTAATGACCACGCTGTCGACGGGACGTTAAATTCCAATCTTCCTTCCATTTTACTAATGTCATACGCTGCCATACAGGACAGTGTTCATCTTTGGTTACATAGTCTACCTAACACCAGCACAGGTACTCGAAACTCTATCTTTGTCATGCACAGAAATTGCTCTACAGTCTTAACCATGCGTGCAGTTTTCACTGATTGGTTCAAAGTTCAAACTGTCATTTTTATCCGTCTTTCGTTTTCTATGTCACCACAAAGGCTTCCTTATTAGCCTTGATGACTAGTAGTACTAGTGTGCTTTGGTTTAGTAGTGGACAGCTGGTGGATCCTAAAATCGACTTCTTTCCCTGCAGTACGGTTTATAATGAAATAAACCTTTTGAACGAGTTGAATCTCGGTCGAGTTAACTACCCGATACAAGCCACCGGCTTTGAGCGGTGTTGTGAAAACAACTCAGATTTCCCGTCAAACTTCCTTCCACGGATTTTATATTTTTCACATTCTTTACTTAACTGAGCAGCTCAAATGGCGACGACTGGTCACTGATGCCTTTCGCATTTTATTGACTAGATAGCCGTTAACTTCTCCCAAAATTTTTTATTATTTATACACAATGATTACTGAGCTTGTACTTAATTTCACATACAATAGTTTAACTTATGTTAACTGTTCTTGATACATTACACTTTGCGTTTTTCATTTCTTTACTTTTTATTAATTTTTTGTATACAGTTTCAACGAAGCCTTTTCAGAACAACTAAACGTTCATAATGAGGTGGCACCATTGAAGAAATAATACCTTATATTGGGCGTCAGTCACCTTGTAAAATAAATTGGTTTTATTGGTTCTCTATTATCAGTCGCTGACGCTGCATGGACGTTTATCTAAAATTGTTCCTGATTCTAATCTTAACGCTCAAACGTGAAGATGGTACCTCAGTAGTGGCTGCCTAGAAGGGCAACCAAATTTTCCTTGTTGTATTCCTTTCTACTTTTGATAATTCTTACTGCATGTATCGTACTGGGATGCTAAATGGTCACTCGTACTAAAGATTCATAATGTACACCGATACACGCCTTTGATAGGCCTTGAGTACGTGGAAAAACCCGTAATACCCCATTCGCCATATAAGCATCATTGAAATGGTGAAGATACTGTTTGGCAGCGGATGTTTTCATGGGATGAAATGGTGATCTCTACTTTCAGCAAGACAGTGCACCACCCACCCCGTGAATAATAATGTAATGGCGTGTGACGAGGGCCTCCCGTCGGGTAGACCGCTCGCCTGGTGCAAGTCTTTCGATTTGACGCCACTTTGGCGACTTGCGTGCCGCTCGAGGAGCCTCACTTCCGTCCTATAGGGCACACCTGAGAAGCCGTAGAGCAAGATATGTGCATCTTAGAGGCAACTACATCCCATGGGTGGCAGAAGCGCTCATGTATTAAGATGGCTCCCTAACTCTCGTGAAGTTATTCATAGTAACATAGCACTGCCATTGTCGTTAGGACGAAGGAGTGGTGGAGGTAGGAGTCTTTGACTCGATTGCTCAAGAGTGTAGAGCATTGTCGTACATTTATGCCTACCATACACAAATATTATGACGAACACTAGAAAACAAGAAACACAAAACACCTCTAACATTTCAGGAAGAAAAAATTTCCAAGAAGCACACGCAATCCTAAATTAAATGATAAGCTCTTTTGTAAATATCCATTACATTCATTCGTATTGATACGAAAGGCCTATTGGAATTTCGATACCACTCTTATAAACTCCAAGAACCTACTTTTAACAACTCACTTTAAAGGAAAACTATCGGTCGTCCAGATCTGTCGCAAAGAAATCCTTCCTTCTATCTGTAAATTATCGATAACGATTTGCCTTCTGCACTTCACTTTGATATGTGAAGACCGCGTCTCTCGGCTTTTCCGCCTCTCCATCCATAATTACCGATCTCTTCCTTCTTGTTGCTCTTCCTTCTCCGTACTAACCTACGCTCCACCCGCCCATACCAGCCTAACATCGACTGCCGGTGCTCTGGCCAGGCTCGCATGGACTGACACACTGCTTTAACTTTTTTACATTTTATTGATTGTCCCATAAACATCTATAAATCTGAGCTTCCATTTGCCACTTGGCTCCCTTCTACTCTGTAGCGGTGTCAGATCCTACCATGGGAATTTCCCGATGCAGCTGTAGTTCAAAACCCACAAATATTACTTTTCAAAAGGAAAATAACACTTATCAGTTAACAACACACAGCAGTTTGGTGACCACAAATAGTCCAGGAGCTGCGGGGCCGCTATGGCTCCTTAACTAGTCCAGGTATCGCGAAGGCTTCTTAGCAAACATTACTGTAAAGGGGTTTATTTTTCTGTGTCCGGCGTTCCCTAGACTCTTGCACTTTAGTCCGCACATATGTCTGTCGTCCTGCTTCGCCATGTAGCTATACAATACACACATGTTACTGTCTCTCTTTCACTGGAACGATTACGCAGGCAGATGTTATTCTCCTAGTGAATTAGGTGGAGCCGCCACCCATAGCAGATTTACACCCATTAGCCTTTAAACAAAGAACGATAGGTACTGAAACGAAACATGCCATCCATTAAAGGCGCCCTACTTGATGCATCACAATGTCTCAAAAAAATGTTCAAATGTGTGTGAAATCCTATGGGACTTAACTGCTAAGGTCATCAGTCCCTAAGCTTACACACTACTTAACCTAAATTATCCTAAGGACAAACACACACACCCATACCCGAGGGAGGACTCGAACCTCCGCCGGGACTAGCCGTACAGTCCTTGACTGCAGCGCCCATAGACCGCTCGGCTAATGCCGCGCGGCACACAATGTCTCCACGGAAACTGCTGAGCGAGGTTGTGCAGTGGTTAGCACACTACTCGCATTCGGAGGAAGACGGTTCAAACCCCTGTCTGGCCATCCTGATTTAACTTTTATGTGATTTCCCTAAATCGCTTCGTGAAGATGTCGGGATGGTTCCTTTAAACGGGCACGGCCGATTACCTTCCTCATCTGTCCCTAATCCGAGCTTGCGCTCCGTCCCTAATGACGTCATTGTCGGCGGGACGTTAAACACTAATCTCCTCGGCTCCAAAGAGGTTGTGCAGTAGGAGCGGGTAAGAAATCACGGCTCTTTCACAAATGACAAGTCACTGTTTGCGCAATAACAACTTTTTAGTGCCCGTCTGTGATTTCAGTCACAACTGGAAGTCACAAGCAGCATCTAAAAGTAGCATTGTAACATGTAACTCCATGTGGCATCTTTTGGCCGAAGTTCGAACTTTTTCCTAAGAACTAGGTGTCACGCTTCAGACATGTTCACACGATATCTCTTTCCTCGTCAGCAATCGCTGAAGCACGGGAACAGAAGCGCAAATAAAACAAGAACGCACGTACGCATGAGTGTTTTCATGCCCACACATCACTTTATTATTAAAGCGGCGATGCGTCCATTTCTTTGCCCGGCCATTTGTGCTGCGTTTATTATGATGAAAGGTGGCAGAAAATGAAAACACAAGCGGACTATGGGTAAAACAATACCTACATTACAGAGATAAGAGAAAACAAAGTGACAACGATATTTTGTTCGTAATTTTCAGGAAGACTTCACAGCGAGATTTAAAATTTTCTTATTGGGAGACTACAGCGATAGGGCTGGTAGTTTTATTTCGATAGCTGGCAATCGGAAAGTTATACGCGTATACCATTTTGAACTCAAATTTAAAACAGTGCATTTCGGTTATTATTTCTGTACCTGAGAATACTTACGCGAGGTTCTTACAAGGGAACTTCCCCATCGCACCCCCCTCAGATTTAGTTATAAATTGGCACAGTGGATAGGCCTTGAAAAACTGAACACACATCAATCGAGAAAACAGGAAGAAGTTGTGTGGAACTATGAAAAAATAAGCAAAATATACAAACTGAGTAGTCCATGTCCAAGATAAGCAACATCATGGAGAGTGTGAGCTTAGGAGCGCCGTGGTCCCGTGGTTAGCGTGAGCAGGTGCGGAACGGGAAGTCCTTGGTTCAAGTCTTGCCTTGAGTAGTTTAGTTTTTTATTGTCAGTTTATGTGACAAACTCTTATGTTTTCATCACTTTTTTGGGAGTGATTATCACATCCACAAGAAAACTTAAATCGGGCAAGGCAGAAGAATCTTTTTACCCATTCGCCAAGTGTACAAGTTAGGTGGGTCGACAACATATTCCTGTCATGTGACGCACATGCCGTCAACAGTGTCGTATAGAATTATCAGACGTGTTTTTCTGTGGAGGAATCGGTTGACCTATGACCTTGTGATCAAATGTTTTCGGTTCCCATTGGAAAGGCACGTCCTTTCGTCTACTAATCGCACGGTTTTGCGGTGCGGTCGCAAAACACAGACACTAAACTTATTACAGTGAAGAGAGACGTCAATGAACTAACGGACAGATCATAACTATGAGAAAATAAAAAAAAGCAAACTTTCCACTCGAGCGAAGACTTGAACCAAGGACCTCTCGTTCCGCAGCTGCTCACGCTCACCACGGGACCACGGCGCTCCTGAGCTCGTATTATCTTTGATGTTGCCTTGTGCATGGACTACTCAGTTTGTATATTTTGCTTGTTTTTTCATAGTTCCACACAACTTTTTCCTGTTTTCTCGATTGATCTGTGTTCAGTTTTTCAAGGCCTATCCACTGTGCCAATTTATAACTAAATCTGAGGGGGGTGCGATGGGGAGGTTCCCTTGTTAGTCGTTCTGCAAAGGTTAATTTATCTTTTGATAAGTCCTTTGTATTTTATTTTATAAATGCTGTTTACACAACTTCAGCCAAGAGAGACTCGTATTCGCCAAATTCGGTGATGCCGTAGACCAGAGAGTCAACTACAACGGAGATTTTGTTTCCTTATTTCGTACTTTTTGCCTGATCAGTGATTTTCATTTCAATTTCTAGTACTTAGCTGAGGAGCTCCACCTATCTCATCTTTTCTTTTGTCCAGATGTAGCGATCCTCAATTGATGTGCTATTAAGTTGCCATACCGTGAATATTTGTCCACAGCTTTCGTAGGCACTTTACATAAATTTGAGACTTCTTATTCTCTGTATTCCTATTTCGAAACTGATCTAATTGTTTACAGTGACATGGTTCGAGACTTGATGTTCAGTGCACCACATCTCATATTTTTATTCAAATAATCTTTGGAAGCAACATTCCACATGACTCTTTGTCTGTAATCATCTATGAATATCCACATGCTTTCTTTGGAATCGACGCACATTATTGGACATAAATCACCTTAAAGCATAACTAGAACACGCCTATCTCTGCTAAGCAGTGCAAGAGATTGCCACCGAGCCCTGGAAGCAATGCACTTTTAAGCATTGCCTTCTTTTCGAGGAAATTACGCGTGCAAGAATGAGCTGTTGGATATGCAAGCACTTGAGCAGTGCTGAACAGAGAAAAGGCATCGCGTGGACGCACCTCATCGACTCAGGATATGATTTAAGTAGCAACTACAAATGGCAATTAAGCATTATAACATTCAACCCCGTGTATCACCTGTTGTGTGTATTTCAAGCACTGCACTCAAACTGTTCCCGATGTCCCGTTTTGATTGGAAGATTCGTACTTGCCACGTTTCTAACTTGCATATAATCAGCCTTAGAAACGTAATCAAACCCTTGCAACAAAAGTAACGGTTACGTAGTGGACCGCCTCCCTCCCTCCTGCATTTTTCATAAATTGTGTGTGATAGGTATGTACCTAATGAGCATCAACATGCTCGTTGTAGACTTGTTGAATATCTAAATATAGAATTTCAGGATTTACTTTACACAACCAACTCACCTTCCAGTCCAACTTACACGTCGGCATATACTACGGATCAGTGTGTCACCTCAAACAAGATTTCCGAGCGGGAGAGAGCAATATTACTCTAGGCCAGTCTTTTAGCAATAACAACATTGCAGAAATTTTGGGGTATGGAACGGTTTTTACAAGGGGAGAATGTAATTTTCATTATTCACTCACAGTGTATTTCAAGTATACATTTATCATCCCTTTCAAATCGCATTATAACTGCGGTGACATGCGGTTCAAATACTCAGACTGCACACTTATATTATCAGTTACGGCTCTTTTAAGCTTCGTGCATGGCTGTGTGGTCTTACGCGTCTTGCGACGGTCCGCGCGGCTTCCCCCCCCCCCCTCCCCCCCCCTCCCCCACCGGTCGGAGGTTGGAGTCCTCCCTCGGGCATGGGTGTGTGTGTTGTCCATAGCGTAAGTTAGATTAAGTAGTGTTTAAGCTTAAGGACCGATGACCTAAGCAGTTTGGTCGCATAAGATCTTACCACAAATTTACAATTTACAAGCGTCGAATTCTTCCAAAGTTGCCGCTCGGAGTGGCCGAGCGGTTAGAGGCGCCATGTAATGGATTGCACGACTCCTCCGGCCGGAGGTTCGAGTACTCCCTCGGGCATGGGTGTGCGTGTTGTTCTTATCATAAGTTAGTTTAAGTAGTGTGTAAGTCTAGGGACCGATGACCTCAGCAGGAATTCACACATATTTCTTCCAGAGTTGTCTTGAATGTTCACGATTTTTTCTCTGAGATGTGGGTGGATACGTAGGGCAACCAGTAATCAAAGTTGAAACTGCACCTGAAAAATCACGAGGATTACTATTTTTTTCTGTTATTACTGCTGATTGGTCAGCGGTGCTGACTGCTACACGGAGGACCAGGGTTCGATTACCAGTTCTGCCAGAGTGACCGAGCGGTTCTAGGCGCTACAGTCTGGAACCACAATCCTACCTCGTGCATGGATGTGTGTGATGTCCTTAGGTTAGTTAGGTTTAAGTAGTTCTAAGTTCTAGGGGACTGATGACCTCAGAAGTTAAGTCCCATAGTGCTCAGAGCCATTTGAACCAGTTCTGGCAGGGATTTTTCATCGGTGGGATGTCTGAAACGAGATGTACCCAGCTTCATGACGCCGACTGAGGGGCTCCTTGATAAAGTAACAGCGGCTCCAGATCATGGAAACTGACAATGGCCGGGAGAGCGGTGTGCTGACCCCGCGCACCTCGAAGGCGCATCCAATGAGGTCATTGCCGAAGGATGACACGGCAGTCGTTAGGTAACGATGGCCCATGGAGGGCCTGTGCACGGAGTTTACGTTTACTATTACTAATTTCTAGCGACGTAATTCACAGTGTACAGCCGCTAGCATTTCCAGTAACGAAAGTAGATAAATGGGGGGATTCCTTCAAACGCTATAAAACGGCCTCACTTAAGTTTATTCACGAACTTAGAAAGTAACCTTTCTTGTGACGGTGATGGTCCAAGGGAATAATGCTAACTTCTCCAGTTCTACCGTCGATGATTTTTTTGAATTATCTCTTTATATCGAATGACTGGAGTATTCTAAACACGAACTCGCACTGTGTAGCAATAATTATGTTACGATCCCAACAACGCCCTATTCATATATTCACACTTGTTTCATTACTACAAAATTTAAAGCCATAAGAAGAAAAAAATGTAAACTATACATATTACAGGCTGTTTTGTTTCGGCGAAATTTTCTCTATGGACTTAACAATACCATCTCACGTAATTTTTTGCTGATGGGTTACTGGAAATGTCAACTTTAGCTCCAGAGAAGTAATCGCCTTTACAAACGAGTACATATCACTTGGATGCATGGGAACAGTTCACCTGGCCAGATATACCAGTTATCAGATATACTTGCAAGTGTCTGTTAGTTGTGACTAATCACTTGTGAATTGTGACCTGTCACGTATCTAGAGTAATAAATCGCAGAAGCAACGTTTTAACGTTGGTGGAGTGCGGGGGGGGGGGGGGGGTTGCAATTTGTGAATTCGCAAAATATGATTGTAAACTGTGACAAATTCCAACTAAAATAACTGTTACCGAAAAACAGCATTCACGAAAATCACTGGTATCGGAGTCCGCCCTGATAACTGAATGGTCAGCGTGACGGACTGCCGTCCTAAGGGGCCCGGGTTCGATTTCCGGCTGGCTCGGGGATTTTCTCCGCTCCGGGACTGGGTGTTGTGTTGTCTTCATCATCATCATTTCATCCCCATCCGGCGCGCAGGTCGCCCAATGTGGCGTCGAATGTAGTAAGACCTGCACCAAGGCGGCCGGTCCTGCCCCGGCAGGGGCCTCCCGACCAAGGCCGCCAAACACTCATTTCCATTTCCACTGATATCGGAAAGTCACAATTTAGCTCATCGCTACAGTATCTAGCATCCCTTTGGACTTAACACTTATAGAGAGTGTCTATTGTGATTAATGACATCGTTGTGTGTAAATTCTTTTCGTGGACGGCGTGTTTTCTAAGACTGTTGTGGAGACATATACAGATGTTGAACAAAAATATGGGAAAGCCACGATTAATGCATGCTTGAAGATAAATGTGGACGCTAGTGAAACCTGCGGGCTGCGCTTTTGTATTTGACGACGAACGGCACCTGTACAAAGTTCTCAATGTGTTGCAGTGCCAGCCGTGGTCAGAACAGTGTCCTGTGTAGTTGTGAGTGCGTTATGTCAGAGCTAACTGAATACGAGCGAGGGCTCATTGTTGGTAATTGTATGATGGGTGCTTTCCTAGACAAGGTAGGCGAAGTGATTGGTGTTTCAATAGGCACCGTATCGAAGATTTATTCCCTGAAAGGAAAAACTGGAAAACAGCATTCGATATGCTACAACGCGGACGACAGTGTGTGTTGAGTGATCGTTACAGACGGCCATTGAAGAGGATAGTGACGAAAAATAAGAGGACGACAGCTGGAAAAGTCACTGAAAAACTGAACTTCGCACTAGCGCACCCTTTCAGCACCAAAAAAAAAAAAAAACATAAAGGCAGCAGGGAACTGCAGGGCGATCTGGAACTCCAAAACGGTCATCAGTGAAGCAAATGCCTGTAACAGGAAAAACGTGGCGCCGAAGCCGTAAAATCAGGACTATGGAGCAATGGAAGGAAGTTATTTGGTCAGATGAATCTTGTTTCACACTGTTTCCAACCTCTGGCCGAGTTTACGTCCCAGAGCGAAACATGGTGGGGTTCGGTAATGATTTGTGCCGCCATATTGTGGCATTCTGTGGAACCCATCGTTACTCTGCAAGGTCATAATATTGTCCAGGACTATGTGAGCATTTTGGCAGATCAATTGCATCCCATGATATAATGTTTATTCCCCAATGGTGGTGCTTCGTTAGAAGACGACAGGGCCTCTGTTTACACAGCTCGCGTCATCCAGTGCTGGTTTTGTAAGCGTGAGGATGAATTACCGCATCTGCCCTGGCCACCATGAACACCAGACCTCAATATTATTGAGCCATTGTGAACTGCTTTGGAGAGATGGGTGCATAGTTACTCCATGATCATTATCTGAAATTGCCACTATGATCCAGGAAGAATGGTATATGATAACCTTGAAAAATAGGACCTTCAAATAGGACCTGTATTTATCCATTTCGAGATGACTGGAAGTGTTTGGAATGCCATCGGTTTCCCTATACCGCATTACGCATGATAATGAGTCCTGTTTTTGGTTTTTCCGCATTTTTGTCCACCCCCTGTATACCGGATGGACAAAACTGTTATACCGGAGCCACGGTACCCCTGAGGGTCGGCAACCCATATTACACCTCAGAGGAGGAGGTTGTCTATGTCCAAGGCGTACCAAAATCACCATGGTAAACACCGGATATTTACGTACAATATAATGGAAACAGACCTACCGAGCACTACTTCCTGCAGGGGGAGCTCAAGCCACGGCCTGCAGGAAGTATCACTGGCTGGAGACAGCTATTTAGGGACGAGAACCAGCCCTGAAGTTCAGTTCATGGCGGATACCGACCTCGTGTTCTGTGACCATTGAAGATTATGTTTCCGTCTTGGAATTGGACTGTTACTAGTGTGTTAGTGTGTTATCATGAACCTTTGTGAAACATTAAAAGTGAAGTTTTGTTTGCCTCAATTAGGAGACTTTTAATGTCTTCATTATTGTTACCTTTCGTTATTATGTTCAGTCATCAACCTTGTGAACTTACATCAATAAAAGTTGTGTTTGTGAAAAATTGCAAATTGTCAATCACAACAAAAACAATACAAGCACCTGTGAAAGAAGCTGTTGGCTCTCCTTTTGCATGACTTACGTGGGATGGACAGACACAAGCCATGCCCCACAGTCGGAGGATGACTATTCGCTCCTCCTGCAAAATGTCTATGGGGGAGTATACCAACTGCACAGCCTGACCTGGAAATTGCTTGGCAAAATATCAGTTATATTCAGACGAGGTAACTGAGGGGCCATGTGAGTATTGTGCTTCACCTTGGTGCTTCCTGACCCAAGAGCATTAAATTCTTAGTACATTCGTCGTCTATCAGGAAATACAGTTTGCAGCGCTAAGTGAGGATTGTCGCCCAGAATACTGACAGAATCCCGCCCTCCAACCCGCCCATGCAGGATGACAGGTAGGCAAAAACCACGGTTCGGCATCGTGCCCCACAAACATCGCTAAACCTTCGAAACACTTCATAGTAAGTCGGAGACAGCTGACGATATAGGCTTCTCCTCGTATTTTCCAAACGCAAACAAATTCCCCAATGAGGAAATATATGTATGCTTACATCAGTTTCAGCAAGGCACTGAACAGTGTAACCAATGGTTTTCAAATACAGCGCTCTACCGTGACTGCCTGCGTATGCATTTCAAAACAATTTAGTTTTATCTACTCGGACGAGAGTTGAATGAAAAGTAATACACTCACCTTCGTAACTCCATAGCAAATGGCAACACTGGTATGTGGCAGGCACATAACTGTTCAGTAGACTCTCCTATACAGTTTCAATTGGCCGCTTGCCTTAGCAGTGAATGGTGGTGTTGTTACAATGTAAAGAGTGGAGCCCTGCGCAGTGCGTTTCAAGCGACCTACTGACACCTGTTTCTTACAGCAGAAGGTGTTATTCCAAGGGCAATTCACAGAGAGTGGTTTTGCCGGAGTGAGCACTGTGCATCGTTGACCAGTTAAGTTTCAGGAGGGCATCAAACAACACTACCAATCAATGCCAAGCTGACTAACTGTTTGGGTAAAGAGCATGGGTGGACCAACGCGTTATTGGCTTGCTCAGTTTGCGAAGCTCTTCCTTTTCAATAAATCATCCAACATTTCTGAAATTGTAATCATTTGTTTGTCTTTACACGTACATCGCACATACGTATTTCCGTCGCATTCGGATAATTCCTTCGTGGTGCAAATTTTTTTTTTTTTTTTTTTAGCCAACAGTGGGAATGTAAGAAATTATTTGCCCTGATTGTAATAAGTTTTATGTTGGTCAGTCAGGTAGACACATAGCAATTAGGATGGATGAACGTGAACACAGTTGACGATTGCAGATGTATGACTCCGTATTTGCTGAGCGTGTACTGGGAGGGGCCACAGCTACCAGCCATGGTCCCGCGCCCTCCTCTTGCCAAACAAAGGCCATAATCTTAACTTGTTGCAAGCCCTAGGAATCAACAAACACCTATCCCATAGCCCTGATTTAATATTAAGTGACCGAACGCAGCTCAATATTTCTCCTGCACCAATATTCACTAAATCCTCACAGTATTCCAATGCTTCCCACATTGTATGTTCCTTTCTATTCCTCCATTTATTTGTATCATTGTGATTATCTACGTTCTTAATTTATAATGCTGTTACAGTTGTCAGTTCTATCCTTTACTCTATTTCTATGTCACTTTTCCATATATAATATCTCTTCAAGCTATTGTTTAACACTCCCGTCAGCTAATAATTTTATTTTCTTGCGACTCTTAATCTAATTGAAATTGTTATTTAGGCACTTTTTCGAGTTTAGTGTTAATTTTTTCCTGATCTGCTCCCTTAAATTTATTTACTGTTCAAGTTTTAGCTTTATTATCCACTCCACTGGCGAACATGGCATTTACTCCGTGCTTGTGCCTCAATCTAGATGAGTAACATCTTATCGAATGTTATTTACAAATATTTTAACTTCTTTGATGATGATAGTTAAATCCTGATGCTAGCTTTGTACGCCGAAAACCGTTTAACTTAATAAATTAATTCTGTAGAACATAGACAATATTGTGTATTTCATTTATAAATTACGAATGTTGTTCTACTAAGAAGTGACGGAAGAATCAGTTAACATTGTCCTACTACTTGTCAGTGTTTTTCATATGTTTTTTCCTTTGTCGATTCTGCGGAGAACTTTGTGATTCCTTGTAAATCCACCTTCTACAGCAGCACATCTCCAACCCTTCTATACTCGCCTTTTCCGGTTTTTCTCCACTTTATGTATCACTACCACACACTGCTGTGTTCTAAACGTACGTTCTCAGAAACTTCTTCCTTCAATTAAGACCGATGTCTAGTACTAGCAGAATTGTCTTGACCAGGAATTCCCTCTTTGCCTGTCCCGGTCTGCTTTCTGTATCCTCTCTGCTTCGTATATCATTTGTTATTTCGCTTCTAAGGTGGGATAGTTCCTTCACTTCCTCTACAAGTTGTTAAGTCTATCGCGAACCTCAATGCTGCTATTCCTCATTACTTCCACCTTCCTTCGGCTTACTGTCAATCAACGGCGTGTGCCCATTAGATTATTCATTCCATTCAACAGGTCCAGCGGTTCTTTCAGCCACGTTCATTGAGGATATTACTGCCATCAGTGAATCTTATCACTGTTATCCTTTCGCCCTAAGGTTTATTCCGCTCTTAAAGTTTTCTTTTCTTCCACCATAGCTTCTTTAGTGTATATGTAGGTCTGTTGTGACGAAAGACCCTGCCTTACGTCCTTTTTTAATCCGAGCACTTCCTTCTTGGTCTTCCTATCTGACTGTTCCAACTTGTTTCTTGTACATATTGCATACAATCAGGAAAAATGCTCCCATCGGACCAAAAAAAGGTGAATATGCCCCTGTTTAAAAGACCGTTGACTCGAAAGAGGGGTCCACCTGCCTCATTGTACCTTCCTGAGCACCTTTAAAAATTTTCCCAAAAATTTTAGCTTGCGAACATATTAGAGATGTTTTTAACTTGCAACTCAAGTCTCACTCCCACAACTCCCCGACTGTAACTCGCTCACAGCTCTGTCCATCGTTGTAAGTCGTTCGTACCCATCCACTCCCACTTCCCCATTCCTACTCATTCATTCAGCCCAGCTCATTGTCATGATCTCTTTGTGTCCCTCTGTCACTGTCTTCTGTCTCACAGCCAATGTCTCTTTCGTTCTCTCCTGCCGCTACTGTCTTCTCTCACTTCATTGTATCCCTCTTGCTCTCTTTTACTGCTAATGTCTCATTCCTTCCTTTTTACTGCTGCTGCCTCTTCTCACTATCATCATCTCTCTCTTCCTCGTTGTCATTGTCAAAGACTCTGTCTCTCATTATCATTGGCTCTCACCCACTTCAATTTTCTCCCTCTCTTTATTCCTCTCCCACTGTCTCCTTCCCTCTTTTCCTAGCACTGCTCTGCCATTGTCAACCATGTTCCACTGCCACTGTGTCCCTCTCTTTCTCTCACAGCCGGCCGCTGTGACCGAGTGGTTTTAGGTGCTTCAGTCCGGAACCGAGTTTCTGCTACGGTCGCAGATTCAAATCCTGCCTCGGGCATGGATGTGTATGATGTCCTTAGGTTATTTAGGTTTAAGTAGTTCTATGTTCTAGGGGACTGATGACCTCAGATGTTAGGTCCCATAGTGCTTAGAGTCATTTGAACCATTTTCTCTCTCAAACTGCCATTGTCTCCTTCGTTATTTCTGTGCCATTAGCGCTGCTTACTATCTTCAGTATTTATTTGTTTTTCATCTCTTTCCCACTGGCACTGTCTCTTTCTCTCTTAGCATAAAAGAGCGTAGATATGTTCGCATGGCATTTTTGGCAAAATTTTTAAGCGTGCTGAGGAAGGTACAATGCAGCAGTTGGTACTCTATTTTTCACAGTCTTTTAAAGAGGAGCATATTCAACTTTTTTGTGCTCTGATAGGAGCATTTTTTGTGCTGGTCCCTTCTTTTCGCTTGTTACAGCACGGCATGTCACTAATATTAAAAGAACTTCGTGGGTCAGTAAGATTTCGATACTTTACTTATGTGAAATCGAAATAACAGAAAACTAGTTCTACATCTGAGACTGGATTTTACATGCACAAATATTTTGCATGTGCTTCAGTACTACAACATAGGGTTCCCGGAACCGTCACGGTGTAACGCAGACACTTTGCAATATGTTTCTCCCTCCTAAGTCAGTTTATACACTGTGTTTCCGTCTCAGATCAGATTTTACGTCCAGACCGGATTTTACGCCAGTATTTTACATGTACAAACACTCTGAAGCTCTGTATATTGGAAACGGATAAAGATATTGAGAAAGTTCTTAAGGCTGCTGGAGATCTGGATCTGAGGAATATCTCGTAAAAATTGCATCCATTTGCTGTGCATAGTCGTCTAGGAATCTGCGGCTCGGTTTTGGTACGAAAAAATTGTAAAATAAAAGCATTTTTGGGGATTTTCTAAAGAACCGCCGATAAACTAATGGTGCCTCCGTAAGCCTTTTAAGGCCTACTGTGGACCACATCAAATAGAAAAAGAACCAACCCATTTTCTTCATTTGCCTAAGCAGGAGGGAGTGTTCAATTTTCATACTTTGACACTGAATTGCAGATAGTGACACTAGCACAGCGAGTGTTCAAAACACTTGACCGCATCTATCTACCACCGATAGAAGCCGAGGTATGAGCCCTTGAAAAATCCTGTTTTCATGCGCGGCGTTTTGGGATATACACAGTGTGTCCTAGTTCCGTTAAGACTGCTTATGTGAAATTCCAAATTGCAGTACTATCTCGAGGTGAGTTGTGGTGTTACGGCCCCTCAAGTTTCAACAACAGCTACGTAAAAGACCAAAGCTCTGGTGTGTCTACAGCAGGCTTCCTGGTCGCAAATTTCCGAGACTCATCACAAAAATGCGGCGTAGCAGTGAGGCAACATCAAGTTTTGTGTTTGTGGGCGATGAGTCACTAAATTTGACCCGAATATTGAGAAGCAGGTACCTATTTGCTCCTCGACGCCAACGCCCCAGCCTTCAAGGCGAAGATCGTGTGCGAGTGTTGGGCCACCAACCGGATGACAGTCCTAGATCACATGCCGTATTTGCTGAATTTGGCCCCAGCCAACTTTTGGTTGTTGCCCAAGTTGAAGCTGGCAATGAAACGATACCATTACGATGGAACTAAGAGCATCCAAGAAAATTGTACTTCAGTACTAAATGCAGTAGAAAAAAGGACTACCGAGCAACGTGGCGCATTGGTTAACACTCGCATTCGGCAAGACGACTGTTCAAACCCCGTCCGAGCATCCTGATTTAGGTTTTCCATGACTTCCCTAAATCGCTTCAGGCAAATGCCGGAACGGTTACTTTGAAAGGGTACGGCCGACTTCCTTCCCCAGCCTTCCCTAGTCCGATGGGATCGATGACCTCGCTGTTTGGTGCACTCCCCCCGAATCAACCAAACCAACCAACCAAATAAGGACGGCAATGACTATTTCAAAACACTTTTAAAACGATTTCAGCTGTGCATTGTTTCAGGGGAAATTGTGAATATATATATTGATTTAGTTAACATATTGCGTGTTTTTTTTTTTTTTCGTAGCCTCAGTCCTAACGGAACTGGGGCACACTGTGTATCTACATCTACATCTACATGATTACTCTGCAATTCACACTTAAGTGCCTGGCAGAGGGTTCATCGAACCATTTTCATACTACTTCCCTATCATTCCACTCTCGAATTTCACGTGGGAGAAAGGAACACCTAAATCTTTCCGTTCGAGCTCTGATTTCTCTTATTTTGTTAAGATGATCATTTCTTCCTACGTAGGTGGGTGTCAACAAAATATTTTCGCATTCGGAAGAGAAAGTTGGTGATTGAAATTTCGTAAATAGATCTCGCCGGAAAGAAAACCGCCTTTGTTTCAGTGATTGCCACCCCAACTCCCGTATCATATCAGTGACACTCTCACCGCTATTACGCGGTAACACGAAACGAGCTGCCCTTCTTTGCACTTTTTCGATGTCCTCCGTCAATCCTACCTGGTAAGGATCCCACACCGCGCAGCAATATTCCAGCAGAGGACGGACAAGTGTAATGTAGGCTGTCTCTTTAGTGGGTTTGTCGCATCTTCTAAGTGATCTTCCGACAAAGTGCAGTCTTTGTTTCGCCTTCCCCACAGTATTATCTATGTGGTTTTTCCAATTTAAGTTGCTCGTAATTGTAATTCCTATGTATTTAGACGAATTGACAGCCCTTAGGTTTGTGCGATTTACCGTATACCCAAAATTTATCGGATTTCTTTTAGTACCCATGTGGATGACCTCGCACTTTTTTTTGTTTAGTTTCGCACCATACAGAAATTCTCTCTAGATCATTTTGTGATTGGAATTGATCGTCTGATGATTTTACTAGACTGTAAATTACAGAGTCATCTGCAACCAGTCTAAGAGGGATGCTGAGATTATCACCTAGATCATTTATGTAAATCAGGAACAGCAGAGGGCCTATGACACTAATGCGGAACACCAGATATCACTTCTGTTCTTCTCGATGATTTAGCGTCTATCACTACGAACTGTGACCTCTCTGAGAGAAAATCACAAATCCAGTCACACAACTGATACGATACTCCATATGTACGCAATTTGATTAATAGTCGCTTGTGAGGAACGGTATCAAAAGCCTTCTGGAAATCTAGGAATATGGAATCGATCTGGGATCCCTTGTCGACAGCACTCATTACTTCACGGGAATAAAGAGCTAGCTGTGTTGCACAAGAACGATATTTTCTGTATCAGTGTTGGTTTTGTATCAATAAGTCATTTTCTTCAAGTTGATTCATAATGTTCGATTACAGTATACGCTCCAAAATCCTACTGCAAATTGAGGTCAGTGATATGTTGTTGTTGTTGTTGTTGTTGTTGTGGTCTTCAGTCCTGAGACTGGTTTGATGCAGCTCTCCATGATATTCTGTCCTGTACAAGCTTCTTCGTCTCCCAGTACTTACTGCAACCTACATCCTTCTGAATCTGCTTAGTTATTCATCTCTTGGTCTCCCTCTACGATTTTTACCCTCCACGCTGCCCTCCAGTGTCACATTTGTGATCCCCTGATGCCTCAGAACATGTTCTACCAACTGGTCCCTTCTTCTTGTCAAGTTGTGCCAGAAACTCCTCTTCTCCCCAATTCTATTCAATACCTCCTCATTAGTTATGTGATCTACCCATCTAATCTTCAGCATTCTTCTGTAGCACCACATTTCAAAAGCTTCTATTCTCTTCTTGTCCAAACTATTTATCGTCCATGTTTCACTTCCATTCATGGCTACACTCCATACAAATACTTTCAGAAACTTCCTGACACTTAAATCTATACTCTATGTTAACAAATTTCTGTTTTTCAGAAACGCTTTCCTCGCCATTGCCAGTCTACATTTTATATCCTCTCTACTTCGACCATCATCAGTTAATTTGCTCCCCAAATAGCAAAACTCCTTTACTAATTTAAGTGTCTCATTTCCTAATCTAATTCCCTCAGCATCACCCGACTTAATTCGACTACATTCCACTACGCTCGTTTTGCTTTTGTTGATGTCAGTGATATAGAGTCTGTAATTCAAGTAGAGCATGCTGTAGCATGTGTACCAATTTTCTGTGTTTCCCTACAGCTGTCTCCTTTCTTCTTCTTTTCCTCTTCGCGGATGGATCACTTAGGACCACGCGTAATCAACATTTATTGGCCTTCCTTCTCGCCCAGTATTCCTTCATAAACAACGAATGGGCTAGTTTTCGTTGCGTAGACCACGTATGTCGGTTCGTTTTTCTCTCTTGTTCTTCAAAACCCCGTGTGTTTGTGATTTTTCTGATTTCATTTCTATCATGTAGATTTAGAGACCCTAATTCTCTCAGGTCTTTTTCTGTCTGTTTGTAGCAGTTCGGTCTTGTAGTTTTGTTCTTTAAAAATGTATGGATTTTGTGAGTTAACCTGTTTGAGTCCATTCTTTCTAAATGCCCCATGTATTGTATTCTTCTCATGCGCATTGTGTCTGTTATTTTGGAGATATTTTTATATATTTCTGCATTGGGTTTTGGATAATGCACACCATCCTTAGTTCTTCGTCCTAGGATTTTCCTCATTATTTTACGTTCTTTCACTTCTAATTCCTCTTCTAGTGTTCTGTGTTGAAGGTTTAGTGTCTCAGATGCGTAGAGACCTTCGGGTTTAATTACTGTTGTGTAGTGTCGTATTTTGCAGTTCCACGAGAGACTCTTTTTGTTTGGATAAGAATATACAGCCTACAGTTGCAGGTTAACTTTATCGTTTACTTAGGTTTCAACGTTAGTAATAACGTCTTCTTCAGAACCTGCAAAAAGTTAATATTCTAATGTGCTAGTAAATTATACTAGATATGGTCATCCTACAGGATGCAACGTGTAATACTTACATAAAATATTATTTAAATGTTTGCCTAAAACAAGCCATGTCCTAAGTCAACTTAATAAAACTTGGTGCATAACCGTAAGGTTTTGTCGCTTATATTAAACAAGCTGTAGCAAATTCACTTTAAGCCCGTTGTATGGGCCTCGTCGTGTGACTAGAGACTGCAGACAGCGAGGGCTTCGCGGTGTGCCTCACAGAGGGCGGCGCGCATGCGCGAGACCTATAGAATCAAACTCTTTATTCTGCACGCGTCAGATAACATTTTTGCTATGAATTAATTTTATGCTTTACTATTGTAAGTTAATTACAGTATCCAGCATGACTACGTTTTACATTCTACTACAGAGCCTTATAAACTGACCAACAAATCTCGTATGAACATCTGTAGGAAAGGTTCTGAAGAAGACATTATTACTAACGTTTAACCCTAGGTAAACGATAAAGTAATCCTGCAACTGTAGGCTGTATATTCTTACACAAACAACATCAGTTGCTGTCGCTGCATAAAATGTTAAAAATTACTCTTTTTGTTGCAAATGGTTTTTGTTAACTGAAACGCCGTCTCCATTTTCTAGACTCTTGATCTGACAAATTTCTTTTCATTACAATTTTCTGCAATCCATTCAGCTAAATATTTAAATTCTTTTACTCGAGAGATGTAGTTATTACCAATGTTGAGATCAGAAGGTGCGTCTTTGATGTCAGTCATAAATTTTGTTTTTTCAAATGAAATTTGTAATCCTTGTTTTGCTGCCTGCTCTTGTAATAATTCTAGCTGTTTCTGTGCATTGGTAATGTCTTGTGCGATCAGTGCCATGTCATCAGCAAATGCTGAACAGTCTAATTCTATGCCCTTACGTCTTGGTCCCAGTCTGTGTGCTGGTGCACCTGCTTTTCTCCATTCTCTAACCACTTATTCAAGAGCGCAATTGAAGAGCACTGGAGACAGTACATCCCCTTGTCGCACTCAGCTGACTCCTATTACACTACTGGCCATTAAAATAGCTACACCATGAAGATGACGTGCTACAGACGAGAAATTTAACCGACAGGAAGAAGATGCTGTGATATGCAAATGATTAGCTTTTCAGGGTATTCACACAAGGTTGGCACCGGTGGCGACACCTACAACGTGCTGACATGAGGAAAGTTTCCAAATGATTTCTCATACACAAACAGCAGTTGACCGGTGTTGCCTAGTGAAATGTTGTGATGCCTCGTCTAAGGAGGAGAAATGCGTATCATCACGTTTCCGACTTCGATAAAGGTGTGATTGTAGCCCGTCGCGATTGCGGTTTATCGTATCGCGACATTGCTGCTCGCGTTGGGCGAGATCCATTGACTTAGCAGAATATGGAATCGGTGGGTTCAGTAGGGTAATACGGGAACACCTTGCTGGATCCCAAAGGCCTCGTATCGCTAGCAGTCGAGATGACACGCATCTTATCCGCATGACTGTAACGGATCGTGTAGCCACGTCTCGATCCCTGAGTCAGCAGATGGGCACGTTTGCAAGACAACAACCATCTGCACGAACAGTTCGACGTCGATTGCAGCAACATGGACTATCAGCTCGGAGGCCATGGCTGCGGTTACCCTTGACGCTGCATCACAGACAGGAGCGCCTGCGATGGTGTACTCAACGACGAACCTGGGTGCACGAATGGAAAAACGTCATTTTCTCGGAAGAATCCAGGTTCTGTTCACAGCATCATGATGGTCGCATCCGTGTTTGGCGACATCGTGGTGATACTGGCGTATCACCCAGCGTGATGGTATGGGGTGCCATTGGTTACACGTCTCGGTCACCTCTTGTTCGAATTGACGGCACTTTGAACAGTGGACGTTACATTTCAGATGTGTTACGACCCGTGGCTCTAAGCTTCATTCGATCCCTGCGAAAACCTACATTTCAGGAGGATAATGCACGACCGCATGTTGCAGGTCCTGTACGGGCCTTTCTGGATACAGAAGATGTTCGACTGCTGCCCTGGCCAGCACATTCTCTAGATCTCCCACCAATTGAAAACGTCTGGTCAATGGTGGCTGAGCAACTGGCTCGTCACAATATGCCAGTCACTACTCTTGATGAACTGTGGTATCGTGTTGAAGCTGCATGGGCAGCTGTACCTGTACACGCCATCCAAGCTCTGTTTGGCTCAATGCTCAGGCGTATCAAGGCCGTTATTACGGCCAGAGGTGGTTGTTCTGGGTACTGATTTGTCAGTATCTGTAATCCCAAATTGCGTGAAAATGTAATCACATGTCAGTTCTAGTATAATATATTTGTCCAATGAATACCCGTTTATCATCTGCATTTCTTGCTGGTGTAGCAATTTTAATGGCCAGTAGTGTATTATCGGAATTTCTGTAGAATGTAAGGGCGCTGCCTGCTTGCAGGTACCGCGCTGCAGCAAGCTGGTGTGGCGGCGCGAACCGGCGCAGAGCTCGGTGCCGCTGCTGTGCCTGATGGGCGACTCTCAGCTGCGGCCGCCGCTGCTGCCCAAGTGCGTGGCGTCGGTGGAGGCTTTGCCGGGCCTGCGCGCCGAGCAGCTCACGTGGATCATCGAGTCGCGCGGCCGCGCGCACAGCCCGCCGCCCGTCGTCATGCTGCACGTGGGCGGCAACAACCTGGCCACGGACAGCTGCCAGCTGCTGGTGGCCCGGCTCGTCGACCTGGTGCACGTGGCCAGGGCCGCCTTCCCCGGCTCCGTCGTCTTCATCAACGGCGTGCTGCGCCGGCCCGACTCCAGCCCCGCGCTCGTCAGCCGGGTCAACGCGCTCGTGCGCCAGCACTGCGACCGCTCGCGCGCCGTCTTCGTCGACACCAACAAGTTCATCTACGAGCCGCACTTCGACAGGGACGGCGTCCACCTCAACGCCGACGGCCGCATCGCCCTCTACAGGATGATCGCGCGCGTCATGGACATCGTGCTCAAGTGACGGCTCGTTTCCAGAAGTACGCGCCCGCCGAGCAGCGAACTACACGCCGACACAGCGAGCTACGTCCCTACTCTGCCAGAAAGCTTGATCACCATTATCGTACATTTGGTAGAGCCATCAAAGCTTCAGATCGTTTGGAATCAACCGAGTACTAAAACACACTACAACCGCACGAAACATATTGCATCAAATCCTCTGCTTCACTCGAAAGTTAATTTAAAATTTTCAAGAAACGACTTAGACAAAACAAGGATATCAGATTTCTCATTTTATTAACAGCGCTTCCCCAGAACCATGAATTCAACATGTCAGTGAGTCCGAAAATGTAACATCTTTTACAAAACAACTGGGCACAACTGCGAACTTATTCCTTGTCTTTTGCACTAACGCCACATGCCCCCCACTTCCCTTACATTGCAGTAGAAGCAGTTCCTGACTTACACCTTAAAATTTAAGTGCAGTCGTTTCCAGCAAAATGGACGGTAGAATTTTTTGTGTAAAAGCTCGTGGCACTCGAGATTACAGAGTAGCAAGAGACCTGAGCACACTTCTAGCAAAATTTAGTCACGTCAATGAACACCACTCTGAGCTCAAATCATTGCTGCTACTTTATCAGTGCGGAAAAGGTCGACATTGGTGAATGTCTTAATACAGTGCAAGGAAGCCATTTTACCCTCCCTATTAATAAGCAAACTTTCTCGCAACCGTGAGATCAAAAGGTTAACCAATTTCAAATACATTTTTCATACCTCTGAATCAGATATTAAGTGTTCAGTTAAACTTATCTTTGAACTGTCCGCGCCAGCGCAAGTATTTCAGCCTTCCCCCACAATATACGTCAGTACAAAACGAAGCTTACACCTCAAAGTTAAACTACTGTAATTCCCAATTTAATTTATCCAAATAAATGTTTTATACAATAAGAACTATATGGTATCGGGGCTGCAGAATGCCAAAAGACCTGTATATATTTATAGTGAAATTTCCTTCATCGCATGTAATATAGTAATATAGTAATATTTTACATCTGCAAAAAATTGTATTTCTAGTATCACACAGTGGCATAACAGAGATCGAAATTTTTTCTGTATGATGTCTTTGGTGCTCACCAAGACAGAGCGTGGAAAACATGTACTACAAAATGTGCACAAGACTTACCAAGCCATATATCAACATAAATATGAACCATAACATACAATATACATGCATGAGTCATTTTGTATGTAAAATATTATTTTCTGTCATGCAGTAGTTATGAGAAAGTCACATGCATAAATTATACAATTTTATCATAATCGTTCTTTATATTTCAGGATAAAAAATTACTCTCCTACAAGTCTAGAATGCTATGGAATAAACTGTCATTAGTCTACTGTTACGTATACTAACGTCAAAATAAAAAATACAAATTAAACGTACGAACTTCGATGGAATTCTTTTACTCTCTTTGAAGTACACTGTTGGCCGTTAAAACTGGAACACCATGAAGGTAACATGAGACAAATGTCAAATTGGCTCGATATGTACTACATGCATCCATTTGCAAGTGATCAGAATTTCAGGGTCACTGCAGAGAGTAGATGGGCCATCTGCATTGTGTATGTAGCGAAAGGTTGGGCAATTAGTTCCTCATTCAGACATCGTATTTTAAAGTTATTTCTAAGAAGATTTGTTCAGTACTGGCACTTAAAACTGCTACACCAAGAAGAAATGCAGATGATAAACGGATATTCATTGGACAAATATATTACACTAGAATTGACATGTGATTACATTTTCACGCAATTTGGGCGCATAGATCCTGAGAAATCGCTACCCAGAACAACCACCTCTGGCCGTAATAACGGCCTTGATACGCCTGGGCATTGAGTCAAACAGAGCTTGGATGGCGTGCACAGGTACAACGGCCCATACAGCTTCAACACGATACCACAGTTCATCAAGAGTAGTGACTGGCATATTGTGACAAGCCAGTTGCTCGGCCACCATTGACCAGATGTTTTCACTTGGTGAGAGATCTGGAGAATGTGCTGGCCAGGGCAGCAGTCGAACATTTTCTGTATCCAGAAAGGCCCGTACAGAACCTGCAACATGCGGTCGTGTATTATCCTGCTGAAATGTAGGGTTTCGCAGGGTTCGAATGAAGGGTAGAGCCACGGGTCGTAACACTTCTGAAATGTAACGTCCACTGTTCAAAGTGCCGTCAATGCGAACAAGAGGTGACCGAGACGTGTAACCTATGGCACCTCATACCATCAGGTCGGATGATACGCCAGTTTGGCGATGACGAATACACGCTTCCAATGTGCGTTCACGGCAATGTCGCCAAACACGGATGCGACCATCATGATGCTGTAAACAGAACCTGGATTCATCCGAAAAAATGACTTTTGCCATTCGTGCACCCTGGTTCGTCGCTGAGTACACCATAGCAGGTTGGTGGCTGCTGCAAACGACGTCGAACTGTTCGTGCAGATGGTTGTTGTCTTGCAAACGTCCCCATCTGTTGACTCAGGGATCGAGACGTGGCTGCACGATCCGTTACAGCCTTGCGGATAAGATGCCTGTCATCTCGACTGCTAGTGATACGAGGCCGTTGGGATCCAGCACGGCGTTCCGTATTACCCTCTTGAATCCACCGATTCCATATTCTGCTGACAGTCATTGGATCTCGACCAACGCGAGCAGCAGCGTCGCGAAATGATAAACCGCAATCGCGATAGGCTACAATCCGACCTTTATCCAAGTCGGAAACGTGATGGTACGCATTTCTCCTCCTTACACGAGGCATCACAACAACGTTTCACCAGGCAATGCCGGTCAACTGCTGTTTGTGTATGAGAAACCGGTTGAAAATTTTGCTCGTCTCAGCACGTTGTAGGTGTCGCCACCGGCGCCAACCTTGTGTGAACGCTCTGAAAACCTAATCATTTGCATATCACAACATCTTCTTCCTGTCGGTTAAATTTCGCGTCTGTAGCACGTCATCTTCGTGGTGTAGCAATTTTAGCGACCAGTAGTGTATATCTCGTGTCAGAAAGAGGCATATTTATCAACTTGTGTCGAAATTCGGCAGCAGCAGGATTGTCGACGTTCGAGAAAGCAGTTTATTGTTCCGCAAAAATGCGAATATGGAGTCGATGGGTTCAGGAGGTCGAAACTCAGTTTGATGGAGGAGTTCGGCTGCTCCTGCAACTGCGAGGGTTGCCCAGAAAGTAATGTAACGCATTTTTTTCTAAGCCGAAAACAATACTACGAATGCGAAACGTTATGTGCATATTATTTGAAGTCTCCTGAGTGAGCGCGCCAAATCTCTGTCACTTCGAACAAATAGCGTATCTGCAGGACAGTTTCAAAATGGCGTCTGTAGGTGATGTACTCTTCAAGCAATGTGCCGTCATTGAAGCTCTCACTTCAGAGAAAGAAACTGTGGAGAATATTCAAAAACGCTTATTCAAAGTCTATGGAGCATCTGCTGTCGACAGAAGTACAGTTAGTCACTGGGCATGGAGGGTGAGGTCCTCAGAAGGCGGTTCGGCGGAGCTCCACGATTTGCAACGGTCGGGGAGACCAACCATGGCTGTCATACCTGACATGTTGCAGCGAGATGATGTTTTCATTCGTGAGAACAGACGCATTCGTGGAAGACATTTTGAGGACAATGAGGAGTGATTTACACAGTTAAGCACTGGCTCCGCCACCAGGATGAGGATTGGTATCAACAGGGCGTACACACCTTCATTTTGCACTGGAGGTAGGCTGTAAAATGGGATGGAGATTACATGGAAGAATAGGGTGTGTAGATGAAACACCATTCTTTCATTTGTGTAATTCTCATTATGCGCAATAAAGAATTGTTGAAGAAAAAAAAAGTGTGGTGCATTACTTTCTGGGCAACGCTTGTAGCACCCTATAGACACATATGAGGCGTCTTGTATCAAAACTGGCTGAGTCACTGAAGGCATATTTTTCAATATGGATGAAAAATCTCTAGAGAAAAAATAATGATGGTCACAAACATTTTTCTTTCTTAGTTACATCCTCAATGGTTTAATATTTAAGTACCATTGTTTTATGAAATCTGATTATTTATGAACCCATTTTTTGTTAATTCTGAGTTGGCCATTTTTGTAGTGATTTTATATAACTTTACTCTTTTCTGTAACGCTGGACTGCTCTTAAATTCCCGAATCTCGTGAAAAAAGCAGTGAAATGAAAATAAAGTGGCAATGTGATTATTTTTTTTATAGCAACAGAAAAAGCATTTCTACATAAATTGGATAAAAGAACAACAGAAAACTGAGGAAAATACAAAATAGGATTTCTCTCACTAAGAGTCTATTGTTCACGTCTTAGATCCTGAACATAACAAAAAAGATATGATCTGCAAATAACCAAGAATGTTAAAAAAATCGTTACCCGTTTCGCTAGCTGATATTACTGTTTCATAAAACTGCAATGACTGAAGGTTTTTCCATATTGGGCCAAAGAATTACTGCAGAAGATTTTTTGTCTTTTGTTTTGAAGACTGGAAGAGGCATGCTTATGATCAATGTAGGAGGAACAATATACACGTTACATTTCACAATAATGACAAAATATTAGCATAGAGGAAATATTATTCCTTTCGCACCAGTTACAGAAAGAGGCACACAAATACGGAAATGAGTGCTGAAGACGGGTGTTCTCAACCCACAAATGAAATATTATGATTTCAAAGAATATACACTATAGTGAATTATTTTGCATACAGGTATGGTTACATTGTTGCGTAATCTAAAAATACAAGATCCCAGACAAAAATGCTACGACATGAAGGTTGGTCATTCTTTGACATGGCCATTAGGAATTCAATGAACTCACTACCTGCAAGACTTGACCCAATATGTTACACAACCAAGAATTCAGTGCTCTGTAACACAAAGAGATGGCTAATTTTGATTCATATTCTTGTTTCACCTGATAGTGATATACTTCTACTCTAAAGTAATAACTTGAATTTATTTTGGAAAAATTTGTGATTTGGCCAGTTTTGGTACTAGACGCCTTATATATTGTTCACTCAGCCATGCATGATCGTAGAGCTATATCACGTTCCTTAAGTCAAAAAATGGGTTTGTTTGCAGAAAGACAAGTAACTTATCGAGAAGGACAGTGCGACGAAGTCTAGAGCACCACGGACTGGCTGGCACAGCAACCACTATTGCGGCTTCCCTCACTGCGGCACCCAGCATTTCCAGACTGAGTTTTCGAAATTCCCCCATAGCAGGCAAAAAAATTCCCCAATATGACACCATTTTGCAGACTTTACATCATGTACCTTAAACCTACCTATTCCTTTCAACTAATGTTTGTTAACTCTCTTAGGCACTCGAAGAGCTGGAATTATGAATTCAGGGCTGTAAAACTACAGCTCACATCAGAAAACTATAGTAAATGAACTTTTTTTTAAATTTGTAAATAAACCAATGGCCTGTCAAGAAAAACAAAGAAATCTGCTCTAGGGATGCCACATTTGCTTTCTTCATGCTTCTGTTGATTTAGCATTAGCACACCATCTATATCTCACTTCGCAATTCGACGCCTCTATCCACTACATTCTGTGGACACACAAAATCCTTTATTTACACCTCCTGAGGGCTCTTAACTACCGAATTCTCCTTACCTTACACTTAATTATAGACGTACAAAGACCGACACAATGTCTGGAGATTCTCAATATCTGAAACAACATTTGTTTATAGGACATACTTTATACTATAAAATCCATCAAATACAAGATTAAGCTAAAATGGCAATACTTTGTACTCTAAGGATATGCATTTTCACTGGTGGGTAGTAAAATTGCAGTCCTATGAAAGCACCACATAACAAGCATCAGATTGGCTTCATGTGAGCTAAAAGATTGGATATGCAAATGATTAGCATTTCAGTGCAACCAAACAAAGTAGGTAAGGTAACAACATTTACATTTTGTATGTAAGGAAAGCCTACACAGTGGTTTCTCATTCAGAAATTGCATTTGAATGTTTGTTGTTCTATATGTTTTCTGCTCGCTTTGGCTGGAATCCCACAACATCAGGTGAATGATGAATCAATGAGTTTATTAAGGTGATATTCAGTGTGATAAATGAGCTCAGTCACCCCCTGAGACTAGCATAGGCCTACAAGAGGATGGAAACATTGTTTGACCAGCCTTCAACCATGCATAATCATTCATCAAAATCACATACCGTGAGTTAGGAATTAGGCTTGTTTATAGCAAGGTAAGTTTCCATGCAGTCAGTACAACGATGTCTGGAACACAATGGGTTGTTAACACAGCAACCATTTTTGTGGCTTTCCTTGACATGGTCACAGAGAGAGGTGCACTGATAGTTAAGGTCCCAATGTCAATATTAGACACAGGAGTGACACCAAATCATCTTTTTTGCATAAGTCCTAGTTCTGCATACAGCATTTTGATGGATATATCAATGTGTGGGGGCTCCAAGCAGAAGGAACACTGCCAGACTATATCATGATCATCATACTGGTTCAGCACCTGGCATGATGGTATGGGCTGCCATTAGGTACAAACACAATCAGCTCTGTTCTGTATATTTGATGATCTGGAAAGTAGCAGTTACATTTCCAATACATTAAAGCCAATGGCTTTGCACAACTCCAAGATTTCTGTAGTGTTGTCATTCAACGAGATAACTCAATACCCTTGCTGTCTTAATATTCTGTAGCACAGAGGGCCTTTGACTACTGTCCTGGTCAGCATGATTTCCAGACTGCTCGCTCATTAAACACATCTGGTAATGAGTTGCCAATAGACTGGCACACCACTACTCACCATCCACTAGATTTTGCACCCCGTATACCTCCAAATCAGATACAAATTCTCCAAATACACAGTATCTGCACAATAAAATTTCATTTTTTAACATTTTGTTGTTATTTATTCATTTGCCAGAAGCTCTTGGCCAGTTTTAAAAATTTAGGTCAACAATTTTTTGCTTTTTTTAAAATTTTTCTTTTTTTTAATATTATCATGAGGCATTCAAGTTGTTATTAAACTTGGATTTGTCTGTGGTGCTAAAAAACAGTAACCAATTTTATCTCTGAATTTCTTTCTTGGTGGAGAATTGTAATATTATTTACCCTGTCTTGCAAGATGTTTTTTGAGAATGATAAGAGCTTCCACATTAAATAGTGGTTCTTGATGTTAATAAATTATTGTTAAAATTTTGTATGCTTGCATTGGCCAAGCACCTTGCCACTAACCCTATCAGCTCCCTGCCACCTCAGTGGTAGCAGAGCACAGTTATGTTACAGTGGCCAGGCTGTGATCTCATTTAAGGAAAAGTAAATTTTGCTGTGTATTGCATATTTTATTTTAGTTTCAAGTAATTGTGAAATCACAGTCAGCCATGGATCGGAGAGGAGTCCTGCTGATCTCATACCTGACTAAGAAGCAGCTGAAGTACATGTAGCCTATATGGGGTGTGGAAGCTGAAGGCACCATGGCCGAGCAGTCAACACTTGTGGGAAGCACTGGGCTCCAGCCTAATTGTTACAGCAGACACCATTGATAAGTTCGAATGGTTCAAATAGCTCTAAGCACTATGGGACTTAACATCTGAGGTCATCAGTCCTCTAGAATTAGAACTACTTAAGCCTAACTAACCTAAAGACATCACACACATTCATGCCCGAGGCAGGATTCAAACCTGTGACCATAGTAGCAGTGTGGTTCTGGACTGAAGCACCTAGAACCACTCAGCCACAGTGGCCAGCAATAAGGTAAGTGATGCTTGTTCTTTAAGAGGCTGCCTCCTGGCAGGTGTGCAAGTCAGCACTGAGCTATTACAGGGAAGTGACTCTATGTGAGCCTAGGTGTTTAGGATCCAAGCTCAAATGAATCACCTAGCTAATCGAGACTAAGATGTAATCTTAGTGAACACTGAGCCTAAACAAGAGTCCTCTATTGAAGAATTGTGCAATAAGGTTATTTGATTACAACTTGAGGGTAGTTGTTGAACTGGCAGGAGAATGTGAGGTGGGAGGACTGTTTGATTCCTGAGCAGGTAAGTCATCCATAAACAGACAAGTCAGAGACTGGGGCCATGAAGAAGATCAATGTAAGATTGCAAGTAAGAATTGGCACACATAAAATATTTAGAACTGATGGTCACAGAATAATTAACCAAACCAATACTTCCAAAATGCAATATATCATGTTTTTCATTTACCATTTAATCTGGGCCATCAATTCAGCATTTATGTTACAGTGGCGACTGAAACTAGGACTGTAATTGTAAAACTATTTTCCCATATGTATAATGTTATTCAAAAATATGTACATTTTATGACTATCTTTTTCATGTAACCATACAACACGAATAAAACTTATATGCTTTACATTGTCAAGCAAGTTAGGGGCACTCTAGATTAATGCAGAAGTAGAAGTACTACTTCAGACAGCCAAGACTGCTATGGTACAGCATTTATTGCCATCATGTAGTTTCAGAAAACTTAAGTTGCCATCATCAGCATAAATCAACATCTTCTGCAGTACATTTAACTGAATCTTGACCAAATGCATCGTATACCATATCACAAAACAATATTTCATCAAGATGGAAACAACAGTACATCAGCAAGTTAAGCATAAAGTAACTATTACAGTACATAAAACAATGTACATATTGAACTGATTATAGGAGTTCACATTCATACATTAGCAGAATGAAGACTCATGTCTTCATTCAGTGAGTCTTCATTCTGCTAATGTATGAATATGAGCTAGTATAATCAGTGTAATTTGTACATTGTTTAATGTACTAGTTATTTTATGCTTGAGTTGCTGTTTTACAGATCTGATGATGACAACGTAGTTTGCAGAACCCTGTCATCACAATAAATGCAGTGCAATAGCTATCTTCGCAATTCACAGTAGTACTTCTGTTTCTGCATAAAATAAAATGATAAAGTACAAGGCCCTGGTAAAATACAGAATATAAAAATCTGTTGAAATAACAAAGCTATCACCTACAACAAAAACAACATAAGGCATTGTTTCACTCATTCCACAGTAATGGTAAATGCCAGCTTCCATACCAGTACAATTCATTTATTTGAATCCTTTTTTGTAAGGATATTTGATAATTTCCAAAATTTGTAATTAATATACAATTATTTTACATTTTGTACAACAGCCACAAGATGCCGGATGTTCGTAATTAGGAACACACAGTTTGCAGTACTGGAAGTGATCTGCAACTGTTTTCAACTATTTATTGACTGTTAAGGTGTGCTACATACAAATGCCATCTTAGACTTTTTCATACATTCATAGCAATATGATCAGCTGCATCTTTGACAAATTTTTCTTGTACAGTAATATGGTCAGGATGAGAACTCAACATACCATAATGTACCGGTACTCAATAAATGCAGAAAATGTATCAGATCAAATACCTGTGGGCAAATTCACCAGTGAAAAAGTAGATGGTTTTCCCACTTCAGCAAGTGAGGTAAATTCACCTACTGCTGGTCTATTGTTACAACACCTGATCTTGTTATGTATAGCTCACATGAATTAAAAACTGCAATAGGTTATGGCTAAAGTGCTTATTACTAGACATCAAAGATATGATATATGAAACATAAAATAAGTACTACAATTCAAAACAAAGATCATTTGGCTAGTCAGAATGTACACATTACTGAAGAGGATAAAGAGTAAATGGAACAGTCAACTGAAATATTTATTGAGCAGGACACTTCAGTACAGATACTTATGACCAATTTGGAATAAACACAGAAAAACTTAACACAATATTTGCCTCAGCTGAAGAAGTGTGGACAAACTCAGCTTAGTTCACAGATAGATGACATGAAAAAGTAATGAAATGCTGTTAAGGAACAAGTAAGGAATGGTATGTGCCATGCAGTTGGGACTAGTGACGTTTGTCACAGTTCAATGTATCAAAACTTGTATACTGACGAAGTACAGGATTTCCATAATTAAAGCTTCAGTTTCAAACAGTTGTCAAAAGAGAACCACTGCTCACAATGACATCAAATTTGAACAGTATATTTTTGACACATGGGGAAACATCTTGCAAAACGGTGACTAAGCACCAGTAGTCCTGCAGAAATTCTGGACTCTCAAGGGTATGAAAAATGGCATTGGTCCATCATCTGCTAAGGGACTGGAGAAACTGATGACAAAATTCAAAAACACATGTTCTTTTGAAGTGCAATGTGGCAGAGAGAGGAAAGCAATTGATCTGTCTTCTGGAGCAACAGCAGTAGCTCCAGTTAGACATCTTACAGCAGTTTCTGTGGTTGCTAACGGACAAAGTTGATGAAAAGGATGCACTACCACAACAGCTTCAGAGTCCTTGGCTGTCCGATTCTTTCCCATGTCCACCGTCGTTCCCCCCATTTAATGATGCTAACAAAGACGGCTGAAACAATATTTAATGGCTTTTCAAGTCACGGATGACTCCTTGCAGCAGTCATTGTTCTTGTCTTGGGCCTCCCCAGACTCATTCTTTCTTCTCTGCAAGTTGGCACTGTTGCCCGATCCTGTGGCTCTCTCTTTCCAGGAGATATGCCTTTTGCTGACAAACTATTATTCACAATGCTACCATGTGCTCGCCTCACAGCTGGGGATCCATCAGTACCGTAAACAACCTGGTCAATCATATCATTCCTGGGTCACGGACTTGCAGGGCCTCAGCCATTGATGTGATTTTACACGCACCAAGCAGCAGCGTAAAACTTCGTATAAGGACTCTCTGATCCGGGATGTGGTGGTTCAGCTGGCTCCCGATCCTGAGGTCAGCACTGCTGCGTTAAAGCTAGATAACCCCTCGTTGGAAGAGATTCTCTGCATTGGCCACTAGTTTGAGATTGCTCGGGGAGCTAACGAGCGTCCCAGGGCGCAACCGCAAGTGACGGTGATCAATGCATCTTGGTGGGTTCTGCCCTCATGAAATCAACGGGGCCAGCGCTGTTGGGACTCCTCATTGTCCGACATCTCTATGGCATCGGCGCCGCTGGTCACGCGGCCCACTTCCATCTTACCCACAGTGCTTTACCACACATTCTTGAGCTGATTGTCCCCACCACTGGAAAATGTGACAAGGAGGCCCACAACCGATCAGTTTGTCATAGTCGCTCGACTCATTCCAGTCCTGACCCTCATGGGCCTCAAGATACTGTACATGCTCTGCAATCGGTCGTTCCACTGGATGATCCATCAGCACAGACGCTTTTCCTCACACTCTGCCTTTTCACTGAGGATGACAGTTTTTAGTTCGACACTGGGGCCACTGTCTCACTGATTAATATGGTGACATATGCCCGACGGATCTACTGAGTTGCCACCTCTCTCTTGGTGTTTGGTCGCTTACGGCGATGGTTCCATTCCCCTACGTGGGCAGTTAGTCATCCAGGTGATGTACAAACATGTTCCCTGGCTTTTTACCCAATTTGTTGTTGACCATCTGTTGGCTTTAAATATTTTGGTCCTGGATGCATTTCAACTGTTTGGCTTTTCAATTTCTGATGAAGGTAAGATCTTTTCTACGGCTGTTCCTTTTCAGGACTTGTACGATCTGTACTCAGCTTTTGCATCATTGTTTGTACGGATCTCAGATGTGCAGTCAAGCGGGAACTTGATCGGCTCCAGGCTGCTGGCGTTCTGGAGCATGTGACATACAGTGCCTGGACGACACCAATGGTGGTCATACGGAAACCCAATGGGTTCCTTCAGCTGTGTGGGGACTTTGGGGCTACTGTCAGTGCTCAGTCCCCCGTAGACACTTACTCCATTCCCCAACAGGAAGACCTTCTCACCAAGCTTGCCAGGAGAGAGTACTTTTCAAAGATCAGCCTGGCTGAGGCATACCACAAGTTATCCATGGATGCCAATTCCCAGAACGTCTTGGTTATCAACACACCCTTCGAATTATACAAGTACAAGCACCTTCCCTTTGGGGTCTCTTAGGTGCTGGCCACTTTCCAGCATTCCTGGAGCAGCTTACGCATCCTATCCCCACCTGTGTGAATTATCTGGATGACATCTTGGTCACCGGGCATTTCTGTCAGGAACATTTGCAAAACCTCAGTGCCTTATTTTATGCTCTGCAATATGAAGGTTTATGCTGTCAGCTGGACAAGTGTTGTTTTTTTTCAACCGCAAGTGGAATACTTAGGCCACTGGCTTAGAAAAGATGGCATTTGCCCTTTAGGTCATAACGTCGTGGCCATTGAGACCCTTCCTCATCCCAAGGACTTATCTGAACTCCAGGTGTTTTTGGGCAAGGTTAATTATTACTTAAAGTTCTTACCCCAGGCCACCTCTGTTGCTCAACCCCTCAATCACTTGCATTGCAAAGGGGTTACTTTTGATTGGTCTCCTGCCTGTGACCAGGCTTTCTCTGTTTAAAGGCAATGCTGAAGTCTGCCCCTTGCCTTACTCCCTTCTACCCGGACCGCCCCTTGGTTGTGGTGGCTGATGTGTCGGCATATGGCATTCGGGGCGGTCCTCATGCATTGTAATGCTGATGGTTCGGAACAGCCCATCGCTTATGATCTAAGACATTGACCCTGGCACAACGGAACTACTCCCAGATTGAAAAGGATGCCCTGGCGATAGTGTTCCCCATCCAAAAATTTCACACCTATCTCTTTGGGGCAAAGTTCACCCTTCTGACAGACCATAAACCCTTAGTTATGCTTTTTGGACCCCCTCTCACCTTCCAGAGCAGATGGCTCAATGTCTCCAGTGCTGGGCATTATGCTTACACCATCTGGTATAAGCCCACCGCCCACCATGCTAATATGGACACTTTGTCGTGTCTCCCAGCAAGCCTCGATCTGACCAACAGGAGGTCCTCTGCTTTCGCATTGATTCCACCCGCTGAGATGTGCTGGACGGTCTACCTCTTATGGCTGCTCACATTGCCATGGCTACACACCGAGACCCTATCTTGCGGCAGGATCTCTGCTAAATGGTCCACGGGTAGCCCTCCAATATTACTCTTCGGATGCAGACTGACTTCAGTCCCTGGTGCCATCTGTCCCACATGGTCGATGATGTCCTTCTGTTGGCCATGGAGTCAGATGCCCATTGGATGGTCATCCATCTGGATTTGTGGCATCAAGTGCTCAGTTTGTTGCACCACGGGCACTGGGATATGTCCCGCATTAAAATTTTGGCTCACCTGCATGTGTACTGACCTGGCATCGATGGCGATATTCACCACCTGGTCCATGGGTGCATTGTGTGTGTGTGTCACCAGGCAAGCCCGCCTCAATCATTCGCACCCTGGCCTCTGTCTCGCCGGCCCTGGGATCGCAACCATCTCGATTTAGCGGGCCCATTTTTTGGGTCCATGTGCCTACTCCAAATACTCATATGTCATCCCTATGGTGTCTGCCACCATGGAGGCCACTCTCATGGCCCAGGCCCAGGTTCTCACCATTGAGGGCCTGCCTCACACACTGGTCTCTGATAATGGCTCCCAATTCATGGCATCCTCCATCCACAACTTCTGTCAGGTTCACTGTATCTAACATGTCCATAGCCCACCTCACACGGTGGAGAGGCTTGTCCACACATTTAAACCACAGTTGACGAAGGCAGTCAAAACATCTCCCACCATTACGGCCCTCACCCTGTTCTTGAGCACCTATAGCACCACGCCAATTGATGGACGTAGTCCGGCGGAGCTCCCCCATGGGCGACACCTGTGGACCCTGCTCCATTTGCTGATGCCATCCTCCTCCTCCCACCCCTGCTTCCAGCCCTCTCAGCGTTACACCCCAGTGCAGCCATGTGGACCCATGCAGATGGGAGCAAGGTGGGTTGGGCGCCCGCCACACTCATCGCGGCCCATGGGCGGCATGTGACATCAGTGCGGACATCGAAAGGGTTGGAGCACCGCCATCATAACCAGCTCTGCCCGTGTACCTCCGCAGGACTCCTGCTGCTGCCTCCGCCTCCACTGCCTCCTTCAGGTACAGACGTGGTCCTTGAGTCCACTGCCCCCCGGTTGCTGCCTCCCCGCAAGACTGGCACCGGCCCTCCCTGCCACCAGGTGGATTAGCAGCTCCCTCCACCACCCTGGCCTCTGAGTCAGCCATCATGGGCACCTCAGACGTCCCTTCCTCTCCGTCAATGGTGGTTGACGAGCCTGGGTCTTCTCCCATCTGCTGACCACCGCGGACCCATCAGGGGCGTTTCTGCCCCTATGTGCAAGTTTCAGGAGGGAGGGATCTGGTACTGAGTGCTGTGGGTTTTGAATCCACACCACACAGCATGGACCTCGATTACCACTAGAGGTCGCTCCGTAAGCTGTGGCTGCACGTGCTCCTGGCCCGCATATAATGTGAGCACACCACTGTGGAGCATGTGGTCCCAGCAGCCAATAGCTATGTACCTTATCATGCATTTAAGTGGCTGCCTCTCACTCAGTGAGGCAGTCTGATATTTCCATGAGTCTCTCGATTACTCGCTTACAGACATTGTGTTGACCTTGCTTGTTTCCTTGTCTGAGTAGATGTTGTTGATTTCGTGAGGTTTTTGCTTGTGACACCATTGCTTCTTGCATATGGCTGTTCTGGGTATCTTGCTCAGTCATCTGTCATTGTGTGTTTCCATCCTTTCCCGTTCATCTGTCTTGTTGTTTGCAGACTGCTCCCATTCGGTCCTGCCATGCTCTTTGTTCACGGTCACCCCGCGACCGTTCAGGTCGCAGTTACAAGAGGTAGTTCACAACATGATATGATCCCAACATACGAGGTGCGGCTAGAAAAAAACCGGACTGATGCAGGAAAAAACATTTATTTACAATTATTTACAATTTCATGTTATCTTCTTCAATGTACTCTCCTCCTCGGTCTCTACACCGCTCCATACGAATTTTCCACTGTTCAGAGCAATGCTGCAGATCATTTTCGGTAAGTCCATACATTACTTCCGTTGCTTTTTCTTTTACTGCTTCAACAGTCTCAAATCTAGTTCCTTTCAAAGCTGACTTGACTTTAGGGAAAAGAAAAAAGTCACAGGGGGCCAAATCAGGTGAATAGGGTGGATGATCTAAGATGGGAATGTTGTGTTTTGCCAAAAACGTCTTCACTGACAACGCACTGTAAGCTGGGGCATTGTCTTGGTGAAGAATCCATGACTTTTTTCTTCACAAATCGTTCCGTTTTCTCCGTACTCGCTCACGTAGGGTAGCCAGGACGCTAATGTGGTAATGCTGATTCACTGTTTGTCCCTCTGGTACCCAATCAATGTGCACAATCCCTTTGATGTCAAAAAAAACCATCATCATTGCCTTGAATTTCGATTTTGACATTCGTGCTTTTTTTTGTCGTGGAGAACCAGGAGTTTTCCAATGCATCGATTGGCGTTTAGTTTCGGGATCGTAAAAAAAACCACGATTCATCGCAAGTAATAACATTTTGTAAGAAGGTGGGATCACTTTCAATGTTTTCCAGGATGTCAGAACAAATCATTCTTCGGCGTTCCTTCTGTTCAATTGTGAGACACTTTGGAACCATTTTTGAACACACTTTGTTCATGTTGAAACTTTCATGAAGAATCTGCCTAACACTTTCCTTGTCAACTCCTGTTAACTCAGACGCTGCTCTGATTGTTAAACGGCGATCTTGTCGAACAAGTTTACCGATTTTTTCAATGTTTGCATCAGTTTTTGCTGACAATGGTCTGCCAGTGCTAGTGTCACCACTGGTGTCTTCGCGGCCATCTTTAAATCGTTTAAACCACTCAAACACTTGTGTTCGCGATAAACAATCATCACCGTACACTTGTTGTAACATTACAAACGTTTCACTTGCAGATTTTCCTAGTTTGAAACAAAATTTGATGTTAACACGCTGTTCTTTCTGTACACTCAACATTTTCCGACGCACAGACAAAACGTCAACTACTTAAAACAGACGCCACGGGCAGACTGAGTGCAGGAGGCAGATGAAACTCGAGCAGTAGGTGGAGCGAGAGTCACGTGACAGGCCACGCTACTTTCAGCCTTATTGCATTCGTTTTATTGTTTCACCAGTACTAGTGCGGTTTTTTTCTAGCCACACCTCGTATGTCATGCTACACATACTAGGATTACCAAAAGGGGGAGCAGGGAGGAGGAGGGGGGCCAGTTTAATTACTAATAGTAAGAATTCCCCACGATGGCAGTTACTTATTAGTTTATCCATCTAATAAGAACATAAGGGTTATATTCTCATAAGCACATAAAGAAATAGTTTCACTAATGCTTGCAAGCAGTTAATGGAGATGAAAGATCAACCCAGTGCTCCTGCACTATAACATTTTATGTGATGTCATGATTATTGGGTATACAGTCAGATACCAATGAGTTCTTTCAAACCATAACTGAAATCCAATGAAGTAAAAGCACATAGCTATTACTCTACTTCTGTGGAATAAGCAACACCCTGTTACTATATGTGAAATGCTTTACTTCTGTTACCCAATGTGATTATTATTATTAATAATAATAAAAATAATATTAATATTATTATTATTGTTGTTGCTGTTACTGTTATTAAGTAACCAGATTACACTAGTAACTAGTTGCTACACATCAACAGAAATGCACTTGTTATAGTGTCATGAAAAGTGTTATGACCACACTGAAAATCAGGTTAGATTTATTAAAGGAAACTGAACAATTGGGGCAGCTCTAAGAGATAGTTAAATACAGTATGTTCGGGATAATCTTCCAATAGGTATGGAATTTCAATGAGGGATAAGTAACAGGTCTAAAGATGTTTTGTAATATATAAGCAGTAAAACAAGTACTGACTCAGGTAGAAGCAGGTAATTTGTTCACATGAACTAAAAGCTAAATTGATAATATGAAGTACCTTAAAAAATAAAAGCTAAATATGAGCATTTCCAGAGAACAAGATAAATAAATAATGTTGTGGCATACACTCATGAAAGTGAAAGCTTAACTATGCTGAATACTGGAATAAGTATGTATACTTTAACCTGAAACTTTGAGTATAGAACTTCAAGTACTGTGCATTCATAGGTTTAATATGAAAGCATTCTTTTTATGTGATGTAATGGAAAGTATTTTTCCCACCACCTAGTTGCAAGGTTAATTACCTATATGTAGTTGAAGCAATATCACAGATGAACTACAAACTGGTAACTCATTTGGTAAGTTCTTTTTTGGTGTAGAGGCAACCTTACCTTGTGCTACCATGAGTTATATACAGGATGAATCACTTAAAACTTGCAAAGCACATATTGCAGCAATGAAAATGCTATTGATGCGTGGTTTTCACAGAATGGACAGGTAGTCAGAAGCTCATGTGTCATAACACTTAGGAAGTGTATTATTGTACAAACACATACATTTTTAAAATGGAATAATGCCTATTGACATTAAAAAAAATTAAAAGTGGGATAAATTAGAATGTCAACGGTGAGTGTTGCAGGATTCTAGTGCGAGTTCTTTACGAGAATCATATTTTGATAACTTTTGACACTGAAACTTGTTTATGCCATTCAACCTGTGCAGTTGCTAACTACTATGCTGTTACATTTACTTACAGAGTGCTTGTCTGTTCCTTGAGTGCATTGTGACTTGCTATTCAGTGTGTGACAGTCCAAGCAGTAGATTGTGAGTGGACAATGGGATTTAGCAATGCAGAAAGTGTCAACATGCTCATTTTGTATGGAGAGTGTAGGAAAAATGCAGTTAATTCTTGTACAGTGCACGCAGCAAGATATCCCAAAAGACAATAATCATCTCAGCAGTTATTTATCAACCTCTTCAACCAGTTACATGAAATTGTTAGTGTAACACTTAGACAATGTAATACGAGGAAATAAGTGAAGACAAAAGAGGGGGAAATTAATACTCTTGCTGCTGTTGCAGTTGATCCGCACATTAGCTCCCACGCAATCACACGAGGAAGTGACATGAATCAGGCAAGTGTCCTAAGCATTCTCCATTGACATAGGTTCCATCCCTAATACTTCAAGAGCTGCATGGTAACGATTATGTGACTCATGTTAACTTCTGTATGTGGGCATCAAGACAGGATACTTCAATTGTATCACGTATTTTGTTTATTGATGAAGCACATTTACCAATCATGGCCAGGTAAACTGCAAAACATGCAATATTGGTCTGTTGACAATCCCTGATTGCTTCATCAGGTGGAACATCAGTGTCCATGGAGTGTAAATGTATGGTGTGGGATAGTGAATCATCAGTTCATAGGCCCGTTGCTCATAGACGGAACACTGTATCGCAGACTCCTAACAGACCATCTTCCATAGATGCTGGAAGATGTTCCTCTGCAGACTAGGAGGAACCTTTCATATCAACATGATGGCTGTCCAACCCATAGTGCATGACATGCTACAGCATGTCTTCACAAATTGTTTCCAAATCATTGGATTGGACACAAAGGACCTGTACACTTGGCTGGCCGGTTACCTGGATTTGATGTCCGTAGACTTTTTTTTATGTGTAATGCTGAAAGATGCTGTTTACAAGGGCATATCAACAACATCTGATGATACGGAATGGCGTATTAGTGCAGTCTCCTCAGATATCTCCACTGAAATGCTAGCATGTGTGCAGCAGTTGTTTCATACCAGACTGGAAGAGTGAATTGTTGCTGGTGGTAGTCATTTTGAACATAACCTGTGGTGGTCAGTTGTTTCGATGGAGGTCAGAATCCAGATAACTCTGTATGCACTTACATTGTTCTTTAGTGTGTGCTATCACAGGTGTTGTACAAGAATCAGTGCTGCAACTTTTCAAAATACTGTTATCTTGTAAACGACTCGCACTAGAATCCTGCAACAAACACCATTGACATTCCAATTTACCCTACTTTTAGATTGATCATATGAAAAAGCATTATTCCATTTAAAAACATGTATGTTTGCACAAAAAATACACTTTCTAAATATTATTATAATCTGTTGATTGGCAGAAACTTAAAAAAGTGCAAAATTAGAGAAGCACATGATACTTAGATTTCTCTTATCAGGAAATTTGTATCTAAAAATAAATATTTTTGTCAGTAGTAAGTGAATAATAACTGAATTACAATTTGCTATCTTAGTGAGTAAAAGAAAAGCACTGTGGCTATGAAACATGTGGTGGTAGTTTCACATTAAATTAATTTTAGTTACTTATTTTTTATGACTAGATAACCTAATAAGACATATTGTACAATTTCATGTATAGGTCTCAAGCAAATGGGTTTTACTCAGTAAATTTCGCAGTGAAGATTATTTTTTGTCTCCTTTGGTTGAGAATGATATCTGCATGTATTAGTGTCCATTGTATGCCACTTCACATACTGAAAACTATTGAAATTACAGCTTAGTAGATGTATCAGTGGCACTGCCTTGCTTTATATATTTGACAATGCTGAACACTGTTCCAGTTTGAATAATATAAAAACATGAACTATTATCACTTGGTTGATTGTACAACCTCAGTGCACAAGAAAAGACAATTATAAATGTGTAAATAATTGTAAACTGTATTTTTTAATCGATTAGCAATTAGGTTACTCATGAGTGAGGCCTAACCATGTACAAAGTACTTTATGAGTAAAGCAAGGGGGAGAGCAAATTTGACTCATCCAGTCTAAATAAATAGCTGTGACACGTATGTTCAGGACTTTTGGTGAAAGTGAACAAAAGGTGAAACGGTGGTAGGTAATGATGCAAAATAACTGTATCACTTTCTGGAAAAGCTAGTTGGTAATGAAAGTATGTTTTAATAACAAGTGCTGGAATGTTGTGGGGATAGACAGTAATTTGAGATGCAAAACATCCTCAGTTCTTCCCGTAACAACAGATGTAGCAAAGTAGCTGATAACACACACATGTCCAGATCAACACTGAGAATTTACTTGCTGGTCAGTGTAGTGCAATCTGGACTGTGAGCCACCCTGTGCAGTGATTTACATTCAATTGTTGTTGGCATTCTGGTCCAAACATCTGTATTCTTAACATTCAACCAACACATAAAAGGAGATTGAAAACTGACAAAATCAAACACACAGACACTGTGGATTGTACCTGTGATTGGTTAACTACAGGCAGGTCATTAGCTAATAAAGATTATTTGAAATTGTGCTGAAGTTGTAACTGCCATGGTCATGAAATGATATACTGGCTTTTAGTTAACCACCAAAGATTTCCAAAAATTTTGAGCTACAATGATCTCGATTTGTGTCAATTAGAGGAAACAGATGAACTGTCTCCTAAAGTGAACTTCTCCTTCTCCACACATGTGTATCTTGTGTGTGGAAATATTCTAATCCTATCTATGTATCCTTCCATGTAATCCACTAAATGTGGATGATATTATAACCTCCTGGAGGTGGTGGCGATTAGTGTTTAACGTCCCGTCGGCAACGAGGTCATTAGAGACGGAGTGCAAGCTCGGGTTACGGAAGGATGTGGAAGGAAATCGGCCGTGCCCTTTCAAAGGAACCATCTCGGCATTTGCCTGAAACGATTTAGGGAAATCACGGAAAACCTAAATCAGGATGGCTGGAGACAGGATTGAACCGTCGTCCTCCCGAATGCGAGTCCAGTGTGCTAACCACTGCGCCATCTCGCTTGGTATAACCTCCTGGAATGCTATCCTAAACAGCCCTGAGGTGTCCTGTCCACTGACTCTGAAAACCTTTCCTGGAGGGTCCTGGCTTCTGATAATAGGTCCTGGGTCATCATGCAACGGAACTGGCAGTTGTCCATGCCCTGACCGTTTTAATCAATGCAATCATCACCAATTCCTTCCAAATCAAACTTCTATAAAACCTAATACCCTGTGTTATGTAATGAGTGTTCAAATAAGCTAAATGAATAACAAAATTACTTGTTTCCTTGTGATACTTATGCAACCGACATCAGTTCTGAAAATTTAAAAACTTTTAGCAAGTTGAAAAACTAAATGTGCCAAAAACTTTATCATTATCTATGTATATATGTATTTACAGTGAATGGGTTGACAAAAGACACCATAAAAGACTTGGCTTTAGCGCAGAATCGCACACTTACATGAACTGATCTGGCCCAAAATTGAACATTTGTATGAAAGCAGTAAAGTGTGAAGGTCCCACCACAGTATTTATTTGCTTTTCTGCTGGCCTATGCCCCTATGGGGGGACAATAATCAATTAAGCGAATGAGTCTAATACAATGATCCAATTTAAATAGAAGATTTTCATATTTGCAATGGATAAGCTTTTGTAAATCACATATCCCACAACATGTTTGTGAACCATGGACGTTTTCATACTGAAAAGTATCTATTGTTGAGTTCACGACAAAAATCAGATCATTTTCAAGCCTAAATCAAAGGGACAGTGTAAAGACAATTTTCTTTTGTGACTTAATTTTAGGAGGACAATTAATATTTCCTTTTATGATGAAAAAGACTGTTGCATAACATGCAACCATCTTTTTTTTTCCCACCCTTGCTACGTTCTCCTGTCATTTAGTGTGTTACCTGTTCTCCTCCTACTCTCTCTCTCTCTCTCTCTCTCTCTCTCTCTCTCTCTCTGGGCAGATGCATATAATTATGTAAGTTATATCTAAAAACAAAGATGATGTGACTTACCAAACGAAAGTGCTGGCAGGTTGATAGACACACAAACAAACACAAACATACACACAAAATTCAAGCTTTCACAACCAACGGTTGCTTCATCAGGAAAGAGGGAAGGAGAGGGAAAGACAAAAGGATGTGGGTTTTAAGGGAGAGGGTAAGGAGTCATTCCAATCCCAGGAGTGGAAAGACTTACCTTAGGGGGAAAAAAGGACAGGTATACACTCGCACACACACACATATCCATCCACACATACACAGACACAAGCAGACATTTGTAAAGGAAAAGAGTTTGGGCAGAGATGTCAGTTGAGGCAGAAGTACAGAGGCAAAGATGTTGTTGAAAGACTGGTGAGGTATGAGCGGTGGCAACTTGAAATTAGTGGAGGTTGAGGCCTGGCGGATAACGAGAAGAGAGTATATACTGAAGGGCAAGTTCCCATCTCTGGAGTTCTGACAGTTTGGTGTTAGTGGGAAGTATCCAGATAACCCAGACGGTGTAACACTGTGCCAAGATGTGCTGGCCGTGCACCAAGGCATGTTTAGCCACAAGGTGATCCTCATTACCAACAAACACTGTCTGCCTGTGTCCATTCATGCGAATGGACAGTTTGTTGCCGGTCATTCCCACATAGAAAGCTTCACAGTGTAGGCAGGTCAGTTGGTAAATCACGTGGATGCATTCACACGTGGCTCTGCCTTTGATCGTGTACACCTTCCGGGTTGCAGGACTGGAGTAGGTGGTGGTGGGAGGGTGCATGGGACAAGTTTTACACCGGGGGCGGTTACAAGGGTAGGAGCCAGAGGGTAGGGAAGGTGGCTTGGGGATTTCATAGGGATGAATTAAGAGGTTACGAAGGTTAGGTGGACGGCAGAAAGACACTCTTGGTGGAGTGGGGAGGATTTCATGAAGGATGGATCTCATTTCCGGGCAGGATTTGAGGAAGTCGTATCCCTGCTGGAGAGCCACATTCAGAGTCTGATCCAGTCCCGGAAAGTATCCTGTCACAAGTAGGGCACTTTTGGGGTTCTTCTGTGGGAGGTTCTGGGTTTGAGGGGATGAGGAAGTGGCTCTGGTTATTTGCTTCTGTACCAGGTTGGGAGGGTAGTTGCAGGATGTGAAAGCTGTTTTCAGGTTGTTGGTGTAATGGTTTAGGGATTCCAGACTGGAGCAGATTCGTTTGCCATGAAGACCTAGACTGTAGGGAAGGGACCGTTTGATGTGGAATGGGTGGCAGCTGTCATAATGGAGGTACTGTTGCTTGTTGGTGGGTTTGATGTGGACGGACTTGTGAAGCTGGCCATTGGACAGATGGAGGTCAACGTCAACGAAAGTGGCATGGGATTTGGAGTAGGACCAGATGAATCTGATGGAACCAAAGGAATTGAGGTTGGAGAGGAAATTCTGGAGTTCTTCTTCACTGTGAGTCCAGATCATGAAGATGTCATCAATAAATCTGTACCAAACTTTGGGTTGGCAGGCCTGGGTAACCAAGAAGGTTTCCTCTAAGCGACCCATGAATAGGTTGGCGTACGAGGGGGCCATCCTGGTACCCATGGCTGTTCCCTTTAATTGTTGGTATGTCTGGCCTTCGAAAGTGAAGAAGTTGTGGGCCAGGATGAAGTTGGCTCAGGTAATGAGGAAAGAGGTTTTAGGTAGGGTGGCAGGTGATCGGCGTGAAAGGAAATGCTCCATCGCAGCGAGGCCCTGGACGTGTGGAATATTTGTGTATAAGGAAGTGGCATCAATGGTTACAAGGATGGTTTCTGGGGGTAACAGATTGGGTAAGGATTCCAGGCGTTCGAGAAAGTGGTTGGTGCCCTTGATGAAGGATGGGAGACTGCATGTAATGGGTTGAAGGTGTTGATCTACGTAGGCAGAGATACGTTCTGTGGGGGCTTGGTAACCGGCTGCAATGGGGTGGCCGGGATGATTGGGTTTGTGAATTTTAGGAAGAAGGTAGAAGGTAGAGGTGCTCAGTGTCAGTGGGGTCAGGAGGTTGATGGAGTCAGGTGAAAGGTTTTGTAGGAGGCCTAAGGTTCTGAGGATTCCTTGAAGCTCTGCCTGGACATCAGGAATGGGATTACCTTGGCAAACTTTGTATGTAGTGTTGTCTGAAAGCTGACACAGTCCTTCAGCCAGATACTCCCGACGATCAAGTACCACGGTCGTGGAACCTTTGTCTGCCGGAAGAATGACAATGGATCGGTCAGCCTTCAGATCACGGATAGCCTGGGCATCGGCAGTGGTGATGTTGGGAGTAGGATTAAGGTTTTTTAAGAAGGATTGAGAGGCAACGCTGGAAGTCAGAATTCCTGGAAGGTTTGGATAGGGTGATTTTGAGAAAGAGGAGGTGGGTCCCGCTGTGATGGAGGGCGGAACTGTTACAGGCAGGGTTCAATTTGGATAGTGTCTTGGGGAGTTGAATCATTAAGAGTAGGATCAGGATCATTTTTCTTCGTGGCAAAGTGATATTTCCAGCAGAGAGTATGAGTGTAGGACAGTAAATCTTTGACGAGGGCTGTTTGGTTGAATCTGGGAGTGGGGCTGAAGGTGAGGCCTTTGGATAGGACAGAGGTTTCGGATTAGGAGAGAGGTTTGAAGGAAAGGTTAACTACTGAATTACGGTGTTGTGGTTCCAGATTGTGTTGATTGGAATTTTGAGGTTTTGGGGGGAGTGGAGCTGGAAGTGGGAGATTGAGTAGATGGGAGAGACTGGGTCTATGTGCAATGAGAGGAGGTTGAGGTTTGCTGGAAAGGTTGTGAAGGATGAGTGAGTTGCCTTTCCGGAGGTGGGAAACCAGGAGATTGGACAGTTTTTTGAGGTGGAGGGTGGCATGCTGTTCTAATTTTCAGTTGGCCTGTAGGAGGATGCTCTGAACAGCCGGTGTGGATGTGGGAGAGGAAACATTGAGGACTTTTATTAAGGATAGGAGTTGACGGGTGTGTTCATTGGCTGAGTTAATGTGTAGGTGAAGGATTAGGTGGGTGAGGGCAATGGATTGTTCAGTTTGGAACTGGTATAGGGACTGATGGAAAGGAGGGTTACAGCCAGAGATGGGAACTTTAAGTGTGAGGCCTTTGGGGGTAACGCCAAATGTCAGACAAGCCTGAGAAAATAAAATATGGGAGCGTAATCTGGCTAGGGCAAAGGCATGTTTGCGGAGGGAATGTAAATAAAACTTAATGGGGTCGTTGTGGGGGTGTTGTGAGGGTGACATGGTATTAGAAGGGGGAAAGTGTAACATGAGGCTGAAATGAAAATGAAAATAAAAATATGTGGGGAGAGATAAAGGGGAACTAGAAAGCAACTGGAGATCTGGTGTGAAAAAATACGAAAAAGTGTTGGTTAAGCTGGGCTATGTTGATCCTGTGGTGAACTTGGGTTGGTAGACAACGATGTGCACAAAGGTTAGGTGGTTGTGTTGCCGGCAAAACATGTTAAAGGGTGGAGAAATTCGGGAAAATTTCGAAAAAACTGCGTGTAAATGTATTGAAAGGAGTGGTTTTGTCTTTCCCATGCACCCTCCCACCACCACCTACTCCAGTCCTGTAACCCAGAAGGCGTACACGATCAAAGGCAGAGCCACGTGTGAAAGCACCCATGTGATTTACCAACTGACCTGCCTACACTGTGAAGCTTTCTATGTGGGAATGACCAGCAACAAACTGTCCATTCGCATGAATGGACACAGGCAGACAGTGTTTGTTGGTAATGAGGATCACCTTGTGGCTAAACATGCCTTGGTGCACGGCCAGCACATCTTGGCACAGTGTTACACCGTCCGGGTTATCTGGATACTTCCCACTAACACCAACCAGTCAGAACTCCGGAGATGGGAACTTGCCCTTCAGTATATCCTCTCTTCTCGTTATCCGCCAGGCCTCAACCTCCGCTAATTTCAAGTTGCCGCCACTCATACCTCACCTGTCTTTCAACAACATCTTTGCCTCTGTACTTGTGCCTCAACTGACATCTCTGCCCAAACTCTTTGCCTTTACAAATGTCTGCTTGTGTCTGTGTATGTGCGGATGGATATGTGTGTGTGTGCGAGTGTATACCTGTCCTTTTCCCCCCTTCCGGGATTGGAATGACTCCTTACCCTCTCCCTTAAAACCCACATCCTTTTGTCTTTCCCTCTCCTTCCCTCTTTCCTGATGAAGCAACCGTTGGTTGCGAAAGCTTGAATTCTGTGTGTATGTTTGTGTTTGTTTGTGTGTCTATCAACCTGCCAGCGCTTTTGTTTGGTAAGTCACATCATCTTTTTTTTTAGATATATTTTTCCCATGCGGAATGTTTCCCTCTATTATATTCATATCATGAATTATGTAAGTTATTGTTTTGAAGAAGAATAATAATAAGTACAATCAATTAGACACATATATTGTGGCTATCTCTACCATGTCACTACTGCTATGTATGTACTTTAACAGCTTATACTTCGTAAGTGTCAGTGAGCTTGTCACATGACCAGAATTAGCGAGCCTGGAGGTAATCTGTTTAGCCGCCATTATGATTACCTCATACAGATAACTAATAATTGCAGTAATTATACAGAACCTGCTTGACATTTTTAAAATCACAGACTCTGATGCAACGGTGCGAATATGACCGGTGCAGATAAAATAATTAAAATTTCACAGTCACAGAATAACTAACCAATCCAGCTACTTCTAAAACAAAAAATCATGTTTTCATTTAACAACTGTTCTGGGTCATCAATGTAACATTTACGTTACAGCATACACTCCAGCAATGCCTTCAAACAGAAACGTTTTGATCATTCCTTATATGTAGTTGTGTTAGGATGTTATGTTTTGTTGAGAGGCACACCTCTGTCTCAAATTCTTTGATCCTGAGACTTTTGTAAGACTGTTTCATGTGCACCTGCATGGCAATTCTGCAAGTAGCATTGCCAATTGTATTGAGGGCCTAGTTGTTGGATCCAAGAATTGCATCCTTGGCTTTGCTGCTCAATCAACAAATCATCTGCTATACCCATTATTGCTCAGCAAAATTGCTAAGAAAGATACTTAGTGCAATACCTTTGCATTACCGACATTCTATAACAACTAAAAGCAACAATATTGTAACCAATGAACAAACGGTAACTTTTAGAAATAGACTTGTCTAAAAACCATAGTAAAGGACAATATTGTTGTACCTTCAACAACAAAACTAAAGTTAAAGAACTATAACAAAAGGTAATTGTGTTGTAAAAATTATACTTTACGTAAGCAAAGCCACACATACCTAAAATGAATATTATAAATCATCCAAAACTTATAAAATCAATAGATATTTTACACAGCTGAAGGCCCCACCTCAGATTTCCTTGGGTTTGCAGGGAATACACCAGAGTAGGAGGGTGAAATTATAAATTTGAAGTCGGGTAACACTAGAATCCAACCTCAATACAGAAAAATGACAATGATTTTATGCTGATGTATGTATTATCCAAAACGTTGTAATGACATAATGTAAAGTGCTAAAAATCAATCTGTAAAATATTGTCATTCATTCTCATGCAACAGTATAATGTCAAGCAATAGAATAATAACTTTACTGTAAGCCATTCCAATCTGTATAAACAACACAAACCATGTAAACAAACGTCAACCAGAAATTTGTGACAAGAGCAAAGAAAGAAAACAAAAAGAGCACCTGAGTGCAAGAAAGGAAAATAAAAATATAGTACCCCAACTGATCGTCCACAGTAAAAGTCCCAAAGTAATAACATGGCTAGATGAAAAATAAAAATTAATGAAAATCACATGAAAGAAAACAACAGGTTAGCATAATTAAAATGGTAACATACTTGTGTACTTAGTAAATAAAGTCTGTTACCATTAGGAGCTCTGTAATATATTTTATTTCAAGTCATTTTTTCTGCAGTTTCCACATCTTTGATTGTCAGTCGAGTTAGATTCCAGGTACGCTTGCGCACTTAGTTCAAAGATCACTGCAGTCATTTTTAGTCTACTCACTGACTGTTAGAAAATATAAAATGCATAACTGCCGTTTTAAGAACCCCAATTCTGCAAAAAATGTTGCTTAGGTCTTCCTTCAGCTTTAGAGCTTATTCAGTCAGTCAGAATACATTCTAAGGTAATGCAAGTTTTCAGTAAATAATTGCCATAGATAACTGCTATTACTGATGTTTATTAATCAAACATGCCTGCGAACAGCCCCTTGCCTCATATCCCTGTAATCGACTTAGATGCAATATCTGTCCCATACATCCTCCTGGTACCACCTACTTCCGTCCAGTCACAAGCATCATTCATCCCACAAAGGCAGGGATATGTGTGAAAGCAAGCTGCAACTACTGTCTGCTTTTATGTGCACATTACAACCAACAAGCCATCTGTCCGAATGAATGGCCACCAATAAACTATGGCCAAGAGACAGGTGGACCACCTCATTACTGAACATGCTGCCCAACACAACATGCTTCACTTCAATGACTGCTTCACAGCCTGTGCCATCTGAATTGTTCCCATCAATCCCAGCTTGTCTGAAATGCACAGGTAGGAACTCTCCCTGCAATACAGGGTGAGTCACCTAATGTTACCGCTGGATATATTTCGTAAACCACATCAAATACTGACGAATCGATTCCAAAGACCGAACATGAGGAGAGGGGCTAGTGTAATTGGTTAATACAAACCATAAAAAAATGCACGCAAGTATGTTTTTTAACACAAACCTATGTTTTTTTAAATGGAACCCCATTAGTTTTGTTAGCACATCTGAACATATAAACAAATACGTAATCAGTGCCATTTGTTGCATTGTAAAATGTTAATTACATCCAGAGATATTGTAACCTAAAGTTGACGCTTGAGTACCACTCCTCTGCTGTTCGATCGTGTGTATCGGAGAACACCGAATTATGTAGGGATCCAAAGGGAACGGTGATGGACCTTAGGTACAGAACAGACTGGAATGGCACATTACGTCCACATTCTAACACCTTTTTATTGGTCTTTTTCACTGACACATATGTACATTACCATGAGGGGTGAGGTACACGTACACACGTGGTTTCTGTTTTCAATTATGGAGTGGAATAGAGTGTGTCCTGACATGTCAGGCCAATAGATGTTCAATGTGGTGGCCATCATTTGCTGCACACAATTGCAATCTCTGGCATAATGAATGTCGTACACGTCGCAGTACTTCCGGTGTAATGTCGCTGCTGGCTGTTACAATACGTTGTTTCATATCCTCAGGGGTTGTAGGCACATTACGGTACACATTCTCCTTTAACGTACCCCACAGAAAGAAGTCCAGAGGCGTAAGATCAGGAGAACGGGCTGGCCAATTTATGCGTCCTCCACGTCCTATGAAACGCCCGTCGAACGTGTACCACACCCCTCATGGTAATGTACATGTGCGTCAGTGAAAAAGACCAATAAAAAGATGTTAGCATGTGGACGTAATGTGCTGTTCCAGTCTCTTCTGTACCTAAGGTCCATCACTGTTCCCCTTGGAACCCTACGTAATTCGGTGGTCTCCGATACACACGATCGAACAACGGAGGAGTGGTACTCAAGCGTCAACTTTAGGTTACAATATCTCCGGATGTAATTAACATTTTACAATGCAACAAACGGCACTGATTACGTATTTGTTTATATGTTCAGATGTGCTAACAAAACTAACGGGGTTTGTGTTAAAAACATACTTGCGTGCATTTTTTTATGGTTTGTGTTAACTAGTTACACTAGCCCCTCTCCTCACATTCGGTCTGTGGAATCGATTTGTCAGTATTTGATGTGGTTTACGAAATATATCCAGCGGTAATGTTAGGTGACTCATCCCATATATCCTATGTTCCCATAAACCCCTGAGCTCAACCTTCGCTTGTCCCTATCCTTCACCCACTTATCCCTCCTCCCCTCCCACTCCCTCACTACACAGCCTTCTATTGCACCAATATACCCATCAGTCTCCCCCCCCCCCCCCCCCAAACATCTCTCATTTCTCCCCTGCAAACTTCCCAACTGCATCTAGCGACCTTACTCTGCTCCCACTATGTCCCTACATACTCCAACAAGTAGCACTACACCCTCCCCCACCCCTACCCTGATATCCCACCTTATACCCACGCCAACCTTCTCATTAACCCCCACCACTTAAATTGCTTCTTCCATCAGGCGCAGTTGCTTGCAGTCCAGCCTCAGTGAACACAGACAGTGGTTATGTGTGTGTGAGTTGTGCTTGAGTGAATATGTGTACATTTTCAATATTAGGAGAAGGTCTTGTGTCCAAAAGGTCACATGTGCAGCAGTCTCTTTGTTGTACCTGTCTGTGACTCAACATTTCCTCTATATGGTGAGTAGCAATCTATCCTTTTTCATAATATTGCCATTACATGTATCAGTCATTTACATATTTTCGTTGCTAAATTACTTAAGAGAGGAAAATGATTATAATCTAAAGAAGTGATTAACTTAAAATATTGAGTGTAAGTTTTCATTACCTTATCTAGTAGGATAGAATTTCAGGGTTGATATTCAGACTATTTTATTTTGTTGTTTGATGAACCCACTGCACATGTTAGTTATAAGTATTCAGCTGGTTCAATTTAAAGCCTATAATAAATAAGAAGTTAATCCAACACCAACCGCCACAAGATGAAACAGGTGTTGTAATAAATACACTTCTCGTGTTTGCCGCCAGATCGTATTGTGGAAATCCCACAATATTCCATCGATACAACTGTTTGACATATTCAGATGGTGGTAGATGCTGTTGTCACTGCTGCAAGAAGCAACTGGTGATAATCGAGCGGTGGCATCGACATTTATCACGCCACGACGCAAGAAGAGGCTCGCTGATGGAGGAAAGTGACGATGACACTGTCCCCTGCGGGGAGCCGCAGAAAGGCCTTCCGCACTTGCACTGTGGGCAAAGACTGTGCTACCAGGCACTTTAAAGTTCTTGTTTCTTCGGTTTCAGTTTAATGGCAGCCAGTGCTCGATTCCAGATGGCACTTAATTGAAAACTTGCATCCCTATTGATGAGACTGTCTGTTGTACAGATATGCATGGCCTTCTCAAGAGATTATGCTGCCAACAAAACTTCAGTCTTCTCGTAAAACATGCAATGCCCTGTGTCCAGGCAATGCTCTGCTATTGTTGATTTATTAGGTTGCCCCAAGCGTGTATGACGAGACATTCAACACAATGTTGCTGCACAGTTCGACATGTATGCCCAATATATTTCCCCCAATGGCAGGGAATCTTATATACACCATGTTTCCTAAGCCAAGATGCGTCTTTGACCAAACAAAATACTTCCTCAATTTTTCTGATGGTTGAAACACATACTTCATGTCGTGTCTCTTCAGGATTCTTTATATTCTTGAAGACATGCCACCAAAATATGGCAATAGCGCCATTACAATGGGTGCCTCCACATCTTCATTTACATCACTGCTCTGAACTTGCTCAGAAAGGAGAGCATGGCGTATCTACCAGAACAGCCGTTCTGTTGGAATACTGCCCTTCGGCAAACTGTCAGCATTCGAGACCACACGTGCTCTACGTACCAAAAGGTAAGACACTACCGCATTGCAAAGGATGACGACAGCTTGTGGCCTTCAAATATAGCTCTGTGTGAGTTGATTTTCAGTAGACATTATGGCCCAGTGTACCATCAGCTTTTCTTTTGACCATGTCATCTAGGATTGGTGATGTGCCATTTTTCTCCACTACTATGATGAACTGTTTATTTGGATGGAGCGAGTTAAGATGCCGGATACACATAGGTAACGGCTCTATTCTGTGGGGACACACCACAAATGTATTGTCTACATACCTCCAGAAGCGGGAAAGTTGGTGACTCGCCAACTGCAGCGCTTTCTTCTCAAAATCTTCCATAAAATAGTTGGCCACTGTGGGAGAAATAGGACTTCCCATGGTGACACGGTCCATTTGTTCAAAATATTGGTTATGGAATAAGAAATAAGTTGAGGTAAGAACATGGTTAAACAATACAACGTCTTTCTTACACTGATAAATGCTAATGAGTCCTGCAGAGGCACTTTTCATAAATAAAGATAGGACGTCGAAGCTAACCAAAATATCTGACACTTGTAGCTTAAGTGAATTCAGGTTCGCTAAATGTCCTCTGAATTTGGATATGGTGGTCACTTTCGCCTATGAGAGGTCCCAAAAATGAAGTCAGATGTTTAGCCAGGAAATAAGTAGTAGGAACTCCAATGTTGCTCATTATTGAGCGAAGAGGAGATTCGTCCTTATGTATCTTCAGTAGACAGAACAGTCTTGGGGGAACTGAAACCTTTTGGTGCAGGCCCTTAATGTCTTTAGTTAGAATAGATCTCTTCTTGAGAAGGTCTAATGTTTTGCTATGGATCTTGCACATCAGATCCTCTCTTTGCTTGCTATAAACACGATCATCGAGTAGCACCTCTGTCTTGCCGTTGTATTCAATTCCTGTAAGAAGGACAGTCACGTTCTGCTTGTCAGCAGATAGAATGACAAAGTCTTTGTCCACCTTCAAGTCTAGCAGAGCCTTCCTTTCTGCTGAACTGATATTAAAACCTTTTGGTGGAGCTCATGTTAAAATTTGACAGGTGTCCCCTCCTAATCTCTTCTGCAATGTCACTAGGTAATTTCAAAATTGCCTCTTCTACGCCAGCTGTCACTCTCATATAGGGTATGTCCCCAGATCTCAGTGCGTAGTTACTTTTCTCGACCACTGAAAACACATAATAATACAGCATCCTGCCCATGAGACTGAACATGGTGCATCTATGTCCTGCATTCCCTTCTTGCGGTTGGGCCTCGAGACAACTTTACTTGGATATTCAGTGAGCCTTAGCTTGTTGTTGAGATCAGTCAGCTAGCACCCACGCAGCACTATCTACCCAATCCCAGAATGCAGCTGAAATATTTGAAGAAATCTTTAGATGCAGTGATAGTAATTTCATGGACACCATTTGCAGTTTCCATATTGTATAACATAACCTCTCTCTTAACAGGGCTGCGCATGCTTGTCATTTAATTCTTGCACTCAATAGGATGTTTAAATTTAATAAGATGATATGGTACAGTATCAAACACATTTTGGAAATCTTGAAAGACAAAACCTACCTGTTCTTGTGTATGAATACAGTAAACTTTCACAGAGTGGTTATTCTTGAATTCATACTGATCAGTTGAGTGACACTTCTTTTCAATCACAGTAATCCAATATTTGAGCTTACAATTTGCTATTTAGTCTCCAGTTTTTTTTTAGTGTGCAGTCACAATAGAGTCATTTTGATTATCTGAAATTAAATCCAGATGGCAGAATTTTTTTTTAATATGATTTTTCTGTTATTTGATGAGGAAGTAAGTTGCAGTAATTGTGCAGAAATTCTTAGGGTCCACATACACTGTTGTAAGTTCTCAACACTGCAGGTGTAATTGAGATACATTGTGAGCATACCAGATATACTGCAGAGATAAGAATGCCTGTTAGCACCCTCACAGTACAACATGAATTCTATGTTTGATTGGGTCAGCACAAAATATCGGTACTACCAGAGCACCACTGTGATTATGGGCAGCTTATACAGTTCCAGGCACCCACAATACTTGTGAGACACCCATGACTGCACACACGCAACATAAGAGGAGCAATGGAAGACCTGAAGAAACCTAACAACATCCATAGAGAGGACATTTACAGTCTTGCAATGTCCTGATTGCCAGCAATCCCAATTTGATGAGCCAAGTGCACTTGGTGAACAACAGCCTCACTAGCCATAGCCACAATCAGTTACACAAACATCACATGCATTGTCTTTCCACAACTAAGAACAGGAAAACATGCCTCCTGTAAGCTTGTTGATCTGCAGTGGGCTACCAGTTAATCACATTCAGAAGCCAAATGATCCATGTAGTCAACAGTGGTATTTTAGGGCCAAAACTTTGATATCAGTGACTTTATGGCACTGTTAAAAATACAATATACTGATTTCTGATGTCGCTGCAGAACAACAGTTACACAATAATTTTTAAATGAACACATTGCCATTTGACTGCAATGTTGTTTGTTTAATTACGACATGGCTTTTGGTCAGCCTTTTATGCCATTTTCAAGTGATTGCTAAAAGCACAAACAATTCTTTTAACCTCAGAAAATGTCGTAATACTTTCTGATACACTGTGTCTGTAGACTTGCATCATACCCACAATATTTAATTGTCTTGCTATTTGTTACAATAAGAAATAGTATGAGGCATTTTACTTCTATATAGCCCATTGTCTTCCAATATCAGTAAGTGTGACAAAGGTATTATGAACCAATGAACAACATTAAAAAATTTAAAAAAATAAAAGAAAAGAAAAAACCCATGTACATGAGCTGTATGAATATTGTATATATTAGATGCTGTACTGTGGCTTGTATGTACAAATGCATCTTTTTGTTGCTTCTGTGATTGGCAATATGTATGTTACACCTTCCTTGAGTCACATCATATCTATGTTTAATGGTTTTATGTTCGTTGCTAATAAGATATTATGTACATGTGTACTGATGTATTACTGCTTAATTAAACCAGATTTGTTTTATTTAAGTATTTTCCTACTAAGGACCAGTTACTGCAGACTATGGAATTTATAACACATTATTACATTTCTGAAGGCGTATCACAGCTGTTATACAGGGTGTTATAACAAGGTACGGCCAAACTTTCAGGAAACATTCCTCACACACACAAAGAAAGAAAATATGTTATGTGGACATGTGTCCGGAAACGCTTACTTTCCACCACAGCTGTTATACAGGGTGTTACAAAAAGGTACGGCCAAACTTTCAGGAAACGTTCCTCACACACAAAGAAAGAAAATATGTTACCTGGACATGTGTCCGGAAATGCTTACTTTCCATGTTAGAGCTCATTTTATTACTTCTCTTCAAATCACATTAATCCTGGAATGGAAACACACAGCAACAGAACGTACCAGTGTGACTTCAAACACTTTGTTACAGGAAATGTTCAAAATGTCCTCCGTTAGCGAGGATACATGCATCCACCCTCCGTCGCATGGAATCCCTGATGCACTGATGCAGCCCTGGAGAATGGCGTATCGTATCACAGCCATCCACAATACGAGCACGAAGAGTCTCTACATTTGGTACCGGGGTTGCGTAGGCAAGAGCTTTCAAATGCCCCCATAAATGAAAGTCAAGAGGGTTGAGGTCAGGAGAGCGTGGAGACCATGGAATTGGTCCGTCTCTACCAATCCATCAGTCACCGAATCTGTTGTTGAGAAGCGTACAAACACTTCAACTGAAATGTGCAGGAGCTCCATCGTGCATAAACCACATGTTGTGTTGTACTTGCAAAGGCACATGTTCTTGCAGCATAGGTAGAGTATCCTGTACGAAATCATGATAGCATGCTCCATTGAGCGTAGGTGGAAGAAACTAAAATGAGCTCTGACATGCAAATTAAGTGTTTCCAGACACATGTCCACATAACAGCTTTTCTTTATTTGTGTGTGAGGAATGTTTCCTGAAAGTTTGGCCGTACCTTTTTGTAACACCCTGTATATTTTATTTATGTATTTTGCATCATATGCAAGTGTGGATGCTGCACTGTTGTGGTGCAGTTACAGTCCCTTATTCTCTATTCCCATTTATCTCCCTTGGCTCCCCACCTTCCCTACTCTCCACACATTTTTAACCAACCACCCCCACTCCCCTCCCTCTAATACCTAGTTCTAATACTACATTTCCTTCCCTTCCAGTTCACTATTACTCTTACATCCACAAGCTAAACATACAACAAGTATTATATACATAGCCTCTAAGTCAAGTCAAAGTTTGTAAATTCCGTCATTGTACTGTCCTTAGTTAACATCCTTGTAATGAATAAGATCTGTATCTATTGTAATTAAGATAGACTGTACACATACATGAATCTATTTACAGTATGTAACACCAAAATAGATTTCATTAGGATTTTTCCCTACTAAGGGACGACCACTCTACTTCAAGCAAGTGCAATGCATGTTTACATTTCCACAAGCATAGTATGATTACTACATATTTTCCTAGTTTTACTATATTTCATAAATATTGCACTGTGACTGCAGTCTCATATTTCCTATCCCATCCCACACCCCTACTCCCTCCCATCCCTCCTGTGTCTTCTGGTCTCTCTCCCATTCCATCATCCCCAGCTCTCCAGCCGGACAGTATTATTATACCAATGTAATCCAATGCATTACCATTCTCCTCCACCCAGCTGCCCCACCCCCCACTGCCCCCTGTTCCTTAATGCTTTGTTGGGGGTCTATATCTCAGTCTCTTGTAACACCCCCCCCCCTCCCCCTATTTTGGAGCTTTCAATCACTTACCTGTTCTATCCCCCACCCCCCATCTACCACCCCAACTTTATCCCACATCTGCACTCTCATTTTGATCTTTCCTGCTTTAACATGTCCCTTCTGTCATTTTATCCAACCCCCCCCCCTCCCCCCAAATCTGTATCACCAACACACACACACCTTTCCAACTATCATTTACCCCCTTCCCACCCCAACACTACCCTCCCATCGCTGTTTCAACTCCTGTTGTTAACTTTCATATTTTTATTATCAATAGCACTTACTATATCTTTTAGTGATTAATTGTCTTTGAATTTTATTTTATTTTGCTCCTTTTACACATAAGTTCCTCACCCAACTTAATGTGGGTTCACTTACAGTTGTTGACAATTTGTTGTATACATGTTTATTGCCAATTTTAGTATTCAGTTGTTCTATTGCCCATACTCTTTGATTTCGCTATAATTACGACTCACTAGTATTTACTGATCTTTTTACAAGATGATCATTTTACATCTGGCATTTTGTTGGGAGTAAATATTTTTCTCAATTTATGGCCAATTTTGAGCTCGATGTCCTGCAAAATATGTTAACAACATAAACTGTAAGTACATTCCAGTATTTCGTAATTATACACTAATTTACATACATTAATTAAGCCACTTTACAACTTTTGAAATTTCACATGGCCTTACTGTAAGCAATTTTTGCTTTTAGCAATCACCTGAAAATGGCATAAAATGCCATATAATAAACAATACAGTAAAACGGTGATGTGTTCATTTAAAATACACACACACACACACACACACACACACACACACACACTAACTTAAGCACCCATTCCCATGACTCCTAACTAAATTAGTCTATGGTCTCAGGTATATTGCTGTAAAATGACCAAATCGTCAGTTATTTTAGCATTTTATAAAATAAATTGAAAGTACACTCAGAGTGATCTTAATGTTAATGTGTGAAATTTGGTGAATATTTAGATGTGAGCAGTGCATTAATGCTAACAGTTAAATGAAAAAGCATGAGTTTTAGGTATGATATTGCTGTTGCTGTTTTATCCAGAATATGTGCTGACTCTCTAAGTTCTCATCTTATAGTAGTTTGACTACAGTATCTTAATCCTCAAGTTGTATGTTGTGGCAGAGTTAGTGGCCTAAGCTATATAAGCAATAGCGAAACACAGAGTATACTCTGAGTTCCTCATCAAACCTCTAGTGGCATCAAGGGACCAATGAGATGTTTCAGAAGACTGTCAAGAGGTAGGGAGGGGGAGAGAGAGAGAGAGAGAGAGAGAGAGAGAGAGAGAGAGAGAGAGAGAGACTGACGTATTGGCATCTAAGCATCTCAAAACAGAAGTTTTTCTACACCCAAAAAATTCAAGTAACAGACCTCGAGGCGTTCTGTAGTTTCAAATATTGTATGAATAATTTTTATTGCTTCTATCATTATACAATTGCTTCATCATTTCCTTTCCTTGTGTGTACTGGAATTTAATTTCTCTTCTATTAAACAGCTACTTTCTCCCTTACTTCATGTGGCGATCAAAGAGTGAGTTTTCTAACCTCATTCTCACATTGCTACTCTTGTCAAGTTATATACCTACTTTAATGGCATTCAGTGATATGTTTATCTCATTTCTGATGTGCTAATGAAGGAATAATATCCACTGACCTGTTGAGTAACTATCTCACTGAAGATATTACACAAGTATGAAACTGTTAGTTTTTATCAGCACAGTTTCACGAGTTTTTATTGATCATCTGATTGACAACAGTGCAGAAGCTATTATATATAAGGTCAGCAGCAATTTTCCAACCCTACAGCCAGCCCCTAGCAGAACCCAATTAAATTCAGAGGCAATAAATCCTACAGGACGAAAATTTACTGCCATATCAGACAATATTCTCCACTTTCATTTGTATGATACTGACTAAAACAAGACACCCACAGAAAAGTGGTACAGGGAAGATATAAAACTTCACCAGCATCAACTAAATGCTGGACAAAGGTTTCCTCTAGACTTTTCTAGGCATTTCAGACATCAGTGGTACACATCCATCTTGTTCCTACATGCTTTCTGATGTCATATACACAGTTTTCATAATAATGTTCCCTTGTTCTGGGAGAAAACATTTAAGTGGTTGGGTGGGGAGGACCTTTGCTATTTAATTCCTGAACCGCATTTAATTCTTTGAAGCTGGTTTAACAAACTGAGTATACAAAAAAAAGTAAGTAAGATTTACAAATTAATGTTTCCGTCAACCGTAGGTTCTATTTGTTCATGTGTCTTGAGTCACTTCATAGGTACAAACAGTTACATCAACATTCAAATTGGGAGTTGGGAATCATTATAAGAAAATAATTAGCACTTTCCAAATAATAAGTATATATTTCAGACAGTTCATATCCCCTATCACTAAAATATATGATCACTACAGACAGAAAAATAAGGGTTGTCTCAACATGACTGCAGAAAATTCTACTACATGAACAAAATGAAACTCAAATGGCGCTTCATAAAGATAGACATTTGTACGTATTTTCGTAAATATACTTAAATGCATATAGTATATAATATGTGGAGAAGGAAACTGCGAAATTATCTAAAAGGGTGCATACAAAGAAGGAATCATATACAAAGCACTCATTATTAAAAACACACTGTAACAGTATCCAAATCCTTTTATTTACAAACAAACTTTATTAAACACATATTTACAAAATAAATACTGTAAAATGAGAACCATTCACATTCTCTGCATTCTAATCAAACTACAAGAAACTGACTGATGCTGCGATAGTAATCTCTATGCAAAATGGACTGAAGTTCATCATTATTGAGCCACTGAAAATCATTTAACTTATTCTTATTTGTTTTGACGTCACCAGAAAGGTACCGAGCTTTGAAGAAAAACACCTGTCGGAGAAAAATGGCATATAATACACTTTTCAGAATGTAATAAAACTGATAAATTTTATTTCATGCATGATGATATGAAAATAGAGTTGTTATAAAAAAAATTGTTATGTTAACATAAGTGAGAGGAAGGAATGCAAAATTAGACACACGGTTCTTCTAAAGAAGTGATTTAAGTGCCCTCATCAGTGTGTGTTGAGTGCATCTGATGATTTGTGAGTGAATGTGTGTACTTTAGCTAGAAAAAGTGCAAGAGCTCCAAAGCTAGAGTGAATGCTGCTTCCTGTTACGTGTTTCTGTAATCCACTCAGTCTGCTGATTGGCTAAGGTGCATAATAAGAAAGGCAGCTTGGTCACTCAGCATGAACCAACAGATGTCTCTGAATCTCTGCAGTTTGCTCACAGTACCATGGCCCTTCCTAGCAGTAATATTCTGAATAGTTTTCATAGCAAAGTATTGAAAGAGATTCATAAGTTTTCAAACACTTGCATTATATATTAAATGGATCAAACTACTTATAGCTACCCAGTTTTGTTTGTCCTAAAAGCGCCCATGATATTGATTTGAAAAGCCGTGTTTTTTTCAGCACATAAAATAGACAATGCCTGTGAAAGAACTGATATACCCAGTTTGCAGATGTAAATTACATCTGAAATACATTTCATAACATTGCCGGTAATATGGGATTATTATGGAGATAGACACCTCGAGATTAGACAGCACAACATTCTAAAAAGTGGAAGTCCCAAACTAGAAAAGAAACTAATTTCAGGTTTGTAACTTGGCATGCTCTGAGGGCATTTACGTAGGAGACACCTACAAAACACTCATTCTTTGTCCCATCTTTGAATATTTCCCAAGCACGTGGGACTTACACTAAACTAAATACACATAACAGAGGATAATAATTTAACCTTAGACTGGCTTATCCAGTTTAATGGAGACTCTGTACCATGTCGCAACATGACGTTCTCCACTTTAACAAATCACTGCCAGTGATGAAAAGAAGTGATAAATAAAAAATAAATGAATGTTACACCAAAGCAGAATAGTTCAAACATGATAGGTACTACCAATAAACACACTCTCATAGTTTAGTGAATAAATTATTTCTTCCTATAAAACTCATGTAAGTCATGATAACGAAGTTGGCAGATTTTCAGTTACAAGGACAGAAAAGGAAGTAACTGAATCTAAAATTGCAATGAAAGTACCATTTGAAGATTTAATGAGCTGTTGCTTTACTCTGTCTCTAATGCGTGGGATTACAAAATATTGGTTGCACAGATATTTACTGGTTCATGCTGAATGACCAAGCTGCCTTTCTTATGACATCATAAACGTTAGCCAGTAAGCATTTAACCTTGCATGATGCCATTTTGCCACAAACAGCAGGTGGTGTGTAGGCCCATTAAGGACTTAGAAAGGTTCCTCTTATTAGTAAAATAGTTTCTCAAAATGAGAAATGAAAACTCTCCCGTAGGCAGAAATGTTTTCAAGTAATATAGGTTATGTAATGTCTTTCCAAACTATAACAAAAATCTTGATTAGACCACATCTTTCACGCTTTATATTAAATTATCTTTAGTGATCATTGTAATAACATAGTTTTTCTTTCGAATCTGTTTGCGAAAACCAAAAACAGTTCTCATGTTTTAAACTGCTTCTTAAACAGTATTAAATTACTAGTATTACTCATAATGTTTTGTTCCTATTTCATTCCTAACGTTCTTCTGCAAACAGGTGTTCAGTTTTAGTACACTGTACTTTACTGACAAGGTAGGTTGTGTGTGTGTGTGTGTGTGTGTGTGTGTGTAAGTGCGCACAATTTTTAGCTGTTTGCGTTATCTTTTCATAAGGTCCCTTTAATGTGTTCAAAAGTGTGCATGTGCAGAGTGTAGAGTGTAGTGTATTCATTTATAACTTTTCACCAACAAAATTCATGTTAAAATCATTTGGTTGCAGATGGCAAGCTATAAGTATAGGATAATGTATAAATTGTCTGACATAACCTCGGAATGTAAAATTAAGGTACTGACAAAATCAAACAAAAACTGTCTTTAGGCCTAGTTTTCGTAGATGAGTTATCACTTCCAATATATTCAGATTTGTTAGATTTGAATACAGAAAACCCACTGATAATGGCACAGAGGTGTTTTGGTCACATGAAAAAAACAGTTTTTTGCATAAAGGATGGACCTTATATCCAAGAATAATGACACATAAACTGCTAGGATTCAAATCAAACTGTTAAAGGAAACCAACGAATGAATTGGCCTGCAGACATAATTTGAAAAAAACAGAACAACTAACATCAGAGATGCCTCCAACATCCCTAGACGAAATATGAAGACATTAGCAGTGAAGAAAAATTTTAGCTGTGCAGACAAATTTAAGTAACTGTGTGAGATCTGCATGAAAAATGGACTGGACAAGGAAGCACTAAAGGAATGAATAAACAAACTTGAAGCACCTACCAAATGTCACCTATATCGACAATAAAAAACGTCTTTCACTAAACACTAAGATACTTCACTCTGAAATGGTTCTGAAGCCAGTAGTTATGTATGCAGCTGAAACATTATCTCTTAATGCAAATAAAGACCTCCTTGAAGAACTTGAGAGAAAAGAGTGCAATATCATTATGGTGATCATCGGATCCTATTACAAGAATAGTATCCACCACAAAAGATCCAATACGGAAGTTTAAGGCAAAATACAAAAAATTACAGACTCAATCTCCAAAAAATGTGTGCAATTTGGTAGTCATCTCAAACAAATGGAAGGAACAGGTTGATCAAGAAGATCCTCCACTTTTTTTATTCAAATCCCATAACCACAACAATGCCCTTGTTTAAAAATACTGAGAATACTTCCAAACGCACAAATAAAGCCTGACAACACCTGTGAGACAGATAGCTTCCGTAAGAATATAGCGTCGAACATGCTACACCAAGATGAGCAACCAAAAAGTAGACATTGTGCCCTTAGATGGAGGTGTGTAAAGAAGTCCACTCACAAAGAGTGAAGGAAAGAAATCTGGGCTTCAAAGAAAGCAAAGCTCAATGTCAAATGTAAGAGGATTTAACATGGTTTTAAATGGTCCCAGAGAAATAATAATAATAATAATAATAATAATAATAACACAAAAGGACAAATGCTAGTAATACTCTGTCTGGGCTAAAATGGTACAGTAAATAAATTGATATTGCTTGTCTACCGTGATTAAGTCTTCCAACTCTCGACTTTCTGCTTATGTAGTGATTAAATACCAGATTCATGAAAGTGAGCACACCAATACTTTGCAAGCAATATGGCATGATGATTTAAAGTCACTAACCTCTTATTCCCCTCATATTACAGGCAACTTCCTCCTCCTCCTCCTCCTCCTCCTCCTCCTCCCCCCCCCCCCCCCCCTCCAAGGGCATTTACAACAACGTAAGTTATTATATTAAAATGTAAGGGAAATCACAAATAAAATTACTGGAGAAATTATGAAATCAGTTAAATATGCAGACTCAACACAGTGAAATTTGACCTCATGGAATACAAAAAGGAAGAACACTTAATGTTTGCTTTCTTTTTCAGACTGAGTAAAAAGGTAGGAACCCTTATTTAGTCATACGGTACATAGTTCTAAGACAAAACAAACAGCACCTTCTTAATGATGTGGTATGAGCTAGGGCTTCAGTGTCAACAGTTGCTCGCTACTACATGGGAATATATCAGTAGAACCTTATGGATGAGTTCTAAATGTCCTGCATGTAATAAAACAAATTACACTATTTCATTATTAATGTACTACCTACTTGTTCTTCAAACAAAATTCTGGTTTGTGAAGCTTCAAATACCTTACCTTAGCTCCAACTGATTCATTGCGAACTGCTGTTGGGTACCTATACTTATAGAATCCACATGGAGCATTTCCAATGAACTGAACCCTTAAATTATTTCCGCAACTTTCCTTAAGGACTCGCTCTGCAGCCTACAGAACAAGAAGGGAAAAAAAAATAACTTTCTCAGAATTTCCTAAGTGTCTTTTAAACAAGTCATTTTAAGTACACTTGAAAACATTTTCAAGTAAAATGATAAATATTTTGATTTAGTACCTGAACAGCACAGCAAAGTGCTGTTTTCTTTTTTTAAATAAATAAATAAATACGAGTTTTAGTTATGAAGACTATTACGTGAAAATATACTCAAGCAAAGATTCTTACTGAAAATAAGTAAAATGATCAACTTTCCCCAAAGTTCTAAGATGTCTTTACCACTGGTTACTTCCCCATTCCCAAGAGCTCTTCCCATCACATGTGTATTTCTGGAATCATTCCTACTTGTCTTACATTTGCTTCTGTTCTCCTAAGATCTTCATTTACAAAACACATTTTGCCCACCTTTAGTATAACCGGCAGTCAAATAAAAAGGCGACAGACAGGAAAAGGTAAAAAAACTGTGTATTATTTAAAAAGTAATTACCATAACTGTTACTACATTTATCCCACTGTGAGATAAAATGGCCAATGCCTTCATAGAAAAATGCTTGCAGTTGTCTACAGAACCATGATTGTACACAGGCATGCATCTCTTTGTCTGAAGCTATGAATGTCTTATTTCAGGGCTCCTAAAACATCAGATGGGGAGATACCGGGACTCTATAGTGGATGTGTTGGGGGCTTACTAAAGAAATTTTTGCAGCTTGGCAATATGTGCTTCCCCCCCCCCCCCCCCAGCACCCCACCTCCAAATACTGTTTTGACTACAAAGCGGTAGTTACTCAGGAAAGCCTTTACATGTCCTCCATACAATCCTAATCTCTCCCCATGCAATTGCCATATTTTTGGAGCCCTAAAGAAAGACATTCACAGCCAACGATTTGCTTCAGATGAAGAGGTGTACACATGGGTACTATCACAGTTTTGTAGGCAACTACAAACATTTTTCCATGAAGGCATTGATCATCTTTTCTCAAAATGGGATAAATGTTGTAACAGTTATTGCAATTACACTTGAAAAAACAAACAGTTTACTTACTTTTTTCCATCTGTCTTGTTTTCATTTGACTAGTCAATTTGTCATTTGTGGAACAAGTACACATCCTTAAATCAAAATTTTAGGGTTACACTTTTCTCTCTAACACTGCGTGTTCCAATTCTCTGCATAACAAATTCACTGTTTTGAGCTTCATGCACAGTTTATCAACGATAAATTATAATATTATGCACTACATTCAAGGCGTTTCGAAACAGTACTGAAAAACCTACGCATTATAATGTATGCCTGGAAGAATGAATTAAGAATAAGAAATCATTTCTGGGAATTTCATGTATAATACTACAGAGTATCAAAGCATACAGGTCTGCCAACTACACACCAAGAAGGCCTCATCTGAAATGGTGTAGCAGTGGAAGGGGCACCAAATTTGTTATGAAAATCAGTAAATTACTCAATGGACAGTATTTTTCAATACAGGTATTTCATTTATTCCAAGCAAGAGTCGTTCATGATGTCATCATCTAGACAAGAGTTGACTGTAATCTGAATCCGTTTTAGCAAACTAATAGTTTCTCTCAGGCAATAAAATTTTATTGATTATGAAATACAAGTTCTTGAAGTTTATTCAGAATTGGAAATGTTTAATTAGTAATTACATGCCATAATTTATTTGTTTAATATAAAGGTGTTTTGAATTTTGTATGCATAAAAAAAGTGTGAATTTATGTGCGGCTTTTACTCTGAGACGAGTTATCACTTAAGAGTGCTAAAAGTGCATGTGTACAGTTCGCTGACCTGTGTGGTGAATTTTATTTTGTGACCTTGACCTGAATGGAGAGTAAATCCAGTTTCATTTAAACTTTACATAAGATAAGACACACCAAGTTATTACAAAAGAGTCGTTTACCCCATTGGGGAAAACTGAAACCTGCATGCTCGGTTTGAAATATGTTACACATCAGCGCGTGATTGAGCTGTCCAGTAAATCACATACAATAGTTGCAAATGTGTGTGGACTTAAAGCACGAAGTTGGAAATTAATTTTGAGACAAGTGCTGATTTTGACAAAAATTAAGCAAAAGTTTATTCAAAATATCGAGGTCCAGTTTAAATTGAGACATGTACCACTTTATTGATTATGTTGCCTAGCAACACTGTAAGGCAGCTTAATTAATTCATTAGAATGATTTGCGATGTAGTAAAGCCCATTACACACACAAAATGTTACACAAAGTTTGCTGACTGCATGAGAGTGTTTTTCTTTCCACAAATGCCAATAAACCGGCAATTTCAAAAGTTAAATTATTAACTGTTGTGTAACTTCAGTGATTGTTCAACACCACTGCGGAACTTGTTGTATCATGTCTCTTCACAAGGGATCTCAAGAAGCCGGGATATACAAGAAGAGAAAGACTTAAGAAGAGGCATCGGCATAATGGCACAGTTTTTAAGCCAGACTGCAGAAACGGAAATCATCATTACTGCATTACTGCACAGCCATAAAAAGCTGCAGTCAAAGCTCCTCCTCTTTCTAGAGTAGTACACGATCTACATACTCCAACAGAATACTGCTGAGTCTCAGAGAGTATTAGTGACACCCAATTATGATACGTTACTGTGCCATCTTGGACTACGAAGTCCTCTGACTGGTCATCCATTAAAGATCTTAGTATACTTGATCAGTATGTAATAGTAGATATTTCAACTACCAACTATAACAAGTGAGGAACAGTGTAAAGCAAGAACATGCCATTTTCAGTGATATAGAGATGGCACAACATTACATATATAGTATTCCAGCTATATTCAATGGGATGAAACTCTTCATAACAGTAACCAATTGGAATTGTATCTTCCATATTTTTTATTTAGGTTAGCACCAGCACCTCCCACTCCCCACCCCCACACCTTTCTGCCACCCCTGTTCATGGAATGGAAAGAGGTGGAGGAAGATGCACAGGTAAGAGTGTAGACTATGGATAGAGAAATGGTAAAAAACAATGGGTAAGTGTGAGTAGGGGATGAGAGATGGGACTGTACGAAACTGTGATGTTCCACTACAGATAGAAAGTATGAACATGGAACATACAATGAAACCATATGTTCCTGTTGTCACTGTTGTGCTGGATGCAACACCAGGCTCTATATGACATCAGCATAAAAGTTATACTTCTGTCTGTTGGCATTAAAAGCTTAATTTCATAACATTCAAAATGCTTTAAAAAACGATCATTCAACAAGTTGATTTGCAACCCTTGTATCTTTACATTTGGATTAATTTTTCTTAAGTATGTGATAGAACTGTAGAAAAACAGATGCAATGACAGTTATGTTACATAAGTTTTCAGAAAAATAAAATGGTAATCTTCATGGTATGTTGGGTTAGTTGCATGACAACTTTAGCGTTCTCACAAAAATCTGGAGAGACAAGTGTGGTTAAAAGCAATAAAACAATAGGTTGAAGTCCTGACACAAAACAAAATATTAAGTTTCAGCACATATCTCATCTGGTAAGCTACCAATGAAACTAGCATGTAACACAGTTATTAGGCCTCTAGTATTTTCCTTGTTCATTTCTCTAGGAAGTTAAGTTCTCCAAAGCCTCAAAATTTCAAATTTTGTCAATCTCTCTTGTTTGCATTACTCTTTCATTGTAGGTGAGGTAAAGTTATTTCTCCAAGAAATATGCGCGAGATTATTTTTATCAAAGTGATGATATTTTATAATCAGTTACACTGATGTACTACACTTGAAATATCGTAAACTCATGAAACTGTGTGGCCGGTTAATTGAAATTTGGCAAAACAGGTAATGGATTGTGATATGTGGAGACAATATTGATTTTTGTGCAACAAAATTTTGCCCTCTTTTGCTTAAATTCATACCTATCATTCATTTTGGAGTTATTCAATAATTATATGGGAAATCTACCAGCATCATTAGTGAGTATTGCCTCACCTATCTTCAATGTATTTTAATCATCATCTTGTACTGTTATGTTAATTTCATTTTCAATTTATTAATATATTTAAAAATGAATATGTTTCTGAGAACTGTATGTGTAAAAATACCTGTCGCATTGTTTCACCTTCAACACGCACGCCTTGAGGAAATGCCCACACATGGCCATTACCAATTTTCATTTGTCCCAAAAGCATTAAAGTTGTTGATAAACAACGTTCCAGTGATTTCTTATTGCCTTTACGATCTGCATCTGTGGGAAAAATTTTAATTTAGTATACCACACTCATTAACAAAAATTGATAATTTCACCACATTATTTTCAAAAAATATTTTCTCTTAATCATCAAATGTAACATACAACAGACAAGTTAAAAATCTTTGACATTCAAGTAACGAAAGAAAAAATCTATAATCACATACTACTAATATTAAAATATTGTCCTTGACTAGTATGTTGTTGTTGTTGTTTGTTTGGGAGGAAGAGACCAAACAGCAAGGTCATCGGTCTCATCGGATTAGAGAAGGATGTCAGCCGTGCCCTTTCAAAGGTACCATCCCGGCATTTGCCTGGATCGATTTAGGGAAATCACGGAAAACCTAAATCAGGATGGCCGGACGTGGGATTTAATCGTCGTCCTCCCAAATGCGAGTCCAGTGTGCTGACCACTGCGCCACCTCGCTCGGTCCATGACTAGTATGAAGAATTACAGTTTGTACAGAAACCAGATGGCAGTTAAAAGAGTTGAGGGACATGAAAGGAAAGCAGTGGTTCGGAAGGGAGTAAGACAGGGTTGTAATCTCTCCCTCATGTTATTCAATCTGTGTGTTGAGCAAGCAGTAAAGGAAACAAAACAAAAATTCGGAGTAGGCATTAAAATCCATGGAGAAGAAATAAAAACTTTGAAGTTTGCCGACGACATTGTAATTCTGTCAGAGACAGCAAAGGACTTGGAAGACCACTTGAACAGAATGGAAAATGTCTTGAAAGGAGGATACAAGATGAACATCAACAAAAGCAAAACGAGGATAATAGAATATAGTCAAATTAAGTCGGGTGATGCTGAGGGAATTAGATTAGGAAATGAGACACTTAAAGTAGTAAAGGAGTTTTGCTATTTGGGGAGCAAAATAACTGATGATGGTTGAAGTAGAGAGGATATACAATGTAGACTGGCAATGGCAAGAAAAGTGTTTCTGAAGAAGAGAAATTTGTTAACATCGAGTATCGATTTAAGTGTCAGGAAGTCGTGTCTGAAAGTATTTGTATGGAGTGTAGGCATGTATGGAAGCGAAACATGGACAATAAATAGTTCGGACAAGAAGAGAAAAGAAGCTTTCGAAAGTGGTGCTACAAAAAAATACTGAAGATTAGATGGGTAGATCACATAACTAATGAGGATGTATTGAACAGAATTGGGGAGGAGTTTGTGGCACAACTTGACAAGAAGAAGGGATCGGTTGGTAGGACATGTTCTAAGGCATCAGGGGATCACCAATTTAGTATTGGAGGGCAGTGTGGAGGGTAAAAATTATAGAGGGAGACCATGAGGTGAATACACTAAGCAGATTCAGAAGGATGTAGGTTGCAGTAGGTACTGGGAGATGAAGAAGCTAGCACAGGATAGAGTAGGATGGAGGAGTTGCATCAAACCAGTCTCAGGACTGAAGACCACAGCAACAACACAACATATCCCCTACATTGCATGTTAGGGTTTTTTTGTGTTGGCTATCCTTGGAATGCAACGATCGGCACTCTTTTGTTTCTGCTGTTTGTAAACAACATGCTTTCAAACACGAAGTTAGTTTTGTTCAAGTGTGATTGTGAGTAGTTGTTATAATTACATTTGTAGTGCTTGTTTACATGTGTTTAGTTGTGTTTACTGAAGATGATGAAACATAAAGGCATTTTCAAGAAACGACAATTTAGAGGAAACAAGTTTAGAAAGAATGGAATTTTCACTCTACAGCAGAGTGTTCGCTGATATGAAACTTCCTGGCAGATTAAAACTGTGTGCTGGACCGAGACTCGAACTCGGGACCTTTGGAGGCAATGAAGAGAGATGTTTGGGACATATTCTCCAGTAAGTCCTCTACTGATGATAAGCCATGTCATGGATTGTGTCCATCAGGAAAACATTTGTGGTGCTAATACAACAGGGCTCAGGCAACTGGAGAATCTTATTCTCACCAGCATTCTCTTCCTGCTACTGTTATTACTGCAGTTAAACCTATTTTCAGAGACTTGGCTCATCCTGACCTTCTAAGGAAATGTCTGCACGGGCAGACACAGAACCCAAATGAATGTTTCAACAGCATAATTTGGAACCGCCTTCCTAAAACTGTATTTGTAGACGTGCATACAATGAAACTAGGGGTTCATGATGCTGTTATTACATTCAATTGTGGTAGTGCCGGAATGTGTTGGGTACTGAACAAGCTGGGAATTAATCCTGGTGAAAATATGATCACTGGGCTGCAACACTGCAATTAAATGAGGATAGCCAGTGCAAACAGGTCTGCATCTAATATGGCCAAGAAAGCAAGACAAACATCCAGGAATGTGAAAAGGAAACCGAAAGACATGCTAGAGGCTAAAGAAGGGCTATCATATGCAGCAGGACAGTTTTAATTAACTGTAAGTAACAAATTTCAAAAGTTTTTTTCTTTAAAGTCAATTTCCCACAAACTAAAATTTTCAGTACATATGCTCCATCATATCAGAAACTATCATAGACAAATGAATGAAATTTTCAGAGACTCTGCATAACAAAAAAGCTACCTCTGGTACTACATTCATTAATATTCCCCCATTAGAAAGTTCACAAAAAATATTTCTTAATAACTATAAAATGGATAAATTAGATTTTAGTACAGTTGACACTATTAGCATCATGTAACATACAGTACAAATATTAAGATCCTACATCAAATAGTTTTTTCAAGAATGGGTCAAATACTTGCCTACATTAACATGGGTTAGATACACAGGGTGTGGGCCCCTTAAGGTACTGAAAGGTCATAAAAACAAAACAAATGAGAGCGAAACTTTATTTTTAACAGAGTTGACTGTGCACCATGGGGATGTTGTGGTGTGTGCAGACACTTTTAAATTCCTCTAATTACGGTACTTTCTGTCGTCCATTTTCCTGGAAGTAAGCTTTTTCTAGTTCAGTAAAATACAGAGAATCAATTTTTTGACAGTAATTCACATACGTCCTGTTAATGCAGTTAACCTCCTCCATATATAACTTTATAGTCATTTGTTATATTTTCCAAACCAAATGTCTGTGAGAGCAGTGTCCACATTCCTGAAGCCAACAGATACCTGACTCTGCATCACATATTACAAATGATTTCGCATTTGTCATGTCACTAATCAAGCAAGTTCTTAAAAGCTAACAAGTGAAGTTCAAAAGACTAATGACCTCAGAAGTTGAGCCCCATAACGCTCAGAGCCATTTTGAAGTTCAAAATTTGCAATAAACACATACACAAATATCTCTAGTAATAAGTAATAGGTGTGGAACTGACTATCTGGGCACATCTTGCTTTTTACACCACGTGTTTTAATGCACGTGAAATTTGGTGCAAGCTAGTTTTCTTCAAAGTGGATACTGGGATAACTGATAGAACTTTCACCTTTTCACTGTACAATGCATGCAACTGAACAACTGAAATGATGTTTGAGGAAAATCCCTGACAATCTGTACTAGGATAGTTTGGTTTATTTTCTTATGAAGACAGAACTTCTATTCTGAAGAGATTGGTCAGCTTTGTTTTGATGAAATCATCCACAGCATCAGTAAATTCTCTGGCCTTTTAATATACACGTTTACAGACACAAAATCTATATTGTCCATACTATGGGAAATTACTTGTCCACTTGCTGTCATTATTGATATTCTGTCAAAGCATCTGGAACAGAGGAAGTTTTCTCACTGGAATCATATTTACTTAAAACAGGACTTGTACTCCCAACCCAAAGTCAGTCTCACTTTTTGCTAGTGTTATACATCTCTCTTTTTATGAACATGCAAATAATCAGTACGGTTCACTCTCTAGCAGAACATACACTAATGGCCATTAAAATTGCTACACCAAGAAGAAATGCAGATGATTAACGGGCATTCATTGGACAAATACATTATATTAGTACTGACATGTGATTACAGTTTCACGCAATTTGGGTGCATAGATCCTGAGAAATCAGTCCCCAGAACAACCAGAACAACCAACTCTGGCCATAATAACGGCCTTGATATGCCTGGGCATTGAGTCAAACAGAGCTTGGATGGTGTGTACAGGTACAGCTGCCCATACAGCTTCAACATGATACCACAGTTCATCAAGAGTAGTGACTGGCGTATTGTGATGAGCCAGTTGTTCGGCCACCATTGACCCTGACATTTTTATTGGTGAGAGATCTGAAGAATGTGCTGATCAGGGCAGCAGTCGAACATTTTACGTATCCAGAAAGGCCCGTACAGGACCTGCGACATGCGGTCGTGCATTATCCTGCTGAAATGTAGGGTTTCGCAGGGGTCGAATGAAGGGTACAGCTACATCTGAAATGTAACATCCACTGTTCAAAGTGCCGTCAATGCGAACAAGAGGTGACCGAGACATGTAACCAATGGCACCCCATACCATGATGCCGGGTGATACGCCAGTATGGCGATGACGAATACACGCTTCCAATGTGCGTTCACCGCAATGTCGCCAAACACGGATGCGACCATCATAATGCTGTAAACAGAACCTGGATTCATCCGAAAAAATGACGTTTTGCCATTTGTGCACCCAGGTTCATCGTTGAGTACACCATCACAGGCGCTCCTGCAGCTTCAAGGGTAACCACAGCCATGGTGTCTGAGCTGATAGTGCATGCTCCTGCAAACGTCGTCGAACTGTTCATGCAGATGGTTGCTGTCTTACAAACGTCCCCATCTGTTGACTCGGGGATCGAGACGTGGCTGCACGATCCGTTGCAGCCATCCGGGTAAGACGCCTTCGACTGCTAGTGATATGAGGCCGTTGGGATCCAGCACGGCATTCTGTATTACCTTCCTGAACCCGCCGATTCCATATTCTGCTAACAGTCAATGGATGTCGACCAACTCGAGCAGCAAAGTCGCGGTACGATAAACTGCAATCACGATAGGCTACAATCTGATCTTTATTAAAGTCGGAAACATGATGGTATGCATTTCTCCTCCTTACACGAGGCATCACAACAACGTTTCACCAGGCAGCGTCGGTCAACTGTTGTTTGTGTATGAGAAATTGGTTGGAAAATTTCCTCATGTCAGCATGTTGTAGGTGTCGCCACCGGCTCCAACCTTGTGTGAATGTTCTGAAAAGCTAATCATTTGCATATCACAGCATCTTCTTCCTGTCAGTTAAATTTCGCATCTGTAGCATGTCATCTTTGTGGTGTAGCAATTTTAATGGGCAGTAGTGTACTTCAAATGCAATCACATAAAAATAAAATAAAACAGTAATTTCACAAAAGCTTATTGAGTTTAACATACAACATTATTTTGTTACCTGATACCTTAGTTTGTCTATTGATAATTGAATAATATACAGAAGAATACAAAAGAAAACTGAAGATGTGTTAGATTATAATCAGTCTGGCTTTAGTAAGAGTTAAGACACCAGACCAAAGAAAAATCAAGATGCTTTTTTAGTGTTTGTCGACCTCGAGAAAGCGCCCGACAATGTAAACTGGTGGAAGATGTTTGAAATTCTGCGAAAAATTGGGTTAAGCTATAGGGAAAGATGGGAAATATATAACATGTACAAGAGCCAAGAGGTTAAGGAATGAGGAGGTTCTCTGGAGAATCGGTGAGGAAAGGAATATACGGAAACAGGGAAAAGAAGAGACAGGATGGTAGGATAGCTTTTAAGGCATCAGGGAATAAGTTACATGGTACTAAAGGGAGCTGCACATGGTAAAAACTTTAGAGGAAGACACAGATTAGAATACATTCAGCAAATAATTGAGGATGTAGGTTGCAAGTGCTACACTGAGATGAGATGGAGAGGTTGGCACAGGAAAAAAATTCGGGGTGGGCCACATCAAACCAGTCAGGGGGGAAAAGAAAGTGAACTGTAAGTCCATGTATCCTCACCTTTATACACTTGACCAAACATGCAGAATCATCCAGACACTTTCAGATTATTCTAGAAGATTCTGTTACGTTCTGAAATGATCTCAAAGCTTGCATACTATTTCAAAGACTGACACTTTGTAGGGTTCTATTCACCAAGATAAAACTTTATTTGATTTATTGTTTTTATTCCACCATATTAGTCCAAGGGTTAATTTGAAGAATGTTTGTGAGATATTCCAGAACAAGATGGTGCGTTTCCCTTTTCTAGATATGTAGTAGCCTTTGATATACAGTTCTTGTAAAATTATCTGAATTTCTGGGATTGGTTATTTTGATTTATAAAATAATAGCAATAAAGGCATTAGATAAGGAAGTTAAAACACAAACACCGGTTAAAAAACTGTTAAACTGGAAAAGGGGAGTTCTTTTCTGTTCTTACTGTTGATAATGATTAACAGGAAAAATGGCACTTTATGAAGGAATTATTTTTGAACTTTAATAAAATGAAATGAGATTATTCGAGAAAAACATTTCCAAACTACTCAGAGCATCATATCTGAAATAAAATTACAAGTAACAAAATATTTTGAAACAAGATGGCGTTTCCCACTTTTAATGTATTAATTTTACTTGTGCATGACTAGTTTCAGCCTTCTAGGCCATTCTCAAGTGATATTGTCATTCTGTACAAAATACAATACATCATATTACTCTCCGAATATAAAATAATGATGGGAATGTAAATGTATTTTAAAGACATTTACCAGCAAAATTAGAAAATGCCACTTTCTTTTAATAGACCCATTGCTATGGTACCCAAAACAAAGAACGAATATTCTGAGCCAATACAGAGTTAATGCATTTTAATACACACATCAAAAAAAGTTTTGCATCACCTCAGTTCCAAGAGTTCCGGAAACTGTACAGAAAATTGGAACAGAGATCAACATAAACATCATTTCTGCCCTTTCTAATGCTCATGTTTGTACCACCATACAGCGAGATCTTCAGAAGTGGTGGTCCAGATTGCTGCACACACCGGTACCTCTTATACCCAGTAGCACATCCTCTTGCATTGATGCATGCCTGTATTCGTCATGGCATACTATCCACAAGTTCATTAAGGCACTCTCAGTCCAGACTGTGCCACTCTTCAACTGCGGTTTGGCATAGATCCCTCAGAGTGGTTGATGTGTCACATCGTCCCTAAACAGCCCTTTTCAATCTATCCCAGGCACAGTCAATAAGGTTCATGTCTGGAGAACATGCTGGCTGCACTAGTTGAGCGATGTCGTTATCTTGAAGGAAGTCATTCACAAGATGTGCATCATGGTTGCGTGAACTGTCGTCCATGAAGACGCCAATATGCCGCTGATATGGTTGCACTATCAGTCAGAGTATGGCAATCACGTACCATACAGCCATTACAGCACCTTCCATGATCACCAACAGCATACATCAGCCCAAACAGCAGGGAATCTCCACCTTGCTGCACTCGTTGGACAGAGTGCCTAAGGCGTTCAGCCTGACCAGGTTGCCTCCAAACATGTCTCCGAGAATTGTCTGGTTGAAGCCTTATGCAACACTCATCGGTGAAGAGAACATGACGCCAATCCTGAGCGGTCCATGCGGCATGTTGTTGGGCCCAGCTGTATCGCGCTGCATGGTGTTGTGGTTGCAAAGGTGGACCTCACCATGGACATCGGGAGTGGAGTTGGGCATCATGCAGCCTATTGTGCAGAGTTTGAGTCATAACAAGACATCCTGTGGCTGCACAAAAAGCATTATTCAGAATTGTTGTGTTGCTGTCAGGGTTCCTCCTTGCCATAATCCGCAGGTAGTGGTCAACCACTGCAGTAGTAGCCCTTGGGTGGCCTGAGCGAGGCATGTCATCAACAGTTCCTGTCTCTCTCTATCTCCTCAATGTCCGAACAACATCGCTTTGGTTCACTCCGACATGCCTGGACACTTCCCCTGTTGAGAGCCCTTTCTGGCACAAAGTAACAATGTGTGACCACCTAGGCATGGTTGAACTACAGACAACACGAGCCGTGCACCTCCTTCCTGGTGGAATGCTGGAACTGTTTTGCTGTTAGACCCCTCCGTCTAACAGGTGCTGCTCATGCATCGTTGTTTACATCTTTGGGCAGGTTTAGTGACATCTCTGAACAGTCAAAGGTACTGTGTCTGTGATACAATATCCACTGTCAATGTCTATCTTCAGGAGTTCTGGGCACCAGGGAGATGCAAAACTTTTTTTGATGTGTATATTTAACCAAAAATTGCATGTCAAAAATGTCAACTGAGGTGCCACCTTTGGCAGCCTGTATCGCTAGCCAGGTTCCCTTTTATTTTACTTTTGGGGGAAAAAAAAAAAAAACTATTTTCTTGTCTTGTTTTCAATTTTAACACTTGTTCAGTTCAATGAAGGTGCCCTTCTATGTGAACTCTTGTTGACTACAATACAATTATGGCAGTGGATGCTGCTCTGAATGGTTAAAATATAGAGAAGTTTACTGATCTGATGTTATAATATCCTGGCACAAACAACATATAGCGTCCGACATGACAGCTGCTGCACGCTAGTGTGGAGAAGTAAAGTGTTGCATAGTGTGTGTACATGCAATGTTCTCGTGTTGTAACAGCTGAACCGCAGCTGTTATGGTAGTTCCACTTCAGCCAACACTTGGCCAACAGGTGGGATGTTTTTTTTTTTTTTACTCTTTGTGTGTGCTTGTGTATTTCTCCCTGCGTGATATTTATTTCTGAGTTATCTATGTTCCTCTTTTTTTTTCTTTTTTTGTCACTTTGGGTTACAATTCATTAGCTTCCTGTTTTCAGTGAATAAAGAGTTTCTTGTGAAGCTTACTCCTGTGGTGTCTGATTAATAATAATGATTAAGATGATCCGTTCTAATTACACCGAACCTGGCAAGTGGTGACTCTGACACGATACTCATGCTGAAGGAAATTAACTACAGCTGTTTTCCCTACTGAGGCCAGGGGATGTCTGGAGAATTTACTGTATCAAGACTAGCAGTCCACTTCGCATCGTTTTGGCCTGATAACCCCATCTTATGGAAACAAGTTTTTGTTGTGCTGGAATTACAGCCGATACCATGAAGTTCACACTTGTTGTTAGCCAGTCGGACCACCGTTTCGTCACCAAAGTGCAAGAAATTTTCAATGCACCCCAGAGGGACATTTCTAAAAGAAACTCAAGGCAGAGCTAATACGAAGAATTGCTGCTTCACAGGAAGACTGAATTTGTTTTTCTTACACAAGAAGACGTCGGTGATCGTAAGCCGTCACAATATCTGAGGTATCTGCACAGTAAAGTGAAAACTGTCACAGTGCCAGACAACTTATTGCATACCGGTACATCATGAAGCAGTAGATTACCAGCACAAATTATGGCGTAGTGGCATTACAAACTGACAGAAAACAACAGAGTGTGTTACCGCAGACATTGGAGGAACTGGTCTTTGAGCAACACTACATCTCCGCAAGGTAAGCAGCCTCTGTGTTGGTACCATTGCAGGTTTGCCGAGAATGCATGAAAATGCACATCACTGTGCTTCCACCCAAATACCAGCGGCAGTCAATCGTAGGCGCCTGTCACCATCCAGGTGGCTGTTCATCAGCAAAAGAGATTCTGGCTTGAAATTTGTTATAGAAACTGGTTTGAACATCAGTATTCTGCCAGTCTTTGTTGGATCACTGTAGGCAACCAACTGTCTACAGCTGACAATAACTCGACTATTGCAACCTATGGAACACAGAGAATGGAGCTGATGTTAGGGCAACGTCATATGTTCACATGGAACTTCACTGTTGCAAACATCACAGACACCACCATCAGTGAATATCTCCTGGCACGTTACAACCAGTTCCTGGATATTGGCAAATGCCCAATTCGTGGACAGCATTACTGATTTAACTGTCATCAGTTGTCATCGCAATGAAACCATCTGTAGTGCAAAGGTCATGCAGGCACCTGAGGGTGAATGCAGTACATGTTAAAGCAGTTTCCTTATTCGATCAGACCACCCAGTACACCTGAACACATTCAACACAATACAACGCATTGCATCAGGACCGCAGATGGACCATCAGTGTCGTGCCAATGTATAAGTTTAGCACTGAGCCATATTGAAACCGCAAAAGCTGAATCTGACAGCATGCAGTGAGACGGCATTATTAGACCATTGAACAGTGTGTAGTCCTCTGCCTTACATCTGGTGCCAAAAGAAGGTGAGGCCTGGCACCTGTGTGAGATTACTGGGTACTGAATGTGAGAACAGTGCCATTTCTAAAGACTACAACTACGCATTACATGGTGCGATGATATTCAACATCTTACACTATGCTACAGCCTATACTCAGATACTGTGGCTAAAGAGGACATTCCAAAGACTGCAATTACGACACCATTCACTCTGTTTGAGTGTATGGGGGGCATGACCTTCAGATTACGAAATGCAACGCAGACATGGCAAAGATTCAGTGACTCTGTTATTCAAGGCCACCCATTCTGTTTTGCGTACCTGGACAATGTGCTCATGTTCTCGGAGACTGAAGAACAACAGCAACAATATCTACAAGAGGTGTTGAAGAGTTTGGAGCATTGTGGAGTCAGGATGAATGTCACCAAGTGTGTTTTTGGACAATCTGAAGTGACCTTCTTGGGACACAGAATCTCTACTGTGGGCTCCCTATCTCCGACACAGAAAGTGGACACAATTTTACAGTTACCTAGGCCAATCACAATCAAGGAATTTGTCGGTTCTTTGGTATGTTGAATCTTTATCACTGCCACCTGCCTCATGCAACATGCTGTAGTGAACAAAAAGCATTTAGAAACAGAATTGAGTAAGATCCTCAAAACAAATGAGGGTTGTATTTCTTTTAAACATAGAAGGCTAAAGGCTCGTAGATGTAATTGATCCATTAATTTATTATGATGCAGTCACCATACGATGTTTACAAAAAAACTAAATAATCTTGCTACAAAGGACAAATATATGAACATTTTAACACACTTAAATAAGTATGTCACTAAACTACATCTAAGAAAAAAAGTAAAAAAAAATCTTACTACAGAAGTTGGATATTTGAAGACGTCTACGAGTATTCTAACTCAACTTGATAATTACTACACAAACAAGGAAGTAGAGACAGTGCTCTCAGATAACCACACAAAGGCATATTTGGCCTCATATGTACAGCAGATAAAAAACCAGCAGGAACCATTGACTGCAGCACTGACTAGTCCTCAGAAGAAGGGCAACTCCCCAGTGCAGTGGACCGAGTTTGTGTATTCTGCTTTCAAGGCCGCCAAACAGAGCATGGCAGACATACCACTTCTAGCTGATTCTAAGCTCAATGCACCTCTAGCAGTACTGGTGGATGCAAGCCAGATGGCTATCGGCGTGGTGCTACAGCAGTGGTCAGACAGTTCATGGCTACTATTGACATACTTATTTTGAAAATTGTCACCATCTCAGAGAAAGTGGAGCGCCTACAATCGCAAACTCCTGGCAGTATGTGAAACAGTGAAATACTTCCACCCTAAAATTGAAGTGCAAGTGTTCCTTATATTCACGGACCATAAACGAATGACCTTTGCGTTCAAACATGAAAGTGTCAACTGCCCTTCTTGCCAATTCAAGCATCTAGAGTTTGTAGCCCAGTTCACTACTGACACATTTTGGGAACTGGTAATGTTGTGGCGGACTGTCTTTCATGTGTGAGCAGTGTGATGAATCCCATTGACTTCTATGCTCTGGCCACATGAGGAACTCTGGATGCTGTGTCCAGTTCCCTGCCCGTTTTCTTGATACCAATTTTCCACTTCAATCAATGGGGCTGATACAGAGCCCAACACAATAGCTGTTAACTGCTAGTGTGGAGGCATGATGTGTCGCATAGTCTGTGTATGTGCAGTGTCGTGTGATGTAACAGCTGAATTGCGGCTGTCGAGGTAGTTATAAAGAGCTAAACAGGCTGATCAAGGTGCTGTGTTTTGCATGTAATAAGTGAATTGCAGCTGTCAGAGGCTTCTATGTCCAATTGGCTGGGGTGCTGGTTTTTTATTTTTCATGTGTTATTCTCCATTCTCCATGTGCAATATTTATTTCTGTGAAACTTCCTGGCAGATTAAAACTGTGTGCTGGACCGAGACTCGAAGTCGGGACCTTTGCCTTTCACGGGCAAGCATGAAAGGTTCACAGAAGAGCTTCTGTGAAGTTTGGAAGGTAGGAGACAAGGTAGTGGCAGAATTAAAGCTGTGAGGATGGGTTGTGAGTCATGCTTGGGTAGCTCAGTTGGTAGAGCACTTGCCCGTGAAAGGCAAAGGTCCCGAGTTCAAGTCTCAGTCTGGCACACAGTTTTAATCTGCCAGGAAGTTTCATATCAGCGCACACTCCGCTGCAGAGTGCAAATCTCATTCTGGATTTATTCCTGTGTTTTTCATGTTCCATGTTCTTTTTTTTATTCTGTACTGTTGCTCTGGATTACAATTCATTAGCTTCCTGTTTTCACTGAATAAAGGGTTTCCTGTCAAGCTTAATCCTTTGGTGAAACTTCCTGGCAGATTAAAACTGTGTGCCCGACCGAGACTCTAACTCGGGACCTTTGCCTTTCGCGGGCAAGTGCTCTACCACCTGAGCTACCGAAGCACGACTCATGCCCGGTACTCACAGCTTTACTTCTGCCAGTATCTCGCCTTAATCCTTTGGTATCAGATTAATCAGAATTATTAAGTCCATCAGTATTAATTACACCAATTCCAACAAACGTAATGCAACAGACAAGACTGAAAACTGAATGTCGAAATGCATGATAGAGTAAGGAATCTCGAGGACAAATATTTATTTTACTTAATGTTCCACACATCCATGAGCAAATCACTATTATTATAAGAAAAGAATGGTTAGAGAAGTGCAATGGGAGATGTCTGGCCAGAAGATAAATCAAATGAAAAGAAAATTAAAGTTGCAATTTGATCCATAATAGATCATTCCCCATCTCTATCATCTTCAATTTTGATGAAATGTGTAGAGAACATATTCATGGGATCCACATGAAGTTCTGCCAGCTTTTGTCTCCGTCTGTAATTTGATGTAGGTACTTCAGCCTGTTCACAAGGGCCACGTTCTTTGAAACTGCAGATGTCTATAAAATTCTGAAGTTTGGCAAGCCATTCTTTCTGGTTTAATACACCTTGCAACCTGCCATATTGAAAACTTTTTTTTTCAGAATACAGAAATAACAAATGTATATTAGGGATGCTCAGTTATATGTAGAAGACTGTCCCTTTCAACTACTTTGTGATTCTACTACTTGTAAGTTGTTCCTTCACACTTTAAATTATTTATATTCCACCAAGGGTTTTCTGTATCTGCTATGAGCGTGTGTGTGTGTGTGTGTGTGTGTAGGACAATTTCAATTTATGTACAACATGTACAACATGCTACGAGGATCATAGCATCTACATTTATTTAGACAAACAAGCAGCTCTGAAATACCTACCAGCCCCTGCAATGAGATCAGAGATTGTAGCAGCATACCATGATGCCCTTGTCAGACAATGGGAAAGCATAGGAAAGCTCCATGGCTATTAAAATGCTCATAGCTGGCCAGGGCAGGTGTGATGACTCCCTATATTGGACCAGAAACTGTGCTAATCATCATCAAGGTGATGGTACAATCAAAATTGCGCAGCTGAGTGAGGAAGCAGCAAGTAGGATATTAAAATATAGTCGAAAACAAAAACATGGTAAGCTAATGATGAGAAAGCCATGTTTCAAGAGAAGTTCTGTAATCCTGAACTTGAACAGGAGGCAGATTAAATTCATTGCAGGGTTAATGACTGGCTATGGGACTTTAAGAGACACCTACATGTGATGAGTATAGAGAAAGAAGCCCCTAAGTAGAGACTATGTGGTGAGGGTTATGAAACTGCACCAAACCTAATCTTCCAGTACAAAGTGTTGGATGTCAAAATACACAAAATATTCAGTTCATTAAGTTGTGAAGAATCCATGTCTAATAATGAATTATTAAAAGGGCTCCTACTATCTTCAAGGGTGCTTGGCTGGCTTTACTAGAATCATAGGGAGTGAAACTGCACAATAAACTCAGTTTCGATGTGGGCAATAGTGGACCAAGACCACTTGTTTTTGTCTTGCTGTGCAAATCAAATAAAAGGGTTTTCCTTTATCATATAAATGAAAATCATAAAGCATTGTTCATAGAAAACTTGCTACAAAATTTTGTAGTGACAATTTTCCCTACATTTTAATCAGGAGTAACTAATTAGTGAAAGGTATTGGGAATATCTTCATTTGCCAACATTCTGTCATAAAATGAGTGAATCATGAACTTACTTACAAATGTAACCACTATCATCAGCCTCTTAAATTTACCAAAAATACCAAATGTACGAAATTTTGCTTACCGTTAACGGCATGTGTCTTAATACAGTCACCACTGATTTTATAAATGCTGACACTACCAAAAAAAGAGTGCATTTAAGTCTATGAGGAGCATTTTAATTTTGATGTTGTTTGGTTAAGAAGTACAAATTTGGCTCAAATTTTTGGGTTAATTTAGAGCCTGATAGCATTCCCATTAGTTGCATGTATTTCAGTGGTTAACTGCCAGACTATGGTTTTGATCTCGTCAGTCCTGGGATTTTTATTTTTTGTCACTTATCACTTATTTCACATATGCTGTAACAGACATAGGCCTATTGGAGATAGGATGCACTTGCCTTTCTCTGACCTTTAGGACTTATTTATTCAGTCAATTACAGGGAGATCTATAGTATAAATTTCAAACCACGCTGCAGCTCTGTAATTTCCACAGTAACAAACAGTGCCAGAGATGATAGACTGGAAGCAACAGGCAAAAATCCTATTATTGACAAGGAATCCAGCCCCAGACCTTTGGATATACAGTCTGGCGCTTCCCTCCTGAACCACAAAAAGTAATGTAAATGTTATCTAACACTAAATTAAAAATGTACAGTTACTGATAAAACACCACAATTTGAGCCGAATTTGCACATCTTAATGCAAATGACATTATAATTTAAATGTTTCCGACACCCTTAAATGCATTTATTAGTATTTTCAATAACTGTAATATCAGCGTTGTGAATTTCGAAATACGTGGTTTTAAGATCGGCAAAATTTGGTATATTTGATAAGTTCAGAGACTGGCAACAGAGTGAATACATTTCTAGGAAAGTTCATAATCCTCTTAACTTCTGACAGATAAGGCATAATTCTCTAATTTTCTGACAGGTAAGCAGACAAAACACTGACAAATGATCACATTTCCAGTAACTTCTAGTCATTATCTATTCTTTGTTAACATCAGGTGAAAACTGTCACTACAAAATTTTTCAATAAGTCTGAAGAGAGATAGTGCCACGAGCATTGCTTTCAGATTTTCATTTACATTATGTCTGTATTCTGCACAAAATGTTGTGTCAGAATAGTAGGTAGCAGGATCCCATCTCTGCTAGGTCCGAGGATCCTATCTCTACTAGGACAGCAACAATGGCAGCCAAACAAGGATTTTACAGCATAACAGCAGTTTCAAATGAAGTAGCCCTTGTGAAAATGGCTCTAGTAGCTAAATAATCTTACAGACAGAGATGAAAGTTAGTAAATATTCTGCTGGTCCGTCAAGTGTAATCTGTAAAAATTTCAACAAAATGAAGGATGGTTGAGCTTGAACTCCTATGTCACTTGGAATTCAATGACCCCAATGACACTGAGGTCATCAAAAATAATCACTAGGACTGGAACAGTTATTGAAATGTGATAAAGATCATCAGATGCTAGACCAGACGTAACTGGTTTGACTCCAAGGATGGAAGACATTTTCATTACCTGTCCAAGAGTAGGATGTTATGGGCTGACAATGGCTTAATAGCTTATTCTAGACCACTGAGGAAGTCTTGAATAAAATTGATTAGTCATTTATACGGCAAAAAATCTGTAAATGAGCAGCATGTAGCCACATAATTTTTTTTGAGTATGGGCTTTAGGTTTGTTATGCTGATACGTCACACATCATAACGTTTACAAGGAACATGTAACTAACTAACCAACTTCTCTCTCTCTCTCTCTCTCTCCTACATAAGATAATACAATATCACACAACTTGTGCATTCATTACCATCATCTACATCAAACCGTTGAGTACCAATGGTTTCTGCCTGAAACCACCATTTTATTAAGCTTGTTGTGAAGTACCAGTACCTTTGTCAGGAAACTGCCAATGCTGTTGCAAGACAGAAACATCTAGTAGCATACAGAGATACGTCTACGAATATAATGTACAGTAATAGTCAGATATAACGTTCAGTGCAATAGTTGGTGCAGATACGCTACGTGATTGTAGGAGATTGTGATATGTAGCTTTTTGTCAGTGACCTTACTGTGATCACTCACAGCAAAAGTAACTATATCTACAATTGCTGTAATGTAAATTTGAGTTTGTACTATTGCTTTTATGATGGTTTTGAAATGAAACTACTGAGACAGTATGTACTGTTGATACATAACTACTAAATTTTAGGCCTATTTTTGCTTATTATTTAGGTTTAAGATTTGTTTTAGGTATCATTATTCTGGAAATTTCGATATGTGGGACTGTGTCTAAAAAAAACGCAAATTTTCTTTCAAACATCTCCTTGATATTATGGATGGACAAAGTTTTCATTGCATGCACTGATGGTTCAAAAGTAAAACCATCTTCATAAAACTACTGATTGTTTACTTTTACCAATTCCTTCGTGTATTCATTGCTCACTACAATAATAAACATTAATTTTGCAAATTTTTAAAAATTATCTAAGTTTTCTTACTGCTGAGACTCAAAGGATTAAATAGTGATACCTGGACCCACTCAACAGGTAGAGTGCTACAGTGGTTTGCAACAGTTCATAAACTATGTGGAAAAAAGATGCTTTGCACAAGAAACCATTTTAAATTTCCTCAAGTCAAATGAATTGAAAAAGAAACTGGAACAATAAGAAAACAGAAACTGGAACAATAAGAAAACAGAAACTGGAACAATAAGAAAACAGAATCTGGAACAATAAGAAAACAGAAACTGGAGTGACAAGAACTGAATTCTGATGGCATTCACACTCTTGGTCCAAAATTTGTATAATACAGAGCTTTTCTTTGAAGACAATGGTAAGGGAGGGTATAGAGGGGGAGAAAGAAACTAGAAAAAAAAAAGACCTAGTTTTCAGAATAATTTATCATGCAAAAGAGACTAGTAAAAATATCAAAAAGCACTGAGATAGTCTGTTACTAAAAATTTCATTAAGATGAATGAAAGTGTAAGCTGTGCAATAATGAGGTTAGTGCATTTGAGGCACATTATACTGCCTAACAAGTAGCAAAATCTTAACTGCAAACTACTCTGAAAATTGAATTGTTCATCTTCCACTGAGTAAGTGCTGACCAGCTACAGGGGACTCACAAAACATTCCACATCAGTTTGGGGTGAATTTTCCTGAGGTGCCTAACATCTCGAAGCCCATAAATGAGGTTGTAGTTCCAACTACTGCTTTCCCACAGGCAGCCTAAATCAGAGATTACAGAAGTGGATCATGCACAGTGGTTTTAAAATGTCGAGTATTCACAACTTCTATGTTCATACAATTGCCCCTTTTGGCAAGGTGTGTTTGAATACAGATTACTGTTCAATGAATGAGATATTTTAGACAATATGTTTAGTATACGAAAAAAGTTTATGTATTACTTTAAAAAAAGTGTCTATTGTTTCAAAATCTGTATGTTACAATCAAGTTGGATCAAGTGTTCTAAGTTAGTGTACTTCCCCAGTATTCGCCATGTTAACCCTAGCTATGGCTAATCATTTCCTCACTTTTGAAGACTACATATTACAATAAAATTGGGGCTTTAATAATTATAGAATCTATTTTCTACAAAGAAATTTGACCTTTATTCAAGCAAAAAAGATAATAAACACAAATAAAGTAATTAAAAGTGAACTGAGTGCATCAGAAAACAATTAATAATAAATATGATAATCACTGGCCTTCAAACTACTTAAATCAACCTCTAGACAAGTTTATCTCTCACATGTGTCAACAGATTTGGGTAACTTTGTTTTTAGTACCTGTACTCCTTGCATCAAAACTGGTCCTGGCAGTTTCCCTAAAATTTCTTTGGTTGTTATGGTTGAAACATCATTTTCATTGTAATCAAAATGAATTTTCTGAGCATTAGAACTTTTTTAGACATTGAATTCCATATTCGGAATCAGATGCCACTTCCAAAATAAGAGCCACCTACTTAAAAATTGCAGGCCTTGTTGTTCTCTCCCAAACTGAACAAAATTTTACCAGAACAGTTACCCCTATTTCCAAGTTCCCACTGGAACACAATTTCACTTTCTCATGCATTTTAGGAGCAACAAGACTTTTGGTCAGGTGAATACCGTGTTATAAATACAAAATCAAATAGGGGTAGTGCAGGAGTGGGTTTAATAATGAATTTAAAAAAAATAGGAGTTCGGGTAAGCTACTACAAACAGCATAGTGAACACATTATTGTGGCCAAGATAGACACGAGGCCCACACCTACAACAGTAGTACAAGTCTATATGCCAACTAGCTCTGCAGATGACAAAGAAATTGAAGAAATGTATGATGAGATAAAAGAAATTATTCAGATAGTGAAGGGAGACGAAAATTTAATAGTCATGGGTGACTGGAATTCGATAGTAGGAGAAGGAAGAGAAGGAAACGTAGTAGGTGAATATGGATTGGGGGTAAGAAATGAAAGAGGAAGCCGCCTGGTAGAATTTTGCACAGAGCACAACTTAATCATAGCTAACACTTGGTTCAAGAATCATAAAAGGAGGTTGTATACATGGAAGATGCCTGGAGATACTGGAAGGTGTCAGATAGATTATATAATGGTAAGGCAGAGATTTAGGAACCAGGTTTTGAACTGTACGACATTTCCAGGGGCAGATGTGGACTCTGACCACAATCTATTGGTTATGAACTGTAGATTAAAACTGAAGAAACTGCAAAAAGGTGGGAATTTGAGGAGATGGGACCTGGATAAACTGAAAGAACCAGAGGTTGTAGAGAATTTCAGGAAGAGCATAAAGGAACAATTGACAAGAATGGAGGAAAGAAATACAGTAGAAGAAGAATGGATAGCTTTTAGGGATGAAGTGGTGAAGGCAGCAGAGGATCAAGCAGGTAAAAAGACGAGGGCTAGTAGAAATCCTTGGATGACAGAAGAAATACTGAATTTAATAGATGAAAGGAGAAAATATAAAAATGCAGTAAATGAAGCAGGCAAAAAGGAATACAAACATCTCAAAAATGAGATCGACAGGAAGTGCAAAATGGCTAAGCAGGCATGGCTAGAGGACAAATGTAAGGATGTAGAGGCTTACCTCACTAGGGGTAAGACAGATACTGCCTACAGGAAAATTAAAGAGACCTTTGGAGAAAAGAGAACCACTTGTATGAATATCAAGGGCTCAGATGGCAACCCAGTTCTAAGCAAAGAAGGAAAAGCAGAAAGGTGGAAGGAGTATATAGAGGAACTATACAAGGGCGATGTTCTTGAGGATAATATTATGGAAATGGAAGGGGATGTAGATGAAGATGAAATGGGAGATATGATACTGCGTGAAGAATTTGATAGAGCACTGAAAGACCTAAGCCGAAACAAGGCCCTGGGAGTAGACAACATTCCATTAGAACTACTGGCAGCCTTGGGAGAGCCAGTCCTGACAAAACTCTACCATTTGGTGAGCAAGATGTATGAGACAGGCGAAATACCCTCAGACTTCAAGAAGAATATAATAATTCCAATCCCAAAGAAAGCAGGCATTGACAGATGTGAAAATTACCGAACTATCAGTTTTAAGTCACGGCTGCAAAATACTAATGCAAATTCTTTACAGACAAATGGAAAAACTGGTAGAAGCCGACCTCGGGGAAGATCAGTTTGGATTCCGTAGAAATATGGGAACACGTGAGGCAATACTGACCTTACGACTTATCTTAGAAGCTAGATTAAGAAAAGGAAAACCTACGTTTCTAGCATTTGTAGACTTGGAGAAAGCTTTTGACAATGTTGACTGGAATACTCTCTTTCAAATTCTGAAGGTGGCAGGGGTAAAATACAGGGAGCGAAAGGCTATTTACAATTTGTACAGAAACCAGATGGCAGTTATAAGAGTCAAGGGACATGAAGGGGAAGCAGTGGTTCGGAAGGGAGTGAGACAGGGTTGTAGCCTCTCCCCGATGTTATTCAATCTGTATATTGAGCAAGCAGTAAAGGAAACAAAACAAAAATTCGGAGTAGGTATTAAAATCCATGGAGAAGAAATAAAAACTTTGAGGTTCGCCGATAACATTGTAATTCTGTCAGAGACAGCAAAGGACTTGGAAGAGCAGTTGAATGGAATGGACAGTGTCTTGAAGGGAGAATATAAGATGAACATCAACAAAAGCAAAACGAGGATAATGGAATGTAGTCGAATTAAGTCAGGCGATGCTGAGGGAATTAGATTAGGAAATGAGACAATTAAAGTAGTAAAGGAGTTTTGCTATTTGGGGAGCAAAGTAACTGATGATGGTCAAAGTAGAGAGGATATAAAATGTAGACTGGCAATAGCAAGGAAAGTGTTTCTGAAGAAGAGAAATTTGTTAACATCGAGTATAGATTTAAATGTCAGGAAGTCGTTTCTGAAAGTATTTGTATGGAAGTGAAACATGGACGATAAATAGTTTGGACAAGAAGAGAATAGAAGCTTTCGAAATGTGGTGCTACAGAAGAATGCTGAAGATTACATGGATAGATCACGTAACTAATGAGGTAGTGTTGAATAGGATTGGGGAGAAGAGGAGTTTGTGGCACAACTTGACAAGAAGAAGGGATCGGTTGGTAGGACATGTTCTGAGGCATCAAAGGATCACCAATTTAGTATTGGAGGGCAGTGTGGAGGGTAAAAATCATAGAGGGAGACCAAGAGATGAATACACTAAACAGATTCAGAAGGATGTAGGCTGCAGTACGTATTGGGAGATGAAGAAGCTTGCACAGGATAGAGTAGCATGGAGAGCTGCATCAAACCAGTCTCAGGACTGAAGACCACAACAACAACATGCATTTTATCCTTTTCTTCTTCTATGCTGTCATCTAATCTGCTTACTCCGAAGAACTTGTTTGCCCATCAGCTAATTGCAGTCTGTTTCTTGTTTAACACCTTTTTGAATGAAAATCTGCCAATAGTTTTTCCTTCACTTTATCTCCTTCATATCTTTTCTGTTCCTTTTTCATGTTCCTCTCCTGCTTCTCTTTTTCCTTGAATTCATGATGTTCCATCACTAGTCACAACACTAGGTGTGTGTTCTTTCTTTCTCTTTGTGCTTCGTTGCTCAGATTCTGATCACAGTGATAAATAACATTTCCAAAAATTATTGCTATTGATTTTGGTTGTGATGACTGAATATCATCAAAGACAAAAGATGTTGAAGTATCCAAATTCTGTGAAGTGTTATTTAGAGTCACCAATATTTAGAAAGGAACAAGACTTTTGGTGGGCCATCAAGTAGTATCACTATTATGTAAACTGCTACTATGTGATGAAGATATCTGAATAGTACCAAGACTCTGGATGGATGAAGGATTATGCCTATCTTCATGTACTGAAATTTTCTTTGATGGATTGTCATCAAAGGGCCTCAGCTAGTAGACTCTGATCAAATTAATTAATACCATTTCCTGGACATCTCATATCAATTTATCTTTGTTTGTAACATAGTAAATTATACAATAAGAACCATGAAAACCACTAGCAGCAAGCATTTCTACGTCATCAGCTATTTTGTTCTAGAACTTTAAAAGTAATAATGCCTCCAGATTTCCTCCCCAGTCAAAATTCCTTCTCTCGGTTACTTTAAACTCATCTAGAAGGACAGCATCAATTTGTTTTTTATATACATAAAATGAATCTTAAGCTCCATAGCTGACTGGACTGTAGCTGAAGCTGGCATATGACAAGCAACTATATTGGTATAATTCACATTGTTTGCATCAAATGGAATCAAATTAGTTGCTCTGAAGCCTGCTTGAACATTTGCTCCGTTTTACATTCTGAAATAATTTGTAACAAAATAGCAGGTACCTCAGATTTTGAAATATTAAACCTCTTGTTGTCAGAACACAATGTCTGAAATAGTTTTTTTTTTCATTAGTCCAAAGACTGCTACATCTAGTAGATGTAAGATATGTACAGAATTGGGATGTAAAGTGGGAAATATGATGTGGTTTTTCCAGCAATATCTGCTCAAATGGAGAGTCAGTCTGTCTCAAATATTACAGCAGGCTGGGGAATCTCAGTTTCTTTCAAGAATGAGTTAAATACATTCTTTGTGTGCTTGAAGGAACTTTCACAGCTCATCTGTCCATTTTCCATTTTTCTAATGTGCATATCCTCTAGTACCAATCACTGCAAACAATGATCTGAATCAGAGTTAGAAGACTCATCATAAGCTTGACAGCCCTGAGGATCTATGACTAATTCCCCTTTAGGAGCCAGGTGTTGGTGGTAAGGTCCTAAGGGACCAAACTGCTAAGGTCGTCGGTCCCTAGGCTTACACACTACTTAATCTAACTTAAACTAAATTACGCAAAGTCAACCAATCCTTTTTCTCTCTCTTAAGAATGTGTGCCACAGTACCCAGTACACTTTATTGAAGATATACCAGAAATTGTATTTCCTAATGGTGTTCTTGAAGTGTTGTACAACTGTCTCTCAACAATAACTTCTAGCACATTTTTATCTCTACTGGGAGAATACTGAAATCTCTTATTCTTTGGCTAACTTACTTTTCATATAAGTAAAACACAAAGACCTTGAGTTAAAAACGGTATATTTTTCATAGTTCTTACTGCATATTGTTCTATGTTACAAGCATAGATCAATTAATATGATATGTCGAGGCAGTGCTATGAATTAGTTCTAAGATGGTATAAAAAAAGTACCACAAGTATTTCAAATAATCTTGCTTAAATAAAATAAATTCAAATTGAGCGTTGCGGCTCCCTGGGATGTTGCAGCCTTACATCATGGTGTCACAGTGGTTCCACAAAAATAATAATTTGGTTTATTAGCTTTCTGAATGAAGGAACAATGTGTGTACCAGTACTGATATCTAGATGTGGAGAAAAAAAGGTGTGGTTGCTATGGCTGTGTTACATTTTGGTTCATCATACTAAGCAGGTCACTTGTTTTTATTCAGTAATAATAAAGATTAGTTTTGTTGAATGCACGTCATTTTTAATTGTTGTTTGTCCTCTGTGATCTGTGTTGACCTTTATTAAATAACAACCACTTACATCGAGACGTTTCCAACAAATGTGTACTGACGTGGGGACTGAGCACATTTTCCTAATTTACTACAGCAACTCTAGTTGGCTTTAAGGAATATTGTTCAAGAGAAACATCTGACTAATGAGAAGTTTGCAGACAGTGACCGTTTTCATGCTGGTGTATCTTTGTGGCATCTTTGAAAAACTAAATTCATTGAATGTATCCCTTCAAGGTAATGAGAATTCTGCAGCTTCCAGAAAAAAAATTTCAGCTTTTAGAACGCATCTACTACAGTGGAAGAAATGGTGGATGATAAATATGTACATTACACTTTCTCCACTCTTCACACGGTTTCAGCAGACAGTAACTTTCAGTTATGTGAAGAATTGAAGCCTGTGTTTGTGGGTCATTTAACCAAACTCAGTGATGACTTTCTGAAGTACTTTTTAAAACAAGTTGATCAACACAACAGCAACACAGATGCTTTTAATGCAGAACTTCCATCAACATTCATCACTGAAGAGCGAGAGCAATCTATTATGTTTCTCCAGATTCTACACTGAAATTGAAGTTTACTTCTTCATCACTGTCTGAGTTTTGGAGTTTAGTGAAGTAGGAGTATCTGCAAGTAGGGAACAAGACCCTACCTACAAGCTGGGATGCCTTCTGCAACATCCTACTTATATGAGCTAGGTTTTTCAGCATTTGAAGTCATCAACACGAAATATATATTGCAAATGAATGTGGAGAAAAAGATGCATGTAGCAACTTCCAATTTTGTGTCAAAATTTGAAGAACTGAATATGAAGAAGGAAGCTCATTTTTCCCACTGACTTTGTTGCAAGACTTCAGAGTAAAAATATTACAAGATGATCAAAGTGTGTTACTTCAACATTTGACAAAGAAATTTTTATCCCACATTTCAAGACAGATTTAGTGCGCAAAATGAGCCAAAGGAACCTATGTTCAGATCAAGGGAGCCATTGGCCCAAAAAGTTTGAAAACCGTTGATGCAGTACAATTCTATATTACATAAGTTTTATATCAGTTTTTAAAAGGAGCCAAAACCGGACAGATATTTATTCACTTATGGCCACTGCATTGACATAGGAGGGAGATGAAAATAGGCCTATAGTAATTAACCTTACCTCTCAATAAATTAAGTTTCTTCTAATGTTCCATTTAAACATGTTGAATATTTTTTAAAATAAACATGGAATGCTTTGCTTAATGGAGAAAATCTACAAAACTCAAGTTCAACGCAGGTTTGTTCACAGAATGGTGACTCCAAAAAAAGAACACACAAGGAAATACTACGGTAAACAACTGGATAGCATAATTAATGTTGGTTATAATAGACAATTAAATGAAAACTATTCACTTTTTCTATTATACAGAAGTCCACAATATAAATTTTCCGCCACTTTTCTTTTACTAACCTGTTAACCTAGATGCAGACTGAAATTTATTCAGTTCTTCTTGGCATGCATCTTCAAAGTCTTGTGCAGTTTGCTTCACCACCTGATCTAAGTCTACATCTTTAATATCACCTTTTTTCAACAGCTCAGCTTGTTTCCTGATTTAAAACAACAACAATAAAAAAAGTAGTAATAATGCCAAAAGCCTGTAATTCAGTTATAGACCTATACACCAATATTTTTTTTCTAGGTGTTCTACAGAAGTTAATTTCAAAGCTACAACAAGATATATTTTAAAAGCTTACAGGCCTATAGTTGGCATACTTCAGTACATTATGAAATGATGAATTCTATAGTTGAAAGATAACATTACATGGGTAGGCCTAGAACAGATAACTAATAAAGACATACAGTACTGAATCAAAACAGGAGGAAAACAAATTTATGGCACAACTTGACTAAAAGGAGAAATAGTTTGACAGGATATGTCCTGAGGCATCAAGAAATAGTCAATTCGGTTATAAGAGAAGTGGGAAGAATCAATTGTAGTGATGGCTAAGGCTTGACTGCAGCGAGCATGTTCAAATGGATGTAGGATGCAACAGTTATGTAGGATGAAGGACCTTACACAGGATGGACAAGGTTGGAGAGCTATATCAAACCAGTCCTCACAGTAACAAAATTCAAAATATTTGTAAATCAGCAACCATGTCTCACACGCATTTTTATGATCAATGTATAGTCCATAAGATGTAGCTACTTCCACACAGCAAGTTAGAAATATACAAGGAAGATTTGGCACACTTACAATAATTTTTTTTAAAAAATAACTTAATAACAATGTTGAAACGGAATTGGTTTTGATGAGCAATTATTGTCCATGCGTTCAGGCTATACATACAATTATTTCTGCTACTTTTCAGGGCCACTATAAAACGTAGTAAAAGAACATACAATATCACTGAAATATTCAAAAAGCTATGACAATACATGACCAGTTCACCTTTTCATGCTATACTTTAATTTTTAATATTTACTTAGAGTTACGTGCAAGAAGAATTTCAAGGTGATTTAAAGCAGTTCATCCAACTGAAAAGGGCCAACACAGATACTCCATGTTCTTTAAAAGGTGCAGATACGTTTGTTTACAGTTAATACAGCAATGTGTTACTGTGACTGAAACACGTTAATATATTCCATGCAAAGTACCTGTCTCGCTCGTGACGTATTTCATGATCGCTTTTCATGCTGTTCTCGAACTCAATAGTTTGCAAGTACTCCGAAAATCGTTTCTCTATGTCCGTCATATCAGCTGTAATAATCGGGTCTCTCTCCAAACATACGCCGCTCAGCAAATCCCATCTTTCTTTTCCTGAAGTACTGCAACATCTAATATTTCCTTTAAACCAAGAAGTTGCAAAAGTGAATTATTTACCACGTTACGAACTGTGATAACCAAAAACACTAAACGCAAATTCTTATCAGCAACTCCGTACGAGAGAATTTGATGCGAAACAGAAATTTACCTTTGCAAGTAACGCGAGTTCCTACACAGACTCGTAGTAAGGAAAACACACGCGAGTTTATCATTTTCATGTTTACTAACTTCAAACGTAAACATCCGAACACCCGCCAGAAACACTGGTTATAAATCTCGAAGATACTCCATTACACCTGCGTCTAGGGGACGCCAGGGAATCGGGTTTGCTGATTGGCTACGTCGTGCGATGACGTCTTCTCCCATACCAGCCAATCCAGATCGTTGCTACTTTCTGAAACGCGCTGTTCTTTAAAGGAGGCGATTTGTCTGTCGATACGTTGTGTGGCGAACTCGATATATTACTTCGCTGTTGTGTGTTCTAGGCCTGTGTTTATAATGGCAGATTCCAACACGTGTTTTGTGTGCGATAAAGCATTTCAGCTGCGAAAAACTTTATACGCGCACATCAGGAAAATGCATGATGTAGAGCCAAATACAGAAGGTACGATTAAGTGCCCACAAGACGACTGTAGCCATTCCTTAAATACATTCGGTCGTATGAATAAAACAGAGAATATACTTTATACTCAGAAGTTCGGAGAAAGTTCTCTGGTTGGCATGAATAAAGCGAGTCTGAGAATATACTTCACCCGAGTATGTTCTCAATGTGGGGTGAAGGGTGGGGGAAGTTGCTCAAAGCAAAGTATATTCTCCGATTTCGTATGAATAAAGCCAAAGAAGTTTCTCACAAGCGGAGAACATTCTCTGTTTTTGTGAGTGAGCTCCATAGCATACTTCGAGCTGAGTGAGTTGTGTTGTGTTGTGTTGTTATTAAGCGTTACCGAGTGTTTTTAGCGAAAATGGCGGAATTTATGTTTCTTGGAAGGCAAAGAAAGATATACGTAGTACGCAGGAACACAGAAGAAAGGAACTGTAGAAGTTTGTATAGATTTAACAGTCAAAACATTAATTGGCTGGCGAATCATTTTCTTCCGGAAAATCACGAAAGAAGAGGAGGCGCCCTTTCCAATGAATGCAAAATGAAAATATTTTTGCGCTATTTAGCGGATCCTGGTTTTCAGATAGGTGTAGGAGAAGATTTGGGAGTACACCAGACTACAGTATCAATAACATTTTCGTACGTTCTGCAACAGGTCAACAGGAAAGCACCGTTGTGGATCAGATTTCCGAGAAACATTAACGAATTAGAAACAGCGAAAGTTAATTGGCAATCGAGATACAAGTTTCCATGTGCGGTAGGGGCCCTAGACTGCACTCACATACCTATAATGAAACCTTCTTCACATGGAGACGAATACGTCAATCGAAAGGGCTTTCCTTCTATAAACGTGCAGGCGACGTGTGACAACAGTGAAATGTTTACGAGTGTTGATGCTTCATGGCCAGGGTCTGTACATGACGCTAGGATATGGAGAAACTCCGATGTCTATCGTATATTGCGTGAGAACCAGTGCAACGCCCTAATTTTAGGAGACGAAGGATATGGCATTGCACCGTGGTTAATGACACCCTTTCAAAATCCAGAAACACCTGATGAGAGGGCATACAACAGACTTCACTCTAAGGAAAGGGTGATAATCGAACGGTGCTTTGGACAAGTGAAAAGGCGTTTCCCAATTCTCCAAAATAAAATAAGGCTTGCCCAAACAAAAATCCCCAGTGTGATAGTAGCCTGTTTTGTTTTGCACAACGTAGCAAAACATGTAGGGGATGAGGATTTTGAGGCACCTAGTGATGACGACAACAATCTTCCAGTACTGGGAGAAGAGGAAGCAGCAAACGTACGTGTACGTGGAACAAATAGGAGACGGGAAATTGTGAATGTAATACGACAACTGTAATGTACGGGTGTCTGCCCAAAAATTTCATAATTAAACCCAATTTGATATTTTTTTGTAATTATTCCCTCATGAAAATAAAGCACAGTGCTCTGATGTTACGTAATAAAATGCTGTTTAGTGTTGTTTTTTTTCATTCTCTATCATCGATTTTACTTTCAACAAAAATTGTTTAACGTGTAACTATTTGGAACAGAGATACTACTGTAAATAGCTTTGGACACAACAGGTTAACATGAACTGCTGGAACCTTACTGTAATTTCTGTACTGTAACTTCAGCAGATTGATGGCACAAGTTTTTATTTTACTTTACCAAAATTGTTCCAAGGATGTGGAGAAGGTATTTGCCACGTGCTAGAGTGAATAAGTGCACAACTGTCTAACCTGCAGCATTTAAAATACAAACAAGTTAGGGTGAAGTGGGGTAAGTGTAACCATGTTTTGGCATAGTTCAACTTTGACACCAAATTGGCAATTTGTTATTGAAGATATGATTTTGAAATTTCTCATGCTTAAAGTTTGACTTACTGACTTTTAATAAATACACATTTTGTTTTTGAAAAAAAATAATAATATGGTCAAATAATTGTTTTCAAAATTTTGTGTTGTGAGATTACACTTGCCCCATGGTTCGGGGCAAGTGTAACCCCGCATTGTTGTACCCATACAGAGCATTGTAAAAGAGACTTGGGATAAGTGACCTGATTATCCAATTTTTACTGAATTTGAAGGTTTTTAAATTATTAAAATATCTTAAATTTTACTCAAGATATGAACTAAAGCACACGCCTCTTTGTATATTATGAAATACACAGAAAATGTTAGCTAAACTAAAAAATAAGTGTTAGCCTAAACCATAAAACACTGAAACAGAATGCATCATAGATGACTTATTTTTGTTTTAGGCCAGTAATTTATTAGTTTAAATTCTACAAAAGTAATTTTTTTTCTTTACTAGGCAATTTAACAAAAATAATAAAATATGTAGCCTCAAGAGAAATTCACTTTATAAGTTCACTTTCTATTATTTTTCATGGAAATTGAACTAAAGTTGTAGGCAATTTGTGTTTAATGCTAAACTGCCCTAATTCAACTTATTATATTCACACTTAGGCCCTAACTATTATTCAGTCATTGAACGTTGTATGAATCAAACGTAACACCAAATGTCAGGTCTCCCTTGTGACCCAAAGTAGGCTCAGGCAGAACTGAATTTTGAGTATGTCACTCTCTCGCAGAGTGAAAATGTAGACGTCCATTCAAGTCCAAAAATTAATTACCAATTTATGTCAGATTTGACAACTTCTGGTTAAAAATAACAAAGAAAGGAGTAAATTAACATGTGTGATAAATCAAAGGTAAAAATACAGCTTCTTTAAGGCACCATAAGCCATGGTTACATTAACCCCATGGCTACACTTACCCCACTTCACCCATACTCTTTTTGCTTTACTTTACCAGAAACTGTTTCAAGGATGTGGTGAAGGTATTTGCCAGGTGCTACAGTGAATAAGTGCACAACTGTCTAACCTGCAGCATTTAAAATACAAACAACTTACTCTTTTTGCTTTACTTTACCAGAAACTGTTCCAAGGATGTGGTGAAGATATTTCCCAGGTGCTACAGTGAACAAGTGCACAACTGTCTAACCTGCAGCATTTAAAATACAAACAACTTACTCTTTTGCTTTACTTTACCAGAAACTGTTTCAAGGATGTGGTGAAGGTATTTGCCAGGTGCTACAGTGAATAAGTGCACAACTGTCTAACCTGCAGCATTTAAAATACAAGCAACTTACTATTTTTGCTTTACTTTACCAGAAACTGATTCAAGGATGTGGTGAAGGTATTTGCCAGGTGTTACAGTGAATAAGTGCACAACTGTCTAACCTGCAGCATTTAAAATACAAACAACTTACTCTTTTTGCTTTACTGTACCAAAAATTAGTGGCGAAGGTATTTGCCAGATGCTACAGTAAAACATGTTACTCTTTTTGCTTTACATTACCAGAAATTGTTTCAAGGATGTGGTGAAGGTATTTGCCAGGTGCTACAGTGAACAAGTGCACAACTGTCTAACCTGCAGCATTTAAAATACAAACAACTTACTCTTTTGCTTTACTTTACCAGAAACTGTTTCAAGGATGTGGTGAAGGTATTTGCCAGGTGCTACAGTGAATAAGTGCACAACTGTCTAACCTGCAGCATTTAAAATACAAACAACTTACTCTTTTGCTTTACTTTACCAGAAACTGTTCCAAGGATGTGGTGAAGATATTTCCCAGGTGCTACAGTGAACAAGTGCACAACTGTCTAACCTGCAGCATTTAAAATACAAACAACTTACTCTTTTGCTTTACTTTACCAGAAACTGTTTCAAGGATGTGGTGAAGGTATTTGCCAGGTGCTACAGTGAATAAGTGCACAACTGTCTAACCTGCAGCATTTAAAATACAAACAACTTACTCTTTTGCTTTACTTTACCAGAAACTGTTTCAAGGATGTGGTGAAGATATTTGCCAGGTGCTACAGTGAATAAGTGCACAACTGTCTAACCTGCAGCATTTAAAATACAAACAACTTACTCTTTTTGCTTTACTTTACCAGAAACTGTTTCAATGATGTGGTGAAGGTATTTGCCAGGTGTTACAGTGAATAAGTGCACAACTGTCTAACCTGCAGCATTTAAAATACAAACAACTTACTCTTTTTGCTTTACTGTACCAAAAATTAGTGGCGAAGGTATTTGCCAGATGCTACAGTAAAACATGTTACTCTTTTTGCTTTACATTACCAGAAATTGTTTCAAGGATGTGGTGAAGGTATTTGCCAGGTGCTACAGTGAACAAGTGCACAACTGTCTAACCTGCAGCATTTAAAATACAAACAACTTACTCTTTTGCTTTACTTTACCAGAAACTGTTTCAAGGATGTGGTGAAGGTATTTGCCAGGTGCTACAGTGAATAAGTGCACAACTGTCTAACCTGCAGCATTTAAAATACAAACAACTTACTCTTTTGCTTTACTTTACCAGAAACTGTTCCAAGGATGTGGTGAAGATATTTCCCAGGTGCTACAGTGAACAAGTGCACAACTGTCTAACCTGCAGCATTTAAAATACAAACAACTTACTCTTTTGCTTTACTTTACCAGAAACTGTTTCAAGGATGTGGTGAAGGTATTTGCCAGGTGCTACAGTGAACAAGTGCACAACTGTCTAACCTGCAGCATTTAAAATACAAACAACTTACTCTTTTGCTTTACTTTACCAGAAACTGTTTCAAGGATGTGGTGAAGGTATTTGCCAGGTGCTACAGTGAATAAGTGCACAACTGTCTAACCTGCAGCATTTAAAATACAAGCAACTTACTATTTTTGCTTTACTTTACCAGAAACTGATTCAAGGATGTGGTGAAGGTATTTGCCAGGTGTTACAGTGAATAAGTGCACAACTGTCTAACCTGCAGCATTTAAAATACAAACAACTTACTCTTTTTGCTTTACTGTACCAAAAATTAGTGGCGAAGGTATTTGCCAGATGCTACAGTAAAACATGTTACTCTTTTTGCTTTACATTACCAGAAATTGTTTCAAGGATGTGGTGAAGGTATTTGCCAGGTGCTACAGTGAACAAGTGCACAACTGTCTAACCTGCAGCATTTAAAATACAAACAACTTACTCTTTTGCTTTACTTTACCAGAAACTGTTTCAAGGATGTGGTGAAGGTATTTGCCAGGTGCTACAGTGAATAAGTGCACAACTGTCTAACCTGCAGCATTTAAAATACAAACAACTTACTCTTTTGCTTTACTTTACCAGAAACTGTTCCAAGGATGTGGTGAAGATATTTCCCAGGTGCTACAGTGAACAAGTGCACAACTGTCTAACCTGCAGCATTTAAAATACAAACAACTTACTCTTTTGCTTTACTTTACCAGAAACTGTTTCAAGGATGTGGTGAAGGTATTTGCCAGGTGCTACAGTGAATAAGTGCACAACTGTCTAACCTGCAGCATTTAAAATACAAACAACTTACTCTTTTGCTTTACTTTACCAGAAACTGTTTCAAGGATGTGGTGAAGATATTTGCCAGGTGCTACAGTGAATAAGTGCACAACTGTCTAACCTGCAGCATTTAAAATACAAACAACTTACTCTTTTTGCTTTACTTTACCAGAAACTGTTTCAATGATGTGGTGAAGGTATTTGCCAGGTGTTACAGTGAATAAGTGCACAACTGTCTAACCTGCAGCATTTAAAATACAAACAACTTACTCTTTTTGCTTTACTGTACCAAAAATTAGTGGCGAAGGTATTTGCCAGATGCTACAGTAAAACATGTTACTCTTTTTGCTTTACATTACCAGAAATTGTCTCAAGGATGTGGTGAACTTATTTCCCAGGTGCTACAGTGAATAAGTGCACAACTGTCTAACCTGCAGCATTTAAAATACAAACAAGTTACTCTTTTTGCTTTACTTTACCAGAAACTATTTCAAGGATGTGGTGAAGGTATTTGCCAGGTGTTACAGTGAATAAGTGCACAACTGTCTAACCCTCAGCATTTAAAATACAAACAAGTTACTCTTTTTGCTTTACTTTACCAGAAATTGTTTCAATGATGTGAAGATACTGGCCAGACCCAACAATATAAGTGCATACACTATTGTTAACATTTCAGATTGGATTATATTACTCTTATTGTTTCGTTGTAAAGACATTTGTACTGAATAATTTTTGTAAGAGGATATGGAATTTGGTGAATGAGGAATGAAAATGAACATTCACTTTAAAAAGATGTTTTTATTAATAAATTCGTTATGTAAATAAGACATTACAGAAAATTTGTTTCATTGTTTGTCTTCTTCGCGCATCAATTTCTGCCGCTTGCGTTTGAGTATGTCCAATTGATACAATAGGACCAGCCTTTGCAGCTCTGGAGTAGACAAATTACGTGTCTCATCCGTTTCCATGCTTAATCGCCGACGTTTAAGCACACTCTCATGCCCCGAAGCAGGCGATTGTGAAGGTACGACGACTTCGGGGCCCACGAGGTCCATATGGTCGGCTGGAAGAATTAGTGGTAGCTGCAAAATTGACTCCTGTTCATACATGCAGTCTGTGTCAGCTACCTCCGAATTGCTTGGTGATGGGATGATAGAGGTGGAACCACCACCTACTGCACAAGCTCCTAATGAAAATTAAAAAAAAAAAAAAGTAATAGTAGTATGTCAGGATTCAGTTTCTAGTTAGTAAATATACCAAACAGATTTACGCAGAAATGTGGGGGAGGTTCGTCCAATTTCATGCATAGTACACTGTGATACTTTCACTGAAAAGTGGTGATGTAGTAAACGAAATTTACCAAACATTGTTTCATTTTCACATGTTAAAAATGCGTATTTGTCTGAATCACAATTTCAAAGCATTAAGCGCGTAATTAAAAAATCGAAAAGTATGGGACTTACCAGGAACTCTGTGGATAGTTGGGTTGCAGTCATCTCCGTTCAAAAACTTTAAAAATATCTGCTCCCAATTTTTCAGTGAAATCTTGATGTTTCCCGTCTTATTCACATCCGTTTTCGCCTTGATACGGGATTTCATATTGTGCACCTTCTTCATTATCTGCACGTCCGTTATTTCTTTCCCGAAATGAACCATATAACGGTGTTGAACTTCTTTAAGACAATCCGCTTTCTCTTTTCTTGCGGCCGGAGTTTGTGATTTGCTGATAATTGCGGGGTAATCTTTAATAATGTTAACAAACGCTAATTCTGAGTCTTCCATTTCGGCACAGAAATAACTTCAGAAAACCTTCGCTAACACAACACAGTGAACACACGCGCAAAGTCGCTAACGAAACAAACTGAGAGTGAGTGAGTACCAAAGATGTTGGATTTTAATATCTTTGCTGAGAACTTACTCAGCAAGGAGGGGAAGTAGAGAGAAAGTACTCCAGGGTCAGAGATTATGCTTCCTAGTTTTTATTCATACGAAAGTGAGAACTTTCTTTGAGAATGTTCTTTTGCTCTGAGTATCAACTCTGGAGAATGTTCTCGTTTTTATTCATACAACCCATTGGCTTGTTTGAGAGCACATGTGGAGGAAAAGCACATGGTTCGAACTGCGGATGAAAAGATTGTATTCCAGTCAATGGACGGTAAGAAACACCGTATAATAATTAGTTTTTACTACTCAATAGTAGGAATGTTTCTGGTAAAACTGTAGAATTTCTTTCTTTCTGCATTCAGTAATATGGTGCAATGTTGTAGTGCAAAGCTTCTTTCAGTTCATATGAAAGGATCATTTGTATTAACGGCCTAGTCTTAGAAGACAAAGTCGCAATCTTTGTAGTCCACAATGGGTAATTAATAAACTTTATTTTTACTGTCCATAAATTGTGTAGCAACTGTTTCCTTTTTTTACGTATCGCTCAAATATTTGCTTTCAGTAACATTCTTTCACTCACGAAAACTTTTGAATGTTTAGAATTACAAGCCATTTTAGCCGTTCTCTTTTACAGCCAAAAAGGTATGGCCGATTTACAGTGAACAACCAAGGCTTGCAAATAGTGCAATGTTTTTCGTGTTTGATGTTTCAGACTTTCTAAAATGGAAGTCCAAAGAGGAGAAGTTAGCGAGATGTAGCTTTGTGATGCATGGTGGTGCGAAGCATGTGAAGGGTGCCACCAAAATCACTTATGTATGTCACAGGTCTGGGATATTCATATCTCGGTCAAAGGGCAAGAGGCTACTGAAGTCTCAAGGCAGTAACAAAATGGGTGGCCACTGCACGTCTGCCATTGAGGTCAGCCAAGAAAAAAATGGAACGTGTACTTGTGTTTATTTTAAAACACATTTCGGCCATGAACTGAACATTGGTTTTCTGCACCTTAGTAAATCTGAAAGGGAGATTATTGCGGGTGAGTTCAACATTAGAATAAATGTTTTTGCTACAGCAGTTTTTATAATTTTTAAGGCAATGAAATTTAGTTGCCTATCTAGAATCAACCTTGTGTAAAGGTAATCTGGTGTGTTATTCATTCAAAAGAGATTTCTGTGGGTTCGTATGTATTCATTATGTAATGTTAGCGTTATTGGATAAGAAATTATGAATTATTTTCGTAACATTTTGCTGGTGGAAGTATTGCCATCTGATATGACATGATGATTGGCGTTCCTGCTTGTGGAATTCACATGAGGAATGTAGATAGTGATCATCTTAAATCATTGTGTGATGGTAATGCTATTTTCTTGGAAATGAATAGTTCCAGTTTTCTACCGACGGGAAAAGTCTGGGAGCACACTTTGAATAACCTTTTAGGCTACTTGAATAGGTTGTGGGACTAAATTTTACAGTGAGTGGTTCACGCTCAATTCTTGCTTGTTGACTTCAACTTGTAGTGCAGTCAGAGTTATAGGTAGGTTGGGTAAAGAGACTCATTAATCAACAGATGCTCAGATGATCTTAGCCATTTTAAGCTCCTTGCCTTTTAACTGATAGTATTTGCAACAGTTATGTGAACAAAATGTTTACCAAAACACTTATATCTCTTTGTTTATAGATGACAAAACAGTGACAATACTTCATCAACAGACTAGAAAGAATAGGTGCTGCACATGCCATTACACAGCAAAATTATGTAATGTCACAATGATACTGCTCTGCAAATCCATTTGCTAACCAAATGCTAAACAAATTTCTGAGTAATGTCACAATTCAGGTGTGGAGTCAGAATGAAATACATTGAATGTGTGAAGTTGTTAATATCTTTCTCTTAAAGTATTGTTAATTTTTTGATCATGAATTATTCATAAATTTCCATCAGATTTTTGCTATTGTAATTATTACCAGTACTTTAGTTTCCTCCACTGCTATACGAGAACAGGCTACCTGGTTCCTCCTCTTGCACCCATGTTTCCTATAATAACAAATTCCTTCCTCAAATTTTTTTTCTCCGACTTCTTGGATGTCCAGGAAGTATCTTTCTACTAGTCTTTGCCTTTCTGGGTGCGTACACTCGAATGATCGCATATTCCTGGGTAAATCATGACATTACAACTGGAACATTATATTTAGTGATCAGTTCCCATTTTTTTAATTCTTTGATATTTTCTTTTTCTGTCTTTGATATAGTTAATACTTTCATATACATTGCATGGTAACCTAATATATTGTGCTAATTCAGAATGTAATAAATATTTGATTTGAGGTGACAGAAGTGAAAATGTCCCTTGTGGTAGTTTTATGAACAGTTGGTTTTGAAAGTACCGCTGACTGGCAATTTTAACACTGTGCCATGACTCAATGTGCCAGCCTGTGTATAATAAAATGTTGGTAATGAACTGTTGGCTGATGTTTGAGGAAGTAATTTGTTGTTAGTGAATGGATGTGCATTTCATAGTATGTAGGAGATTTCTATTGTTTGTCTTGTAATCACTTTTCACTAAACACTTGTTGCAGGACATTTTTAGTTCATCCACCCTGTAGTAATTAGGTGCTACTGTGACCTTAGAAGGTTTGCCCACCACCTGATGTATTCTTCACCTGTTACATTATACGCAATTGAATACATGCTGTCTGGATACCTTACCAATATAATTAGAAGTAAAGATACAGTTTAGATCTGTGAAAGGTGTAATTTCTATATACTTGAGTTGTAATGACTGTTTTTGTGACCCTAACATCATAACTTGCAGCAATGACAATGCATTGTGTTAACTGTTTATTTACTGGCAACCAGTATTTGTCCTGACAAAATTGCGCAAACAGTGAAATATTAGGTATAGGTAGTAGTATTTGTTTAATGTTATGGTTGTAGCTTTATTCATAGTAGAAATGTTGCAGGGAAAATTGCTGAGGGTGTGACGTTCCAGAGGATTTTGGATGATGTGAGAGATTCCATACATTGTGAGGGGGTTGAGAGACTGCACCTCCTTACTCGGAAGGATCTTCACAATATCAAAAGGGAATTTCTAATTGATCCTCACCAGTACCATTCTAGTGATGAAATTAGTGTGAGTATTTTTTTAGAAAGAATGAAAGACTGTGTTCTGATGCACAAACAAGCTGGTCAAAACATGGGAAATTTATCAAGTGAAGACACAATGATAGTGTTAATGACACCATTCCAAAGCGAATTGCTTAGAAAATTCGGTTCCAATATTGTTTGTGTAGACTCGACACATTGCACAAACGTGTACAAATTATTAGTGACAACATTGCTAGTTAGATGAATTTGGGAGTGGTATTCCAGTGGCATTTTGCATTTCTAATAAAGAGAATACAGCCATAATGACACAGTTCTTTACTTGTGTCAGGGAGAAAGCAGGAGTTATCAAATCAACTGTGTTTATGTCAGACGACACAAATGTTTTTCGATGTGCTTGGGCAGGTGTAATGGGTCTGGCAGAACACAATTTGCTATGTACGTGGCATATTGACCGCAGCTGGAGAAGCAACTTGAGGAAAGTGCATGGTGGCCCAAACAAGCAAACGCAGGTTTACAAAGCTTTGCGTATGCTGTTAGAAGAAGCAGATATAGAAAAGTTCAGTGAGTTGCTAGAGTTGTTTGAGAGGGAGCTACAAGAGGACGAAGACACGAGAGAATTTGGAATGTATTTCACAAATCATTACGGATTCAGGCCCCAACATTGGGCGTATTGTTATCGCCGTAATTTAAACATAAACACAAACATGCATCTGGAAGCCATGCATAGAGTATTAAAGTACTGCTACCTTGATGGCAAGACCAATAATAGACTGGACAAGTTGCTGCTGGTACTAATGAAATTAGTAAGAGACAAATCTTTTGAAAGAATTATTAAGCTCTACAAGGGTGGACATACTCATCGAATAGAGAAAATTCAAGAACGGCATAGAGAATCCAAAAAAATTGACAGAGGCCAAATCACGGCCAATAGTGATGGCAAACGATTTTATGTGAAATCTCAATCAACAAGTGGCATCACATACACTGTTACTTTAAAAGCACTAGAATGCAACCTCAGTTGCAGACTTTTGTGTTGCACTTGTAATATTTGCATTCATAGTTTCTCTTGCTGTTGTCCAGACAATTTAATAAATCTGAACATTTGTAAACACATTCATGCTATATCAATGACATATGACTTACATTTCAGTAAAACAGTCAAAGATAAAGAAACCACTTCGATAGAACAGGCATCTGCTATTTTGTCCTCAATGAAAAAGCAAAATGATGAGGCAACTGCTTCATGGGGAACACAGTTGAAAGCCAAATTAAAAGTCCTGCTAAACCATGTAGATTCATTAGATACTGAAACGGAAGAGACAGTGGAAAAAGCAGTTGACCATTTGCTGTCACTTGTTAACTCTCGCTCCAAGAAAGAAGTTCCACACTGTGCCAGCAATGAGAAGTTGCAAGTGCAACGCACATCTAATAACCAGAACTTCAGTCCAAAAAGTTTGTTTGGTAAACCAACCCTGGCTGAAAAGTCGAATGTTGCAAGTGCTTTGGTGCAACCCGACAGGGAAGTGTTGAGTGTGCATGTTGGTTTTGATCACACATACTCTAAAAATTAAATTTTTACAGTTGTGTGTGCATGTTTGTGTATCATGGTTTATAGGCCTACTGGGGAAACTCGCCATGTAAAACAATGAGTAACGCATCATACTCGGTACCTCAGGGTGATGTGGAAATCCGAGTGTTCTTAATAAAGAAAATGTAACTGAAATATCTACTATCCTATAACATTAATTGGACTATGGACATAGCCATTTCAAATGGTTTTGCTATTTTTCACAGGTAAAGTATGAGTATTCACCAAAATCCTCCAGTACAAATGTTTTCCACTTGACAACTGAATGAAGTCAAAAAGCAAAATTTGTGTGGACAATCTGAAAATTGTTTATTCAGTTCGTTATTATTTTTTGTATTAAAACAGTCCCCGAGAATTTATTTTGCTGAATTTCTTGGTCTAATTTTCTATATTTAACATGTCAGTTATGACATGCTTGGTGATGGATGTTTTGTCACCAGGTATATGGCATCAGGTGTGTGGCTTCCAGTGACAAAACTGCAGTTGATGTGTTAACAGCTTTCTGTGGCCTTGAGCATGAAGTATATGCATCTAGAAGTCTTATTTAAAAAGTGCATCCAACATTCTAATGTATGTCTGAGGAATTTCCATTTAATGTCATGTTTTTTGCCCAATAATTCAGTTAATTCTGCTAATTACTTAACATGGTAAGTGCTGTGAGGCCAACACCAGCCACAGCAGAGCCATCTGCCATGGCTGCTGGCAACTTTGTGACAGTTAAGGGATAATATACAAAAGTGGGCTGTGCAAGAGGTTCAACCTAGTTTTCTTTGGTTAAAGCAATTAAAATCAAACTTGTGAAGCATGTTAAAAATCATACTCCTCACCATAATTTAAATGTTTACATTGAAATGGTTCTGACATGTGCATAATATATGGACTGATCGTAGAAAAACAGTTGTTTGATACAAGGTTCTTCACAAGGACAAATAAAAAAAATTCTGAAAAACCAGACTATTTTCTTGAAACCTTAAGAACCAAACCTGTCGGTTGGATTAACATATGAGTAAACCCCATCACAATAGCACTATGTTATGCATCAATTAGCTGTAGTTACAGGATAAGTAAACATGTACAGAAAACTTTTCATATAAATTTTATTATAAAGCTTGCAAAAGTTATAGAAAAGACGGACAAGATAAACTTGTGTAGACATCATTGTAAAAACATTTTTACTTTAAGAAAGCTGAATAGGATAATAATCTCAAGAGTTCCTTAAATTGTATGACATATATCACCAATCAGGTATTTTCTGTTGGAGAAATAGTCTGGTTTTTCAGATTTTTTTTCATTTGTTCTTGTGAAGAACCTTGGATCAAACAGCTGTTTTTCTACGATCAATCCATTATTACATGCATGCATGTAGTTTCGGTGACCCAATGGCAGCCATCTTAAGGCTGTATGCAAACCACCAGATAAACATATCTACATTGTTGGTCTGCATTGTGCAGGTCCCGGCAGTTTCGTTATTAGATTCTGTGAATGTCTCCTTCAGTTCCATGTGGATACCTCTGACATAAACATATTATGATAATTTTGTTAAATGCTTCCTTGCTGTGTTGTTGACCTAGATCAATGGTGACACAAGAAATTTTTTACTGGATTGGGATTTGAACCTGTTTCTTGCTCTCAAGGCAGTTACACTGACTACTTCACTACCCAAACACAGTGCCCTTCCCGACTATGTGGATTACCTCAGCAAGTCTCCCATCCAGCCCAAAATTCCATATGTCACTACTGCAGTAGTACCCTTATTCCTGCAAATGGCTCTGAGTATATGAGTGCATCTGAACTGAAGAAAGTTCCCCAATGCCAAGCTAGGCTATGTTTAGATACAATTGTATGCATGGTGACTGTTCTTTCGGATGTCTGAAATAATGGATACCATGCATATAATTGTATAAATATAACTAGTTGTCTTATGACTGAGGTGTCCACGTTGGTCTGAATAAGTCCATGGCATCTAGTAAAAAAAAAAAACTGGTGGCACCTGCACAATGCAGACCAACTATGTGATGTATTTATCCGGTGTTTTACATATAGCCTTAAGATTAATGGGATGCCGAAACTAGTTGCATATAGTAAAGGATTTATAAATAGAAAAACAGCTGTTTGGTACAAGGTTTTTCACAAGAATTTGAAGCCATCTGAAGTCCTTTATCCCATCTCCGATGGATTCACAAAAAAAGAAAAAAATCATTCATTGCACTAAGAATTTCTCTGAAAATATTACCCATTACATGGAATGACCAGATGCTGCATTCAGAACAAGAATTTTGGAGACCTATGCAGGACCAATGCCTGATAAGTGCTAGATCAAAATATGACCTCTTCCAACACCTCTTCATTTTCTACCTCGTTTTCATTACTGTCATGGCTGCTATATAATCCGGATAAAGGCCTGACTTGGAGTTGTAGCTGGTTACTTTCTGTAGAAGAGGGCAAAAGGAAGGCAGAAGTCCTAAATTTTGCATTTAAGAACTCACACAGGGTGATCACACAGACATACTTGATTTTGCCCATCACACAGACTGGCATGTGATTGAACTTGACCGTGGCATCAGAGCTCACTCCTCAGTATTTACAAGAATTAGGTGACCTCTGTGTGCAGATCTGGTGCCAACTCCCTCCAGCGACCTATCAAGGCTTCATTGATTTCATGCAAAAATGTCTGGTTAATCAGTGTGTGTAGCTGTACTTAGTCAAGGATAGACTGTAGCCATTCATCAAGTTGATCACTTTCATTTCTTTATGAGAATATAACATTGTTTCAATCTATAGGAACAGGAAATAATTCGTTAGAGAAATCCCACAAACAGTATGGTGGGGTCAGTCTGGCCCCAACCTTACCAGCTCTAAAAACAACCACTTGGTTTTACAGTTCAGAGTGGAAAGTCTGCAAAGTATGTAGACCTACAGCACTACAATTTTACAAGTATTCAGTCTAAACATAAACCAAATTCCTTGGCATCCGTATGACCCAACTAAACTGGTTATGGGTTAGATAGGCTACGCCTGATGACATGGCAGACATTTGTAAAAGAATGAAATGAAGGAAATTAACTGAGGTGATGGAAAAAAAGAGGCAAGTGAAAGTAAAGAGTAAGTACCATTGAAGTAAAGATGCACTTGAAAATTGCATAAAGGAAGTAAATTTTGTGAATTAATTGGAATATATTTCAAAATCATGCAGTGTACAGAAACAACTTACTTTCAGTTTATTTAATTATTACTATTTGCCTAAATAAACACTTGCACAATATTGTACATACATTTTCAATAAAAATGTTTTGGTTGCCAGCAGCTTTTCAAGAAGTAGTGTATCTTACACAAATTCATCCCACCAAATATAGTAATAAATTGTAAAGTGAAAGAGTTAAAATAATTGTTCTGATAGTTTTCTGTAAAGTGATTGGAATAATGGTGTTAACTCATTCTACAGAAATTGTGTAAGTGTTTCTTAGTATTCCAGCGGGTTATGTGATTCATGTTTTATGTATTTTTAAATAATTCATAATTTAAGTGAACACTCAAAACAGCAAAAAATAAAGATTGAATTTCCAAGTACAGTGTACCATTATATATGTATAGGAAGTTACTTTTATTTTTTAAAATAAATGCAAAAGGAAATAGTGGGCAAGGATTAAATTATGGGTAAATCACCAGGAAATGTTAAGCAAACAGTATATGTTTTAGCCACTTCTGACCAGTAATTAGTAATGTTTCAGACATTGCCTATCATCAGAATATCTGTCCAGAAACATCACAAAATATATATGACACATTAAGTGTACTTAGATTCATAGGCAAATAAGTTAACATACCAGAGAAAAAAACTTTACTTCAGAGTATCATGCCAAGTGTTATCTATCATAACATTGGAGCTCTCGACTCACAGCATTCTGCCATCACATCATACCACTGACTGACTTGGTTGTAGAAGTGCTGAGTTAATTTGTCATATCCCACAATAACTAAAATGCAAAGGCAATTTAATGATGATAATATAAGGCTTTTTAACTGTCTGTTAAAGGCTGAAAATTGGGCAGAGGTCTATAAAGAAAATGATACAAACTACATATTTAATTCCTTCCATGAAACATTTCTCCACCACTTCAATATTGCATTTCCACTGAAATCCAGGATAATCGGAAACACACACAAACTCATGGGTAACAAAAGGGATAAGGATTTCCAGCAAAAAAAAAAAAGCTGACTTAAAAATCACATGAAACACCATGAAGTCGATGATCAGTTTAGGTCATATTACAAGACCTATTTTGCAATCTACAGAAAAGTAATCCAACAAGCAAAAAAATTATACAATGATAAATTTATAAAGGAATCTAACAATAAAATGAAAGGCTTGTGGACAGTTGTAAAAAATGAAACAAACAGTAAGCAGCATGTTATAAACAAAACATTAAAACTAAACCTAAATGATGAAATCACATCAGATCCCCAAAAAATAGATGGTTTTAACGACTATCTTAGCAAAATAGCTGAAAACCTGATAAAGAAAAACTGCCACAGACCAAATAAACACCAAACACTAATAGAAACCATACCAGTACAGGCATCAATGTTTCTTCACAAAGTCTCCAATACTGAAGTACTTACAGCTATAAAAGGACTAAAGAATAAGTACTCCAGTGGCAGTGACAAGTCCTGATGTAATTGTAAAGAAATGTGGAGAATCCATTGTAGAACCCCTAATCCACATAATAAATGCATCCTGTACAAATGAAGTTTTCCCTGGCCTACTAAAGACTTCTAAAATTACCCCACTTCACAAAAATGGCCCTAAAAATGATGTAGCCAATTACAGGCCCATAGCACAACTCAGCTCATTCTCAAAAATATTTGAAAAATTATTTTACACCAGATTGGAAGATTTTACTAATAAACTATCCTTATTAACAAAACACCAGCATAGTTTCAGAAAGCAAAAGACAACTATCACAGCTATTTATGAGTATCTTAACAAAACCTTAAAAGCACTGGATAATAAGGAAATCACATCTGGTACCTTTTTATATTTATCCAAAGCCTTTGATGTAATTGACCAGACCACACGCCTTAAGAAGTTAGCAAATAAAGGTATTAGAGGAATCGCAAACAAATGGTAAGAATCTTACCTGTCAAAGAGATTTCAAAAAGTTGAAATTAATTTTGAAAATATATATATATATATATATTTTAGAAGGAAACATTCCACGTGGGAAGAAATATATCTAAAAACAAAGATGATGTGACTTACCAAACGAAAGCGCTGGCACGTCGATAGACACACACACAATTCTAGCTTTCGCAACCAGCAGTTGCCTCAACAGGAAAGAGGGAAGGAGAGAGAAAGACGAAAGGATTTGGGTTTTAAGGGAGAAGGTAAGGAGTCATTCCAATCCCGGGAGCGGAAAGACTTACCTTAGGGGGAAAAAAAGGACGGGTATACACGCGCACACACACACACACACACACACACACACACACGCATCCATCCACACATATACAGAGGCAAAAAAAAGCTATATACAACCACCCATCAATCTACTGTCCACTCCTCTGACACAATGCCTATTAGATATGGTGTGCCACAAGGCTCAATCCTGGGACCCATACTGTTTATGCTGTACATCGATGACATAAGCATGAAGCTTTCTACAAGACATACCACACTATTTGCTGATGACACGAGTATACTAATAACAGGTACTGATACAGAGGACCACAACCAAAAAATTAAAACGCTTATGTCGTCACTCAGCAAATGGTTCAACAAGAATAAACTGATTATAAATATACAGAAAACAACGTACATAAACTTCAGATTCTCATCCCAAAAACAAGAAGTGCCCAATGTGATTCTAAATAACCAAGAGCTTATGTGTGTGGACTCTGTCAAGTTTTTTTTTTTTTTCATATGGCTTGAAGAAAATCTTGAGTGGGAGACTCTCACAAATTATATCTCAAAAAAGCTATCAATTGTGTGTTACATTTTAAGGATACTCAAAAAATCAGTTACAAAATCTGTTCTCATACATGTGTATTATGCTTACTTCCACTCTACGTTACAGTAATGAATCATATTTTGGGGGAACTCAACTGGAGGTGGATATATTTTCAAAATGCAAAAAAAAAAGGCAATACGCATAATATGTAACCTAGGACATGACAAATGATGCAGATAACATTTCAAAACAAATGGCATTATGACACTGCCCTCTGCTTACATTTGTAATATCATCTCATTTGTCAAGTCATACCTGTTAAACAATGACTGTACATTAAAATTCAATGGAGATATTCATAACTATGCAACAAGGCAGCAATCTGATCTACATATGATTCAGTCCAGAACTACCTGCTACCAAAAAAGTGTTTTAAATGTTGGGATAAAAATGTATAATAATTTACCAAATGAAATCAAAGCAACAAAGAACCCAAGAGCCTTCACACATAAGTTAAAAAATATCTCTTGGACCATTGCTTTTATGCAGCTGATCATTTTTTTGAAAGGGGTTAAAATTGTACACAACTTTATGATAAATGTTCAATCAGCTCTGAAAATTATATACCGTGCATGTCTATGAAGTATACTGGATTTATTATATACTGTGCATGTCGATGACATATACTGGACTGTTTTACTATTACATTTGTATTGGCTGTTTGTATTTTACTATGCAACAGTTGTATTTACTGTTTTGTTAAAGATAGCTAACTTCCTCATTACAAAATAATGTTAAATCAATTTATTAAAATTACTTACAAACATGTTCTCTTGACCTGTCCAACATCATATGTACAATTCTATGATTTGTATTAACTGTTTTGTTTAAGATAGATAATTTCGTTGCTACAAAATAATGTAAAAATCAATTTGTAAAAATTACTTGTAAATAGCTCTCTTGACCTGTCCAGTACCATATGTACAGCTGTACAATACTATGATTGCCTGGATCAATAAAAATACAATACAATACAATATTTTGACAGATAATTAACAAAAATCAACTGAAAAACCATAAAGACAGCACATCATGCTAAATGATTTTTAATTCCTTTAGGAAAAGTAATAATCACAATTGAGAGTGCAAAGATCACATTAGAACAAAAGTACAGTATTAATACAGGCATGCAAGAGATGAAGGGAAGGGACAAGGGGGATGTGGTGAGAGGGTTCCAAATTAATCTCAGCTTAAGTACATGAGAACCAGCAATCTCTGGTATTAATAAACTTAAAATAGGGAATAGAGGCTTACTGTAATTCTAGTAGGTATTGCATATACACTTAATAAGTTGAAGGTGAAATTTCTTTAAACTGCGTAAACAGGTTATTAAATTATTCCCGCACTTAGGTAAGAACACACAATATATTCAATATAATGCTATTTTAGTGGGGAGAAGCCATTAGCTTCTGTCAAACAGTAGTAAGTCACATATTACGCTTTTTTTGGTTTGTTTTCATAGTTTAATCCGTAAGTTAGAAATGGTAGGACAGACAGTGTATGTGTTGGACACAAAAGGAGCTGGCTACAGTTCATGATCAGCTGAAGGTGCTTTTAACTATGGTCAGCAGTCTTCAGGCTGCTGCTTTCAGGTGTAGTGGTGGTGGAGAAACTGCTGCATTACTTGGAACCGCTCAGGTATCATTTGTTTCACCGCAGGCTCTGCTGCTGAGGCACTTTCTAGTGTATCTGATGTGGTGGGTCTGCCCTGACCTTAGGGTGAGTGGCAGTCGATAATACATTTGCATCGCCAGATGCAAAGGGTCAGCGTTGAGACAGATCATTGGGAGCGGGGTGGGGGTCGGATAGCACATGGCAAAGTGAGCATTCATGATCAAGGAAAGATGCAAGCAGAACACGGATTAAAGGGTTGGGGCATGGAGGTGTAAAAAATAAGAGCAGAAGAGAGGGATATCTTTGTTTGATTGTGTAACTACACTCCAGAAAATACCCTCTGTATGTCAACACTAATAGGTAAATTTGGATATCACCTTATAGTGATTGGTATTGGCAGTCATTAGGTGTAGTATGATGGTCTTTGTGATACTAAAGTCTGCCCTATGATTTTGGACCTGCCCCCATGAACCATGGACCTTGCCATTGGTGGGGAGGCTTGCGTGCTCAGCGATACACATGGCCGTACCGTAGGTGCAACCACAACGGAGGGGTATCTGTTGAGAGGCCAGACAAACGTGTGGTTCCTGAAGAGGGGCAGCAGCCTTTTCAGTAGTTGCAGGGGCAACAGTCTGGATGATTGACTGATCTGGCCTTCCAATACTAACCAAAACGGCCTTGCTGTGCTGGTACTGCAAACAGCTGAAAGCAAGGGGAAACTACAGGCATAATTTTTCCCGAGGGCATGCAGCTTTACTGTATGGTTAAATGATGATGGCGTCCTCTTGGGGAAAATATTCCGGAGGTAAAATAGTACCCCATTCGGATCTCGGTGACTACTCAAGAGGAGGTCATTATCAGGAGAAAGAAAACTGGCGTTTCTACGGATCGGAGCGTGGAATGTCAGATCCCTTAATCAGGCAGGTAGGTTAGAAAATTTAAAAAGGGAAAAGGATAGGTTGAAGTTAGATATAGTGGGAATTAGTGAAGTTCGGTGGCAGGAGGAACAAGACTTTTGGTCAGGTGAATACAGGGTTATAAATACAAAATCAAATAGGGGTGAGGCAGGAGTAGGTTTAATAATGAATAAAAAAAATAGGAGTGTGGGTAAGCCACTACCAATAGCATAGTGAATGCATTATTGTGGCCAAGATAGACACGAAGCCCATGCCTACTACAGTAGTACAAGTTTATATGCCAACTAGCTCTGCAGATGATGAAGAAATTAATGAAATGTATGATGAGATAAAAGAAATTATTCAGGTAGTGAAGGGAGACGAAAATTTAATAGTCATGGGTGACTGGAATTCGAGAGTAGGAAAAGGGAGAGAAGGAAACAGTGGGTGAATATGGATTTGGGGAGAGAAATGAAAGAGGAAGCCGTATGGTTGAATTTTGCACAGAGCATAACTTAATCATAGCTAACACTTGGTTCAAGAATCATAAAAGAAGGCTGTATACATGGAAGAATCCTGGAGATACTAGAAGATATCAGATAGATTATATAATGGTAAGACAGAGATTTAAGAACCAGATTTTAAATTGTAAGACATTTCCAGGGGCAGATGTGGACTCTGACCACAATCTATTGGTTATGAACTGTAGATTTAAACTGAAGAAACTGCAAAAAGGTGGGAATTTAAGGAGTTGGGACCTGAATAAACTGAAAGAACCAGAGGTTGTACAGAGTGTCAGGGAGAGCATAAGGGAACAATTGACAGGAATGGGAGAAAGAAATACAGTAGAAGAGGAATGGGTAGCTCTGAGGGATGAAGTCGTGAAGGCAGCAGAGGATCAAGTAGGTAAAAAGACGAGGGCTAGTAGAAATCCTTGGGTAACAGAAGAAATATTGAATTTAACTGATGAAAGGAGAAAATATAAAAACGCAGTAAATGAAGCAGGCAAAAAGGAATACAAACATCTCAAAAATGAGATCGTCAGGAAGTACAAAATGGCTAAGCAGGGATGGCTAGAGGACAAATGTAAGGATGTAGAGGCTTATCTCACTAGGGACAAGATAGATACTGCCTACAGAAAAATTAAAGAGACCTTTGGAGAAAAGAGAGCCAGTTGTATGAATATCAAGAGCATTGATGGAAACCCAGTTCTAAGCAAAGAAGAGAAAGCAGAAAGGTGGAAGGAGTATATAGAGGGTCTATATAAGGGCGATGTACTTGAGGACAATATTATGGAAATTGAAGAGGATGTAGATGAAGATGAAATGGGAGATACGATACTGCGTGAAGAGTTTGAAAGAGCACTGAAAGATCTGAGTCGAAACAAGGCCCCGGGAGTAGACAACATTCCATTGGAACTACTGACGGCCTTGGGAGGGCCAGTCCTGACAAAACTCTACCATCTGGTGAGCAAGATGTATGAGACAGGCCAAATACCCTCAGACTTCAAGAAGAATATAATAATTCCAATCCCAAAGAAAGCAGGTGTTGACAGTTGTGAAAATTACCGAACTATCAGTTTAATAAGTCACAGCTGCAAAATACTAACGCGAATTCTTTACGGACAAATGGAAAAACTGGTAGAAGCCGACCTCGGCAAAGATCAGTTTGGATTCCGCAGAAATATTGGAACACATGAGGCAATACTGACCTTACGACTTATCTTAGAAAATAGATTAAGAAAAGGCAAACGTACATTTCTTCCATTTGTAGACTTAGAGAAAGCTTTTGACAATGTTGACTGGAATACTCTCTTTCAAATTCTGAAGGTGGCAGGGATAAAATACAGGGAGCGAAATGCTATTTACAATTTGTACAGAAACCAGATGGCAGTTATAAGAGTCGAGGGGCATGAAAGGGAAGCAGCGGTTGGGAAGGGAGTGAGACAGGGTTGTAGCCTCTCCCCGATGTCATTCAATCTGTATATTGAGAAAGCAATAAAGGAAACAAAAGAAAAATTTGGAGTAGGTATTAAAGTCCATGGAGAAGAAAGAAAAACTTTGAGGTTCGCCGATGACATTGTAATTCTGTCAGAGACAACAAAGGACTTGGAAGAGCAGTTGAACGGAATGGACAGTGTCTTGAAAGGAGGATATAAGATGAACATCAACAAAAGCAAAACGATGATAATGGAATGTAGTTGAATTAAGTCGGGTGATGCTGAGGGAATTAGATTAGGAAATGAGACACTTAAAGTAGTAAAGGAGTTTTGCTATTTGGTGAGCAAAATAACTGATGATGGTCGAAGTAGATAGGATATAAAATGTAGACTGTCAATGGCAAGGAAAGCGTTTCTGAAGAAGAGAAATTTGGTAACATCGAGTATAGATTTAAGTGTCAGGAATTCGTTTCTGAAAGTATTTGTATGGAGTGTAGCCATGTATGGAAGTGAAACATGGACGGTAACTAGCTTGGACAAGAAGAGAATAGAAGCTTTCGAAATGTGGTGCTACAGAAGAATGCTGAAGATTAGATGGGTAGATCACATAACTAATGAGGAGGTATTGAATATAATTGGGGAGAAGAGGAGTTTGTGGCACAACTTGACAAGAAGAAGGGGTCAGTTGGTAGGACATGTTCTGAGGCATCAAGGGATCACAAATTTAGCATTGGAGGGCAGCGTGGAGGGTAAAAATAGTAGAGGGAGACCAAGAGATGAATACACTAAGCAGATTCAGAAAGATGTAGGTTGCAGTAAGTACTGGGAGATGAAGAAGCTTGCACAGAATAGAGTAGGATGGAGAGCTGCATCAAACCAGTCTCAGGATTGAAGACAACAACAACAACATGATTTTGGAATCAGCTGAAGGCATTTTTCCTTCTACACTTGTTGTGATATATTGTAGAAACAATGTTTTTTATCCTTATGATTATTATTGAATTGTTGTGTGTGTTTGCATATTCAGCAAAGCATGATATTGTTTATAATGTTTGCATTCTTTGCAGTATTAGGTATGTAATATATGTATTGGCTATCTATGCAAATTCCCGGTTGGAAGTCAGTTTGCTATTAATTCAGATAGAACACTGCTGTATAAATTTGGTTCATGCCTTACGACATGTAGTCTGTGGTCTTGTCATAATGCTATGACATAATCTCTTCTGATTTTGTATTTATTATGACTCCAAACCACCTCCCACCCCCTTGCCACGACCATTTAGTCACTATTTATCTTACTTATATCCTTGACCATACCTCCTCACCTTCCCATTGCTCTTGCACAATCCAACCCCCCCCCCCCCCCCTCCCTCCAAACAAACATTCTGTATCTGAAATTAGGTCAAATCTGTTGAAGAAATCATCAGCCAAGTCATGATGAGGAAGACGCAGCATGGCTTCCATTCTGTGGTGCAACAGGTAAGTTAGAGTGTAAACAGGCAAGGAATCAGAGGAGTCTTTTTGTCACCAAGGAAAATTAAAGAAAGGTTGTGGCCTAACACACATACTCTCAGGCTCAGTGTACAAGGGATTTACTATATTCCTTGTGAGTATGGTATCAGTTATATGGGACAGCCTATACAAACTACTGCTAATTGCTGTGTTGATGATCATCATCATCTCAAGCATGAAAAAATGAAAGTCAGCAGTTTCCGAGAACTGTTTAGTGAGTAACTACAAGATAGCCTTGAAGCAGATGAGAATCTGGCCCATATTTCTAACTGTTGGGTCTCTGTAATTACGGAAGCAGCTGAAATTAGACTGTATGATTGCAATAATACACATGCTGGCTAAGTATTTATGTTTATTTATTTGCTATTTTCTAATAAAAGAACAGACTACATGAGGCAGTATATAGGAATGTAACACAATATTTTCACACAATTTAAAATTAATTAGTATAATTAAGCAATGGATGGAAGCATGCACTTCGGAAAGAAAAATTACAGAGAAAAACTTCACATAGTTCACCACCTACTACAAGTGATGGCACTGCAAGCTATGCTGGACAGCTTGCAAAAAAGGTGACCTGTGGATGCAGAGAGTTTTGCTTTAGCATATGCTTTCTCCATGATGTAATTTAGCCAATTGCATTGTGTCCGCTGGGCGTAAGTGTGCACCTCATTAATTTTATGACAGTCAGACCTGGCACCTGACAATGGTGATGGAGGCAGTAATCAAAAGCATGGGATTCTATTCAGATTTGATGTGGAATCTTATGAGAGAGCTTTTTATCTATGTGAGTAAGATTATTGTGTAAAAGTGATAGTTTGACATCTTACAGAAGCCTCCTCATTGTTTTTGAGTTCACACTCTCGTGTCAATATATTAACCCCCTAATTTTATTTGCTGTTAATAAGAAGTGTGAATTTAGGATTACTTGTGAAATTAAATGCCATAATACTTGCATAGACTGTTTCTCTGCCTGGGATTCAAAATAGAAATTTACATTCTGGGGCAAAATCAGAATTTTATCCGTGATGGATGGTGCTGATCTCCACGACTGTTCCTTTATTCTACACCCTGTAGTCTAACAGGTTGCTGGCAGGCATCAGACAGAAAACTGGAAACTCCAGATATTGAATAAATCTAATTACTTTTCAAACAGTGATTTACTGCCATATGGAGTTCTACCGAGTGAGGTGGCGCAGTGGTTAGCACACTGGACTCGCATTCGGGAGGACGACGATTCAATCCCGTCTCCGGCCATCCTGATTTAGGTTTTCTGTGATTTCCCTAAATCCTTTCAGGCAAATGCTGGGATGGTTCCTTTGAAAGGGCATGGCCGAATTCCTTCCCCGTCCTTCCCTAACCCAAGCTTGCGCTCCATCTCTAATGACCTCGTTGTCGACGGGACGTTAAACACTAATCTCCTCCTTCATATGGAGTTCTGCTCCACAGACAGCCACTGCCAATCGGTCTGAAGATGACCACATAAGTGATCGAAGCCAGTCACCACAAATAATTTCAAATTGTGATCGAGAATGATTTAAAGTAAATTATCCAAAATAAATATAAAGTAAAAGAGTATCTCATTAGCCTCCTCTCCTATAATTAATCATGTTTGGACTCAAGGATGCATGTACTGGATAACAGTAATGTTCATATTAAACAGATATTTAACTTTACAGTTATATGAACATCTGATGGTGCTCTCTAAAAATTATAAAATGGTTTGTATGAACTATTAGAGGAAACAACAGTTGAGTAAAAAAACTATTTCTAGCTTTCTGTACTTGTAGTTCCTTCCTCTGGGAAGATTGGGAAGGAGGGGAGTGTCACTCAGACCACAAGTTGAGAGAAATCCACCTGTATTGAACACTGATGGAATTCATTTTGGAGTACCACTTGAATTTTTGGGATCCCCACCAGGTCAGTTTAAGGAAGAAACCCAGAAGTGGGCTTCTAGATTTCTTACTGGTAGGCTCAATCAACATGCAAGTATTATGGAGATGCTTCATGAACTCAAGTGAGAATACCCTGGACAAACATGTTCTTTACATAGAACACTATTGAGAAAATTTAGAGAAATGTCTTACAAGGTAACAATCACCACATACCGTATTGTAGCTAGCAAATTAGGCCCTGTGTAATACAGAATACGGAAAAGAACTATGAGTGAATGTCTAATACATTAAAACATACGGTATCACTCTAACGCTTTGTGATTTATTTCAAATGTTTTGTTACACATTTCACTATAACTGATAAACTGTGATTACCAGTGACACACATCTATAACAGTCTCATGATTTGGAGATGTTTGTATTGTCTAGACCTATTAATAATTCCCCATTCAGCTTTGTTTATCACAATGCCATATGAACATAACCCGGATTCTCAAAAACTAGATAAGGTATAGGAAGATGCAGTTCGTGCATAACACTGATATATAGTTCTTTGTTTACACAACAACTACCAAAATTGAAGCATAATGAGGCCTAGATTAGTTGAAGGGTGATAATTTCGTTAGTTGTGGAACTTGTAAAGCCTGAATGCGGAATAATTGTGTTGACAAACGGACATGGCATTGCCTAATATTTACGTTTGCTTTATATTTGAAGGTACCGTATTTATCGCACTTCTCGCAATAAAACCTAAAAGAAAAAGGCAAAAATCAGAAAATATAGTTAATGAATAAGCATTCAAAGAATATTTTGATACATATTATGAACAATAACGTACATAAACTGTAGAAAATGCAAGGAATATGTATGTAACTTTTACATATGTTAGGTCCGCTTTTCCGCATTTGCTAGAGCTGTAACCGGGTTAGTCTGTCACCGCATTCGCGTTTATTTGCATTCGAACCAGGGTTTTACATTTAACTCCAATAAATTAAGCTCCATTGAATAATCTGGACTTATTTGGCGTTCCAAAATGACAGCTGTGTGCAGATCTACATGTAATGGCATTTTAAACTACAGGTGGGCGACGTCGCTAATGTCAATAGAGCTCATTACAGTTCTCGTCACCAGGTGGCACTGCTACACACGTCACACGTTCTGTCACCCTGATGACGTCATGAGCCTCAACCAATCAGCAGACCCGATTCCCTGGCGTCCCCTAGACGCAGGTGTAGAATAAGGGGAGATGGCGCCACAGACTTGCGCTGTACGTTGTTTTGAAGGCAGTGGGCGGGGCCTGCCGCCATCTTGGATTCCCCAAAACATTAGCAGACGAGTGTTTACAATTGCTTCTTGTTCGTTATTTATGTCGTGTGCACGTGATATTTGTTTTATATAGTAAATGTTACTCGGTTTTAGTGAACAACACAGCATAAGGAACGCAACTTCAAACGTTTTTCTGGTCTTAAATGCGTATTCGATACAGTAATACGTAAAAATATTACGCTTCTTGCCTCAGTACTGTAATTCATTTTTGTTTATACACTTAGAATGACCGAGAAGAGACGTATGTGCTATGAAAAGCGTGCTTTTGTAATCCATTTCTATTCACTTTCATTGTGTTTGTGGCGATAATTGATAAAGCCAGAACTCCAAAAACAATGATTGATAGTTTAGAGGCACCGATTTGTATTCGTTGCATTTTCAAGTCAAATGCAAATTTTAAATGTTCACATTTGCAAGAAACTTACCTTATTTCCTTTGGTGTCCCATAGATGTATGCAGGGATGATATAAACAAGCCAGCTGTCATGTCAACAAAGTGAAAAATACGTTAAATTACGAAGGAACAGAACTGACTTTAAGATTGTCAGGCCTATTGCAATTTCCACATCTGCTTTCTTTTTAAATTGTACCTACCAAATGACATTCAGCGTGGCAAAGAACAGAAATTTACAGGGTAATACGACAACACAGTGATTAATGTAATGATCTAAGCCTGGACTTCGATAGGAAAGTGGCTTCACTAAGGAGTACTTTAATCGGTCAGGAAACCGACCACTCCTAAAGGAAAAGTTACAGATATGGCTAAGTACTGAGCTAACATACGTGGAACAATACTTCAGTATTCTGCTAGATACCCCGTCATATCCATGAGAGTTCTTGGTCTTTAGTGATTTAATTGTTAACTCAATCTCCCTCTTGTCAGTATCATGGAGGAGCATTTCAGGTAACAGTCTCGGAACACTTTTTTCTAACAAGGGAACCTCCCCATCGCACCCCCCTCAGATTTAGTTATAAGTTGGCACAGTGGATAGGCCTTGGAAAACTGTACACAGATCAATCGAGGAAACAGGAAGAAGTTGTGTGGAACCGTGAAAAAAATTAGTAAAAATACAAACTGAGTAGTCCATGTGAAACGTAAACAATATCAAGGAGCCCTTAAGCTAAGGAGCGCCGTGGTCCCGTGGTTAGCGTGAGTAGCTGCGGAACGAGAAGTCTTGGGTTCAAGTCTTCCCTCAACTGAAAATTTTATTTTCGCAAAGTTACGATCTGTCCGTTCGTTCATTGACGTCTCTGTTCACTACAATAAGTTTAGTGTCTGTGTTTTGAGGCCGCACCGCAAAATCGTGCGATTAGTAGACAAAAGGACGTGCCTCTCCAATGGGAACCAAAAACATTTGATCGCAAGGTCATAGGTCAACCGATTCCTCCACGGGAAAACACGTCTGATATATTCTATACGACACTGGTGACGGCATGTGCATCAAATGACAGGAATATGTTGTCGACCCACCTAATTGTACACTTGGCGAATGGGTAAAAAGATTCTTCTACCTTGCACGATTTAGGTTTTCTTGGGGATGTGATAATCACTCCCAAAAAAGTGATGAAAACGTAAGAGTTTGTCACATAAACTGAAAATAAAAAATTAAATTTTTCACTCGAGGGAAGACTTGAACTTATATTAGACTGTGCTTGAACCTAACACCTCTCGTTTCGTAGCTGCTCTCGCTAACCACGAAGCACTGATTAACTTGACAAAAACACAGTATTTTTCCTGATCCAGTTGCCAGGTATGAACGGTTTCAGAATTTAGACCAATTACCTGTGTAATCCAGTCATCTATTGCCAGGGATGTCGGCTGAACAGAACGGGATTCTTTGTCAAAAGCAAATACCAGAGTATTCTTCCTGAGGTTTGTAGCCATGGTTAATCCAGCGAAGCAATTTCGGTTAAACAACCGAAATTCCAAGTAGCAGCAGCAAGACCAGAAAGAGCGATCAGATCACAAGGAACAGGAACGAACACGGAGATTAACGGACGGACGGCACTCGGCAAAGCACAAGTACAGCGATGTAAACACTGAAGTGCAGCGCAACAGTTAACAGCGGCCACTCGCGAGCGCGGCTGAAACGGAACTGAGACCACGGCGCTGCTTGACTTTCAGCCTCCTTGATGTTGCTTATCTTCGCAAGGACTACTCAGTTTGTATATTTTACTAATTTTTTTCATAGTTCCACACAACTTCTTCCTGTTTTCTCGATTGATCTGTGTTCAGTTTTTCAAGGCCTATCTACTGTGCCAACGTATAATTAAATCTGAGGGGGGTGTGATGGGGAGGTTCCCTTGTAAGAGCGCTATATGATTCCCTGTTGGGACTACGTTTCTATTTAGTTCACCTGCTATATTCAGAAAGTGATTATTAAGTACTGTACATATATGCGACTTATCAGTAACACGTACATCCCCACTATGCACTGATTCTATATTCTCGACCTGTCTCTGCAGACCAGCCACTTCCTTTACGACTGACCATATGGTTTTAATTTTATCCTGAGACTTAGCTATTCTATCTGCATACCACATACTTTTTGCCTTCCTAATAACTTTTTTAAGCAGCTTACAATACTGTTTGTAATGGGGTGCTGCATTTAGATTTTGACTGTTTCTAACGTTTTGATATAATTGCCACTTCGTTCTACAAGATATTCTTATCCCTTTAGTCAGCCACCCAGGCTGCCTGTTTGTGCTAGTACCCTGTTTTGAACGTTCTAACGGAAAGCAACTTTCAAAGAGCACGAGAAAAGTCTTGAGGAAAGCATTATATTTATCGTCTACTGTATCAGCACTATAAACATCTTGCCACTCTTGTTCCTTGATAAGGTTTACAAAAGTCTGTACAGCAACTGGATTAGCTTTCCTAAAAAGTTGGTAACTATATTTAACATGTGTTGCAGCACAAAAATCTTTTAGACTTAAAATTTGTGCATCATGATCTGAAAGGCCATTCACCTTTTTGGCAACAGAATGCCCTTCTAATAATGACGAATGAACAAAAATATTGTCTATGGTTGTTCTACTGTTCCCTTGCACTCTCGTTGGAAAGAGTACGGTTTGCATAAGATTATATGAATTAAGGAGGTCTACCAGCATCCTTTTCCTTGCACAATCACTTATACAATTAATATTGAAGTCACCACATATAACTAACCTTTTGTATTTCCTATAAAGTGAACCAAGAATCTCCTCTAGCTTTAGCAAAAATGTTGTGTAATCGGAGTCTGGGGATCTATAAATAACAACAGTAAGAAGTTTAGCTCCACTAAATTTAACCACACCTGCACAACATTCAAACACCTTTTCAGTGCAGTACTTTGAAACATCAATTGACTCAAATGGGATAACGTTTTTCACATACATGGCTACTCCCCCACACCGCAATGAATATTCACAACATGTTGTGGCATCTGTCTGCTTGGTTAGGAATGGTGCAAGTTTGATTTGTGGTGATTTTTTGTAGGCAAGAAGAGAGGGGCAACTACCTTCCCCTGCCCCTTAATGGCTACATCTTTGATACAAAGTATTGCATACACCTGATATTTAGCCTTTCTTAATCTAATATGTTTAGCTTGAATCTAGCCTTCAAGACATTCTTTTGTAACCATAATTTTCAGCCCTTTAAGTGCTCTTATGACCAGATTACATTGTCACTGCCAGAAACTGAATACAGTCAGGCGAGTTTACATTAACCACAGTTATTTACTTTCCTCCACTTGCGAAATGAACTGAGCTGCTGGGAAATGGCCTTCTGTTATTAGTTATTCAGTTTTATTGGTTTATCTTCAATGCAATTTATTTTCAAAAAAGTATTACCCATCGACCATATGGTATGAACATTTATGCATTCAGGGCATAAATTTGCTATACATGCTCATTTGAGGCATGAAAAACATATTTATAATAAAAAATAGCTTTTTAAATTCAGTGAACTTAGGCTTTTCACCACTGTAATCAAACCTAAATGTCTTATGGATCAGAAACTTTAATTTTAAATGGAAAGAGGGATACTGAAGTAATTCAAAAGAAAGAAATTTCATGAGAAGATCCTGACACAGTAAACAATGCCCTTCTTTTAATGATAACCAACCCAGTTGACATATGTCAATAGCACTCTCTCCTCTATTTTGCAATAATACAAACTCAGCTGCCCTTCTTGAATTTTTTTGATGTCTTCCACCAGTCCCAGCTGATGTAGATCCCACACCACACATCAGTACTCCAGAAGTGGACAGGCAAGCATGTGTAACCAGTCTCGTACACCTGTTGCACTTCCTAAGTGTTCTGCCAATAAACTGCTGCAGTTCTTGGTTTGCTCTCTTCTCAACATTGTCTATGTGATTGTTCCAATTTAAGTTATTTGTAATTGTGATCTCTAAGTATTTAGTTGAATTTATGGTCTTTAGATTTCTGTTGCTTATCGAGTAATGAACCATGGACCTTGCCGTTGGTGGGGAGGCTTGTGTGCCTCAGCGATACAGATAGCCGTACCGTAGGTGCAACCACAACGGAGGGGTATCTGTTGAGAGGCTAGACAAACATATGGTTCCTGAAGACGGGCAGCAGCCTTTTCAGTAGTTGCAAGGGCAACAGTCTGGATGATTGACTGATCTGGCCTTGTAACAATAACCAAAACGGCCTTGCTGTGCTGGTACTGCGAACGGCTGAAAGCAAGGGGAAACTACAGCCATAATTTTTCCCGAGGGCATGCAACTTTACTGTATGATTAAATGATGATGGCGTCCTCTTGGGTAAAATATTCCGGAGGTAAAATAGTCGCCCATTCGGATCTCTGGGCAGAGACTACTCAAGAGGATGTCGTTATCAGGAGAAAGAAAACTGGCGTTCTACGGATCGGAGCGTGGAATGTCAGATCCCTTAATCGGGCAGGTAGGTTAGAAAATTTAAAAAGGGAAATGGAGAGGTTAAAGTTAGATATAGTGGGAATTAGTGAAGTTCGGTGGCAGGAGGAACAAGACTTCTGGTCAGGTGACTACAGGGTTATAAACACCAAATCAAATAGGGGTAATGCAGGAGTATGTTTAATAATGAATTGGAAAATAGGAATGGGGGTAAGCTACCACAAACAGCATAGTGAACGCATTATTGTGGCCAAGATAGATACGAAGCCCACACCTACTACAGTAGTACAAGTTTATATGCCAACTAGCTCTGCAGATGACGAAGAAATTGAAGAAATGTATGATGAAATAAAAGAAATTATTCAGATAGTGAAGGGAGACGAAAATTTAATAGTCATGGCTGACTGGAATTCGAGTGTAGGAAAAGGGAGAGAAGGAAACGTAGTAGGTGAATATGGATTGGGGCTAAGAAATGAAAGAGGAAGCCGCCTGGTAGAATTTTGCACAGAGCACAACATAATCATAGCTAACACTTGGTTTAAGAATCATGAAAGAAGGTTGTATACATGGAAGAACCCTGGAGATACTAAAAGGTATCAGATAGATTATATAATGGTAAGACAGAGATTTAGGAACCAGGTTTTAAATTGTAAGACATTTCCAGGGGCAGATGTGGACTCTGACCACAATCTATTGGTTATGACCTGTAGATTAAAACTGAAGAAACTGCAAAAAGGTGGGAATTTAAGGAGATGGGACCTGGATAAACTGAAAGAACCAGAGGTTGTACAGAGTTTCAGGGAGAGCATAAGGGAACAATTGACAGGAATGGGGGAAAGAAATACAGTAGAAGACGAATGGGTAGCTTTGAGGGATGAAGTAGTGAAGGCAGCAGAGGATCAAGTAGGTAAAAGGACGAGGGCTAGTAGAAATCCTTGGATGACAGAAGAAATACTGAATTTAATAGATGAAAGGAGAAAATATAAAAATGCAGTAAATGAAGCAGGCAAAAAGGAATACAAACATCTCAAAAATGATATCGACAGGAAGTGCAAAATGGCTAAGCAGGGATGGCTAGAGGACAAATGTAAGGATGTAGAGGCTTATCTCACTAGGGGTAAGATAGATACTGCCTACAGGAAAATTAAAGAGACCTTTGGAGATAAGAGAACCACTTGTATGAATATCAAGAGCTCAGATGGAAACCCAGTTCTAAGCAAAGAAGGGAAAGCAGAAAGGTGGAAGGAGTATATAGAGGGTCTATACAAGGGCGATGTACTTGAGGACAATATTATGGAAATGGAAGAGGATGTAGATGAAGATGAAATGGGAGATACGATACTGCGTGAAGAGTTTGACAGAGCACTGAAAGACCTGAGTCGAAACAAGGCCCCGGGAGTAGACAACATTCCATTAGAACTACTGACGGCCTTGGGAGAGCCAGTCCTGACAAAACTCTACCATCTGGTGTGCAAGATGTATGAGACAGGCGAAATACCCTCAGACTTCAAGAAGAATAAAGCAGGTGTTGACAGATGTGAAAATTACCGAACTATCAGTTTAATAAGCCACAGCTGCAAAATACTAACGCAAATTCTTTACAGACGAATGGAAAAACTAGTAGAAGCCGACCTCGGGGAAGATCAGTTTGGATTCCGTAGAAACACTGGAACACGTGAGGCAATACTGACCTTACGACTTATCTTAGAAGAAAGATTAAGGAAAGGCAAACCTACGTTTCTAGCATTTGTAAACTTAGAGAAAGCGTTTGACAATGTTGACTGGAATACTCTCTTTCAAATTCTAAAGGTGGCAGGGGTAAAATACAGGGAGCAAAAGGCTATTTACAATTTGTACAGAAACAAGATGGCAGTTATAAGAGTCGAGGGACATGCAAGGGAAGCAGTGGTTGGGAAGGGAGTAAGACAGGGTTGTAGCATCTCCCTGATGTTATTCAATCTGTATATTGAGCAAGCAGTAAAGGAAACAAAAGAAAAATTCGGAGTAGGTATTAAAATCCATGGAGAAGAAATAAAAACTTTGAGGTTCGCCGATGACATTGTAATTCTGTCAGAGACAGCAAAGGACTTGGAAGAGCAGTTGAATGGAATGGACAGTGTCTTGAAAGGAGGATATAAGATGAACATCGACAAAAGCAAAACGAGGATAATGGAATGTAGTCGAATTAAATCGGGTGATGCTGAGGGAATTATATTAGGAAATGAGACACTTAAAGTAGTAAAGGAGTTTTGCTATTTGGGGAGCAAAATAACTGATGATGGTCGAAGTAGAGAGGATATAAAATGTAGACTGGCAGTGGCAAGGAAAGCGTTTCTGAAGAAGAGAAATTTGTTAACATCGAGTATAGATTTAAGTGTCAGGAAGTCATTTTGTAAAGTATTTGTATGGAGTGTAGCCATGTATGGAAGTGAAACATGGACAATAAATAGTTTGGACAAGAAGAGAATAGAAGCTTTCGAAATGTGGTGCTACAGAAGAATGCTGAAGATTAGATGGGTAGATCACATAAATAATGAGGAAGTATTGAATAGGATTTGGGGAGAAGTTTGTGGCGCAACTTGACCAGAAGAAGGGATCGGTTGGTAGGACATGTTCTGAGGCATCAAGGGATCACCAATTTAGTATTGGAGGGCAGCGTGGAGGGTAAAAATCATAGAGGGAGACCAAGAGATGAATACACTAAGCAGATTCAGAAGGATGTAGTTTGCAGTAGGTACTGGGAGATGAAGAGGCTTGCACAGGATAGAGTAGCATGGAGAGCTGCATCAAACCAGTCTCAGGACTGAAGACCACAACAACAACAACAACAATCGTGTAATCAAAATTTAGCAGATGTCTTTTAGTACCCACGTGGGTGACTTCATACTTTTTTATTATTATGAGTCAGTTACCACTTTTTACATGATATAGATGTCTTGTATAAATCATTACACATTTGGTTTTCATCAGCTGATGACCTTACTGATGGTAAATGACAGCATCATCTGCAAACAATCTAAGAGGGCTGCTCAGATTGTCTCGTACGTCATTTGTGTAGATCAGGAACAGCAGAAGATCTATCACATTTCCTTGGGAAATGCCAGTTATTACTTCTGATTTACTCGATGACTTTCTGTCAGTTACTATGAACTGTTATCTTTCTGACTGGAACTCATGTACCGAGTTCACACAACGAAAACAATACTCATTAGGCATAGAATTTGTTTAGAAGACAATTGTGAGGAATGGTGTCAAAAGCCTTCTAGAAATCTAAAATATATGTCATAAGTCTGACATCTGCTATTGATAGCACTCATTACCTCATGAGAATAAAGAGCTAATTATATTTTACAAGAACAGTATTTTCTGAATATATTGTAGCTATTTGTTAATAAGTCATGTTATTTGAGGTAATTCATAATGTTCAAACGTAGTATATGTTCCAAAATACCACTGCAGATGACTATTTTATATGCCATGCTGGATCACTCCTCTGCTAGCTAGGCTATGGAACAGCTGACAATTCTTGTTACCCTTGCTTGTACTGCTCTCACTATAACACATGCTATACAGTTGCAAATCATGGGCCTGCGATGCAAATTTTTGTTAGTGACACTGGGCGTTTTCAACCTCTATTATCATCATCTTGTGAAGTTATGATCTGAGATGTTCGTGAAGAACAACCAAAACTAGTCACTGTCCTTTAACTATGAATTGAAAATTGTGGTCTATGCGTTAAAAGATTTTACATTAAAATTTTTTGTTCAGTAAATTATATTAAGACTGCCACCTCCTCCCTGACATCTAGCTTCACTAATAATTAGGTTTATTTCCAGAGTGTTGTGTTATTAGTACCTCTGAATTTCTAAAGACTTGTAACAGAGTACTTTGCTATTCAGCGTACTACTTGAGAGATCTTTTTCTCCATATTGTAATAAGAATACTTTCCAGATCACTGCAAATGGATATAATACACAATGTGTTTCACAGTACACACTGTTGACATTTTAGTTAAATAAACTCTCAGAATCTCAGGTATTAAACCAGGTGCCATCATCCAAATGGTCCAATATTTCAGGATGCTAACTGTCCATTTTCAGGTAGCCATGGCCATCCGCACCACATACTATCATCTGCCAGGAAAGCCTAAAAACACAAATGAATTCTTGCTTCTTCAGTGCCATGGTTGAACTTTAAAAAATTTAGGACGCTGTCATTTGTTCAGCAACAGGTAGAATTAACTTACTGAACAATGGTAATTGTAGTAAAAATCCAAACAATTTTATCTCTCTCTCTCTCTCTCTCTCTCTCTCTCTCTCTCTCTCTCTCTCTTTCTCTCTTTTTCTCTCTCTCTTCCCCACCCCAACCACAGCCACCTGACCACCTCTCTCTTGATACTTCCAGTTTTCCCCAGATATGATTCAGTAACCGCCATGAAACATGGAACTTGCCGTTGGTGGGAAGGCTTGCATGCCTCAGTGATGCAGATAGCCATACCGTACGTGCAACCACAATGGAACAGTATCTGTTAAGAGGCCAGACAAATGCGTGGTTCCTGAAGAGGGGCAGCAGCCTTTTCAGTAGTAGCAAGGGCAGCAGTGTGGATGATTGACTGATCTGGCCTTGTAACATCAACCAAAACAGCCTTGCTGTGCTGGTACTGTAAACAGCTGAAAGCAAGGAGAAAGTACAGTCCTAATTTTTCCAGAGGGCATGCAGCTTTACTGTGTGGTTAAATGATGACGGCATCCTATTGGGTAAAATATTCTAGAGTAAAAAAGTCTCCCATTCAGATCTCCAGGCAGGGACTACTCAAGAGGATGTCGTTATCAGGAGAAACAAAACTGGCATTCTATGGATTGGAGCATGGAATGTAAGATCCCTTAATTGGGAAGGTAGGTAAGAAAATGTAAAAAGGGAAATGGATAGGATAAAGTTAGATATAATAGGAATTAGTGAAGTTTGGTGGCTGGAGAAAAAAGACTTCAGGTTAGGTGAATACATGGTTATAAATCAAATATGGGTAATCCAGTTATATGCCAACTACCTCCACAGATGATGAAGAAATTGAAGAAATGTATGATGAGATAAAAGACATTATTCAAGTAGTTAAGGGAGATAAAAATTTAATAGTCATGGATGACTGGAATTTGACAGTAGGACAAGTTGTAGGTGAATATGGACTGAGGGTAAGGAATGAAAGAAGAAGCTGTCTAGTAGAATTTTGCACAGAGTGTAACTTAATCATTGCTAACACTTTGTTTAAGAGTCACAAAAGAAGGTTGTATATGTGGAAGAGACCTGGAGGCACTGGAAAGTGTCAGATAGATTATATAATGGTGAGATAGAGATTTAGGAACCAGGTTTTAAATTGTGAGACATTTCCAGGGGCAGATGTCAACTCTGACCACAGTTTATTGGTTATAACTAAAGGTTAAAACTGAAGAGACTGCAGAAAGGTAGGAACTAGAGGTTGTATGAAGTTTCAGAGGGAGCATTAGGGAACAATTGACAAGAACAGAGGAAAGGAATACCATGAAAGAAGAATGGCTACTTTTGACAGATAAAATAGTGATGGCAGCAGAGGATGAAGTAGGTAAGAGGATGAGGGCTAGAGGTACTGAATTAAATTGATGAAAGGAGAAACTATAAAATGTAGTAAATGAAACAGGCCAAAAGGAATACAAATGTCTCTAAAATGAGATCAACAGGAAATGCTAAATGGCTAAGTGGGAATGGCTAGAGGACAAATGTAATTATGTAGAAGCATATATCACTAGGGGTAACATTGATGCTACCTATGAAGAAATTAGAGAGACCTTTAGGGAAAAGGGAACCACCTGTATGAATATCAAGAGCTCAGATGGTAAACAAGTCCTAAGCAAAAAAGGGAAAGCTGAAAAGTGGAAGAAGTACATAGAGGGTCTATACAAGGATGATGTACTTGAGGACACTATTAAGGACACAGAAGAGGACATAGATGAAGATGAGATGGGAGATATGATACTGCGTGAAGAATTTGACAGAGTACTGAAAGACCTAAGGAGAAACAAGGACCCAGGAGTGGACAGCATTCTGTTAGAACTACTGATAGCCTTGGGAGAGCCAGCCATGACCAAGCTTTTCTATCTGGTGGGCAAGATGTATGAGACAGGCGAAATACCCTCACACTTCAGGAAGAATAAAATAATTCCAATCCCAAGGAAAGCAAGTGTTGACAGGTGTGAAAATTACTGAATATCAGTTTAATAAGTCATGATTGCAAAATACTGACACAAATTCTTCACAGATGAATGGAAAAACAGTTAGAAGCCAACATAAGGGAAGATCAGTTTAGATTCCATAGAAATGTTGGAACACACAAGGCAATACTGACCCTATGACATACTTTAGAACATAAGCTAAGGAAAGCAAACTTACATTTCTAGCATTTGCTAACTTGGAGAAAGCTTTTGACAATGTTGATGAAATTTACTCCCTTTCAAATTCTGAAGGTGGCAGGGGTGAAATACAGAGATTAAATGGCTATTTACAATTTGTTCAGAAATCAGATGGCAGTTATAAGAGTTGAGGAGCATGAAAACAAAATAGTGGTAGAGAAGGAGTGAGAGAGGGTTGTAGCCTATCCCTCATGTTATTCAGTCTGTATATTGAGCAAGCAGTGAAGGAAACTAAAGAAAAATTCAGAGTAGGAATTAAAATCCACGGAGAAGAAATAAAATCTTTGACGTTTACCAATGACACTGTAATTCTGTCACAGACAGAAAAGGATCTGGAAGAGCATTTGAACAAAATGGACAGTGTCTTGAAAGGAGAATGTAAGATGAACATCAGCAATAACAAAATGAGGATAATGGAATGTAGTTGAATTAAATCAGGTGATGCTGAGGGAACTGAATAAGGAAATGAGCCACTTAAAGTATTAGATGAGTTTTGCTATTTGTGAAGCAAAATAACTGAGGACGATCAAAGTAGAGAGGATATAAAATGTAGACTGGACATGGCAAGGAAAGCGTTCTGAAGAAGAGAAATTTGGTATAGATATAAGAGTGAGGAAGTCCTTTCTGAAAGTATTTGTATGGGGTATAGCCGTGTATGGAAGTGAAACATGGGCAATAAATAGTTTATACAAGATGAGAATAGAAGCTTTCAAAATGTAGTACTACAGAAAAATGCTGAAGGTTAGATGGGTAGATGATGTAACTAATGAAGAGGTACTGAATAGAATTGAGGATAAGAGGAATTTGTGGCACAACTTGACTAGGAGAATGGATCAGTTGGTAGGACTTGTTCTAAGGCATCAAGGTCTCCTCAATGTAGTATTGAAGGGAAGTGTGGAGGGTAAAAATCATATAGGGAGACCAAGAGATGAATATACTAAGCAGATTCAGAAGGATAGAAGGATGTAGGTTGCAGCAGTTACTTAGAGATCAAGATACTTGCACAGGATAGAGTAACATGGGGAGCCTTTAATCTCCCCCCCTGCCTCCTTCCTGATTCCAATTTATTTTCAACATTAAACAATGTCCATCAAAGTCTTTTATGATGGTTTGAGAGGAGCAAAGCTTACAATAAACTTTCTAGTTTACTTAGCTTGTCATGTTGAGTTGGCTCCAGTTGTTCTTGTCTAGGGTTCTGATTGTTGAAACTGAAAAAATCACATCAGGTCCTCAAGGTTTGTTTGAATTAAATAAATCTGAAGATTGTTGTTGCTGCTTTTTTATGTAAATATATTTTCTCATATTTTAGTATACCATACAGTATTTTTATTTTTCATGTTAACAGAGCTGGAATTACATTGTTCGCGCAAAAATACATCTGATTGCACCTCAGAGACATGTTTAGGACTCTCACACTGAGTGGAAATAAAAATATTCCAAAGGGCTTACAGTTTTTCTTATCAAATGAATTTCTATTAGTTTCTGTTACATTATTAATTTCAATTATTATATCATAAATGAATCCAGAAATAAACATACTAAACAGTACAGGATTGTGTAATTAATAATACAAATTTTAAGTGTGCCAATAATTCGTAATTTCGCATGTTTCAAAGAAAATAATTTCAACTGTACTTACAGGTTATAAAATCAAAACTAAAATATTTTGTTAAGTAATTCCTTTTCTTAAATTTTATCTTGAACTATAACATATGGTATGCTACTGTGTATAAACTTATATGGAAGTTTTCAGAAAAGCAGCTGAGATATTATTGACCTGTCCAAAATTCAAAAAATAATACTTATATCAACAACTACTGTTGAGGAAAAGTATATCTACAGCAGTAGTTGCCATTACAACATCCCCCTGATATAATATGGAAATAATGTGTTTACAATATTTTGTGACCTACTGTAAGGTTTGCCAAATGGTGCGCAAAATAATGCCAAAAGGTAGAATACAGATTCTCAAAGTTAAATTCTGAAATTACAAGAAAATTTAAGGTTGAATGATCATCACTTCCCTATGAACACAAGTATAGGTTAGCTTACAAAAAACTGCAAAAGGCATCTGACAAATTTCTGCTTACAATAAACAGAGTTCTTGTTGCATACAATTTGTCTATAGTCCAAATAAGTGTGAAACCTGAGTAGTGAAATGGTAAAATTAACATATGGCAACAATTTCCAAAATTGTGGGCAAAATTCACATGAAGTTGCGCAAAACATAACAAAAATATCTACTATGCACGTCACAATCTATACTTATGTAAGGACATTGCATTCAAATTTTCAGACCTATGGAACATTCTGTTCCATAACAAATTAAACAAAGTCAAAACTGCAACATTGCAACACTAAACTATAGAAATAAGTGCAGAGACAACTTGATGTACTAGAATTAAAAATTGCAAGTTTACATCTATGAAGTTACACCTTCAAAATCATCAAAAGAGAAGAAAAAATTTCGGAGTCTAAGTGTATGATGAGTGAGCCAGCTCAAAAACTCTCAATGATGGGTACTGCCCAGAAGAATATACTTGATCACAAGTAGGAGTATAGCACAAAATTAATCAGGTACATAAACCAGAGTATGTAAGGATATGTTGGCTCATGAGAAGAGAAAATAATGAAAAATATTAGGGCTTATGCTTACAATGTGTGGACTGACCCATGTATCCAAACCAAACCGGGTACACACCGGCAGAAATGTTACAACACTATAAAATGAATAAAGTTCATAATCATATATCAATAAGTTCAATAATATGTAAAGAATAATTAGAGGAGGCACTGTTGCACTGTGTGATACCGCTTCTAGGCTTGATAATGTCCCCAATTCAGCACGGAAAAGAGTCAACAACTTTTCTCACTTACGGCGTGTCCAGGTGAAAGCTAAATAACTCAATCTTAGTACCACTGAAAATGCCTGGGGCTGGCTGGATAAAAAAGGTGAAACGAAGGGATCAATATCCCTGCATACCCTTGACTCTATGGAACCTAATCCGTCAGGGGTTTCACCTGGACATGGCGTAACTGAGAAAACTTGTTGACTCTCTTCTGTGCTGAATTGAGGACATTATCAAGTCTAGAGGCAGTATCACACAGTGTTAACATAATGTCTCCTGGGACTAGTTATCTGCCTGGTGCTCTGAAGTTCAGTTGAGCTGCACTCCACATATGTGTGTGGCTATCTCCCTTATATCATGATTGGCCTGTGACACTACACAGCTACGTTGGAAGCAATGTGCCTAGTGATTTTTGTTCTGACAATCCTGATGCCATGGTGCAATTTGTGTCACAAATCTCTTCACCTTTTGTCACTTACTGTATCAACTCTATAGACAATACAAGGAGGGAAGAGAGTTGTAGCTGAAGGATAGTGCACCCGACTGGTCGGTGACTGTGACTGATTTTAGAATCATGTGAAGGTATACACAGTAGGAAGCACTATCAGCAGTTTCCGTCATTTTCTACAGTTTTTGTTGGAGTGAGACATGAGGCTATGTTTGAGCAGCATTTGCCAGTATTACAAGATCTGCACATTAAGGGCTGTGAAACACATTTAAGCTATTTGGAGTGTATTTTAATTAATCAGTTACATACTTTCATTGCTCGTAAAATTCAGTGTAATTTTGAAACTAGTTACGTAATGTGTAGGCAGTGAAGCCATACTTGGTCAGTCGTACACTATATAGTAAACTGAAACAGAAGAAGTTTTTCAACAATGAAACACAAAATATTTGTAAACTAGCTGAGTCCCTCTGATTTCATAACAATTTTCCCTGTCTTGAAAATGGAAATACGTTTTAACTGCCAGTAGGCTCTATTTAAAATAGTTTTTGACTTGAAAATGGTTTCCGATAATACTTCTTAATTTGGTATCACTTAGTGGTTATTGGTGTACACTATAATAATAATGTAATACAAGCTATTTGTGGTGACCTTAGAAGAGTTTAATAAATTATATTACATGTCAGATCATAACAAGAGAAGTTAGCTGGATACCGTATGCAAGACAGCCTGCGTGCATCATAGAGGAGAGCTGAATGGTATATCGAGAGCAAATAATACTCCACAAAGGAGCTGCACACTATTTGCTTTTTTGAGGCTGGTCAAACACGTGAACAAGCAGAATACTTGACATCTTACCAACGGTGCAGAGGGTCATTGTCAATGGAATCGTACAGAACTTTCCACAACACGTAATGGAAGAACCTCGCGTACGATATAGAGAGACAGTCAAGAACTAAGGAGATCACATGTCATGGGAAGGTTTCAAAGGAATGATCCAGAAAGAAATTAAAGAGAGCTGTGTGCAATCAGAGTCAGTTAATAACGTTATAAAAGAGTCATGCAGCAGTGAGTAGGGAGGTTCTCAGTGTCAGTACAGAGCATTCAGGGGGCAGGGATGCTCTGTACCAGCACCGGTAAACACTTCATCAAGTGTAAGAGAAGATAGTGACAGACTCTGGTGAACACACAGCAAATATAAGTTAAGTAGCGCTGTACAACATTCATTGGAATAGTGCTGAACAGAGACACTCTCTCTCTCTCTCTGTCCCAAAAAGTTAGACTAGTGGAATTTCATCAAATACCAGGACCAAGTTATTGCTTGGTACCTGTCACTTGTACAGTGGGTGAAATGGCCTGTAAGTACTAGTGATGCAGTTCCCAGTGTTGATTAGTTAGACCGAGTGGCCAGCAGTTAGCAGACTGAGTGACAACCAAACACTTGTCTCTGAGAGAGATCCTTTCTAATAATTATTGAAAGCATCTGACATTCTGATAAGTGGTTTTGGTCCAACACCTCACTGAGCAAATGTGTTCGTTATAACAACAAATTGGTTAAAAAAGAGTAATATCTTGCCTCTGCAGCAAAAATCTCTACCAAATCCACGAGAATTATCAATCTTCTGTAACCTAGCCCCCTACAACCCAGGAGATTTTCTCCCTCTCATCTCTGCTCTAAAGGTTCATAATACAGCAAACTAACACACAATGATATTAACATTCTGATTGCACCAAGAAAGGTAAGGAACCTGTGCCAGGTTGCGATGTATTAAATTAGTACAGACAAGATTTTCTTGACTGAAAGACTATTAAATTTGAGTAGATTATTTATTCCTAGGTACATGACCATGTAGTACCTGGGAACAGATTTTCACAACTGGAGTGACCTTATTCTATGGAGTGATTTTTGTAATTTCAGAAAAAAGACTGCAACAGGCACAGGGTGAATGCCAACATACCAAAATGAAATAAGGAAATACACTGAACTTCTATTACAGTGCTGGATAAATGGGAAAATCTATAAATTGTGCCAAGGTACAACACTGTCTCCTGGATGTCTCCAGATCTGTTCCATACTGATAGCCACATGCCACACTACCTTATCATTCAGTTAGGTGAGCCAAGCCAACATGGTGCAGCCCAGTGATAAAAGTGGAGATGGGTACTATTTTCTTTTGGTTGCACTACAGTATTGCCATGATACTGCATCACGGAGATGCTGACAAGTCCTTGCAAACAATCAAAAACTTAATTGCTTAATTTTATTTGTTTTAGCTGATAATTTTCAATTTGCAACTACTGTTTGTATTAAGGGTGGCCGAATTTTTTGTGGTTCTGATTGAAACTGTATTTCATTTGTCATTTACAACTGCAGGTGACCACCTTCTAATACAAGGTTTCTTACTGTTAGCTATCTCAAAATTATCCCAAGATAGAACATTTAACTCGGTTGTGGAAGGAGCCAGATGCATTCACCAAGAAATAACATGTACAATATTTTACAAAATTTTATTTCATCAAATAGCTCTAATTAAAGTGGTCAACTTAAAAAAATAATGAGGGATAACAATTATTTCATGTTCATGATAAGCAATTCATCCATACCTGTAAAATATTTTTATTGATCAATGTCTTGCATGACAGAAGACACTATACACTGCCATGGATTCGGGGTGTTAGCCCTACCATCAGATGTATCAGAAAATCTATCAGTAGAACAACATCATGCCCATGCCCAAAGAACTAGTAGGTGGACCATCAAATAACATCCCAAATTGTGCCTACGAAGAATTGCAGCCTGAGAAAATTCCTCTTGTCACAAAATTGTCACCAGGAATGCATGAAGCCAAATGTTGACAACAGCGCACCTGTGTGACCCATGGGGCTATGGGAAGAGTATTTCAATCTATGTTATAAATTAGTCAAATGTACGGAAACAAAGTTTTAAAAAAAATGTTTGGAATTTGAGGTCATCCCCAAGTATGTAGATGCGATGTTCAGACATTCGAAGAAACAGCAACCAGTGTATGCTAAGAGTCTGAAGGTTTGACGTTTATGTAAGGAAATCAATTAATTATACAAAAAGAAACCTTATGTCAATGTACTCTGCTTCCCGTACGCGAATGGGTCATACAAGCGCTGTGTACCTGAATTTGATTGCCTGCATTCCTGGTCGCAATTTTCCTGCAAGAGGCATTTTCCAAGGCCATGATTAAAAGTTGGGGCACTTTGCAGCCACACTTTGGGATATTATTTGGTGGTCCTCCTATAGTAGATATTTATCTACTTGTTGTATGGACATGGACATGTCCTGCTACTGCTGTATTTCAGATACGGCTGCTGATGAAGCTAAGAGCCCAACACCATGGTAGTGTACAGTGACTTCCATCATGCAAGACTTCGATCAATAAAAATATTTTACAACTTTGACAGATTTGTTTGTCATGAACATGTTGCAGAACACTTGTGGATGTCCCAAAAATAAAAATTTATAACAGTAATTGCCCTTTAATATGTGCACAATGTAAACATTAAATTAAATACAATTCCTTTGTAAAATCTAACTGCTCATAATAGCTTCCAAATAACCTCAGATTCCAGCCTCACAAAATCACAGTGGGCTGTCTCAAACAGGTTAATTATGATACACACAGAATCTCATTCTTCAGTAATCTAAAACACATGTAAGAACCAGTTGCAATATATGTCTTAAAATGAGAGAAGTCAGTATGTGCTTTACACTACGAGGTGCATTCAAGTTCTAAGGCCTCCGATTTTTTTTCTAATTAACTACTCACCCGAAATCGATGAAACTGGCGTTACTTCTCAACGTAATCGCCCTGCAGACGTACACATTTTTCACAACGCTGACGCCATGATTCCATGGCAGCGGCGAAGGCCTTTAGGAGTCTGTTTTGACCACTGGAAAATCGCTGAGGCAATAGCAGCAAGGCTGGTGAATGTGCGGCCACGGAGAGTGTCTTTCATTGTTGGAAAAAGCCAAAAGTCACTCGGAGCCAGGTCAGGTGAGTAGGGAGCATGAGGAATCACTTCAAAGTTGTTATCACGAAGAAACTGTTGCGTAACATTAGCTCGATGTGCGGGTGCATTGTCTTGGTGAAACAGCACACGCGCAGCCCTTCCCGGACGTTTTTGTTGCAGTGCAGGAAGGAATTTGTTCTTCAAAACATTTTCGTAGGATGCACCTGTTACCGTAGTGTCCTTTGGAACACAATGGGTAAGGATTACGCCCTCGCTGTCCCAGAACATGGACACCATCATTTTTTCAGCACTGGCGGTTACCCGAAATGTTTTTGGTGCCGGTGAATCTGTGTGCTTCCATTGAGCTGACTGGCGCTTTGTTTCTGGATTGAAAAATGGCATCCACGTCTCATCCATTGTCACAACCGACGAAAAGAAAGTCCCATTCATGCTGTCGTTGCGCATCAACATTGCTTGGCAACATGCCACACGGGCAGCCATGTGGTCGTCCGTCAGCATTCGTGGCACCGACATGGATGACACTTTTCGCATTTTCAGGTCGTCATGCAGGATTGTGTGCACAGAACCCATAGAAATGCCAACTCTGGAGGCGATCTGTTCAACAGTCATTCAGCGATCCCCCAAAACAAATCTCTCCACTTTCTCGATCATGTCGTCAGACCGGCTTGTGCGAGCCCGAGGTTGTTTCGGTTTGTTGTCACACGATGTTCTGCCTTCATTAAACTGTCGCACCCACGAACACACTTTTGACACATCCATAACTCCATCACCACGTCTCCTTCAACTGTTGATGAATTTCAATTGGTTTCACACCATGCAAATTCAGAAAACGAATGATTGCATGCTGTTCAAGTAAGGAAAACATCGCCATTTTAAGTATTTAAACAGTTCTCATTCTCGCCGCTGGCGGTAAAATTCCATCTGCTGTACGGTGCTGCCATCTCTAGGATGTATTGACAATGAATGCGGCCTCATTTTAAAACAATCCGCATGTTTCTATCTCTTTCCAGTCCGGAGAAAAAAAATCGGAGGCCTTAGAACTTGAATGCACCTCGTATAAGAAAAGGAGAACACTTTCTTAGTAATGTGAGCTGAAAACCAAGTATCAGAACCAAAACATCTCTTAAATCAGATGCCCCACTGAATAAAATGCAAATCTTAACTATGACTTAAACAACAAGATTTTACCAGGCATTAAAAGATTAAAACAACTTTGTCACATCATTTCAGAAACACCTTGCTAGACTTGAATCACAGGTTAGCCAAAATCTCTTTCTTTCTGTCTCTCTCTCTAAAGGCAACAAATCACTGATCTTAACAAAGAGCAGAACTGTAAACTATATCGTCTTTCAAAACAGTTTAAAGGAGAAATGCTTAGCAAGGCAAAGAGCCTCTTCATATATGTATATTTTGTTACAAAGAGTGGACCAATGAACATCAACATTCATACACCAAACTTAACACCACCCAGCCAAAACCAAAATGCAAAAAACAGGGATTTATCTGGATATAGAACATACCACTCACAATATACAACCAAACTGAATGCTCACAAATACTTTGAGACACCTAAGGGCTAGATCAGGGTGACACTCTATTTTGGAACCTATAATCATGATTTTAAAAAAATAAAATAACAAACAGATTATATAACTTTCTTTGGACCTTTATTGTACAGCCTTAAAATTGTATAATGCATTTTTAAAGAAAACAAACTTGCACTCAGAGGACGCAGCACAACATTAGTAAAAGGTGCCCTGAATGCCACAAATTTCAACCTAGAACAAATTTTCAAAAGCTACTTTGAAACTGACATAGTATGTAATACATAGGGATATTTTTAAAAATTTTTTTTAAACTAAATGACAGCACCTTGAAATAAAAGTCAATTCTTTAAAAAAAAAAGTCATTAAATGTGAACCAAAAATCAAAATTAAAAATATCTCAAATATCGTATGCACTACAGTAGAAAAAACTACTGACAAGTTACAAAAAGGTATAGTGTAATTGCATGTATATTCCATTAGTTATAGCTCCAACCAACTTGAAAAATGTTGTTTTAAAAAAAACAAGTGTTTAAAGTTTCAACATATCTTTTTTAATAATGAAACTGAACAAAACATCGTACAAGTTGGCTTTTTTTCTGCTGATGTCGAAACAATCTCATTTTGCCAAATTATATCGATTAACTGCCATCCACTTACAAAAATCATAACTTTTTTTTTTGCACTATTAGTATTACTTTTAGAACCTTTGTTATCTGTATAATTAACTTTTTTGTCATTTACAGGCACTCACATTTTACATTGTATAGAAAAACAAGCAAAATGACAAGTTAAGCAGATAATAGACAAGTACGTGCTCTCAGACTTTTTACCAAAACGAACCATTTTACAAAGAAAAATCACATTGAGAACAGTATTTTAGTCGATACTAATGCCATATGTGGCACTATCTACAACTACCATGACCCCTGTTCCATCAGTAACTATTGCTGTGTTACATCAGTTGCTAAGGACTCGGATGGGCGAGACGGCCATGCAATAAATCACTGTTTTAACGTATGTTAACATTTATGATACATTTTATATGAATGAATCTTAAAAACAGACTCTCTGGGGAACATTTTAAGCAAATTGAAATTAGGCTAAAAAGAAAATTTCTACTCTTGTGTACCCCCTTAAATGAACTGAATCAGTTGTTTACTTTCATATCAAGGCTGACAAATATTTCCATATCAAACTGTAATGCTCACTGATTATTCATCTGCATGATCCTTCCATCTTCTCACTGTGAAATCCCACAGGCAATATGATGACATTCTGCCAATTTATCAGATGATATTAGCTGCACTCATTGTGCCCATTGTCCTGTAACTGAAGCAGGCAGCTCATTCAAGCGTGCGCGCACACACCTGCTCATTATCTCGATGGTGAATTAGTTGAGCCGGCAAACATAACACCTTCCAGACAATGCTCAGTTTAAACTCGAAAGTACTGCTTGAACTCCACGTCGCATGCAGATGACCTTGTGAACATCTACCATAAATGCTGCTGCCGAGCTTTAGAGGTATCACCGTGTGTCAGCTTCACATGTGAACAGTTCCCTCGCTGTCCCACAAGACTCAAAGACTCACTCACCTTTGCATTCTGTGGAGGTGCCAAGACCACGAGCCAATGCACATACAGGACTTTAAAGCCTCATCACATGCCTTGCCACCCCGCCTAGAAGGCCGCTGGGGTAAACATTACCAAGCGACGCGGTCCTGATATCTTTGAATATCAGTAGTGGACAGGCTCAGTCACCACCTTTTAATACAAAACCTTTTATTTCTTTTTGTAAAGCATTCTCCACTGCACTAATCTATTCCTCGAAATACATGTTACCGCCAGAAGTTGCTTGCAGTGAACAATGCATTTTTGTTGACTACTTTCTGCAGGAAGTACCATTTTCAAGTCAACGTATGAATACATTGTAATAAAAACATCGTGGTAATTAACATTTATTTTGGTCAAGAAAATTTACATCAAGACTTTCTGTACTGTACAGAGGTGAACAAAAATATGAAAATACTGAAAATACAACACATTACCACACCAGTGTCAGAAAACTGGTGGCATTCGAAAGAAATTTCCATTCATCTTGGAATGGACAAACACAGGTCCTGTATGGGTATCAAGGAAATATTATAACATCCTTCCTGCAAAATTGTGGCAAATTCAGGAAATCGTTATAGCTGTGGATAGCAATCAAACTTCCTTCTCTCAAAAATCGACCCCAAAGTCTCAATAATACTGAGATCTGGTGGCTTTGGTGGCAAGAGAAGTTTCATTCTCATGCTCATAAAACCAGTCCTGGACTACACAAACAGTGAGAACAGGGGCGCTGTTGTCTTGCAACACAGCATCACTCATTTTGCCATGTGATGGACCTGATCAGCTGAACGGGATTAGTTGTGCGGTCTAAGGCGCAACAGTCATGGACCTGGCGGCTGGTTCCGGCAGAGGTTCGAGTCCTCCCTCGGGCATGGGTGTGTGTGTTTGTCTGTAGGATAATTTAGGTTAAGTAGTGTGTAAGCTTAGGGACTGATGACCTTAGCAGCTAAGTCCCATAAGATTTCACACACATTTGAACATTTTTTGGACCTGATCAGCCAAACTGGTCACATAATCCATGGCAGTAACGAGACCTTGCAAAGTAATTATAGGGCTCTTGAAATACCATAATATGGCTGCTCATATCATCACCATATGCCCATCATGTTCATTCTTGGGAAGTAAACTCAGCCAAGTTGGAAAGAATGTGAAATCTGAGTCACCAGACAAAATGACATTTATCCGTTGCTCCATAATCCAGGTATTATGTCTTTGACACCAAATGTTCATGCTACGGGCATTTGCATCACTTATGAGTGGTTTTGAAATTCTAGCTTGCCCTCCAATTCCCTGCTCATGTAACTTCCATCATGTTGTTTTTATGCTGTCAGAGTTCGTGAGGGTGACATTCAGTTTTGCATTGACTTTGCAGCTGTCATCCTCTTATTTTTCTTCAAAATCCCCTTCAAAGACCACACATCATGATCACTCGCCACACACTTTTGTCCATGTTGTGACTTAGCAGAAGGCGTTTTTTCACTTTCCCTGTATTCGGTACAAAATATCTTTGATACGGTGCCTCTCGAAACACCAAACACTTCACCTCCTTTGGTTATGGAAGTACCCAACATAACAGCACCAACAATGTTACCACATTTGAATTTAGTTAGCTCTGACATAATGCACCAGACTGTGAATCTTGTAATGAATGGAGGATATTGCACAGGTGCAGTTCATGATCAAATACAGTATTGCAGTCTGCAGGCTTCACTACAATCTGCATTTGTGTTCAAATATGCATACCTTGAAGTGTTTCCATATTAAGCTCTGTACATTCTACACGCCACATAGCATCAAAGGTCTGTCACAGTTGTATGATGTACATCAGTAGGAAATGTGGATGATTAGAAGACTTACAACAGTCCCAGTGATCAGACATAATACATGCTGGGCATGAGAGTGAATACCAACGTAAGATCATCACATAACAGTCTGTCAAACTGTTGTACTATTTCACTTAAGCCATACTGAAATCTTACCAAGGACTTGATTCGTCAGAAACTGTTTCTTACACAAGTGGAATAATTTTCACTGACTGTCAAAAAGGTGAAAGAATGATATGTGTGTTTCCAGTTTTTCCCAATGATACCAACATGCTAAGCGCTTGCAGACCTGTACCATAAGTCGTGATGTGGATGCCTTCAATTTTGTAATGTGTTACAACAGTGAAACTAAACACTTTAACAGAAATCACAGACATGAAAGATTATTTCAAAAAGATGCAGAAGCAAAGAAGTTACAAAATATATTTTAATCCAGACTCTAGTCCAGACAATTTTCATTGCCTTCACAGTAAATCCTGGTTACTCAGAAATGTAGCATCCTGTGGGATTAAAACTGGGAGGGGAGAAAGTACAGCAGTAAACATAAAAAGTTTCTGTATGGTGCATCCACTTGGTATTCGTAGTTGTCGTCCGCTAAGTACAAAAAACTCTCACTTAATGAGGTTTTCGGCCCTTCATTCATGACGATACGGTTTAAAATTATATAAGAAACACAACAGGGAGAATTGTCTCTGCATCATAGCTGTGATAAAACATAGGTACAGGCACAGTGAATCTTGTAGACTGAAGAGGAATTCTATTATACTATCTGCATCATACTGCTGAACATTTTCCTAATGTGACTGAACCAGTCAGAACAGACGGTGTGCACATCCCGATCTGTGGCAGTGCTAAATGATGGCAGCACATGTTCCTCATTATCCACTCACACTGCCCACACGATTCAGAACTTTCCATGGGAAAACCAGCTGTCAGTTCACTTTAATTACATGGGGAACAAGAGTAATGTTGTTGTTGTGATCTTCAATCGAGAGACTGGTTTGATGCAGCTCTCCATGCTTCTCTATCTTGTGCAAGCTTCTTCATCTCCCAGTATGTACTGCAACCTACATCCTTCTGAATCTGTTTAGTGTATTCATCTCTTGGTCTCCCTCTATGATTTTTACCCTCCACACTGCCCTCCAATACTAAATTGGTGATCCCTTGATGCCTCAGAATACGTCCTACCAACTGATCCATTCTTCTACTCAAGTTCTTGCCACAAATTTCTCTTCTCCCCCAATACCTCCTCATTAGTTATGTGATCTACCCATCTAATCTTCAGCATTCTTCTGTAGCACCACCTTTTTAAAGCTTCTATTCTTTTCTTGTCTAAACTATTTATCATCCACATTTCACTTGCATGCATGGCTACACTCCATACAAATACGTTCTGAAACGATTTCCTGACACTTAAATCTATACTCAATGTTAACAAATTTCTCTTCTTCAGAAACACTTTCCTTTCCATTGCCAGTCTACATTTTATATCCTCCCCACCTTGACTATCATCAGTTACTTTGCTCCCCAAAGAGTAAAACTCATTTACTACTTTAAGGGTCTCATTTCCTAATATAATTCCCTCAGCATCACCCGATTTAATTCGATTACATTCCATTATCCTCATTTTGCCTTTGTTGATGTTCATTTTATGTCCTCCTTTCAAGGCACTGTCCATTCTGTTCAGCTGCTCTTCCAGATCCTTTGCTGTCTCTGACAGAATTACAGTATCATCGGTGAAACTCAGAGTTTTTATTTCTTCTCCATAGATTTTAATTCCTACTCCAAATTTTTCATTTGTTTCCTTTACTGCTTGCTCAGTATACAGATTGAATAACATCAGGGATATGCTACAACCCTGTCTCACTTCCCTTCCCAACCACTGCTTCCATTTCATGCCCCTCGACTCTTATAACTGCCATCTAGTTTCTGTAAAAATTGTAAATAGCCTTTTGCTCCCTGTGTTTTACCCCTGCCACCTTCATAATTTGAAAGAGACTATTCCAGTCAACATTGTCAAAAGCTTTCCCTCAGCCTACAAATGTCAGAAATGTAGGTTTGCCTTTCCTTAATCTATTTTCTGAGATAAGTTGTAGGGTCAGTATTGCCCCACGTGTTCCAACAGTATGGCTTCTACCAGTTTCTCCATTCATCTGTAAAGAATTCATGTTAGTATTTTGCAACCATGGCTTATTAAACGGATAGTTCAGTAATTTTCACATCTGTCAATAACTGCTTTCTTTGAGGTTGGAATTATTATATTCTTCTTGAAGTCTGAAGGTATTTCGCCTGTCTCATACATGTTGCTTACCAGATGGTAGAGGTTTGTCAGGGGTGGCTCTCCCAAGGCTATCAGTAGTTCTAATGGAATGTTGTCTATTCCCAGGGCCTTGTTTTGATTTAGGTCTTTCAGTGCTCTGTCAAATTCTTCACATAGTATCATATCTCCCATTTCCTCTTCATCTACATCCTCTTCCATTTCCATAATATTGTCCTCAAGAACATCACCCTTGTATTGACCTTCTATATACTCCTTCCACCTTTCTGCTTTCCGTTCTTTGCTTAGATCTGGGTTTCCATCCGGGCTCTTGATATTCATGCAAGAGTAATAACAAAACATAAAATGTATGTGAGAGAATCTCATATTAAATCTTTATTCTGGATTTTTTGTGATATTTTCTAGACAATTGGCTCTCAAGTTTGAGACTAGACTCAAACCAACATAGCCGCTTCTAACGATAACAAAAATAAAATTTTTCACTGATCATATGAAATGGATCTATAGTTTAAAATATCATGGCAACTGATCACTTAGAATTTGCTATTGAGGTAGCATCACAAAGTCGTCAATGTGAGATTACACTTGAGATTAAAATAACATAGCATCGCAGATTTCATCAGTAAGAAAAATTGCGTTCATCAGTGTTTCAAAATTCAATAAAAGACTGCAGCAGAAACCATTAGATGGTGATGGCTTTAACACCATGAATTTTTCCGGATTTTATAAAACAATATGTAATAGAAAACTCTGATTTCTGTTTTGCAGATATTGCCTATAGTTGTGGAAAACTGAACAATCCTCCCCCCTGGCTCCTCTCTTTCAGGCGCTACCTATCAAATATAATTCAAGCTGAGGAGACAAAAGACTTTGGTGACGGAAGCTACAGGGTTTTAGTTCTCCACTAAGAATAGGTGTGTATGAATTTTAACTATATGCGTCGTCTTTATAATGTACAGGATATGAGTCTGGGAGACACCGTTCTCAGTTTCAGAGTGTAAGAGCTATTCCTCAGTTCCACATTTTATGAGAAACCAAGCTAGTTAATAAACTTAAAATTCTTAAAAAAGTTAAGGTTCTGAGTGTTGAATTCCTCTGTGGCAAGACAAGGGGTACAGTCATGTTTTCCCTTTTATTGCTTTGTACAGCCTTTCTTCACCCCCAGGTGCACCACCACTGTGTGACTCTGGATCAACATAGACCATATCTAACAACGTTACATAGAATCTATGGTGGGGCATTTGGTGAGATACACGTGCTCTTTGAAAGTTCCAACACGCTTATAATATGACGTTCCATCAGTTATTTGTATTTAATCTAGTTCCTTGAATATCAGCTGGACATGCCTTAATAGATTATGGAGCAGGAACTAGATCCTTTCAAATTCAGTCAAACAGACACCACACAAACTTAGGCATGATGGAGATGAACGTCCAAATCCAGAGATGGCATTAATAACCCCCATGGCTATTCTCTCATGGCTTTTAAAATAATTAACATTGTATTTGAATTTGACAGAGTACAACAAATATGATGTTCCACATCATGTATTTCAGTTATTTTTCAGCAACCAGACAGATTACATGCTACCATATCGTACCTCAGAAGAACACTTTTATGCTAGCGCAAGAACGAATGATAGGGCATACAAACCAGCGAGATGCGCCAGGGGAAGACTTGTTACTAGGCAATAGTGGACATCTTTCCAATCTGTCTAAGGGAATGGAATGGAACTAACATTATGCAGCATCCCATAGCACATGACCCTTTCCAGCATGAATGAGATATGCCGGTTTGTGGTGTCTGTGACATACCTGTTGCTGTGAGCAACATTTTGACAGATTCCATTCTGTGTTCAGAACAAGAACACAAATTTGTCTCAATGTTATCCTACCATCTGTTTTGGGAAGCAATGAACTGAGTGTCCAATAACTCTTTTCAAGTTTTGCATCTTATCTAGTGTCCCACGTAAATAGTTAAATACAACTGATAGCTGCAATGTTTTATGGAGTAGGTGATTATTGAAACTTCTGGTTAACACAGCTTAGACACTAGCTTTCCCAGGATAGCTACTATGGCACGGTGTGAAGTCCCACATGTGCACTGATCTCTCTACAGAAACATAGAGTCCTCTCTGGCAAGAGGAGTAGTTGGCACTGGGGACTACATCGAGCCATTAGTGACATCATCTTCCCAGTACGGCCGCTCCCAGGCACTGGCAAAACCACAGCCTTGCCTGTCACTTCTGTATAGTGCACTCACTTGCCAATGTGCGTGGGATCCTTTTTTGATGAGAGGGCCTGACGCCTTTGTGAGCGAACTACATGTCTTAGCTTTTTTTACAGTCCCTATTCTTGTTTTACGTTTCTTTTGTAAATCCTTTAATCAAAATACTTCATACACTATTTAGCATGTGCAGGTAATACTGTATACATGTATCTCATATCATATCATATATTAAACTATAAATGCTGGCATCGCCAAATGAGATGGTGCCGTGATCAGCACATTGGACTTGCATTCTGGAGGATGACGGTCCAAATTTCCTTCGGCCATCCAGGTTTAGGCTCTCTCTCATTTCCCTAAATTGCTCCAGGAAATGCCGGGATGGTTCCTTTGAAAAGGACTTGGCTAATTTCCTTGCCATCATTCCGTGGTCCAAGCTTGTGCTCCTTCTCCAATGACCTCACTGTTGACAGGCCATTAAATTCTGATCTGCCTTCCTTTCCATTGGATTACAACAAAAACATTGGGATGGGAATGATACACTCTGATGCATCCTAAATTAAAATCCGTCATCTGCCCATGCATGTGGCAGCTGGTTTCAAGAAACAACATACAGACTTCTTACAAGAACCTTACAAATATTTTCGCACATAGAAAACTGTAAATGCTGCTAAATTTCACAGACTTATCTTGAGTGCAGTCTAGCATGCTAGTGTTGTAGAAACTCTATGGACTACACGTAAAACTTCGGCAGTTAATGCCTGCTCCTCTATGTTTTGTAAGATCATTGGATTGTTGCACCTTTTTGCCATTACTGTGTTGATAAGTCTTTGAAATTGCTTGGATCTTCTCTATCTCTTCTATCAACCCTATCTGGTATGGATCCCATACTGCTGAGCAGTATTCAAGCAGTGGGCAAACAAGCGAACTGTAACCTACTTCCTTTGTTTTCGGATTGCATTTCCTTAGGATTCTTCCAATGAATCTCAGTCTGCCATCTGCTTTACCGACGATCAATTTTATATGATCATTCCATTTTAAATCACTCCTAATGCGTACTCCCAGATAATTTATGGAATTAACTGCTTCCAGTTGTGACCTGCTATATTATAGCTAAATGATAAGGGATCTATCTTTCTATGTATTCGCAGTACATTACACTTGTCTATATTGAGAGATTCAATTGCCATTCCCTGCACCATGCGTCAATCCGCTGCAGATCCTCCTGTATTTCAGTACAATTTTCCTTTGTTACAACCTCTCGATACACCACAGCATCATCTGCAAAAAGCCTCAGTGAACTTCCGATGCCATCCATAAGGTCATTTTTGTATATTGTGAATAGCAACGGTCCTATGACACTCCCCTGCGGCACACCTGAATTCACTCATACTTCGGAAGACTTCTCTCCATTGAGAATGACATGCTGCGTTCTGTTATCTAGGAACTCTTCAATCCAATCACACAATTGGTCTGATAGTCCATATGCTCTTACTTTGTTCATTAAATGACTGGGGGGAACTGTATCGAATGCCTTGTGGAAGTCAAGAAACACAGCATCTACCTGTGAACCCATGCCTATGGCCCTCTGAGTCTCATGGGCGAATAGCGTGAGCTGGGTTTCACACGACCGTCTTTTTTGAAACCCATGCTGATTCCTACAGAGTAGATTTCTAGTCTCCAGAAAAGTCATTACACTCGAACATAGGATGTGTTCCAAAATTCCACAACTGATCGATGTTAGAGATATAGGTCTATAGTTCTGCACATCTGTTCGACGTCCCTTCTTGAAAACGGGGATGACTTGCGCCCTTTTCCAATCCTTTGGAATGCTACGCTCTTCTAGAGACCTACGGTACACCGCTGCAAGAAGGGGGGCAAGTTCCTTCACGTCCTCTGTGTAAAATCGAACTGGTATCCCATCAGGTCCAGCGGCCTTTCCTCTTTTGAGCGATTTTAATTGTTTCTCTATCCCTCTGTCGTCTATTTCTATATCTACCATTTTGTCATCTGTACGACAATTTAGAGAAGGAACTACAGTGCAGTCTTCCTCTGTGAAACACCTTTGGAAAAAGACATTTAGTATTTCGGCCTTTAGTCTGTCATCCTCTGTTTCAGTACCATTTTGGTCACAGAGTGTCTGGACATTTTGTTTTGATCCACCTACTGCTTTGACACAAGACCAAAATTTCTTAGGATTTTCTGCCAAGTCAGTACATAGAACTTTACTTTTGAATTCATTGAACGCCTCTCGCCATAGCCCTCATCACACTACATTTCGCTTCGCGTAATTTTTGTTTGTCTGCAAGGCTTTGGCTATGTTTATGTTTGCTGTGAAGTTCCCTTTGCTTCCGCAGCAGTTTTCTAACTTGGTTGTTGTACCACTGTGGCTCTTTTCCATCTCTTACGATCTTGCTGGGCACATACTTATCTAACGCATATTGTACGATGGTTTTGAACTTTGTCCGCTGATCCTCAACACTATCTGTACTTGAGACAAAACTTTTGTGTTGAGCCATCAGGTACAATGTAATCTGCTTTTTGTCACTTTTGCTAAACAGAAAAATCTTCCTACCTTTTTTAATATTTCCATTTACGGCTGAAATCATCGATGCTGTAACCGCTTTATGATCGCTGATTCCCTGTTCTGCGTTAACTGTTTCAAATAGTTCGGGTCTGTTTGTCACCAGAAGGTCTAATATGTTATCACCACGAGTCAGTTCTCTGTTTAACTGCTCAAGTTAGTTTTCAGATATAGCACTTAAAGAAATTTCACTGGATTCTTTGTCCCTGCCACCCGTTATGAACGTTTGAGCTTCCCAGTCTATATCCCACAAATTAAAATCTCCACCCAGAACTATAACATGGTGGGGAAATCTACTCAAAATATTTTCCAAATTATCCTTCAGGTGCTCAGCCACAACAACTGTTGAGCCAGGGGGCCTATAGAGGCATCCAATTACCATGTCTGAGCCTGCTCTAACTGTGACCTTCACCCAAATCATTTCACATTTCGGATCTCCGTCAATTTCCTTCGATACTATTGCACTTCTAATCACTATAAACACGCCTCCCCCTTCACTGTCCAGCCTGTCTCTGCGGTATACATTCCAATCTGAGTTTAGGATTTCATTACTGTTTAACTATTGTGGCCCTGCAGAGACACAGAGTCCTGCCTCTCTGGCAACAGGAGGGGATTCCAGTGGGGGACTGCAATCAGCCATCAGTGCAGCTGCTCCCACGCACTGGTAAACCATGTATGGGCACTCAATTGTGTTTGAGCATGGGACCATTTTTGGGCAAGAAGGCCCATCAGTATGAGGTGCTTGTGGTTTATGGCCCTCAGTAGGCCACACTTTGGAAGAGAAAATCCGATTTGATAATGACAGGGATGTTCATAACTCAGCTTTGGGTATGCCCTTTTTATTAGCTGAGCACGCTGGTTGTGTCAACCCCTTAACATTTTCGTTCATCGATTTGACTTATTTCCAGTGTTGGGTAGGGTCATTTAACTTCAATATACAGCTGTTTTCTCCATATTACACATTCTCATTTTAGAAGTTGTCAAATATTTCTACATGGTTGCGTTTTTTCATTTCCGTCATTTGCCGGTTAATTTTCTACTCGTATGTCATGAGACCTATAATTAATTGTAATCATATAGTCTGCTGAATCAGATAAGCAACTAATGATGCTGATTCATGTCTAAAGTCTCAGTTTTCCACAAAGACAGAGGTCAACCGATGTAACTTCATGTCATTCATATAAGGAGCACGGGCTGTTGGAACCCATGTCTTGCTATGTAGACATCAGTTTCCTTAATCATAAAACCCACAAGTTTGGCCAACTTTTACAAACTCTTTGAATTTCATCCAGACTTCAGCAGCAGATGCTTTTAATAGTTCCCACAACAAAACTCAGTTTTAAAATCTGGTAGAAAATCCAAAGAGATTCTAGTCGCATTTTAAGTTCACCAATGACAATATACAATCAATACTTTCACTTTGTGATAACAATGGTAATGTTACCGATGAAAGCACCACTAAAGCTAAGTTACTAAATACAGTTTTCCAAAATTTCTTTGCCAAAGAAGATGAGGTAAATATTCTAGAATTCGAATTAAGAACTGCTGCCAACATGAGTGTCTTAGAAGTAGATATCCTCGGTGTAATGAAGCAACTTAAATCATTTAATAAGTTTTCTGGTCCAGACTGTATCTCAATAAGATTTCTGCCAGAGTATGCTGATATAATAGCTCCTTACTTAACAACCATGTAAAATAGCTCACAATGCGAAAGATACATTCCTAAAAACTGGAAAGTTGTGTAGGTCACACTATTACTGAAGAAAGGAAGGAGTAATCCAATGGCTTACAGGTCCGTATCACAGACATAGATTTACAGTAGGACTCTGTAACATATACTGCATTTGAAGGTTACTGTGAGGAAAACAATCTGCTGACACACAGTGAGCACAGATTCAGAAAATACCATTCTTGATAAACACAACTATGTCTTTATTCTCACAAAGTAATGAATGCTACCAACAGGGAATCTCAAGTGTTGTTTCCATATATCTAGATTTCCAATAGACTTTTGATACTGTTCCTCACAGGTGGCGTCTAAACAAATTGTGTCCCTATGGAGTATCGTCTCTGTTGTGTGACTGGATTTGTGAATTCCTGTCAGAAAGATTGTAGATCAATTTAACTGATGGCAGGTCATAGTGTGAAACAGTGGTGATTTCTGGTGTTCTCCAAGGAAGTCTCATAGGCCCTCTGCTGTTCCTAATTCTTACAAGCAGTTTAGGAGACAATCCGAGCAGCCCCTCTTGGGCTGTTTGCAGGTGATAGTGTCATTTAGTGTCTAGTAAAGTCGTCAGAAGATCAAAATCAAGTGCAGAATGGTTGAGACAAAATATCTCTACAGTGCAAAAACTAGCAATTGGCCCTAAGTAATAAAAAGTATTGACATGATTACTAAAAGAAATCAGTTAAATTTCGGTTACACTATAAAAGAGACAAAATTGAAGGCTGTCAATTTAACTAAGTACTTACAAATGACTTAAATTGTAATAATCACATAGATAATGTTGTGAGGAACAAACCAAAGACTGCATTTTATCTGCAGAGCACTTAGAGGATGCAACAGCTCTGCTAAGGAGACTGCCTAACTATGCTTGTTCATCCTCTGCTAAGAGTACTGCTGTGCAGTATAGGATCCTTACCAGATGGTATTGATGGAGGACATCAAGGAGTTCAAAGAAGAGTGGCTCCTTTTGTATTATTGCAAAATAGGGGAAAGAGTGTCATGGGTATAATATGCGAGTTGGCTTGGCAATCGTTAAAACAAAGGCATTTTTCACTGATTTGAGATCTTTTGACAAAATTTCAATCTACAACATTCTCTCCAACGTGTGAAAATATTTAGATGACACCCACCAACAGAGGGAGAAATGATCATTGTACCAAAATAAGAAAAATAGAGCTCGCATGAAAAGATTTAAGTGTTCGATTTTCCCATGCACTGTTATATAGTGAAACATTAGAGATGGCGTGTGAAAGTTGTAAACTGAACGCTTTGAGCAAGTACTGAAGTGTGAATTCCAGAGTAGTCATGCATATGCAGAATATCATTTGGGGTGAATGGAGGGTTGGGTTTTTAGCAGACACCCTGGTCAGTTACTTCCTTTTTTAAGTCTTTCTTGATGCAATAGTGGAATGATGGTTGATATTTTGCATCACTGAAACAGTAGGAGCATTGTATTCCAAATCTCAGCCTCCCCATCAGTTTCTATTCAGCTCAAAAGGAGATATTGAATGGCATTCATTTTACCTGTGGGCAAGTATCAGACTCTGAAACTGAATAAATAAATACATTTAGATTTACAGCAGGTTGACTGCTGCGACTAGCATTGTTACTTTTTTAAAGAATCTGTCTGTCACATCAAACCTTTCCTCAGAGGTTCTTGACAAAAATTCATTTAAAATAACTTAGCTCTGGAGAAGATGAATAAGGCTCATCCATATGGACTCGAGACTATTTTTTACACTGGATATGAAAAAAAAAAAAAAAATGATATGGTGCTATCATGAAAAACTTTTAAAACAAGCAAACACAAGCAAATGTTTCTACATACATAAGCACTGCATATGAAAACTTAGCACAGTTTCTTGCTCATTTATATGGTGCTCTTGGTTTTCTCACAGCACACCGCATGTGAATCATAGCTGATTTAATTAGAGGCCTAACCTAATCAAACAATATAAACTTAATTTGGCACAGAAATATGTTGCATATCTGATTGCAAATACACTTACATGAACGGTTAGGGCACAGAGTAACACATGTTGACATTATAAGATTCTGTTCAATTTAAGTGGTTTTAATCAAATCATTGATACTCTAGACCCAGATAAGTTTCAGACAAACAATGTCAATACATGTTCAATTTGCAGTTCAGCCCTTATATGACATATTGTTTATGATAGTAGTATTTTTGGTTTACCAGTAGTATAATTTAAAAAGTTTTGTAATCATTACCTATAAAGATCTAAGTCCATTAAAAATTAAAGTTTTCGCCATATCATGCAGTACTCCACTGAACTCAAGTCATCAAGATGCACAGTTTGATTTCCTCATGTACTTTACTTTTACCACTTCTGTATGTAATTTTCATAAATAATATATTGTCACTGGAAAGTGACATTTCACCAGTCAGCCACATATCTATAGCTGGCTCAAACACCACAATCCTTTCAGGAATTTCAGTCCACTTCCTGTAGTAGCCTAGCTTCGTACTCAGCATCCTATAGTGATCAAGTGTATGGAACTCCACCTTGTTCCTGTGTTGGTCTTCCACACCAAGCCAGGAGGCAGTCAGGCTTCTAAACTCAAACATACTCCTTCATAACAACAAAAACCCAATTATGTATTGTTTTAGGATTCATGATAGTAACATATGATGCAGATGCTAACTTTGAGCCTCCTTTTCAAGTCAATGGGAGACAAGATTGAACCACCACTGCAAGGACTTTATCTAGGACTTATAGCATACCATCTACTAATCAAGCATGAATCTTTACACTCTAAATATGGCCAGCAATGAACTTTCAAACAGGTATTTGTTGCTATGAGTAATTTAGTAGAATGGAATACTTATCCCATGTTTGGCAACCCTCCATGTAGAATGCAGGGTGTAAATCTCTCTTTGCAGCCTGAATAATCATAATTTTTGTAATCCAGGCTTTCTAAAAATTAACACCATTTTACATCTCCTTGGTATTTATTGTGAATTTCCTCCACTCCACAACAGTAAATAACAAAACTCTCAACAACTAATATCTCTCTCCTCCTGCCTCTGCAGCTGACAGATATAAACATATTCTTAATAATCAAGTAAACAAAATAGTAATTATTGAAACAGTCAAATACAATACTTAAAGCTAAAATAATTAATTACAATAGTTCTTGCTGCAACAGTTATACATCAAACAAATTGCCAGATAGATATTCTGTGGCTGAAATTGTGAATTATTTTAATCTTTTATTTCTGACCCAATAATGCAAAATATAAAATATTGATCTTATTCTTAATTACAAATTGGCTTTTGTTAATAATGTTTTCATGAACTCCAATGTGTTGCTTGATATCCGTAAATAGTAATGATTGTTTTGGATTTTGTGATTTTCTGTACAAAATAGTGTTTTATGTTGGATACGATAACTGAAAATATATAATGATGATTTACTTTTTAATTAAAATTCAGATGTTGTAGTTAACATTTCCTTAAGATTCAAATACATTACTTGGTATTAACGTTAAGTTGTTTCTTTATTAAATAAATAGGTTGTATCAAAATATGAAACTATGTTGTTTGTTTAAAATTTGTTCAAGAAATTACTTTCGAAGTACCACTCTGTTACTTAATTAGCTAATCAAAGCTTTACAGGTGTCATTATTGTTGCAATGATGGATATAATTTGTTGTAATACAATTACGTAAAGTATACAGTGATGTGAGACATTTGGTATCAGGTCGTATGCTAATGTGTGGTGCTGTAATATTCAGTTGATGTAACTTGGTTTTTCCCAACACAGACTGAATGTGAGATTTCTATTTTGCGTCCTAATTTTAGCATGGAACTGACATTGGCACTGTTGAAATATAAATATGTTGTTGATTAACATTATTAAAAGTGCATCTTTGGTTTCGGGATTGATATACATTCTACCTGTATTCTTTCCCACTCCTCCCAAAGTGGTATTCCACCATCCACCACAGCTAGAAAATATCTTGCTCCATCATTATTCTACTTTAAATACAACCCATCTCCAAATGGATTCTGTTCCTTCAAAAAACCCAGGTGCAAGATCAGTTCTAAGTTCTTACCTAGCACATAACTTCCCATTATCTTCCCAGGCATACCTTATCCTACCTGAGGCAGAGCCACTAGTGTGGCAGTCATACACCAGCTGTACTGTAACTTTTGCACTGCCTTTGAAAAAAATTATACTCACAAAACTGCTGAGAGCTACTGATAAATAATTCATTATTTACTATCAGTTTTGACTTTCTGGTTATCTTCACATATCACATAATTAACATTTGGTAATTTTGTGGGGTGCAAATCACTGAGTGAGTCATTGCCACTGTGTAGATTAAAAACTTCTGTTCAGAACAATACTGTCATATAGAAGAAGGTGAACTTAGATGAATGATGAACTCTAACTTCTCTTAATGAAGGTTTATTCAGCACTTCCACATATAAGAGTGGGGAGAGGACTGCCTCCAGCTAGAACACATACAGTATATGTACAACTACAGAACATTCCAGTACAGTGATACTTGACATTTGTGGATACTTCTAGAATGTACTCTAACCGAATATAGAAATTAAAATGGTACAATCCAGATGAGTTATGAACTCAGCACCCTCCTTTCAGCAGTTTAGTATCATAACCACTACACCACAGTACTACTCAGCTTGTTCTGTGATATTGCTCACTCCTTAAGAGAACTGCATCTCTGTGTTACGTTGTCCTAGTCCGGGAACGAGTCATCGATACTGCACACCCCGACCTTCGATGACTGATGCTTACCCTGGCGGTGATCTTCTTAGAACTTCTTTTGCCACTCTGCTGTTCATCATGTTTCTGCTTGTTGCCTGTCACCAGAACTTTGAATTTACCCTGGGTAGCATGATCCTTGTAGGGCTTCATTTGAAGGGCCTGGACCGTATCTCTGATATTTCTTAACCTTGTGTCGGGGTCAAAATCTTCAACTTCATAAGTAACATCAGACAACTGTCTTACAACATTATAAGGTCCAAATTAGGGCCTGAGGAGCTTCTCAGAGAGACCAATTTTCTGAAACGGAGTGAAGATCCAAACGAGGTCACTAGGCTGGTAGACAACAGGGCGGTAGCTCACATCATACCTTCAGCGATCATTTTCTTGAGCCTGCAACATGCAGAGTTGAGCTAACTGCCAAGCTTCCTCAGCTCTGGTTAACACGTGGCTGATGTGGTCATCGTCCACACCATAAGATGTAATGGAAACACAGTGTCCATTGTCATAGTCGCCTCACGCCCATGCACCAGGAAAAATGGCGTAAATCCTGTGGTGTCTTGTTTTGCGGTGTTGTAGGCAAACATCATGAAAGGTAGCACCCCCTCCCAGTTGCTCTGCTCAACATTAACAAACATTTATAGCATGTTGTCCAAGGTCTTATTAAGGCATTCAGTAAGCCCATTAGTTTGCGGATGGTAGGCAGTCATCATGTGATGATTAATGTTACTGACAGCTTATCTCTGTCACAAGATTCGATTGAAAAACTTTCCCTCGATCTGTAATTAACGACCTTGGGTCACCATGTTTTAATACAGTGTCTTCCACAATGAATTTGGCTACCTCGGATGCTTCAGCTGTTTTCACAGCTTTTGTAATGTTATAGTGTGTCAGATAATCAGTGCAAACAATAATCCATCTATTTCCACTAGCAGACGTTGGAAATCATCCAAGGAGGTCAATCCCAACATGCTGGTAAGGTGTTTCGGCTGGTGGAATTGGTATGAGTTGGCCAGATGGTTTCTGAGGAACTTCCTTTCTCCTCTGGCACTCTCTGCAATACGATACATAGTGACGGACACTCCTAAATAAATCTGGCCAGAAAAATCTCTTGCGGATTCTATCATATGTCTTAACAAATCCTAAATGTCCAGCCTCAGGTGTGTCATGGAATTTCTGTAGAACATCTGAGCACATGTGTTCAGGAACCACTGGTAGCCACCTCTTTCCAAACGGATCAAAGTTTTTCTTGCAAAGTAATCCATTAACTACCTTAAATTGTCCTTTCACATCCTCTGACTGATTTAGGGCAAGCATAATTTGAGATATATTGGCGTCCTCCTTCTGCTAAGCAGAGAGATCCTGAAGTGTAGTGAGACAGTCACTATCTTCACCAAGCCTTGATGGTCTTGCACAGGGTTTCTTGAGAGGCAGTCTGCATCTTGGTGTTTTCTTCCACTTTTGTACACTACGGTAATGTCATACTCTTGAAAACATGGTGCCCACCTGGCGAGTCGTCCTGTTCGATTCTGTCAACCAACAAAATGAATGATGGTGTGTAACAACTGTGAATGGCCTTCCATAGGGATACTGTCAAAATTTGCACATGGCCCAGATCACAGCAAGTCATTCTCTTTCTGTAGTTGAGTAGTTTCTCTCAGCTTTTGTAAGTGCCCTAGAAGTATAGGCTATAACCTTCTCTTTTCCATCCGAAATTTGCACCAGAACAACACCAAGCCCATAACCGCTGGCATCTGTGTGTAGTTCTGTAGGTGCTCTCTCATCATACAGAACAATTACAGGGTCAGTCTTCAGAACTTTTCACAGCACATTGAAAGAATCTTGTTGAGCACCACCCCAGATAAATTTAGCATCAGCTTTTAACAACTCATGGAGTGGCCTGGCTTTGATACAAAAGTCTTTGATAAAACAATGGTAATAAGAATATAATATGAGGAAGCTTCCCACATTTCTAATACTTTTAGGAATAGGAAATTCCATTATAGATTTCACCTTTTCTGGGTCTGGCCACACACCGTAGTTTGACACTAGGTGTCCAAGTATTTTGATTTATTTTGCTCCAAAGACAGACTTTCAGTCTGCCTTATTGGAGACACTTACGAACAGCCCTCAGTCTTTTGATACGTTCATCACATGTCTCTGAGTACACTATAATGTCATCTAAATAACAAAGACAAATCGTCCACTTCAGGTGACGTAGAAGATTATCCATCATCCATTCAAAAGTTGCTGATGCATTACACAAACCAAATGGCATTACCTTAAACCCATACAGGCCCTCAGGGGTGATGAATGCAGTTTTCTGATGATCAGCCTCATCTACTTCAATATGCCAGTATCCCAGGTACATGTCCATGGTTGAGAAAAACTTAGCCTCCTTCAGACCATCTAGTGTATCATCAATTTGTGGAAGAGGGTAAACGTTCTTTTTAGTTATCTTATTAAGCTTCCTGTAATGAACACAAAAGCACCAACTGCCATCCTTCTTCCTGACAAGGGCCATAGGTGATGACCATGGGCTCTGTGAAGGTTGAATGAAGTCATTTTTCGTCATTTTCTCTATCTCATCGCAAATTATTTGACGTTCAGTTGCTGACACATGGTATGCTCTCTGGCTTATTGGTTGATAGTCTACAGTGCTAATCTGGCCGTTCAAACTTCTTGCATGTAATTCTTTTTTGATGCATTGTCTCAATATACTGGCACCATTTTATAAAGTCGTCTGCTGTCGAAACCTCCTTCAGGAGTAGGGCTTGATACGTGTCCTCAGCAACACCCTTCATGATATGTGCAACCTTATCTTCCTCCTTCATTCTAGGATCCACTATTTTACACAGCTCGAAGCTGTCTTGAATGTAGGATGCAGTAGTTTCTTGTGGATGCTGTGCCCTGCACTTTAATTTATCATCAGCCTTGCCTTTCTGTCACTGTGTGTCACTGAAATACTTGCGCAGTTCCACCCGGAATACTTCGCAGCTTGTTAACTTCTCCTCGTTGTTCTCATACCACTGCTTGGCAGTACCCTCCAAGTAGAAAAATACGTTAGCCAAACACACGGTGTTATCCCATTTGTTAAATTTGGCCAAACGCTCATATACCTTCAGCCACTTGTTTGGATCTTGGCCATCATCACCAGAGAACCCAGAAGGATGTCTCATGTGGTGGCACACAGTCACTGTCATTGTAATATCCTCTTCTTCTTCTGTCTCCGGTAGATTGCAATCTGTTGAATATGGCCCAAACTCAGGTTTCTCGCCACGTTAACGGTGGCTCTGTTGTGGCCTGATGGGAGCAACTGTGTCGTCACAATACCCAGCATCTCCACTAGAATAATGTCATGTAGAAGAAGGTGTACTTAGATGAATGATGGACACTTACTTCACTTAAAGAAGATTTATTCAGCACTTGCACGTACAAGAGCACAGAGTCTTTGGCCAAAACACATACGATGTAACTTACCAAATGAAAGCATTGGTATGTTGATAGAGACACTAACAAACACAAACACACACACAAAATTCAAGCTTTCACAACCCACTGTTGCTTCATCAGGAAAGAGGGAAGGAGAGGGAAAGACAAAAGGATGTGGGTTTTTAGGAAGAGGGTAAGGAGTCATTCCAATCCCGGGAGTGGAAAGACTTACCTTAGGGGGAAAAAGGGACAGGTATACACTCGCACACACACACACACACACACACACACATATACAGAACATTCCAGTACGATGATTCTTGACATTTGTGGATACTTCTAGAATGTACTCAAACTGAATATAGAAATTAAAATGGTATACTGCAGGTGAGTTTTGAACTCAGCACCCCCCATTCAATAGTTTAGTATAATAACCACTACACCACAGTGCAAGTCAGCTTCTTCTGCGAAAAAGTGATTAAAAGTGTTACTTGAAAGCAGACTTGTTCTGTGATAATTATAACTAGAATTCTGTAAATTCAAAGCAAGAAGCAGTAATAAGAGAACTGTGGTATTAACAGTGGTTTCTTCCCATAAAGTAGAAGCTTTCCAGCTAATCTTTAATGTTCATCTTAACCTGTGCAAGCACAAATAGAACTTAATAGTTTGATAGGTAATTTTCAATAAGTGTGCAGTGTCAATTTCTCATGTACTTTTGTTGTTTATGAGCACCTCAAGTTGTTTCACAACTGTGAAAGTTTTATTTCAGTACAGCATGTATAAACACAATGAAAAGAATGAATGGCCTAGTAAGCAATGACACATTCACTTCATCTGTCAACCTCAAGTAAAAGCATTTGCCTTTGTTTAAAGGTATCTTTCTTCAGCATCTAGTGTATTCTACATTGTTTTTCCATGATCTCTCTCAGCTCTGTATGTTGCATTAAGTGTTGAAAATTCCAGCACTTGCAAGTGAAATGCTACTAAGTAAACAAAATGAGTAGCAGACCAGAATCCCAAATTCCATACCCCTGATCAAAATGACACTAATAGGTTATCAACTTTATGTGACTTCACACATGAATGCATTGCTGTTACTGGGATGCATGCTGTTAGCATCGGTGTAGGGCATTAACTCTGAATGCATAACCATGTAAGAAATTTCAAAAGTCATTCAGTGCAAGACAAGCACATCTGTCTCTCAGAGAAGTGAAAGCCTTAACTAATTTCATTGTATACCACATCCAATATGACCTCTGTCTATGGCAGACACTGCATTTCTGCAAAGCCTCAGAGAAGCAGCAGTGGTGTGCATTAATAAATATCAAACAATCAATGTTTGTAAAATTGTTGATGATGCTAATTTCTGTCTCATTAAAAAAATAGTGAGCAATGAGGCTCTGAAATAATAAAAACCCATTTTGCAGAGAATAGATTCTTAATTATTATCATGGCCTCTGTGACCAGCTCTCCAATGAAACACAATTAGGTGGTTTGAATCCTGTCTATGCTGACAAGTTTCCAAAGATCAATGAGTTTTATCCAGTGAGTGTTTTGATATAAGCAATCATTGGTATCTAGTGACTCATTACAGAGTATTTTCTTTTGCATGCTGTTCCAGTTGCCTTTGTCAAATGTTCTACAATAAATACATTCACAGCAAAGCTAATGCATCTACTGTGGAAAATCTTAAAGGCTTGTAAAGAAACTGCCAAAGTTATCCTGTAGTATTTGCTGATGTCAACATGCATACATGCATTCTTGCAGTATCACCCATATGCTTTTATTGTATACTGCTCAGGTTTGTCTCATGTTTTGTTCCCAGCAACCTTAATTGTGTAAATGCAGTGACACAGTGAGATTACATTTAAAACATACAGTTGTATAATATATACCTAATATATTGGGACATGGAGTACTATTGATGAGGGGCACAATGACACAATGAAGAGCTGATCCTGCACCAATTTCTTCTTTACGTCAGCACCTATTGGTAACTATTATTTGAGGGATAGAGGTTATAGGCCTTATGACACATGTGAGAAAGGCCTGCCTTGGAGAGGACATAATGAATTCTCACTGTGCAGGAGAGCAAGAACTGATCTGAGAGTTCCTGTGGAGTAAGGCTGTGTGCCAGACCAGTACTTGAACCTGGAACTTTTGCCATTTGTGGGCAGGTGCTCTACTGACTCAGCTATGCAAGCACAACTCATGATGTCCCCTCATAGGACCATTTCCAACAGTACCTCATCTCCTACCTTCCTACATGCTATATGGATCTTGGGTGTATAGAGGCAAGAAGGCATATATGGTCAAGTTTAAAGCAGTTGGCTGCTGACAACCAGCATGCTGCACTGGCATCGCCTCCAGCGCACCATTTGGAGCCTGGCATTGTCATATCCCACTGTTATCATTTCCGCTGCCCAAAGCTTTATGACTGCTAGTTTTCAAGAAGTTAACTTTTACAAACAGGAAAATTTCGCCAGTTTCAACAAGTTTAATGTAACACTGGGTGTGTTTAAAAATAAGAACAGATTTTTACTTATTTACAGACATAAGAGAATTTACACAGTATGTGAATTAAACAAATTTTTGTTTCATGCTTGTTAAGAACTAAAAACTGACCTTCTCTCGGTTATTTTGTGAACATATTTTATCAATTTGATGTTAATACAAATAAGTACACTGGACTGCACAGAGAGAAACAACCAAGGCAATACACAGTACGGTAACATAATATGGAACAACTTGCATGTGACGGTAATTGACAATCTAACAGGAGTGCAGAATTTCATTTTATCATAGACCTACGTTAAGAGACTGCATGCCTTAAGTCCAGCAACACAATCCCTACTTATGAGGCAGTTCTTTTTATGCTGCACTCCAGTCTGCACACATCACTGAATCTTGCATGACTACAATAACACTCGGAAAAGGGTCAGTGTACCAACACAGAAAGAACAAACTATCTGATAAAATTAACTTTTTTGTTGAGGCCCCTTACTTGCCAATGAGGTTGACATTAAGAATGCACAACATTTATCCAAAATTGAGAACAGTACTTATCTGAATTCAGGGAGTTTGGGAGACAAACTAATGTGGATACAAAACAATCCCATTGTGTCGTATTTAGTTACTCATAGATAATCCTGTTGATGTTGTGCCATGTGGCTCTTAGGAACATTTTGGACTCTGCCTTTAATAAATCACATGATTTCTTCAGAACAAAAATCACACTAACAACCTGGACTCAACCACACGGCCATCATCAACATCCTGTTACAACAATGCGCCAGTATACCAATGAAGGTCTCTACCCACTGACCGACAGTTGGTTGAGTCATGATGTATGACCTCCCATATGCTTTGTTCACTTAAACTACCTCCATCTAAGTCTGTAGATATTGCCACCAGGAAAAATAAATATTGAAACGGCAACTAAAAAGACTGCCTATGTGGATGATGTAACCAAGGCAGATTACAGTCTGAAGTAGGTCCGACATCAGCCAAGCCCCAAGACATTTTCTTCCATTCAATGGCCTGTCTGTCTTACTTAGAACATATGAGGCTGCTGTGACAGCAGACAAGCTAATTTATCAATTATTTGTCTATCAAAACTGCAGTGTCTTATATTGTTTTCTCCAGTGGATACTCTTTAGCAAAACTCTCTGAAAAATTTTCGTTTCATTTTTACTGTCTTAAAATGCATTTTTCGGATGTACTATTTTTCTTTCCTTGGTTGTCCTTTCCCTGGACTCATCTGTTCACTAATTTCCAAGGGATATCTGTCCTCAGAAATTCAGTCTTACTAATTGTTTGTGCCTTAGCGAAACCTTATGTCAGCTCTCCAGAAACTTTCAGCAACTATGCTCTCCTGCCAGCCCTAATGACGTGGTGCCCTTGTCCCCCCTTCCCCCTCCCTTTCCACCCTATGCAACAATGGTAGCTTCTTGCCTTCAGGTGGTCCTACAAATTCTAATGTCAGTGCTTAGTTGAAACTGATATATCTTGAGATCTAACTCTCAAATCACAAAGCATGTTTTCACAAAACTTACTGTAATCAAATTGTATGTCCATCATCCTGTGACTGCATATACTTATCACTCTCCTTCATTATTTTAATTTATCGAGAGATTAGCTATGAGTTTGCTGAGCATGCAAAGTGGAAGAATCTACCACTGCCATGTCTCAATCTTCTCACATTGTTTTTGAAACTTCCATGAGCTCTGAATATCGGTACATGAATAACTTCTCTTTCCTTTATTTCTACATCGTGTAGGTATATTTTACTTTCTCACGTTTTCTCCTGGCCCCAACTGTTCACAGCCTTCAATTCTGGCATTTTCATTTCCTTTACCAAGTCTTACCAGTCTTTAGAACACCCCCCAACATTTAACACTATATATTTTAAGAAAATATGCACTGATAGTAACACCAGTTAATTCTAATACAACAAATTTCAGTAAGAGTATCTCTTTATGCTATGTATGTAGAGTTATCACAGTTACTTTGTCGTACCACTTAACACTTCACATCTAACTTCACCACACAGTTTCACATGCTAGTGCTGGTGTGTTAACCTATAAGATATGAGGTAAGTGATTATGCTCCTCCACCTTGAGATCTAACCCTAGGCATGGGACAAAAGAGAGTATTGCTGTCCACCAGGTCTGCCATGACACCTTCTTTCTCATCAACACCATGGTCCACTTCAATTGCTACTCCAGAGCCCTCTTTCTCAAGATGTGAGCTAGGTTCATATATCTTAGAATATAAGCCTCACAATGACACCTGAATGGTACCATTTTCCACACCATGTAACAAAGGTTGTTTTCTAACTACACACAGTTTAATTTGTTACGCTGCTTTTTCCAAATATTTTCAGAATAATTTTAGTCATGACGTTAGTGATGGAAGCTTACCATTATTGCTCATTATGATTTACTCTGTCCAAGGAATACCACTCATGACTCCATAGACTTTTTTCCCTGTCCATTAATGTACTTTTTTGTTTTTCATAGACTGAAAATGATACTTTCTTGATTGCATTTGCTACACTTACTCAATCACTAGATCTTTTTATATTTACACTCCTGAGTCCACCTATTCTGGTGCTCCACACTGCTCAGTCTCTTATTTCCTTAGCCAATCACATAAAATATACAGGTCACACACCTGTCTGTGACACAAATCACTCATCTTCTTAACATCACATCCTTGCAATCGTATATATTACACATTCCGCACTGTTACTTTAGTTCCAAGTAACATTTGTATTATTTTTATTCCTCTTGTAACCTATTTTACTTAAACCATAAAAACACTGTTCATACTTGTATATCAGAGTGTTACTTCCAATGTTGTTATTTACCCAGAATTCTGTCTTGTTTTCACTTCATGTCCCCCTTGTTATTTTCTCTGTATTTCAAAACTCTATTCACACTGTTCTACTTTTGGGATTTTACGTTTATCATGATATCTTCATGACATCCTGTATCCAACCATTGACTTACTTCACATATTCTCTTGCCATTTTAATGACTTCCCCACTTCAATTGTCTATATGCACATACTGAAGATTATCAACAATATATTAAACAAAAGAGGAAGAGAATAGAAGAAGGAAAGAATGCATTGTTCTACCCAGCTCAAGTACGCACAGTCGCCTCACTGTGAAGTTTCCCATAGAGCAGGAAACCTCATACCCTTTTTAATGTGCCTCATCCACCATCCCTTCATCAACTTTCCACGGATCTGTTTCTGGTCCTCCTTCCAGAGGATAACTCTTACATCCTTTTTCTGCTTCCCTTTGAACTCCAAAACAATATAAACTTATATAACTTATATTTCATACTTCTTTTTTGGTACAACCTTTGGTCCTACTTGGAAGTTCAAAATTTCCCAGAAATGGCTCCTTTTACTAAAAAAATTGTGTTACTACTACCTTTTCCTAAGTAAACTCAGCATGAACAGGTGCTATGAAGTTCTAGTGATACCAAAATGGGCGCCTTGTCATCCTCAGCCCACAGGCATCAATGAATATGGATGTGGAGGAGCATGTGGTCAGCTCATCGCACTCCTGACCGTTAGTCAGTTTACATGACCGGAGCTGCTACTTCTCCAACAAGTAGCTCCTCAGTTTGCCTCACAAGGGCTGAATACACCCCACTTACCAACAGCGCTCAACAGACCGTCCAAGTTCTAGCTCACTCTGACAGTGTTTAACTACGCTGATCTGATGACTGCCTTTTCATGCATGCTGATATTTTGTTAAAAAACGAATATTTGCATACTTGGAAATACACATGGTTTATTAGGTACTGGTTCAACACAAAGCACGTACAACAACAACAACATACAGAGAAACCACACACAGGTGCATATTACTAACCACTGAACATGAAATACTGACTTTAGTTATTAAAGAACACCAAAGATGTAAAATACATTAACACTCTCCCTTATTTAATAACTTGCAAAGTCTAATCTTATTACATAAATACTGATATCTAATCGAAAACAGAGGCTTTTTTAGTATATCAGCAAGTTGTTCTACAGTATCTACTTTTGCAACTATGATTTCATAAGCACTAAATAGTTCACAAACAAAGAAATGCCTTATATGAATATGCTTCATTCTTCAGTGAAGCTTGGGATTCTGGGCAAGCCAGATAGCAGCTTCATTGTCAACCTCCAGAACTGGTGTTGCCTCCAATTGGTCCAATTCTGTCAGAAACTTCTTGATCCAGACAATTTCCCGAGCAGCTTCACTGGCAGCCACAACCTCAGCTTCAGTTGTGGATATGGCAGCAGAAGATTGCCTTTGACTAATCCAGGTGATGGGTACCCCAGAGTACAGACAAAGGACACCATATGTTGAGAGCCCAGAGCCAAGATCACCTCCAATGTGGTCAGCATCACTAGAACACTCTAAAACCTGCTTCCTAGAATTGTTTTTATATAAAAGTCCATAATTTGTAGTGCCTCTCAGGTATTGTAAGATTCTTTTAACTTTCACTACATCACAATCTGTTGATTTCATGATACAACACTGACAGCATATGCAATGTCAGGACGTCTCCCACACATCAGAAACATCAGTACTCCAACAGCTTGGCTGTATGGAAATTCAGAGTTGCAAGGACTTTCTTCTGTATCATTGTCATTTATAATGGGTGTAGTTACAGCCTTGCAGTTCTTCATGTTGAAACGCTCTGGTGTTTTCCTGTGTAATGAGTCTGACTTGCACATACAGTTCCACGTTCTTGTTGGTCAATTTCCAGACCTAAGAAAAATGATGCAGGCACTGAAGTAATTTTAAACTCTTCTCTTAAATCACTGACAATCTCTTCAAATTCCTGTTCACTGTGAGCTGCAATCAGACCATCATCAACATAAAGCACAAGGAATATTTTCTTACAGCCTTACTGTCTCACAAAAAGACAAGGATCAGCTTCACTCCTCAGAAAGCCCAGTTTAGTGAGATGATTACTGTACTTCTAATTCCAGCAACGCAGAGCCTGTTTCAGTCTGTATGGACTTTTCTTCAAGCAACATACTCTCCCAGACCCATCATCACATCCTTGAGGTTGTTGCATATAAATGGTTTCTTTTAAATCAATATAAAGAAAAGCCGTTGAAACATCAATTTGTAAAAGTTTCATGCTCTTCCTTGCAGCAACACTTAGCAGTGCTCTGAACATGCTCTGAATGTCTGCTCATAGTCAACTCCTCTCTGCTGCGAATAACCCTTAATCACCAATCTTGCCTTGAATTTATTGACTGAGCCATCAGCATTTGTTTGACTTTATACACCGATCTATTAGGAATGGACATCTTTGCCTATGGTAGGTCAACCACATCCCTCGTTTTATTTTCTTGAAGAGCTTTAATTTCAGAATCCATAACTTCCTTCCAGAAATCGTTTTGCACAAACTTCATGGCATCGCTGTATGTTTCTGGTTCTTGGAAAGATATTGAGAGGTTCATTACATAATCATTAAACTTTTGTGGAGGTCTGAGGGTTAACCGATCACGCAGACATGGTAAAGCTTCTGCACTTGTGTCTTTCTGATCTTCCTCCTGAGGGTCTTCATCTACACCCAAGGAACTGCCATCCTCTTCACTCTCACTATCAATACCATTGGTCTTCAGTCTGAGGTACTGGATCCTGATGACTGAAAACATTCACTGGAAGAGTTGAACTTTTCTCACTCTTCAGTGGCCTCTCCTCGAAGATGACATCTCATGACCTAATGAGTGTGCACACCTCTCCACAATAAATTCTGTAACCCTCATTGTGATCATATCCAAAAAGGACACATTTCAGTGCTTTTCGGTCCATGTTCCTCCTCTGTTGTTTTGGAATATGAGCATAGCAAGTGGATCCTATCACCTGCGGATGTTTCAGGCTTGGCTTCCTTCCATACCACAATTCATATGGATATGTTCCTGGAATACTGGAAGGCCCTTTTCGGTTTGGAATGTAGGTTGTGGTGTTCACCATCTCTGCCCAAAGTTTCTGTGGAATGTTTGCATGTGCATGCATTATGGCCCTGGCAGTTTCCACAACTGTGCAGTTCTCTCTTTCACTGCACCCATTTTGTTCTGGAGTGTAAGGCATTGTGAGGCGTTGAATTACACCCTCTTTGTGAAGAATCTCTTTTGCTTGTTTGTTGTCAAATTCTTTTCCATTATCATTCAGAAGTTCCTTGATGGTATGTCCAGCAGCTTTTGCTTCAGCTATTAACTGCCTTAACTTTTCTGCAACTCCAGACTTTTCTTGCATGAAATATGTTGCCCTAAACTTTGTATAATCATCTTTGAAAAGAACAAAATACCAGTGCCCTGACACAGAAGGTACTTGAAATGGACCACATACATCAGCGTGAATAAGCTCACCTGGTTCTGCTGTCCTCTTTCTGTTGCCAAATGGTAAACGAAGAGCCTTGACATAAATACAGCCTTCACAAAGTTCACTGTCCATTTCCACCTCATTATTTAACTCGCTACAAAGTACAGACTTCACATGGCGGCTTGTTCTGGTTTCCAAATGTTTCATGATAAAGCTGCAACATATTGTCTCTGCTAGTGGTATTAACTGCACTGAGGGAGCTAGGTTTCACATTTCTTACAGCAAGTTTAAAAAGGCCTACAAAGCAATCAAAGACAACTGCCAATCTAGTAACATTATCAATCTTAAGATGACAAATTTCTGCAGTTGATGTGAATTTACTTTCTGGATGTTTATCCTTTACTGCAAGAACAGAGAATAGATTGTTGTGAATCTGAGGTACATACCATACATCTGTCAAGGTAATTCTGTTCCATTTTCCTCCAACTGCTGCTTCAATGTCTATTGAACCTTTTTCCAATTGCTTCAATTATGTCACCATTAGCTGTAGTAACTGACTGTTTTGTTAGAAAACGCTGAAATGTTTTGAAACAATTCCTGTCATTTGTAATATGACTTGTTGCACCATTGTCTATATACCAGTCATCATTTCTACATTCAGAGTTCATCACAGAAGATGTCATAGCAAGAAGTAGCATATTTGTATCTGTGGTAGCTGGTTTTGGAGGTTTGCCATCCGCTGCCCACTTTCTGCACACTTTAATTGTATGGTTAGGTTTCATGCAGTAATTACATATTAATTTCTTTTTCTCTGTTGGATTTACTTGCTGAAATGACAGCCTTGATGAGTCTGTAGTGAGGGCTTCTTGTTTACTAAAATCACCCTCCTTTGTACTCAGAGCTTTTTCGTATGCACACAATTGATTTGTTAAATTATCAATTGTTCTGTCATCTCTAGATGTTAGCATCCAACTAGATTTAAACAAAAAATAGTCTTCTGGTAGTGTACCTTATATTTTACAAATCAAAAACAAATCAGGCATTTCTGAATTATTTACGATATCTTTGGTCATTTCTGGTTTCAATTCACTCCACAAATATTTCTGTTTGGAAATATGTGTCACAATATCATCTTCAGGAGCCTTTTTGTAACTAAAGAACTCCAAACAAAGGTTGTACACTTTGTCTTCAGAGACACCATCAAATATTTTGTGAGATTCTGTCCACACTTCATACGCTGTATTTAGATGCATTATTTTCTGCTAAGTTTTTTCCAACATATTTGTAGTCAAAACAAGTAGAGCGTTGCTGTCTGCTTTGTTAAAAGCTTCTAAAGCACTTTTATAGATCGCCCTTTGTTCAACGGTAGCACTTTCTGAAATGATACTAGGTTTCACTGTCCTGCCTTCCACAACATCAAGTGCACCAGGAATTCCTCATAGACAAATATTTATTTTGTATTTCCAAATGTCCCAATTTGTTTTGCCTTCCACAACTCCGATGATGATAATTCTCATTGAATCCATCGTGGTTGCATGGAATTAACAACTTCGAAAACGGCTTCTTGGAGATAACTTTAAAAACCTTTTGCACAGAGCTACGTTATTATTTTTGTACAAGTGTCCTTTTAACACACACCTGGGTCCATAACCTGCTGAGATTTTCTTAGAAAAATAAATATTTGCATATTTGGAAATACATGTGGTTCATGGTGTGGGTTCCTGTAGTCATGTCCTAGTTCATGAACCACGGGGAACGTATGAGTGGCCAAGTAAGTGGTCCCGACAGTCGGGATACCAGTTACTTTGGAATAAGGCTGGGCATCTCGGACATATTCTGAGTCGTGGTCACCTTTGTGCTCATACAGCAAAGACTACTAAATCCACCAGTTAGTCCCTCAGCGGTTAGGGGTAAAACCCAATGGGACTCGGGGCAAGTAAGGCTAGCAACCTGCTTCCCTGGTACTTTAAATATGATGCTGGCAACAATCAGAGCAAAATGCCTCGGACCTTTGGAGGTGACGGAGTCCCACCTCTAACTGACAAACCAGGGACTCCAAAGATACAACTTGGCAAACAAATGGTAATGAGATGGGGGCTACTCTGGGAAGAAGGTAGAGCTGGCAGAGGCTGCAAGTAAGATGGGGCTGGACGTTTTAGCTGTTAGTGACATTCGGGTAAGGGGTGAGAAAGAAGAGGAAGTGGGAGAATACAAGGTCTACCTGTCAGGAGTCAAAGCAGGAATAGCACAATGGGGTGTAGGGCTTTACATCAGGAAAGAAATGGAACCCAGCGTAGTTGCAATAAGGTATGTAAACGAACGACTGATGTGGATAGATTTGACAGTGTCTAGCAAGAAATTAGGATTGTGTCAGTATATTCGCATTGTGAAGGGACAGATCAAGATAAGATGGATAGTTTTTATGAGGCAGTCAGTGATGTAGTTGTTAGAGTAAAGGACAAGGACAGTGTTCTGCTCATGGGTGATTTTAACGCCAGGATTGGAAATCGAACAGAAGGGTATGAAAAGGTTATGGGTAAATTTGGAGAGGATATGGAGGCCAACAGGAACGGGAAACAACTCTTGGATTTATGTGCCAGTATGGGCTTAGTAATCACAAACTCCTTTTTTAAACATAAGAACATTCACCGGTATACTTGGGAAGGCAGGGGAACCAGATCTGTCATTGACTATATAATAACAGATCAGGAATTCAGGAAGGCTGTGAGGGACACACGTGTATTCAGGGGATTCTTTGATGACACTGATCATTATTTAATCTGCAGTGAAATTGCGATTGTGAGGCTGAAAGTGCAGGAGGTCAGGTCCATATGTAGGAGGATAAGAGTGGAGAAACTTCAGGATAAGGAAATCAGGCACAAGTACATAGCAGCGGTCTCAGAAAGGTACCAGTTAGTTGAATGTAGTCAATTACAGTCATTGGAAAAGGAATGGACAAGGTACAGGGACACAGTACTAGAAGTGGCTAAAGAATGTCTTGGAACAGTAGTGTGTAAAAGTAGGATGAAGCAAACAGCTTGGTGGAATGATACAGTCAAGGCAGCCAGTAAAAGGAAAAAGAAGGCGTATCAAAAATGGCTACAAACCAGAACCCAGGTAGACAGAGAAAATTATGTTGAAGAAAGAAACAAAGCCAAACAGATAATTGCAGCATCCAAGAAGAAATCATGGGAAGACTTTGGAAACAGGTTGGACGCTATGGGTCAAGCTGCTGGAAAACCATTCTGGAGTGTAATTAGCAGTCTTCAAAAGGGAGGTAAGAAGAAAATGACAAGTATTTTGGACAGGTCAGGAAAACTGCTGGTGAATCCTGTGGATGCCTTGGGCAGATGGAGGGAATATTTTGAAGAGTTGCTCAATGTAAGTGAAAATGCGATCAGTAATGTTTCAGATTTCAAGGTAGAATGGGATAGGAATGATGATGGAAATAGGATCACATTTGAGGAAGTGGAAAAAATGGTCAATAGATTGCAGTGCAATAAAGCAGCTGGGGTGGATGAAATTAAGTCGGAACTCATCAAATACAGTGGAATGTCAGGTCTTAAATGGCTACACAGGATAATTGAAATGGCCTGGGAGTCGGGACAGGTTCCATCAGACTGGACAAAAGCAGTAATCACACCAATCTTTAAACATGGAAACAGAAAAGATTGTAACAACTATAGAGGTATCTCTTTAATCAGCATTGTGGGTAAAATCTTCTCAGGTATTGTTGAAAGGAAAGTGCGAGTATTAGTTGAGGACCAATTGGATGAAAATCAGTGTGGGTTTAGGCCTCTTAGAGGTTGTCAGGACCAGATCTTTAGCTTACGGCAAATAATGGAGAAGTGTTATGAGTGGAACAGGGAATTGTATCTATGCTTTATAGATCTAGAAAAGGCATATGACCGGGTTCCTAGGAGGAAGTTATTGTCTGTTCTACAAGATTATGGAATAGGAGGCAAACTTTTGCAAGCAATTAAAGGTCTTTACATGGATAGTCAGGCAGCAGTTAGAGTTGATGGTAAATTGAGTTCATGGTTCAGAGTAGTTTCAGGGGTAAGACAAGGCTGCAACCTGTCTCCACTGTTGTTCATATTATTTATGGATCATATGTTGAAAACAATAGACTGGCTGGGTGAGATTAAGATATGTGAACACAAAATAAGCAGTCTTGCATATGCGGATGACTTAGTTGTGATGGCAGATTCGATTGAAAGTTTGCAAAGTAATATTTCAGAGCTAGATCAGAAATGTAAGGACTATGGTATGAAGATTATCATCTCCAAAATGAAAGTAATGTCAGTGGGAAAGAAATATAAACGGATTGAGTGCCAAATAGGAGGAACAAAGTTAGAACAGGTGGACGGTTTCAAGTACTTAGGATGCATATTCTCACAGGATGGCAACATAGTGAAAGAACTGGAAGCGAGGTGTAGCAAAGCTAATGCAGTGAGCGCTCAGCTACGATCTACTCTCTTCTACAAGAAGGAAGTCAGTACCAAGACTAAGTTATCTGTGCACCGTTCAATCTTTCGACCAACTTTGTTGTACGGGAGCGAAAGCTGGGTGGATTCAGGTTACCTTATCAACAAGGTTGAGGTTACGGATATGAAAGTAGCTAGGATGATTTCAGGTACTAGTAGATGGGAACAATGGCAGGAGGGTGTCCACAATGAGGAAATCAAAGAAAAACTGGGAATGAACTCTATAGATGTAGCAGTCAGGGCGAACAGGCTTAGATGGTGGGGTCATGTTACACGCATGGGAGAAGCAAGGTTACCCAAGAGACTCATGGATTCAGCAGTAGAGTGTAGGAGGAGTCGGGGCAGACCAAGGAGAAGGTACCTGGATTCGGTTAAGAATGATTTTGAAGTAATAGGTTTAACATCATAAGAGGCACCAATGTTAGCACTGAATAGGGGATCATGGAGGAATTTTATAAGGGGGGCTATGCTCCAGACTGAATGCTGAAAAGCATAATCAGTCTTAAATGATGATGATGATGATGATGATGATTGGAAATACATATGGTTTATTAGGTACCGGTTCAACACAAAGTACGTACAACAAGAACAACTATATACAGAAAAACCACACACAGGTGCGTATTACCAACATTAGCACTGCATGTACATTATTATACAACACCGCTCGACATTTACATCACAACAATTTATATTAAAGAATTGATACCTATGATCATGTTAACACAGTTTCTGAATTCTCTAACGTGTGCAATTCTGTGACCACAACTTTGAACTGCAAGAGTAGTTTGACTTCATGTTGGATTGTTTTTGGACACCATCCCTGTAGCACCAAAAATTTTAACGTTACAGGTCAGCAGTAGTACTGTGTTCATTTTGCTAGGTGAAGTCACTGAAATCTGTGAACAGCTGTCAACCAGTACCTCAGTTTCTAAGCCACCTACTGCTACTTTTACAATCGGATTGACATCAGCTGAAATGGGCACCAGCTCTCCCCCCACAAAACAACTCTTTTATTTTGGATTTTTTTTTTACCCAACTCAGTCACAGGCATCGAATTTCTATCTTTGCTCTTCCTATTCACCATTGAGTGTGGGAGTCTAAAAGCACACTGCATGAGTGCTGTCCAACCTTGATGGCAGTCATATTTGGCATCTCCATCAAATACGAATTTATAAATCATATTAGTGCTGTCCAGAGGCACTCTTGTGTTTCGTAATGAACATTCTTGTTTGAATTCTCTCCCTTGCAGTTCAGAAGTGCTTGCTTCCTTGCAGTATTTCATATACTGTTCTGGAGCCTGAAGTCCTCACACTTGCCACATCAACGAATTTTTACTTCTTATTGTTCCTGTTCCAGTCAGTTGCTTTTTGTCAAACTGTCACACTATCCCAATAGTACCAGCAGCATTTAATCCGTCAGTTATGTCATAATAATAACTGGGGTGCAAGTCAGGTGACTCTTCACACACACTCAGTGGTGCAATAATGTCTCCCCCACTCATTAGTGTCTCCATTCTTACAAAGTTCAATAGAACTTCCCATCAGCTGCCCAACCAAGCTATTCAGCAATCTTGTTCCCCCACTGAGTGCACCTCCTCCCCAACAAGGCCACCTGTGGCAGCTGCTATATACACTTTATTTATGTTCCTCACTATTACTTGCCAGTTTTCTACTTAAAACTGGTCATCAGAATGATTGAAATTCTGTTGCTTGCCGTGCACATCATCATAAGTGGCACGAGTCTTCCACCTTCCCGCAGCTCCTGTGTTATATTTTGCACTGTACTGTAAGGGCCATGAGAATATTAGACTCTTTCAAGAAAACGTTCATAATTCTCGTAATTGTCATGGAGTGGTGCTACAAGTTCTCACCAAACACAGAATGGTAACAAAAGTTTTATACCCACAACAACAACTGTACAGCCACCCCACATCAGTACTTACAGATTGCCTTCATTGTGCCCTGGACAGGTTGAACTAGTCTTCGATCCAGAAATGTATGAGCAAATCTCACTGAATTGCTGTAGACCAATATTCTTTCAAAGATTGGACCTTGATAATTTGTAAATTGCTGTAAAAGAAACAGACAGCGAATGAGTTGTAGAAAAGGTAGTAAGAGCAACTTGACTTTCTGCGAGTTGTATCCAAGGCTATATCCTCAAAGTCTTATGTGGATGGCCTTAGCTGCAGCTGGTTCCATGGCTAAGTAAAGATGAGGACAGCAACCAGGCAACAGTCGGTTACTGCTTCACAGTGGGCTAATAGCAACTTGTCCAGAAACACATGGAAGTATGACTTCTTGACATGGCTGGAAGTACGAGAAGATTGTACTGAAAGATGTTAGGCGATTAGCCAGTTTCATCCATAGTTAGTTTCACACTCTTGTATATTATGGTGCAGCTTAATGGTATAAACAGTAACAAACATTATGAGCACAATGAAACAAACAAAAATTAACAAAATATAGGCACTAGCAACTTCACTAGGCAAAAATTAATTTATATCATTACCTTTGTCAAAGTATCATTAACCATAAAGCCACATGACAAGATTAAAATGTGAGGATGCCCCTAATATAACTATAAAATGTAGAAACTGTAGCTTATACATTTGAAATCCGTGGTAACAGCTAAAGAGGCGAAACTTCTAAAATGTAATAATTGTTTCCAGTTTAAAATTTGTTTCATACTTGGAAACTGACTCCTTTTGATGAACTGTTCCTTGTGATATGCACCTCCCTCTACTCTTTATGTGTAAGGTCTATGTGTTTTGGCATAAAACTTGAAATTTGACATTTCTCTTATGTGGCATAGGCACCAGCACTTAAATCAGTGTCTTTGTTGTCCACAGGTGTGCTCGGTTGTCTTGGACACTCCTAATGTCCCCTGTGACAGGTCAGCCAGCAGCGACAAACTCATTAGTATCGGGGTGGACACCCACCTTCCAGGCAACGAGAACAGCAGCTCATCATCGACGATGTTTTCTTTTTCTATTGTGGTGGGCATCCGCATACTATAAGCACAGCCAACACACTAGCAGCACCACGTGCCGACGTCACGGGCACAGAGAAGACATCACCTATTGGCTGGAGACGCTGTGGCTCTGCTGTTACCACAACAGAAACATTACATCATTGTGAGGCTACATCAGTACAGTCAGAAATGTTTACCTGGCATTTAAAACTGATTTTTGTTTACAATAAACAAATTATTTGAGCAACATGAGAATACTCATTGAGAGTAACGTATCATTGTTTAATAGTTCGCGTAACAACCTTCACTGAGATCAGTGTAGGGCATCTGTTTTAGCTTTGTACTAGAGCGTTAGTTACACGACGATACATGCATTGGCCTATTCACTTTCATTCAGCATCTTGTTCCATCAGAAATTTAACAGCATTCTTGAAGGCGTTCACTGCCAACCACTTAGCCTATCTGTAGCAATGTATATTATGCGTCATCAACCTCACAATTTCTTCATGGCAGAACTCTCAATACAGACAAAGTTTCCAGAGCTTCATGTTTTCGAAGCCATCTTCAGAGTATAACAGTCCTAGATCGAGAGATAATGCCTGAGAAAAGAAACTTATAATAGAGAAGAATTTATCTGTGGTCGTCACAGACACAGCTACAAACTAATAATCCTGACTTTTTTCCCATGGAAATCTTAACACTTAAACATCCCTCTTGACATATTCTGCCTGAGAAAGGCCACACCAGTTAAGTTACCACACTGTATTCATTCGCTTCATCACAGATATTTCACATGAAAAGTCAAAATAAAAAGGAAATAATTTCATGCTTGGCAGAGCGAGTGCACCAGCATAAATCATTGGTTCAGTAAATGACGTGTCACAGTCACATGACTGGCCATCGGCCCCTATCAGCCAACTTCCACAATTGGTGGCCAGAGTCTGGTGTGACATAGGAAAACTCTAGAGCACAGTGTTTTGAGCTGGACCACAGCCAACAGCTCTTTCATACAACGTTTTTTGATCTTTTTCTATTACTGAAAGTCAGAAAGTGAAACACATTATTTTTACTCTTCCATTGTAGCAAAATGATACCTTTAGCTTTTAGGGGAATGTAAATACATGTCAGGTATTGCACATCACATAGTAGATATCCACTGCTGTACCAAAACACTATTTCTGGGAAGTTGAATCTTCCCCCAAGTGGTGAGAGGTGGTAATAGCTAATGCATCCTGGAACATTGTCTAACATGATTGTTTTCATAGTGCAGGTGTTAATGGTGGGCAAAGGCATAGTGTTATTGCGACATTATACTTGTTCCCCACGTTTGTCTTTCCAAAGGTGCATTCGGCACTGGCTTCAGTTTTATTCATATATATTACTTCTCAAGTCAACATCCCTTTTCTTCAAGACATGCTAATCATACAGAGATGAATGAGGCATCATTAGAAAATTTTTAATCGTTTCTCATACTGCATACCAGTTTTGTGCTAAGACTTACTATTTGTCGAAAATTTTGAACTATCGTAGGCAAAAGGGCATCATAGATGTCCGGCATCATACCTGTAGTTTGTGAAGCTAACCTCTTACTCACGAACAAGAAACTCACTTTTCATTTTATCTTATTACAAATTACTTCTTATTAACTGGATAATTTATATACATCAGTGTCATAGACTATAACGGAGACCACTGCAGTAGTCCATTATCTCTGCCTGTTGTACAGGTTGACATTCCTATACGAATATGCCTGTCGAAATGACAAAAATATTAGCCACTGCCAACATAAATTATGATTTACGTATTGCTGCTATGGCCTAACGTGCTTACATGAAGTACGAAATGCAATCAGAATCCTGAAATACAGTTAGAATTTATTGAGGTCTTAGTGAATACCAGGTAAGAAGCGAATTAAAATTGCATTTGCTGTCACTATAAGCAAGTTACGGGGACAAAGTTTCAAATCGTATTTACCATATCCATTCTTTACTTACAGGCAGTCGCATGTAGCCATTTCAGGACAAACTAAATCAACCAACATTTTCGTATCCCTTAAGGAAAATGAAAAATAAAAAGTTCATGAAGCTCAGATTCTTATACGATATATCATTTACAATTAGATATACTAAAGTTCTGGAAACAATTTCGTTCAAATTTTCTATGTGGAAATATATATAAAAGTGTGTGTCATAAATTTATGATTATTATTTCACTTTTTTGGTTTATTTTTAAAGAATTTTTATCAGTTCACAAACCATCTGTATCCCAACTACATTCTTATCCCAAATACTGTCATTATTTAAAACTATGAAAGCACTTAAGTTTCGTACAGGGCTCCTGATGAGTAATAATGTCCAGCCGCATCGAACAGCTCTGTTGGAGGTGCTCTTGGAGTAGGAGGATATTTGGCAAATGGGCTGGCCTGTCCCGTGACGTAAATTTCATCGAGCACGTGTGAGATCCAGTAGGAAAACATATTTCAGCATATCCACATTCACCAATGACCATCCAACAGCTGTCAGTCCTGCTGGTAGATGAATCAAACGCACTGCCACAAGAACTTATTACCAAACGTATGGTCAGCATAGGAGGATGCAACAGAGCATGCACTGTCATCAGTGGTGATAACACATTCCATTAAGACCCATGTCCCGCCATTTGTAATACCAGGGGACCATCATGAAACGCGGACACTTTAGTGTAATTCGACTTTGAATGAAGTTATTTCTGTTCTCATTGCGCACTTCTTTCAGCAACCTTCTCTAATACACTGTAGCAATTCTTTCTATGAATGGCCCACATTTCATTGAACCATATTACTTGGCAGAGACACATCTTGTGAAAAATCATGAACTTTTTGTCCATAAGGTTTGCACAACAGTTGTATTGCCATGACTTGACACACAAATAGCCAAGATATTGACGATAGTGCAAAACACCATTCACAGTAAGATTCTACACTGCTATTATGTTTCCATACTCAATCACAATCACTAGGCCACCTGCAATTATCTACCACAACATCAGAATAGCCCATACGCAGTCAGATAGTGATGATAGCTCTATGTACCGGTCCTGTAGTGAGAGATGACACGGGAGTATGACAAAATTTTCGTTCATCTCATCACATCTCCTACACGATAGTACATCATTTTATTTAGCAACATCAGTTGAAGTAACAATAAATCTCATTGCACCTCTGAGGTAGTGTCACCTTGAGCTACACCTGCATGAATACTCTGTAAGTCACCTTTAAGTGCCTGGCAGAGGGTTCATCAAAACACTTTTACTATTCCTCTACCGTTCCACTCTGTAACAGTGAATGGGAAAAACGGACTTTGCTGAAAAGATATCACTGCTCTGAAAAACGGTATGTTTTAATAGCTGGCATCATTAGTCATGTAACATGTCCATCTCTCTCTCCCCTATTTTTTGATAATACCAAATGAGCTGCCCCTCTCTGAGCTTTTTCAGTGTCTTCTGTCAATCCCATCTGGTAAGGGTACCATACTGCACAGTCATACCCAAGCACAGGATGGACAATTATAATGTAGGCAATTTCCTTAGTAGACCTGTTGCATCTTCTAAGTTCTCTGCCAGTAAAATGAAGTCTTTGTTTTGCCTCCCTCAAAATATTATCTATGTGATCATTCAAATTTCAGGAACATTGCATCATAATTATGAACAACACACGCACTGCAATACTATAACTATCCACCAACAATTAGCAAGTGTCTTTCAATTAAAAATGTCACTCTTGTATGGCAATATACATAATTAACATATGAATGCTGGTTACAGATGCATGGTTGACAACATACGGAAATTTGGGTCTGGCTCAGATAGCCTAATGGTAAGGTGACCACTCGCGATAAGTGGGAAATCCGCATTTGAGTCCTGGTCCAGCACAAATTTTCATTATTGTCATTCAGTTATACAATTGACGGTTGTCCAATGTGTGCCTGTTCCTTTCCACATGGATGCACATCTAAAGGAACATTGCATTGTACTTCAGAACAACAAAGCCACTGCAGTATTTTATTTATCCACCAATACTGGGCTAGTGACTTTCAATTAAAATATCTCTCCTGTACGGGAATATACATAACAGATGTACAAGTGCAGGTTGGTGACATACATGGAGAATACACAGGTAGCTAATGGTAAACTGACAGCTATCAATAAGCCAGAAATCTGCCACAATTCTAGGTCCAGCACAAAAAAATTTTTGTTGTCACTCCATTATACAGCTAATGTTTTTCCATATTTGCAACTACAACTACATTGCATGCACTTGTCTGACTCAGTTCTGTCCTATGGTATAATCTGCAACTTGTTGAAGTTTAAATGAAAAAAAAATATGATTGCTACAGAAGTTGAAATAAGAACATTTTGTCAAGTTGACAAGTAAATATCTTGAAGAAGCCTCTTCAGGGAGCTAAGATTTCATTTACTTACATGTCAGTCATATGCTCCATACTGGTATTTCTGGTTGATGATAAAAGTGAATTTAGGGTGAATTCATAAATTCACTAACACAATATTAGAATTAAATATAATTTTGATATAGATTAAATATAAATCTCTAGTTTTCAGAATGGAGCTTATTTATTCTGGTGCAAAACGTTATAATTGGTTATATATTGGCTTATGACAAGAAACTGAAAATATCCAAATATTTAAAGTTGAAATAAAAGAATGTAGTAGCCATTCTATGTGCAGTGTACTCAAGGGTACTCAAGAATATATATTGTGTTTATGTTTGCAAGTATGTAGGCAGCTGGTTGTGGTCTGTATAAAGTTGCTGAAATGCTCTGTTTGAAGAGTTAAATTAAAACACTAGCTAATTAATGTATGGAAGAAGCCGTTCCCATTTCTTCTTTTTCTTTTTTCAAAGTAGTCATTTTCCTCCTCATTATTATACAAATTTTCATTCTCCTTCGATTTGGTCATGGGTATGTTGTCGCTGTAAAGGTTATCAACTTCCCTTGAAAGTTTTTTGAGCTCAGTGAGCAGCCAAACTTCAGGATTATACCTGGCATAACATTTGTAGCAGTTAAGACTGGAATCATATGACGATACAGTTTGATACACTGCCAAATATGGTACGTGTTTTTCTGTAAATGTGACGTGTGAGGCTGTAGGGTTACCTCCACAGTGCGTCACAGGAGCGAGGAGGCATTCAAAGTTGACATACACTACAAACAGGCATTGCTCCTGGTGGTGAGCATTCTTAAACTTTTTGAATTTGTTTTCCTCAGTAGGCGTGATAGCACCTACCGGGCCATTGGAAATGCAGTCTGCTAGGTACGCCACTAATAACTTGTCTGAGGAGAAATAATTCAGACACCTTAAGAAAATACACTTTTTATGTTACTTTTTCGACAACTGGCTGTAAAGGGGTCGAGACATGTCTTTGATCCAAACGTAGTGATAATTATCACCTTCAGAGAAGATCAGCATGTTCACATGCAGCTCACGCTCACCTGCAAATTTTGAGAAATGGAAGGGCCTGGCAACAATGTGCTTGTCTCGCTCATCTGACTTGCTTTTCTTCTCCAGGCCATAAACATGAACCAATATTCCAGTATTTTGTGCCTCAAATTTATGTATGTCCTGCATCTTGATGGGGAAATCGATACCATCAAAGTTATAACACCCACGAATATTATCACCTACATGGTGTGTACTGGGATACTGAGGATGATCTATGTAATTGTAATTTCTCTCACAAGCCAGGACTGATCATGCGAAACAAACCTGGTTGATTTTATTTTCAACATTATTGCATGCTCTCTTGTTAGCTATATCTTTAGGGAGCTTGATATAGCTTGACCCTCCATTTACCAGATCATAGACATCTATATGGATGTCCAGGTGTAGTATTCAGCTGAGTGCTTTAGCTGACCCTCCGACCTCCATCTCGGAAAACCGGGCCAGTATAGCACTCAAGGTGGATTTACGAAACCATCCGGCAATTGACATGCCCCGCATTTTCATTCTGAGTCCATCCTGTTGATGATGGTGTTGGGGAGGGGCCAGTCGGTATTCACCAATCCATTTGCCTTTACGCCGATTCTGACAAGGCTCATATGATGATGATGATGATGATGATGATGATGATGATGATGGAGGAGGATGCTGCAGTGTTACCAGGTCAGACTGATGGGAACAGCCAGGCTGCGGTGATGGTTCTCAATGCTGTTGTTGCTGCTGCTGCTGCAGAACTGACCCAATAACTTGAGGGGTGGTGGCTCGTTGCTTGGCTCATGGACACCAGAGCGGTGGTGTTTTGGGCAGCGGTGGCTGCAGTTCCCTCGCGGCAACTAGCGGCATCCTTATAGGTGATGCGTGCCTTACGGGGCGCCGCTTTGGGGATGAAGAAGATTTAGCCACCATTGGTATGTGTGCCACACTGTGTTGTGGCTGTGAAGATGGGACTGCTGTAAAAGAAGAAATAAAAAAATAATAGTTAAGTACATTGCTTACCGCTGCTGGCACAGTGAAAGAAAGAATACTGACGATCTCAAGGTTATAAGCAGAGTGAGTGATTACATTTTTCACTCTTGCTGCAAGGCATTAACACTTCATCGGAAATCTCCACCACACCCTCAAAGAAGTCATCATCATCATCGTCGTCATCATTTAGCAGGGCCAGATTACATCCTCCTCTGGTTCAATGACCCTTTGTCTGTCCCATTCAGGCATATCACTGTCCTTGTCAGAATCGGCATCAGGCAATTGGTTTGTCTTGCTCACAACAACAAAAAGCAAGATGCATAAATTGAAAAAAAAGTATGAAATAAGAAGATTTTGAATCACTACTATACAAGAACAAATTACAAGGAAAATTATACTCATATGGCAATGCTAGCTGTGAACCCACCATGGATGGCTGGACGTTGAGAGTCTGCCAAGGTCCAGCCCCCTCCTGTCTCTCCTCACACTCCAAGATAAATTCCTGGAGCTGTACTATAACAAGGAGACGGAATTAATAAAGCAAATTTAACATACACACAAAAATTTACACTCAAAATACCACTTATTTACTCAGTTGGTAATCCTGTCTCTAGAACTCTACGCCTCTTGCCGCTACACTCTTCATCTTGGAGAATAAAACACACGCACACACAGAGGTGTGTGGTTGGTTGTGGATTTATATATAGACTGAGGTGACCAGTGAGAGAGCTTCATTTGGATGGGTAGATAATGAGAAGCTTTTATGGAATGTCACTATTTCCTGGAAGGGATTGATGTGACCATTGTCTCTCTTTCCAAATAACAAGAATGCTTTTATGATTAACAATGTTTTCAAAAGCATGCACAGGCATGATGAATGCTTTTAACAGTGAGAATGTTTACTGTCTCTGAGACATGTTGAAATCAGGACGTCACGATTTCCAGGAAGGGAACACGTGATGTGCCATTAGGACCATCAGTCAGAATGCAGTTGGTATTATTCCGAGCTATTTTCGTAACCAGGTCCTGTTAGAACAAGAATTTCCATGCAGGCAAGCTCAGACATCACGAAAGCTCTTACAACAATAGCGACTGTTAACTGTTTCTGTGACACTTTACGATTTACGTGCAGGGACTGATATGTAATGGATCAGCTGCCCTGTTAGAATTGCTAGGAAGAATGTATCCTATGTTATTCTGGGAAGCACTTCAAAAGGTTTCTATAGCACGTCAAGAGGGAGAGTTGGCTGTTATTTACAAAGACATTAGATGTCAGTATGACACAGACAATCTTTTAGCTGCGCCTGCACGGGTGAACTGCTAGAGAAACATCTCACAGTGATGCCTCAGTCACGGTGGCTGGGTAAACACGTATGTAGCTGGAGGTGTCTTGTATGTGGGACAGATGTCCCGTTAGGATCACTAGGAAGAATGCACCCTGTGCTATTGAGGGATATTTTCATAAACAGTTACAGAAAGCACTGCAACAGATTTCTATAGTGCATCCAGAGGGAGATTTGGCTGTTATTTACATAGACTCCTGATGTCAGTGTAACCCTGACAATCTTCTAGCTGCACCTGCGAATGTGAACTGCTATGCAAACATCTCTTGCTCGGCACTGGACCTGCAGTTATGCATCAGCCACAGTGGCCAGGTAAATATGTCTTTCGACAGGAATTTCGCAAGTGTCATTTATGAAAGGGATGCCAGAACCTAATGCTTGCAGGACCCGAATGGACACCAATTGGCCCATCAGCTGATGGTTACATCGTCACTTTGCAGGTCAGGCCATACTGGTGCACAAGCGCATTGGACCTCTGTAGGGAACAATTTACTGATATACTGCAGTCGAATTTCTTAACAATAGTTCGAAAGTGATTTCACGTGCAGTGAGTGGTTGCGCACTGCATTATTTTCAGCTGTTTAAGTGTTGTGAGCATGTGGGCTGAGTTCTATATACGCATTGACAATTTTATGTGTAGTGAATGTGTCTGTTGCATTATTTTGTGAACAGGTCTGTAGGCTGGGCAATGCATTATTTCAACTGTTTGTAATTACTGAGCATGTCTGCAGAGCGTTTTACATGCATTACTTTGACAATCTATGAGTTGTGTGTCTGTACATCAATATACTGCATTATTTCCATGATTTATATGTAGTTTGCAGCTCTGTATGCTGTGTATTGTGACCCCAAACACATCAGTGTAATAAATAAACTCCGTGAAATCCATCCCTAAATAAATTGTTCCAACTTCCCACTGAAAATAAATAAAGTACAGTCTTTCCTCTCCAGCAGCCCAGTGCAGGATGAGTCCTTTTCCCGGCAATTCCAAGGAAGAGGTGGTGGTCCAGTGACTTAGGTTAGTGGAGGTAGCCCAGGTGGCCTATTTTCCTGCCAAACTTTTCCAGCAATTTTCTTAGGTACAGCATTTTATGGGGGAGAAGGGGAAAAAGGTTAGGTTAACGGAGGTAGCTCAATTGACGTACTTTTCCCACAAAAATTTGAACTTCCCACCATGATGTCATTACAATGTTGCCATATCTATCGCCGCCATTTTGAATAAATTTGGTAACAATGCAGAGGGGGGTGACGCCGCCCTTGTTCCACTACTGGTGAAGTGGTAGCAAACTATTATTGCATTTGGGGGGGGGGGGAGAGGGGGGGGGGAGGTGGCTAAATTTCCCGTCACATAACCACATTTAAACTTTTAAGACACTTTTGGTGTTGTTGCTCTAGTAAGGCCTCTGCTAATTTCCAACCTCAACTTTCCTCAGCTGGAACTTGTTCTTCATCTCTCATCAAAGGGACATTAAACACCAATATTTCTTCCTGTAGTAGCGGTGTGTTTACAGCTGTCATGCTTAAGTGTTGTACACTTTTCTTTCATATTAGTGTAGCATCCCACATATGTTCAAAAGTAATATGCGGGACTGTTATATTTGTAGTTTCAGTAGCTAAATAGCACACTACAGGTGCAGACGTCATGGTATCGACTCTTGGGCAGTACTAAGAACGTTTTTCAGTGACTTTGTTGTAACGGCAACTGGAACAGTCACAGGGTTGAAGTGACGGAAACACAGTGGGACCCGCTGAGCAGCCCGCGAATAACAACACAACGGGAGAGAACAGACACGACCAATGAAGGACCTCACGACAACAACAAGAATGGATAACAGAGTCAAGAAAACCAAAAAAGACAACCACGTCCACTCGTAAAGAAAACACAGAAGTAAAAACGCTGTCTAATGCGAGGCGATATATCCTGAGACGTATGCAAGGTTAGACTGGCAGGCTGAGCTTATTTTTTTTTTTTTTTCTTTATTGTCATTTTACACCTTATACAAGGTGGGCTGGCAGCGAAACAGTACGCCGCTCTTCAGCCACAGGCAGTACAAGAGAAAACAATGGAGACACAGAATGAACATAATGTTGTTGTTGTTGTGGTCTTCAGTCCTGAGACTGGTTTGATGCAGCTCTCCATGCTACTCTATCCTGTGCAAGCTTCTTCATCTCTCGGTACTTACTGCAACCTACTTCCTTCTGAATCTGCTTAGTGTATTCATCTCTTGGTCTCCCTCTACGATTTTTACCCTCCACGCTGCCCTCCAATGCTAAATTTGTGATCCCTTGATGCCTCAGAACATGTCCTACCAATTGGTCCCTTCTCTTCTCCCCAATTATATGCAATGCCTCCTCGTTAGTTATGTGATCTACCCATCTAATCTTCAGCATTCTTCTGTAGCACCACATTTCGAAAGCTTCTATTCTCTTCTTGTCCAAACTATTTATCGTCCATGTTTCACTTCCATACAAGGTCACACTCCATACAAATACTTTCAGAAACGACTTCCTGACACTTAAATCTATACTCGATGTTGACAAAATTTCTCTTCTTCAGAAACGCTTTCTTTGCCATTGCCAGTCTACATTTTATATCCTCTCTACTTTGACCATCATAAGTTATTTTGCTCCTCAAATAGCAAAACTCCTTTACTACTTTAAGTGTCTCATTTCCTAATCTAATTCCCTCAGTATCACCCGACTTAAATCGACTACATTCCATTATCCTTGTTTTGCTTTTGTTGATGTTCATCTTATATCCTCCTTTCAAGACACTGTCCATTCCGTTCAACTGCTCTTCCAAGTCCTTTGCTGTCTCTGACAGAATTACAATGTCATCTGCGAACCTCAAAGTTTTTAATTCTTCTCCATGGATTTTAATACCAACTCCGAATTTTTCTTTTTTTTTTTTTCCTTTACTGCTTCCTCAATATACAGATTGAATAACATCAGGGATTGGCTACAACCCTGTCTCACTCCCTTCCCGACCACTGCTTCCCTTTCGTGTCCCTGGACTCTTATAACTGCCATCTGGTTTCTGTACAAATTGTAAATAGCCTTTCGCTCCATGTATTTTACCCCTGCCACCTTCAGAATTTGAAAGAGAGTATTCCAGTCAACTTTGTTAAAAGCTTTCTCTAAATCTACAAATGCTGGAAACATAGGTTTGCCTTTCCTTAATCTTTCTTCTAAGATAAGTGGTAAGGTCAGTAATGCCTCACATGTTCCAATATTTCTACGGAATGCGAACTGATCTTCCTCAAGGTCGGCTTCTACCAGTTTTTCCATTTGTCTGTAAAGAATACACGTTAGTATTTTGCAGCTGTGACTTATTAAACTGATAGTTCAGTAATTTTCACATCTGTCAACACCTGCTTTCTTTGGGATTGGAATTATTATATTCTTCTTGAAGTCTGAGGGTATTTCGCCTGTCTCATACATCTTGCTCACCAGATGGTAGAGTTTTGTCAGGACTGGCTCTCCCAAGGCCGTCAGTAGTTCTAATGGAATGTTGTCTACTCCCGGGGCCTTGTTTCGACTCAGGTCTTTCAGTGCTCTGTCAAACTCTTCACGCAGTATTGTATCTCCCATTTTGTCTTCATCTACATTCTCTTCCATTTCCAGAATATTGTCCTCAAGTACGTCGCCCTTGTATAGACCCTCTACATACTCCTTCCACCTTTCTGCTTTCCCTTCTTTGCTTAGAACTGGGTTTCCACCTGAGCTAATGATATTCATACAAGTGGATCTCTTTTCTTCAAAGGTCTCTTTAATTTTCCTGTAGGCAGTATCTATCTTACCCCTAGTGAGATAAGCCTCTACATCCTTACATTTGTCCTCTAGCCATCCATCCCTGCTTAGCCATTTTGCACTTCCTGTCGATCTCATTTTTGAGACGTTTGTATTCCTTTTTGCCTGCTTCATTTACTGCATTTTTATATTTTCTCCTTTCATCAATTAAATTCAGTATTTCTTCTGTTATCCAAGGATTTCTACTAGCCCTCATTTTTTTATCTACTTGATCCTCTGCTGCCTTCACTACTTCATCCCTCAGAGCCACCCATTCTTCTTCTACTGTATTTCTTTCCACCATTTGTGACAATTGTTCCCCTATGTTCTCCCTGAAACTCTGTACAACCTCTGGTTTAATCAGTCTGTCCAAGTCCCATCTCCTTAAATTCCCACCTTTCTGCAGTTTCTTCAGTTTTAATCTACAGTTCATAACCAATAGATTGTGGTCAGAGCCCACATCTGCCCCTGGAAATGTCTTACAATTTAATACCTGGTTCCTAAATCTCTGTCTTACCATTATATAATCTATCTGATACCTTCTAGTATTTCCAGGATTCTTCCATGTGTGCAACCTTCTTTTATGATTCTTGAACCATGTGTTAGCTATGATTAAGTTATGCTCTGTGCAAAATTCTACCAGACGGCTTCCTCTTTCATTTCTTAGCCCCAATCCATATTCACCTACTATGTTTCCTTCTCTCCCTTTTCCTACTACCAAATTCCAGTCGCCCATGACTATTAAATTTTCGTCTCCCTTCACTACCTGAATAATTTCTTTTTTCTCATCATACATTTCATCAATTTCTTCATCATCTGCAGAGCTAGTTGGCATATAAACTTGTACTAGTGTAGTAGGTGTGGGCTTCATGTCTATCTTGGCCACAATAATTCGTTCACTATGCTGTTTGTAGTAGTTTACCCGCACTCCTATTTTTTTATTCATTATTAAACCTACTCCTGCATTACCCTATTTGATTTTGTATTTATAACCCTGTATTCACCTGACCAAAAATCTTGTTCCTCCTGCCACCGAAATTCACTAATTCCCACTATATCTAACTTTAACCTATCCATTTCCCTTTTAAATTTTCTAGCCTACCTGCCCGATTAAGGGAACTGACATTCCACGCTCCGATCCATAGAATGCCAGTTTTCTTTCTCCTGATAACGACGTCCTCCAGAGTAGTCCCCGCCCGGAGATCCGAATGGGGGACTATTTTACCTCCGGAATATTTTACCCAAGAGGACGCCTTCATCATTTAACCATACAGTAAAGCTGCATGCCCTCGGGAAAAATTACGGCTGTAGTTTCTTCGTGCTTTCAGCCGTTCACAGTACAGCACAGCAAGGCCATTTTGGTTAGTGTTACAAGGCCAGATCAGTCAATCATCCAGACTGTTGCCCCTGCAACTACTGAAAAGGCTGCTGCCCCTCTTCAGGAACCACGCGTTTGTCTGGCCTCTCAACAGGTGCCCCTCCATTGTGGTTGCACCTACGGTACAGCTATCTGTATCGCTGAGGCACGCAAGCCTCCCCACCAACGGCGACGTCCATGGTTCACATAACGTAACGGTGGACAAATAACAGTAGATGCAGTAACGAAAAAACACGAAGCCGTTCACACGCAAAGAAAAACAAAGAAACTGTTAGCACTGTACACAAACACTGATGATTAAGACAACACACGTGAACGATGGAGCGTGGGTGGCGAAAAACACTGAAGCACAAACACGACAGTACACACACACACAACTGATGGAGATGACCTTCAAGCACGCTAATGTTGACGTGACATCTGCGAGTTCGGGGACCTGCCAAAAGGCGACGAAGGGAGGGGAGGGGGAGAGTGGAGATGCCAGTGGCAGAGGAGATGGGGGGGAGGAAAGAAGGTATGGGGGGTAGGGGAAGCCTGGGGGAGGAAGGGAGGAGGGAGAGAAGAGAGAGAGGGTGCCCTAAGGAAAAAAACACAGGAAGTGGAAGGGGAGGATCAAAGTTGATAGGAGGGGTAGATGGAGGGGATGAAGGCATCATCAGGGAGGGGGAGCTGGTGGAAGCCACCTAGGGAGAGGGTAAGGAGACTGGAGAGATGGAGAGCAGGTGGGATGTGGGAATACAGGCGCGGCAGCGGAGGGGGTGGGAGAGGATGGGAGAGAAAAGCGGGTGAGGGGGATCAAGTTTATGGGAGGCGTAGAGGATCCGCATCCATTTGAGGAAAAGGAGGAGGTGTGGGAACAGAATAAAGTCGTACAGGATCTGGGTGGGGGAGGGGAGACGGATGTGATAGGTGAGGCAGAGAGCAGGACGTTCAAGCATTTGAAGGGATTTTTAAAAGGTAGGAAAGGTGGAGATCCAGGCAGGGTGGGCGTACATCTACATCTACATCTACGTTTATACTCTTCAAGCCACTCAACGGTGTGTGGCGGAGGGCACTTTACGTGCCACTGTCATTACCTCCCTTTCCTGTTCCAGTCACGTATGGTTTGCAGGAAGAACGACTGCCGGAAAGCCTCCGTGCGCACTCAAATATCTCTAATTTTACATTTGTGATCTCCTCGGGAGGTATAAGTAGGGGGGACCAATATATTCGATACCTCATCCAGAAATGCACCCTCTCGAAACCTGGACAGCAAGCTACACTGTGATGCAGAGCGCCTCTCTTGCAGAGTCTGCCGCTTCAGTTTGCTAATCATCTCCGTAACGCTATCAGGCTTAGAAAATAACCCTGTGACGAAACACGCCGCTCTTCTTTGGATCTTCTCTCTCTCTTCTGTCAACCTGACCTGGTACGGATCCCACACTGATGAGCAATACTCAAGTATAGGTCACACGAGTGTCTTGTAAGCCACCTCCTTTGTTGATGGACTACATTTTCTAAGGACTCTCCCAATGAATCTCAACCTGGCAGCCGCCTTACCAACAATTAATTTTATTTGATCATTCCACTTCAAATCGTTCCCCACGCATACTCCCAGATATTTTACAGAAGTAGCTGCTATCATACAATAAAGGATCTTTCTTTCTACTGCCACTCCCTCCACCAAGTGACTATCCGCTACAGATCTTCCTGCATTTCACTGCAATTTTCTAATGTTGCAACTTCTCTGTATATTACAGCATCATCCGCGAAAAGCCGCATGGGACTTCCAACACTATCTACTAGGTCATTTATATATATTGTGAAAAGCAATGGTCCCATAATACTCCCCGGTGGCACGCCAGATGTTACTTTAACGTCTGTAGACGTCTCTCCATTGAGAACAACATGTTGAGTTCTGTTTGCTGAAAACTCTTCAGTCCAGCCACACAGCTGGTCTGATATTCTGCAGGCTCTTACTTTGTTTAGCAGGCGACAGTGCGGAACTGTATCGAACGCCTTCCAGAAGTCAAGGAAAATGGCATCTACCTGGGAGTCTGGATCTGATATTTTCTGGGTCTCATGAACAAATAAAGCAAGTTGGATCTCACACGATTGCTGTTTCGGGAATCCATGTTGATTCCTACAGAGTAGATTCTGGGTTTCCAGAAATGACATGATAAGTGAGCAAAAAACATGTTCTAATATTCTACAACAGATCGATGTCAGAGATATAGGTCTATAGTTTTGCGCATCTGCTCGACGACCCTTCTTGAAGACTGGGACTACCTATGCTCTTTTCCAATCATTTGGAACCTTCAGTTTCTCTAGAGATTTGTGGTACACGGCTGTTAGAAGGGGGGCAAGTTCTTTTGCGCACTCGGTGTAGAATCGAATTGGTATCCCGTGAGGTCCAGTAGACTTTCCTCTGTTGAGTGATTTTAGTTGCTTTTCTGTTCCTTGGACACTTATTTCGATGTCAACCATTCTTTCGTTTGTATGAGGATTTAGAGAGGGAACTGAAGTGCGGTCTCTTCCTCTGTGAAACAGCTTTGGAAAAAGGTGTTTAGTATTTCAGCTATACGCGTGTCATCCTCTGTTTCAATGCCATCATCATCCCAGAGTGTCTGGATATGCTGTTTCGAGCCACTTACTGATTTAACGCAAGACCAGAACTTCCTAGGATTTTCTGTCAAGTCGGTACATAGAATTTTACTTTCAAATCCACTGAATGCTTCACTCATAGCCCTCCTTACACTAACTTTGACATCGTTTAGCTTCTGTTTGTCTGAGAGGTTTGGCTGCGTTAAACTTGCAGTGAAGCTCTCTTCGCTTTCGCAGTAGTTTCCTAACTTTGTTGTTGAACCACAATGGATTTTTCCCATCCCTCACAGTTTTACTCGGCACGTACCTGTCTAAAACGCATTTTATAATTGCCTTGACCTTTTTCCATAAACACTCAACATTGTCAGTGTCGGAAGAGAAATTTTCATTTTGATCTGTTAGGTAGTCTGAAATCTGCCTTCTATTACTCTTGCTAAACAGATAAACCTTCCTCCCTTTGTTTATATTCCTATTTACTTCCATATTCAGGAATGCTGCAATGGCCTTATGATCACTGATTCCCTGTTCTGCATTTACAGAGTCGAAAAGATCAGGTCTGTTTGTTATCAGTAAGTTCAAGATGTTATCTACATGAGTCGGTTCTCTGTTTAATTTCTCGAGGTAACTTTCGGATAGTGCACTCAGTATAATGTCACTTGATGATCTGTCCCTACCACCCGTCCTAAACATCTGAGTGTCCCAGTCTATATCTGGTAAATTGAAATCTCCACCTAAGACTATAACATGCTGAGAAAATTTATGTGAAATGTATTCCAGATTTTCTCTCAGTTGTTCTGCCACTAATGCTTGAGTCGGGAGGTCGGTAAAAGGAGCCGATTATTAACCTAGCTCAGTTATTGAGTGTAACCTCCACCCATAATAATTCACAGGAACTATCCACTTCTACTTCACTACAGGATAAACTACTACTAACAGCGACAAACACTCCACCACCAGTTGCATGCACCGTCTGTGCCTTTGTAAAAATTTCGGCAGAATTTATCTCTGGCTTCAGCCAGCTTTCTGTACCTATAACGATTTCAGCTTCAGTGCTTTCTATCAGCGCCTGAAGTTCTGGTATTTTACCAATGCAGCTTCGACAGTTTACAGTTGCAATACCGATTGCTGCTTGGTCCTTGCATGTCCTGACTTTGCCCCACACCCTTTGAGGCTGTTGTCCTTTCTGTACTTGCCCAAGGCCATCTAACCTAAAAAACCACCCAGTCCACGCTACACAACCCCTGCTACCTGTGTAGCCACCTGCTGTGTGCAGTGGACTCCTGACCTATCCAGCGGAACCTTAAATCCCACCACCCTATGGCGCAAGTCGAGGAATCTGCAGCCCACACGGTCGCAGAACCGTCTCAGCCTCTGATTCAGACCCTCCACTCGGCTCTGTACCAACGGTCCGCAGTCAGTCCTGTCGACGATGCTGCAGATGGTGAGCTCTGCTTTCATCCTGCTAGTGAGACTGGCAGTCTTCACCAAATCAGATAGCCACCAGAAGCCAGAGAGGATTTCCTCTGATCCGTAGTGACACACATCATTGGTGCTGACATGAGCGACCACTTGCAGATGGGTGCACCCTGTACCCTTCATGGCATCCGGAAGGACCCTTTCCACATCTGGAGTGACTCCCCCGGTATGCACACGCAGTGCACATTGGTTTCCTTCCCCTGTCTTGCTGCCATATCCCTAAGGGGCCCCATTACGTGCCTGACGTTGGAGCTCCCAACTACCAGTAAGCCCACCCTCTGCGACCGCCTGGATCTTGCAGACTGAGGGGCAACCTCTGGAACAGGACAAGCAGCCATGTCTGGCCGGAGATCAGTATCAGCCTGAGACAGAGCCTGAAACCGGTTCGTCAGACAAACTGGAGAGGCCTTCCGTTCAGCCCTCCGGAATGTCTTTTGCCCCCTGCCACACCTCGAGACGACCTCCCACTCGACCACGGGTGAGGGGTCAGTCTCAATGTGGGCAGTATCACGGGCAGCCACAGCCATAGTCCGATCGGGGGATGCGTGGGATGTGCTTGCTGTTCCTGACAAACCCCCATCCGGACCCCCACAGTGATGACCATTGGCAACAGCCTCAAGCTGTGTGCCCAAAGCCAACACAGCCTGAAGCTGGGAGCGAAGGGATGCCAACTCAGCCCACATATGAACACAGCAGTCACAGTACCTATCCATGCTAAATACTGTTGTGCAAAGAACGTCTGAACTAATTTACAGAGAGCACAAACAGTTCGACACAAAATTTAAACAGTTATTAAAATACAAGACTGCCTAGCAAATGCAGTAATGCTGCTACTTGCGCACTGCTGACACACTGCTTGGTGGCAGAAGGAGATTTTACACTATTCAGGAACTAAAATGCGATGCTACAACTCTCAAATACTATAATACGCCCGAAATTTATGAATTAAACAAAGCAAGTGCCCAAAAACTCGCAAAGAAATTAAGAATTAAACTATGTAATAAGTAAGTGAACTAAGAGTATATGACTTGCTGCTGGCAGCTGCTTATCCAATGGCGGCAGGGAACACACTGGCTGTGACCAACCGACACTGGCGTACCAGAGGATAGGGCAGATGAGGGACTTACATGTGTGGAGGATGGTGGAGGGGCACAGACCCCATGTGCGGCCAGAGAGGAGCTTGAGGAGACAGACTCGTGAGCGCGTCTTGGCTTGGATTGTCCAGAGATGGGGGGTCCAGGAGAGGCGATGGTCAAGGGTGATGCCAAGGTTCTTAAGGGTGGGGGTGAGGGTGATAGGATGGCCATAAATGTTGACATAGAAGTCGAGGAGACGGAAGAAAGGTGTGGTTTTGCCTACAGTGATCGCCTAGGTCTTAGAAGGATTGTCCTTCAGCAACCACTGGTTGCACCAAGCAGTGAACTGGTCAAGATGGGATTGGAGAAGGTGTTGGGAGCGTTGCAGGGTGGGGCGAGGGCAAGGAAGGCGGTGTCATCGGTGTATTGGAGAAGGTGGACGGGGGGTGTAGACAGTGGCATGTCTGCTGTATACAAAAGGTATAGAAGAGGGGAAAGGACGTAACCTTGGGGCACACCGGTCAAGGGGAAAAAGGTGTAAGAATCCGTGTTATGGATGGTGACGTAGGTAGGACATTGGGAAAGAAAGGACAGACGTAGTTGATAGGAAGGGTGAAGGTTTGGAGCTTGAAGAGGAGACCGGAATGACAAACCCAGTCATAGGTGCGTTCAAGTTCAAGGGAGAGGAAGATAGTGGAGTGACGGGAGTTGAGCTGTTCATAGAGGAGATGAGTGAGGTGAAGGAGAAGGTCATCGGTAGAGAAGTACGGCCGAAAGCCACACTGGGTAATGGGAAGGAGGCAGTGGTGGCGGAGATGCTGGTGGATGCGTCGGGTAAGGATGGATTCCAGGACCTTGCTGAAGACCGAGGTAAGGCTGATGGGACAGTAGGAGGAGACAGCGGATGGTGGTTTGTTGGGTTTAAGGAACATCAGGATATGGGAGGTTTTCCACAGGTTGGGGTGGTAGCCAGTGGACATGGCCACATTATAATGCCTGGCCAGGGTGGAGAGGAAGGAGGCAGGAGCTTCACGAAGGTGACGATAGGTGACACGATCGTGACCGGGAGCGGTGTTGCATTTCGCGCGGAGTGTAGTGATGATATCCTGAGTAGTGATGGGGGCATTGAGTTTGTTGTGTGCAATGTTGTCCAAGTACTGGAAACCAGGAGCGAGGGGAGGGACAGAGGTGTCAGTTCAATCGTGGACATCTGGGAAGAGGAAGTAATCAAACTGGGGATCGTCTGGGATGGTAAAGATATCAGAGAGGTAGGAGGCAAAGTGATTGGCCTTACTAAGGTTGTCAGGGAAGGGTTGGTTACCATGAAGGAGAGGGTAGTAGGGGGGGGGGGGAGTTAGATCCGGTAAGGCACTTTTAGCTCATTAAGATAATATATTGTTCATAAAATATGTTAAGGGATACACAACACAGTATATTAGTTTCTTTAGAACATTACACAACATGCCATCTACACTGTCTGATGGTTTTAGCTGTTTTACTATTCTTAGGATGAGACTAGAAGAGACCTAGGTGAAGGCACAGATGTGTGTATTAGCCAGTGGTTTACAGACATTTTTGAAAAAATTTCTGATGAACTAATATCATCGACATAAAAGTTTTCTGGGTTTGGTGCCGCGTCATAATGTAAAATTACTGCTGCTATTGAAAAGCCAATGATTCGGCACGATTGCAGCGGCCTTCTTCTGGGTCTAATGGTGCATTCTAGCTATGCAGTGTCCTTTATATTTTGTTGTTAGTGTTCACTGCGCATGCCATTACGTCATAATTTTAAAAGGTAGGTAGTTTATTGGTCACTTAAGGAAGAAGGAGAGGGAACTTTATTTTAATAGGTTCTTGCGGTGGAGGGAGAAAGTGACCTCTGTTGTCCATTGGCTCTTGTGTTATGTACCATGATTGGTGGCCACCATTGAGTGAGAAGTTGGCTGCTGTTTACCAACTGGTGGACGTCGGCCGCGCGGCGGCAGTTACTCGTCGGTAGTGCTCGTGCCTCGTGTTGACAGTGCGGTCTATTGGGCTGTGATTGCTGGCAGCCAGAATGGGGCAAGCCTGAGTCTATCCTCCCTGTTCATGTTGTTACGGTGTTTGAGTATTTCGATGGCCTCTCTGATATTGCGTTTCGTCATAATTGGCTGCTTGGCCAACACACACGCTTCGCTGAATTTTATTTCTTTTCCGCAGTCATGGTAGTGTTCTGCCACTGCGGATTTGTTGTGTTGCCCAAGATGAATATAACGCTCGTGCTTCCGAATACGCGTTGCTATTGGCCTGTCAGTCTCGCGGATGTGTGCCTCTCCACATTCGCATTCCACCTTGTAAACGCCTGCAGTGTGTAATGCATCCACCTTGTCCGTGGTGGAGCCAAGCACGTCCTGGATCCTACGACCACTATAGAAGACAGGCTGCACCCCAATGCGGCGAAGGTGTTTGCCTATTCAGTCAGTAACGTTTTTCACATATGGTAAGCGTACTGTTGGCTGCTGTTTGTCCATTTCCTGCTTATCTTTCTTGCTTGTGTTCGTCAGCAAGGCTGTGTTTATCGACTTGTGGCTGTAGCCATTGGCCAAAGACGTTGTGCGTAACCTTTTAAGCTCAGGTGTGATGTTTTGAGCATCACTAAGGCACTGCGCACGGATTGCCAAAGAGCGGATGACAGAGTTCTTCTGCACTGGGTGGTGGTAGATTTGGGCGTGCAGATACCTGTCAGTATGCGTAGGCTTACAATATACTCTGTGCCCTAGTGTGCCCTCCATTCTCCTGTACACTTCGATGTCTAGAAATGGGATAGCACCATTCTTTTCTACTTCCAGCGTGAACTGTATCTTCCCATGCATACTGTTCAGATATCGTGGAACTTGTGTAGCTCCGTTTCACCATGAGGCCATATAGCGAACATGTCGTCCACGTATCTAAACCATCAACGTGGTTGTAAAGGAGCTGAACCGAGGGCCGTTGCTTCAAAGGCTTCCATGAATATGTCGGCTGCCAGCGGAGATAGGGGAGACCCCATTGCTACGCCGTCTGTCTGCTCGTAGTATTTTCCTTGCCATTTGGAGTACGTTGAAGTCAGGCACAACTCAACCAGGTTGCATATGTCTGGCGGGACATGCTCCTGAAGGATGTGGATAGTTTCATCTACTGGCACGTTCGTAAATAGTGATTTCACGTCAAATCTGACCATGATGTCCGTAGGTAAAATTGTTTCTCCCTTTAGGCGTTCTATAAAGTGTGTCGAGTTCTTCACATAAAAGTCCGTCTTACCAACTAGACGTCTTAGTTTGCAGGCTAGGTACTTTGCCAAATTGTAAGTAGGCGAATTGATCCCATTCACAATTGGCCTCAAAGGACAACTTTCCTTGTGTATCCCTGGAACACCGTAAATTCTAGGAGAGACTGGTACTCTGGGAATAAGACCCTTGGCTGTGTCAGCGTCAATTCTCGAGTCCTTAATCGCGGCCTGCGTCTTTCAAATTATCTTTGCCGTAGGGTCCGCCCTTAGTTCTTTGTAGATGGGATCATTTAATAATTCTTTCATCTTGTATTCATACTGCAAGGTGTCTAAGATGACAGTAGCATTGCCTTTGTCTGCTGTTAATATCACAATTTCGTCATTGTTCTTCAGCTCCCTGATAGCTGCTCTTTCCTCTCTGTTAAGGTTGTGTTTCTGTGGCTTGGCACGTAGTAGAACTCGAACGGTTTCCTGTCTAATTTTCTCGGCTTCAATCGCAGATGTGTGCCGGAGTGCTGTTTCCACGGATTTGATAATTTATTCCGTGGGAATCCGCTCAGGTGTGACGGCAAAGTTTAGTCCTTTAGCTAGTGCTTCTGGAGCTGCGGTGCTGGTGGGATGAGGAGAAAGGTTCACCACTGTTCGAGATGTATCCAGTCGAGGCGTAGTGTTCCGTGTCGTCTCTGCTAGCTGCTCAAATTTCTTCTTCTGGCGAATGGCGGCAGTTTCACTGGCTGCATATGCTTGCAGGAGAGTAATTCTGTCGACGTTATTCCAGTCGGTGGGCGATAACGTAGATGATAGCAGAAGATGTATTTGCAGCAACTGTTTGTTGTTGAAGTCAAGTTCTCTCCGCACCTGCTGAATACGCTCCTTCGGAAGAGATTTACTGGGTCGCCTGTAGATGCTTCTTGCTTTGTGAGTGTCGATGTTAAATTTGAACTGAAGAAATTTATGTACAATGTCCTGATCCCGACACCTCTTCAAGTAGATAAGATTGTTGAGAAGTTTCCCTTTCTTCTTCCTGAGTGTTTCCAGTTTGCGGATGTTGCTGTGTGTTTCCTGCCCATACAGGTTGCTAATATAATTTTGTAGGCTTCCGCGGCCAGAGTCAGTCGACATAAAAGTTTTCTGGGTTTGGTACCGCGTCATAATGTAAAACTACTGCTGCTATAGAAAAGCCAACGTTTCGGCCACGATTGCAGCAGCCTTCTTCTGGGTCTAATGGTGCGTTCTAGCTATGCAGTGTCCTTTATATTTTGTTGTTAGTGTTCACTGAGCATTCCATTATGTCATAATTTTGAAAGGTAGTTAGTTTATTGGTCACTTAAGGAAGAAGGAGAGGGAACTTTATTTTAATAGGTTATTGCGATGGAGGGAGAAAGTGACCTCTGTTGTCCATTGGCTCCTGTGTTATGTACCATGATTGGTGGCCATCGTTGAATGAGAAGTTGGCTACTGTTTACCAACTGGTAGACGTCGGCTGACTCTGGCCGCGGAAGCCTACGAAATTATAAACTAATATCGTGTTTCATAATAGAATTTCCTTCTTTCTCAACTGATTTAATAAAATCATTGAATTTTTGGGGGGACATTAATTTTCTTGTTTCTTTCATTTTTAGCAATACCATTTATTAGTTTCCACACAGCATAGCACTTATTGGTGGAATTCTCAATACTGCTGGAATTGTGTGCGTTTTTGGCTTCCACAATGGCATTTTTATACTCATTCCTATATTTAAGATAGACTGATCTGGTATGGCCATTCTTCAGACTTTTATATACATTTGCAACAGCATAACTTGGTTTTTCAAATTTGTTATTTGTTCACTATACCATGGATTTTATTTAGTTGTGCCCTTGATTTGAAGCCTTTGTCAATTATTTTGCATTTATTTAAGAGAATGCTGTCATTAAATTGTGTCAAAAATGCTGTAAAGAACTTTTCAAATGTTAACTTTGTTGATAAATCATTATATAAGCTATAATGTGTATCACTGTAACACTGGCCAAGCCAGTCTCTGTCTGCAAGGGACTCACAAAACCCGACAATTTTATAATTTGTGACAGGTCTGGTAATTACAGCTTTTGGGATATGCCTTGCAATATTACTCTTATCAGCAGAAAATTTAGTTTTACAATTTAAGGATACAGAATCATGGGCCAAGAATAGAAATACTGTCACATCACATGAGTCTTCTGTAGTTTCAAAACTGACAAAAATGTTGTCAAGTCATGCTTCTCTTGTGGGTTCATTATTGATAAGGTATAAATTGCATTGTCTTATAAGATTTTTCAGCTCAGTGGCACTACATTTGTGTGTTGTTACATCAAAATCTGTATTCAGATCTCCACCTATTACAACATCACAATGCAACTATTTTGGCTTTCTAAATACATGCAACAACATGTCCAGTTTTTCTAGAAATACGCTGGTGGTACCCTTAGGTGACTGGTTAAAATAGATTGCTATACGACCTCTTCTATGCAATTTTCTACAGTAACTATTTGCTGTATTATAGTTATCAAGTTTCACAACTGTAAGTTCACCAACAGTAGCCCAATGTTCACTCAAACAAAAAAATCAAATTTATTATCCAGGCCAAAAGTAGGCTACTCCCAAAAAATTCTTTATCTTTTATTCCTTGAATGTTTAGGTAGCAAATTTTAATCTCAAAATTGTTATTCCCTTCAGACTGAACCTCTTTGGTGAGAAACTACAGTATCTGTTGCACTACTTATCTACTGAGCCTCTTCATCTTGCTGCGTTCCACTAAAAAATTGTTTAGACAGAGAGGGGGCACTGTTTTCTGCTTACCCATAACAGCTGACACATTTTCTTCAACTGCATTTCTGTTCCCTTCTCCTGATGGTAGTGTTACTGGAGAAACTTTTTTTATGGCTTGTGTAAGGAAGGGTAAACTGGCTGGGAAAAAAGCAGGAAAGTTAAAGGGGGGAAGCATTGCCATGAGTGATAAAATACCAGTGGTTATAGGATTCATAAAAGACCGTTTTTAGGATAGGGAGGACAGAAAGAAACCAAGTTTTAAGAGAGGTTAGGATTGAGAAAAACCTTCAGTTTCAGAAAGAAACCAAAAGACATAATTCTAGCTTATTACATCAGCATAAACAGCTATTGGTTAAGAATTTTCAACAATCAGCAGAAATTTCAACTCAGTCAATGTGAAATGTCAGCTATCTTTATTGCATCAAAATATTTGAGGACTGAGAAATAAAATTAATAAATTAATTCTCTGCATAAATGAATTAGAGTCCTCAAACGCAGCTGACATAATCTGCCCCTCTGAACATCATGTGACCACTAGTATAGAACTTTTAAGTGTTACAGGATTTAGGTTAGCATCTGACTTTTGTAGAGGAGAAATGGAGAAAGGAGGAGTTGCCACATTCATCAGGAACTGTCATAAATTTAAGAACATATACATTCATAAATTTTGCCTAGAACAGCATATGGAAACATGTGCAAGAGAAGTAGAATTTTGCTCAAAAATCCTTCATAATATTACGTGTATATCAAGCCCCTGCAGCTAACTTTACTCTGTTCATAAACCACCTTGACGCTGTACTGACCCATTTAAGAACCAAAAACAAAGAAATAGTGGTTGCTGGTGGCTTCAATGTAGATTTCCTTAAAACCTCTTCCAATAAGAACTTATTTGAGTTAGTAACACTATCATTCAACTTCATTCCCGCTGTAAAGTTCCCCACTAGGGTAGCCAATTACTCACAAACAGCCATTGATAACATCTTTATAGAAAAGTCCAATGAACAAAATTATATTAAAAACCAATAGTCAATGGCCTCTCAGACCATGACATGCAGTTCCTTCTGCTAAATGTTAATACTGCACAGGATATAAAATCTGTTAAATCTGAGCTCAAGATGGTAATCAATAAGCCAAAAATTGATTACTTTAGAACACTCCTCAGATACATTCACTGGAATGATGTTTACAGTGCTCATGGCATGAATGAAAAATATAACACTTTTGCTAATAAAGTGCTTACATTATTTGAACACTGTTTTCCCCTAAAACTAATCAAGGTTAGAGCAAAGGCTACAGAGAAGCCATTCATTACTCAAGGAATAGAGGTATCTTGTAAAACAGAAAGGAAACTGTATCTGTCAATCCAAAACAGTTCTGATGTTGATGCTATAGCACATTACAAGAACTACTGATAAATATTAAAGACTGTAATATGGACATCAAAGCAAATATATTACAAGGAAAAGATAGTCATATTAGATAACAAAATAAAGACAATATGGGATATAGCGAAGGAGGAGACTGGTAGAATCAGACATGAAGAGGGACAAATAGCATTAAGAGCAAATGATACGTTGGTGACAGATGTGTATAGTGTTGCAGAGCTTTTTAACAAACATTTTATATCTATTACTGAAAAGATGGGGTTGTCAGGTTCTGTAGATGCTGCTATGGAATACTTCAGACCAGACATTTCAAATAACTTACATAATATGAATTGGACCCTCACTACCCCAGCAGAAGTAATGTCCATCATAAAGTCTTTAAAATCAAAAACTTCTAGTGGGTGTGATGATATCAACAAAGTTAATCAAAGAATGTGATTTTGAGTTAAGTAACATATTAAGCTATCTGTGTAACCAATTGTTTATCAATGGAATATTTCCTAAATGGTTAAAATATGCTGAAGTTAAGCCTCTGTTTAAGAAGGGAGCTAAAGAAATATCATCTAATTTCCATTCAATTTCACTTTTGCCAGCATTCTCAAAAATTTTAGAAAAGCTAATGTACAATTGGCTAGATAACCATCTTACCACAATTAACATACTGTCAAGGTCACAATTTGGATTTCTAAAGGGATCTGATATTGAGAAGGCTATCCACCACTTACAGAGAAAATGTATTTAATTCATTAGACAAAAAATTACAGGCAAATGGTATATTTTGTGATCTGTCAGAGGCATTTGATTGTGTAAATCACAATATCCTTTCTAGCAAATCAGAATATTATGCTGTAACAGGAAATGCTGCAAATGGTTCAAATCTTATATATCTGGCAGGAAACAAAGGGTGTTATCAGCAAAGAGACATGTATTAAGATACCAGGCATCATCCAATTGGGAACTAATAACATGTGGTGTCCCACAAGGTTTCATCTTAGAGCCCTTACTTTTTCTTGTATATATCAATGACCTTTCATCAGTAACATTACCAGATGCCAAGTTTGTTATGTTTGCTGATGATACGAACATTGCAATAAATAGCAAATCAACTGTAGCCTTAGAAAAATCAGCTAATAACATATTTGTGGACATTAATCACTGGTTCCCAGCCAATTGCTTGTTACTAAACTTTGAAAAAAAAAACACATTACATGCAATTCAGAACTTGTAAAGGATATCCCACAAGTATATGCCTAACATACGATGACAAGCAGATAGAAGAAATGGACAGTGTTGAATTCTTGGGATTACAGCTTGGTAATAAATTCAAGTAGGAGGAGCACACCACAGAACTGCTGAAGCGTCTTAAGAAATCTCTATTTGCAATGCGAATTGTGTCAGACATAGGAGATATAAAATTGAAAAAACCGGCACACTATGCTTACTTTCATTCCATAATGTCATATGGGATTATTTTTGAGGTAATTCATCAAGCCAAGCTAAAGTTTTCCAGGCACAAAACCATGCAACAAGAGTTATATGTGGCTTGAACTCAAGAACATCATGCAGAAGCCTGTTTAAGGAACTAGGGATACTAACTACTGCTTCCCAATATATTTATTCCTTAATGAAATTTGTCATTAAAAATACATCACTTTTTCAAACCAACAGCTCAATTTTAATCTACAGTTGCTTCATTTTCTAATGCTGCTACTGATAATGCCACTGGTGACAGTGATGCATCACATGCAGGTGCTGGTGCTGATGCCATGTTGAGTGGAGGAACTGATTTCAGTCTTACAAGACATTTATTGTAATAATGTTAATAATTTAGTAAAAAGCACAATGTTATAGCAAATTTCTAATTCATTAACGAAGTTACTTTAAATGATATCTTTCATCTCTATGGGGGATCTGTGATGGAACATGCTATTCATTAGAAAAACATGTTTCGCCTCTTTGCCACAACAAGATGAAAAACATTCATGTAAAAACATTGTTTAAGTATCTAGAAAATCTCCACTGTGAGCACCAAGAAACTACAAGAAGGTGATCATACAAAAACAGTGAAGGTAAAAGCTCGTGAACAACATAAAGATGACAGATCATTAGTGAAGTTGTTGATTCAGTTACAACACATACCAGAGCCTTTTAACATTACAGTGGTGCACAGGCACATTTAGAACATGGGAAAATCACAGTAGCTTTTGAGCTTCTGCTCTTACACACATACACACACACACACACACACACACACACACACACACACCTATCAAATTTGACAGAGTTCATCATTTATACAAAAGGTGCGGATACTGAAGAAACTGTGGCAGTTATTGGTGGAACTTGTTCAGCTGTTGCTGGCATGAGAAGAAATCTCACAAAAAATCAATTTCTGAATCTTCTGGGCAGGATACACATTTGGAGATAATTACTGCATTCCACTGTGACTGTGACACCCACAAGTGCAAAGCCCGTAAACAAGGTGCTTTTTTTTTATATAGGAAAATGTTGACAAGTGTAAAATGAAGATATTCTGTTGGTAGTTATTGCTTTATACATCAACAAAGAATATTATTGAATCATGAGAAAGGTGGAGATCAATACTCAAGAATGAGTTGAAAAGTATATAGATGATGCAGATTTGGAAGTAGGTGTTCAGTTCAGGAAGAAAGAGCAGAGGCTATCCTTCTCAAAGACCCAGATTATCAACAAAGTCCATCTTAAAGAGATGAGAGATTTAAAGTGCTTCCTGGTTAGGAAGGATTTCTCTAGGAGTCCCATAAAGATACTGGAATAATTAAACAAAGCAGGGGTACACTGATATAATTCCTTGTCTTGAACAGTATGTATTTGAACTGATATGTTAGAGAATGGTGTTTATGGCATATTCAGTATGACAGGAGTTTTAAAAAATGAATGGAATTGTGATATCAAGAGAGGTTGGTGCCATTCATGAACACCATGTGTTCCTTAACCCTCAAGCAGTGGTGTCAGTTTTTGTTAACGTCAGTGGTCTCATGATTGACACTGTCACACGTTCTCTAGAGGCACAAAACATACTGCTTGCTATTGAAAAAAATTAATGTTATTTTGATTTGTACATACATAAATTTTAATCATTTAATTTCTAACACACATCATAATCTCACATCACACTTGGCCTACATTGATTTCGCAGTGCATACTACTTCTACAACACTAATTGTACCATATTCGGGTTATTTATTAGATTTGTTGTTGTTTGTTATTATATACACAAATTTTACTCATCCTGTTCTTCCAGATCATCCACTGTGTTACATGCAAACTTTTCACACACAGTGGAAGAATACTTTCTGCACACAACCATATTACACTGACAACAATGAATTATGATAACAACATTCTCTTTTCTACAACACATAATGCAGCAACTCTTCTTTTTGTTTGGAGACTCTTCCAGCTCTCAAGGTTCTTCCAATTTATAAGGTGCCAAAAATATTTTGAGGTCATCTGGAAGCGTAGGAGTGTAGGCTGGTGTAACTAAATGAGCTTCCATAAGTTGTTAAGATAGCTGTTTCAAAAATATCCTCCTTGGTTCTCTTGGGTTTCCTGCATTGAACTGAACCAATATATGGCCATGGGTGCCAGTAATATTTAGTGAAGCAAACCATAAAGGCATTGTCCATTTTCTAGTTACATAAGTTACAGAGTATTTACTACACATCTGGTTAACTGTGTCAGCCCATCCCTTTATAGTGTTGTAGTACATGATAATGTGTAGTTTATTGGTTCCTTCATCAATTGCACCTTCACTGTGACCGAGCGAGGTGGCGCAGTGCTTAGCACACTGGACTCGCATTCGGGAGGACGACGGTTCAATCCCGTCTCCGGCCATCCTGATTTAGGTTTTCCGTGATTTCCCTAAATCGTTTCAGGCGAATGCCGAGATGGTTCCTTTGAAAGGGCACGGCTGATTTCCTTCCCAATCCTTCCCTAACCCGAGCTTGCGCTCTGTCTCTAATGACCTCGTTGTCGACGGGACGTTAAACACTAACCACTACCACCACCACCACCACCACCACCTTCACTGTGCTTGGAGCTAGGTAGAACGACATATTTATTTATTTATTTCTGGAACATCTGACACAATTGTGATATCCTTTTGGTATCCAAACAGTGAAGACCCTACACTCCTAAATTTCAGCAGTAGGAATTTCCTTCTCTCTCTCTCTCTCTCTCTCTCTCTCTCCCTCTCTCTCCCTCCCTCCCTCCCTCTCTCTCCCAGAGTTCCAACACAAGTGATGTTTTTGTACAAAAGTGAAACTGTCAGTGAATAACTAGTATATTAAATATAAAAAATAATATTCTGAATATTCCAATTGGTTCCATTCACATTTTCTACAAGTCAATGCCCAATATCATATGATTTGTTTGACACCTTGTAAGGGCCATCTGCTTGTGTTGCACAATATAACTCAACTGGTGCTGCGCAAAATGTTTTGGCATCGAAAATAGAATGTCAAGTCGTACTTCACTGGTTTGTTACACATGTATTGAACAAATGAACATCTTCCTCAAAAAGGTGTGAGCATCTCAACTACAGCTGCAAACTTTCCCAAACTTTAGATTTCCTTACAATTTGTAACAAATTTATCCAAATATGACCTGATCACTGATAATTTATCTTTCTCAGATCTTTATGTTCTTATCACTTCTGAGGAGAAATAAGAACCATCTGTATAACATACAAGCTCTGAGAATTATCATTCCATTGCCATCATTATTCCAAAGTTCTTCAACATTTGTTTCATTTCCACCCTTCAAGCCAATCAAAGTAAGGGGTCCAACAAGAGCACAGATCTCTTTCTTTGAAGTCCCTTTCACACACCTCTCTTTAGAATAGTTGATTTGTGATACCAGGTTTCTAATATGGAAGTTGGTGTATTCCACAAGTAAATCAATCATTTATGCACTAGTAATCTTGCTGAATACTTTCAGTTCCTGTGTAATATCCTTAGCCAGCCTGTTTGGAAAAGGAAGGATTTTTATTGTATTTCTTGAGGGCAATGTTGCTGTTCTGGCTATAACACTTTCCTTGGACTGTTTAGTTTTATCATCTTTACTAACAAAAGACGCACAAATAAAATCTACATTGTCATCACCAACATTGTCTTCTTCATGATGTTGCATTTTATCTTCTTCAAGATGAATGTGTTCATTTCCCTCCAAAGGATCTGCTTCTATTTCTAATTCACTTTTGTGATCACTAACTCATATTTGTTCTTCCTGCCTGATGGACCAGTCAAATTCAGAATGCTTGCGGTCATTGGAACCATCATTTAGAACCTTTTCAATTTCCTCTTCTGATAATCCTTTTTTGAATGGAGCCCTAAAAGTACAAGCAAAAATGAAACTCATTTTATAAGGAAAGATTTCAACCCATAAAAATGGTGGTACAAATAATTAATACAAAAAAAATTACTTATATTACCAATCATGTGATTGACTTCATAGACCAAACATAGCACAGACAAAAATAAGTAGCAATTATTGCCAATGTCTTCTCGATACATCTCTGGCAACAATACAGATGGCAAACAGAGGTCCAACAGTCCAACAATGAGTAATTCGAATTCAGAGCAAAACTAGGAACTCTGGTTGACTTCGTCAACTAATGTGACCACTTTTGTTTGTACTTCAGTTGTGAACATGTGTGCCTGTAAGCTGAATATTAATAAATTTCTCTGTATCATTAGAAGTATAGTTTGCATTTGTGTTTTCAATATCCTATCACATGCTGTGGGAACATCAAGCAAATGAAAGCACTTCTGTGGTTATCCTGGTGACCCAGCACATGATTTAATCTTTGCTGTAACCATCTACAAGTCAATGGATTATCTCTGTGTTGTTGTTGCTTTTGTTGTCTGTATGTGTGATGCAATGCTGATGCATGAATGTAATAATTATGAATTATTTATCCATAATATCATAAACAATAGCAAATTGTGATAGGTTGTGGGCTTAATCTCTGCAGTGAACTATGTATGTCATGCTGGTAGGAATATAAAAATTGAATAAGTGTATTACCTTATGTGTCCATGTTACTTGAGTTATTTGTTATGGTTCAGGTTTCCAAAAATGTCTTCAGATGTCAGTTTGACAAAAACCATGACTCCAGTGCTAGGGAAACTAAAATAGAAAGATAATTACAATGCATGTAAGTTTGAGATGAAACTAATTCTAGTGAATGAAAAATTTTGGACCTATGTCCTGGGGCAAGTGCTGCAACACATGCCTTCATCTTCATTCTTTATTAATCATTGACCATATATACAATGTTCTTGATTTCTCATACATAACATAAATGCACTTAATTACACACACAATTATAGACATTTAGAGATGCATTTTAAATTTTAACATATGCTCACAATCTGTAAATCAAAAAATTCCTTCACATTACAAAATTGATTTTCAGCCAACCATTTATACAATTTCCTTTGAAATACTTTACAAGACATGGACTATGCTGAGTGTGGTACTTTTTTAAGGATTTCTGTGGACCTGGCTCTGGGCAAATAAGGTGTTTTTACCAACCTGTGTCTTGGAATATCCATTTTAATTTTTCTCCAAGTGTTGTGTTAGTCTATATCTCCTGTTATTTGAAATTATTCTACATTTAGTTTAATGTATAGTGCTGAACAATATATATACATATTAACAGAATAAACAGTGATCTCTTGGTGCAGCCCTGCACATTTCACTTAGGACTTTTTTATATCTTCAGTATATCACTTGTATATAAAGAGTCCCCCCCATACCAGCAGTCCATATGAAATGTGAGAATGAAACAGTTCAAAATAGATTAATGTTAAATATTCTAAACTAAATCTCTCAGTATGCTCATGCCTATTGGAAAGTGATCTGAATCCCCAGTATCTTGTAGAACCTCTCATGTGTTGGGTGGCATCAACTGTGGAGATGCTAGGACCACATCTACTGCTGAATGGGCTTCACCTCTCCTTGACATACCAGTGGCAGAACAATCATTCAGGACTTCTGAGTTATTGTCATGCATTGTATCAAGCATTAACATGCCCACCTGGTCTGTTATAATGCTTCCCCATGCTTTATTATGCTCACTGAGGTCTCTCATAATAATTACTTTGTAGGAGATATTAGCCATCAAATTACGGAAGGCATGTTTGGTGTCATTAAGTTGTGGGACTCAGTATGTAGCACAATAGACATTTCAATGTTTTTTACTTGTGATCTAATAGCAGATCTCTGAAAGAGGTCATTTCCAGTGTCTATAGTAAATTAATTAAAGTACTAATCATTTTTTATTTTTTATACCATCTCCCCCAAATCTGTCTTCTCTGTTTATGCATACCATATTATGAGGAGTGTTCAATACATAACGCAACACTTTTTTTCTAAAAGCATGTTGTTTTATTCACAATTTCAATACACCATTTTATTCCCCAATCTTTTGACTACAAAATCCTATTTTATAGTATAGTCTCTGTTCCATGTGATGGCCATAGACCATCACAATGGGAGGGGTTGTATGGCTGCATGGTACCACTCTACTGGTCACCGTCTCAGCCAATGTCTTACTGCATCAAAAACCTCCCCATCATCCACATACTGCTTCCTGCAGACTGCATCCTTCATTCAGCCAAACAGATGGAAATCAGAAAGTGTGAGATCCGGGCTGTAGGATGGATGAGGATGAACAGTCCAATGAAGTTTTGTGAACTCTTCTTGCTTTCACAGACTTCTGTTAGGCCTCACATTGTCAGAGAAGGAGAAGTCCATTGGCATTTTAATGGTGGCAAACACATTGAAGTCGTTTCTTCAGTTTCATGAGGGTAGCAAAATACACTTTTCAGTTGATTGTTGCACCTTGAGGGAGGACATCAGGACTGGGTTAACCCATGTGGAGGCCTGGGGCTAGAAAAAATGTGTGGATCCTGCTTGCTTCATGTAGGCCTAATTCCTTTCTGTGAAAGTACAATAAGAAAAGTAAAAGAATACATATATTTTTATGACATCAACCATGCCATCAGGAGATGATATTATGCCTAACAGAACTTTGCAATTGCATTTTTAAAAAAATCACACAACATTACCCTATTATATAAATGCAATAAATAGAAAATGAGTATCTGAAAAATTTCTTTTCCTGAATATTTTGTCCTGGCAGAGTCCTCTATCACATCCTGGAAGTCAAGAGAACTAGACACCTCATGTTCAACTGATAACAAGGGGAGAGTGAAAATGCATATTTGTTGCACTATAACACATAATTTGTTCTTGATAAGGGCTAATTTGGAGAATCCCCTCTCAGATACACAATTCACAATTGGTTTTCAGGGTAAATTTGGTAAGAAATCATCACTTTTGGAAAAACATCCCCAAGATCATTCATATAATTCGTGTTCATCTGGGCCTTCTGCATCATATATGTCATATAAGAACATTATATATTGCATTATGAGACCAAGATGTTGGTGTGTTTGATTACATTGTTTTATTACAACAGGCCAATTTTGGCACGATTGCCACCATCAGATTATGGTCTTGATGTCCATGTGATATCACTGTCTTGGTTGCTGTCACTGTTGTATAAGTTTGCTCCCTTGACATTGGTGGAGCTATAGTAGATGTTAAACTCTAGCTGGAGCAGTTATTCCTGAAATTTCCAACTATGGAAGTTTATGTCATAATGATGTTAACTGATGAAATAAAATTTCATAATTGTAAAACCTCATAAATAACTGCTCCAGTTGCAGTTTAACACCTACTATAGCTCCACCAATGTCAAAGGAGCAAAATTATACATTAGTGAACGCAAATAAGACACCAATGTCATATGGCCATCAAGACCACCTGATGTACAATAACCTGATAATGGCAATTATGTCAAAATAGGCCTATTGTAATAAATAATATATAATTGAACACAGCAGCTTCTTGGTCTCATAGCACAATACATAATGCCATATAGTTTGACTACTGAAATGTTTAGCAGCTTTCTTTTAGAGAACTCTTCAAATATTCACTAAAATAAAGAATTTGGCAAGAAAAACTTTCCTCATTGAGATTACCTCAGTATTTTTCCTGAAGTTTATACTTTTCTGTTAAGAGTTCTTTAGCTTTGTGCTTTACTATGTATTTGTTGAAGGTAGGAAAAGACTGATTGCTTTGCAATACATTTCTTTTCACTTTTAAGTTTTGCTTGCAGTTTCTCAGCAACTGCAATAAGTGGCACATAAAATTTATCATGTCACTAAATTATTCTGATTTTTCTCCATCAGGGAATCTTTGTACACTCCTGGAAATTGAAATAAGAACACCGTGAGTTCATTGTCCCAGGAAGGGGAAACTTTATTGACACATTCCTGGGGTCAGATACATCACATGATCACACTGACAGAACCACAGGCACATAGACACAAGCAACAGAGCATGCACAATGTCGGCACTAGTACAGTGTATATCCACCTTTCGCAGCAATGCAGGCTGCTATTCTCACATGGAGATGATCGTAGAGATGCTGGATGTAGTCCTGTGGAACGGCTTGCCATGCCATTTCCACCTGGCGCCTCAGTTGGACCAGCGTTCGTGCTGGACGTGCAGACCGCGTGAGACGACGCTTCATCCAGTCCCAAACATGCTCAATGGGGGACAGATCCGGAGATCTTGCTGGCCAGGGTAGTTGACTTACACCTTCTAGAGCACGTTGGGTGGCACGGGATACATGCGGACGTGCATTGTCCTGTTGGAACAGCAAGTTCCCTTGCCGGTCTAGGAATGGTAGAACGATGGGTTCGATGACGGTTTGGATGTACCGTGCACTATTCAGTGTCCCCTCGACGATCACCAGTGGTGTACGGCCAGTGTAGGAGATCGCTCCCCACACCATGATGCCGGGTGTTGGCCCTGTGTGCCTCGGTCGTGTGCAGTCCTGATTGTGGCGCTCACCTGCACGGCGCCAAACACGCATACGACCATCATTGGCACCAAGGCAGAAGCGACTCTCATCGCTGAAGACGACACGTCTCCATTCGTCCCTCCATTCACGCCTGACGCGACACCACTGGAGGCGGGCTGCACGATGTTGGGGCGTGAGCGGAAGACGGCCTAACGGTGTGCGGGACCGTAGCCCAGCTTCATGGAGACGGTTGCGAATGGTCCTCGCCGATACCCCAGGAGCAACAGTGTCCCTAATTTGCTGGGAAGTGGCGGTGCGGTCCCCTACGGCACTGCGTAGGATCCTACGGTCTTGGCGTGCATCCGTGCGTCGCTGCGGTCCGGTCCCAGGTCGACGGGCACGTGCACCTTCCGCCGACCACTGGCGACAACATCGATGTACTGTGGAGACCTCACGCCCCACGTGTTGAGCAATTCGGCGGTACGTCCACCCGGCCTCCCGCATGCCCACTATACGCCCTCGCTCAAATTCCGTCAACTGCACATACGGTTCACGTCCACGCTGTCGCGGCATGCTACCAGTGTTAAAGACTGCGATGGAGCTCCGTATGCCACGGCAAACTGGCTGACACTGACGGCAGCGGTGCACAAATGCTGCGCAGCTAGCGCCATTCGACGGCCAACACCGCGGTTCCTGGTGTGTCCGCTGTGCCGTGCGTGTGATCATTGCTTGTACAGCCCTCTCGCAGTGTCCGGAGCAAGTATGGTGGGTCTGACACACCGGTGTCAATGTGTTCTTTTTTCCATTTCCAGGAGTGTATTTCGAATTTCCTTTTGTTACTATATTCTTGATATACAAGCTCACTTGACCTGCTAGCTTGGTTTCCTTGTTCTTATTTCTCTTTCTGTTTAGCTTACATATGGACCACATACCAATTTCAATGCTTCCTGCTTCGTTCTTCTTTCTTCTTCCTACAGTATTCTTTCATCTCCTCACTACGTATCTTTTTCTCTTCTCAAACCGTTTTCAGCCATCTTCTTCTCCCAACTGCCTTGGAATCCTTTCATCTTAAAAATCTCTCTTTCTGTTGTATCCTTTTCACTTATGCTGTTTCTTTCCATATCTTTCCTAACTTCTTGAATCCAGCCTATCACTGACTTCTTGTCCCACATATATTTAAATATCTGTTTGGTTAACCTGTTGTTGTTCATTCTTTATAAATGCTCAAAAAATATCAATTGAATCTTCTGTAGTATTTCAGTTACATTTTCTATGTTGTGATACACTTCTTCATTACTTCTTCATTTCCATACCTCTGAATTTCTTAGCAGACCAAGTATTTTTTGAATCATTCTTCTTTCTAGGACCTCAAGTTTGTGTAATTTGTTATTTAGTATTAAACATTCACTTGTATAAATACATTTTCGTTTCACTACTGTGTTGTAGTGTTGTGTTTTCAAATTCTTAGACAAATACCTTTTTCATAAATGTTCCTTGTTGTACCATATGCTCTCTCTGCATTTTATGTACTCTTTCTTTTGCAGCGAATTGTTCTAAGCCATTTCATTGAATAATTTTTTCCAAGTACTTGCATTTATTAACCCTCTTTACCTGTCCCAAATCAGCTACAAAGAATTCTGGAGCAGTTTCTACATTTATCATAAATTTTATTATTTCTAGAGAAGTTCTTAAACCTACTTTGTTGGCTATTTCTTCTGGCAGATTGATTTGTATTTCTGCATCTGTTAGGTTTCCAGAAACAATGGCAAAATCATCTGCAAATGATAGACAGTTAATTTTAATACCTTTGTTCTTAGTCCCCAGAGTTACTGGTGACATCTTATATTCTTTTAGTTTTTGTTTCCATTCTACAACTATTTTCTCTAAGAGGCTTAGTAATATTGTTGAAAATATCTTATAACCCATTGGCTACAGATATATACCTATGGAGTTATTCACATTAAGTTTATCACCTTTCTCGTGCTTAGGATGAATAAGAGCCACATTCCAGTCTTATGAAATCTTTTCAATTTCCCATATTTCTTCAAACATGACCTGAAGAATAGTTATAAATTTTGGTTGAGATTATTTTCTCCGTAGACTTTGCTAGTTTTCGGAATATGTATTGTTCTTTTTATTTCTTCAGCTGTAGGTGGGGGATCCGCCTCTGTGTTTTTTTGAAGATCCAGGAATTCTAGTTCACAGTACAGTTCTTCACAGTTCAAGAGCTGTTCAAAGTGCTTTTTTAGTATTTCACAGTTCTGGGTATTGCTTAGGCCTATTTTACCATTTTCATCTCGAGCTAATACTTGGAGCTCAATAGCCCCTTAGATCATTTTTAAACATCTTATTAATCTAATTTATCACTTTTGCATTATAATGTACAGGGTTTAGGAAACAAAATAAGATGCTTTTGAATCATTTATCACAGGACTATCTTCACATGTAGTATAAGTTACGGAACAGCAGTAAACAGTGGACAACAACCAATATTGTAATTTAGAAGGCTACAATCTAGATATGTTCTACAGTAGAACACATAATAAAAGTGGTGGTGTTGCCATCTACCCAAGAAATTATAAGTTTGTAACCACCACAGAAAAAGTGCTATGGGGGAACAATTTCTGTGTTGACAAAGGTTTTGCAATGCTTAAACTCACATTTTGCACTGTTCTTTTCTATGTCATAGGTGTATATACATCCCTATCCAGAAATTATTGATGCTTTTTCTGAAATCAACTGATGGAGTTTTAAGTAAATTAATGTCAGGTAGTAGAACTGTACATCTTGTCATACCGGGAGATCTGAACATCAACAATTTACGTGACGGTCAGGAAAGCAAACGTTTTACAGATTGCGTCCTGTCTTACAGGGCTAAAGATCTTCTTGGATTAGTATCCATCAGGATATCTAACACACATAGTAGTTTAACTGATCATGCTATCACAAATTATGACCACATCATCTCAACAGATGTCATAAATGGTCACCTCCCAGATCATTTAGGCTGAATAATGGTGCTAAAATGTAACACCAAATTCAAACCAAGAAAAATGTATGAGCACAGGCAAATACTGTCTGCAAACAACATTGCTACACTAAGACATAGTTTAAGCCAGAAATCATGGGAATCAGTTATTACTACCATTAGGATCAAGAACAAACAGAACATGTCCACAGAAATTCTGACTGAGGACATAAACAGAGCCATGCCATTAAAAAAAGTGAGTGAACAGAAAAGTCAACCTTTAAAATCAAAACCTATGCTGTTAGATTTTAAAACAAAAGATTTGAAAGAAAAAGTGGAAAACATGTATAGCTTACTCAGAGTGACTAACTCAGAGTAACATAAAGAATTCTACAAGCAGTACAAATATAAATGCCACAATGAAGACTGGAGCTTAAATGCAGAAAGAATCAGCCAACAGATATGAGGTTCAGATAATGGTTCAGAGACTTGCTGGTCAGTTATACATAAAATCAGAAGCAAACTAAAATTAATAATGCACAATTAACTATGAATAATAAATATCTCTGATCCCCCTCTAGTGAGCAATATTTTTAATAATTCCTTCATCGAAAATTGAAAATGATGTCTCTGTGAAACAGGAAATACAGGAAACATCTGAGTTCTGTAACAAACAGAACTGCAGTAAACTACCCTCAATAAGCACATATGACATTCTGTAGCTTATTGATACAAACAAAAAATCAGCAATATTAGATGAAATTTAACCATATATATTGAAGCAATGGAAACATGAACTAATGAAACCACTAGTTCATCTACTAAACTGTGTTCTAAAGGATGGGGTGTTCCCTGACAAGTTGAAAAAGCATTTACAGAACTACATACCTATTGCCCTAATCTCAACTTTCAGCAGGCTGTTAGAGAAAATAATATTAAAAAAGTCCTGGTACATTACAACAATGCTGACATATTAGGTGATTTCTAGCATGGTTTCAGAAGAGGTCAAACTACCACATCAGCAGCAGTACTATTTTCCCATAATATACTTGAAAAAATAAATGAAAAACCTTAAGCAGCAGGAGTATTCCTGGACCTCTTAAGAGCTTTTGATAGAGCACATAATCATGTGGTCTTATCAAAAACTGTGAAGAGTGGTGTTACTGGAAAACTCATGCAATTGCTAGAAATATGTTCAAAGGGTAGACAGCAGTGCATGGAGATTATACACTCTAATGAAGAAATACTGGAGAGGAGAAGGTCAAGTATAAGCAAATATGTTTTTATGTTCCACAGATCTCCATTTTAGGTCCAGTCCTATTCATATGCTATGTAAGTGATTTATCAAGTTCTCTTGACAATAAGCAACTGATCACTATGCATGCAGACGATACATCTGGTGTCTGCTGTGCAGACAATGAGCCCAGCCTAGTTGAAGAGATACATTACTTTATTGAAAAGATAAGTGCTCACTTTGAAAGAGACAACCTAAATGTAAAAAAGAAAAATCTAATATTATTCACTTTAAACCAAATGGTACAAACAGACAAAATACTGTGATTGATGAAATTCTACCAACAACATTGTGAATAATCAGGTTTATGCATAGATGATTGACTTTCATGGAAGCAGCAAGCTGATTACATCTGTAAAAAATTAACACCGTCTTTATTTTTTTTTTTAAAAAAAAGATTATCACCATATCTTAATTCTCAAACCCTAAGGACTGTGTATTTTGGATTAGTGTACCCTTTCTTGTTTTATGGACTACTACTTTGGGCTGGAAGAGGCCTAACTAATATGAAAAGGGGTTTCATACTGCAGAAGCGAGCGTTGAGGATCATCGCAAAAGTAAAACCAGGAACTTATAGCAAATTCCTATTCATTATACACAATAGTCTCACAGTTTATGCCATTTATATACAACAACCTAGAACCTCTAATCCTAGTGAAAGCATTCACTAAGATTACAAAAAGGAACATAGATATTCCCAACTGTGAAATACGGCATAGAAAAGACTTTTGTATGGTTAACAAAAGATTTTTTGCTTTACCAGCAAAAAGCCCCTATGTCAAATATGTTTTTCATAATTTGTAACCAAATGAAGTTAATATATTGACAGGGGATACTTTCAAAAAGCGAGTCAAGCAGTGCCTTATCCAAAAATTCCCTCATAACTTGAATTTATCATGAATTATAATTTAATAAGAAATAATGTATTCACAATGAAATTTTCAGGGTGTGCACCGATATAAACTTTCTGGCAGGTTAAAACTGTGTGCTGGACCGAGACTCAAACTCAGAACTTTCACCTTTTGCAGGCAAGTGCTGTACCATCTGAACTATCGAAGCACGACTCATGACCTGTCCTCATGGCTTTAATTCTATGAGTACCTCGTCTCCTATCTTCCAAACTTCACAGAAGCTTTCCTGCAGACCTTGCAGGACTAGCACTCCTGGAAGAAAGGATACTGCGAAGACATGGCTTAGCCACAGCCTGGGGGATGTTTTCAGAACGAAATTTTCCCTCTGCAGTGGAGTGTGCGCTCATATGAAACTTCCTGGCAGATTAAAACTGTGTGCTGGTCCAGTACTCGAACTTGAGATCTTTGCCTTTCGCAGGCAATGGCTCTATCGTCTGAGCAGCCCAAGCACAACTCACGACCCCCTGTGAGGATGGGTTGTGAGTTGTCCTTTGGTAGCACAGATGCAGGAGAGTTTATGTAAAGTTTGGAAGGTAGGAGACGAGGTACTGGGGGAATTAAAGCTGTGAGGACTGGTTGTGAGTCATGCTTGGGTAGCTCAGATAGGCCAGCACAGTAGCTCAGCATGTTCAGTCAGAGAGTTAGCTGCCATCTGCAACGAAAAAAAAAAGTGAACGGATCAATGATGGGTGACATACGACACCTACCCCAAACAAATGCAGTGAACAATATCAAACAAAATGAGAATTACAGGGAAAAAAAATAGTAGAGCAGTTGCCCATTAAAGGCAAAGACTCTGAGTTTGAGTCTCGATCTGGGACACAGTTTTAATCTGCTAGGAAGTTTCAGAAATAATGTAAACTAAAAGAAATTGTAATTGTAAAATCTTTATACTTAGTTGAAAATGCACATGCATGTAAAACTACAGTACATGTTATGAACAATAAATTGAAATTTGCAGTTTAAGTTGATCAAGGTACTCAGTCTTCCCAGAATGTTTCCATTTCTTCCACTGTTTTATTCTTTCTGCAACTGCCTTTTTCACAGATTTCATTCCAGCAGACTTTCTTCTCATTTTTGTTGATTCAAATTCATTCTTCACTGCCCTGTTGATTTCTTTAGATAATTGTTCCAATTACTCTGATTTAGATATTTTAATTTCTTCTTGAAAATGTTTCATTGCCACGTTTGTGTCTGTGATGTTGAGCCTGTCTGCGTTATATTTAATCAATTTTTGCTGTCTCTTACCCTTTTTATTAGGGATAAATTTCAGTTTAATTTTCGTCAGGTAATGAACAAAGTAAAATTCCCTGTTTCTTGTTACATTTATGAGCTCTTTAACATTACTTTGAGAAATATCCACATGATCTAACTGGAACTTCTGTAGTACTAGACTTGGAGATATATATGTTTTTGCTTTACTTAGCACTTTTTTTTGAAAGTTGACATTAACTTCAACAAAAATGTTTTCCAAATTGCATGGTTTTTTTTTCCTCATTAATGGGTTGGATACTCTCCTACGATTTTTAAAATAGCTTTTTGCTTTTCCTACATGTACGTTAAAATACCCCCGTAAAATCACAATATTTGATTTTGGAATTTTTTAAATTTAGTCTGCCAAAAGTTGCCAGAATGCTTCTACTTAACTCAGATTTATCTTAACTGTCATCATTAAATACAGCTTGGACGTTAACAAAGATATACTGTTTATTTTTGCATTTCACTGTGAGAAGAGAGAGTATTTCTGAACTGGATTTGAATTCTGTAACGTCATCTACTAAATTTTTATGAGTATAGAAGCTGATACCAAGTATTGGTATGCCTTTCATAATTTTTGCAGTTGGTTTACCCTTAAAAATTCTATGATTTTTGGTTTCTGTAGCAGTTTTGTCCAAAACTCGCGTTTCTTGTACTGCTGAAACTTGTATTTCATGTTTATCTTAGGTAATTTTCAGTTCTTATTGTTTACCAGTTTTTACATTCAAGATGGCTGTAAAGATTTTCTTTTGAACTTAAGTTTGGAATGACACCAAGGTTTCTTAATGTCGTCCTTACTGCACATGTTGGGGCTTCTCAAACTCTAGGTCCCTAAGCACTGCATAAAGCAAATGGTGGATACCTCTTTTGAGTTACCAACTGGGGTAGTGCTTACTTTTACCAGCCCTTCCATTCTGCAATTGAAATTGTATGTTGTACATGGCAGGAAATAAATTCCAAGATAAGAACGGATTGTTAGTCCAAAATGATTTCCCATGGTTTTCTCCATTAGGTTCTTCCGCTCTCTCTGCTGTTGGGAATTAGGATTCCTTTCTGCCTTTGAGACTGTTGACCGGTTTCACCTGTAACCCTAGGTGGGGGCCTCAGAGGATACTACCATCGAGAGCCAGATGGATTCAAGTTTTTTTATGGGGTGTATTCCTCACCCTCTTCTTTCCTCATAACTTGCGAGATGAGGCCTCGGGAATGGGAATGGCAGTCGCAGAATTAGCCTGGTTTTCACGTTCATTAAAATTTTCACTAACATGGCTGAAAAATGGAATCAATGATCGCAACACATGATACCCGCTAATTAAATTCAGTCCAGGCCATTGCAAATATTTGTTAGTTTTGTCCACTCAAGACAACATGGCATCGCAGAAGACAGCTAGTACTGCTTGCTGCCTTCAGATTTTTCAAAAGCGATTCTGCCTCATTTCTTGTCGCTGCATTTTCTTGTTCTCAGTAATTTCTTTAAAGAACACATAAACGGCATAGAAATTCTGTCGAATAGCTGATACTGCTTCCTCACAGCATGACCATCTAGTATCACACAATATCTTAAGTCACTCATTCTTCCTCACAAGCATGTGCCAACGGTGAGTACAAACTACAAAAAAGCCATATAGTCATTGAATAACTTGGAAAAAAAACAGCTGTTTCTGACGATTTCTTAGCACTGTTTGGAACACCAGGTTTAACAGGTATCAACACAAGGCACATAGAAAGCTAATTAATTCAGTTCCTTTATCTTTGCACTTAAACCTGAATATTTCCCACTCGTGTTACTGGCAACGACAATCTTCTGTCCTCATACGGTACTGTATTCCCAAAAGAGATCTAGGTAAACTTTCCTAAGACTTTCTCTTGTGTGTCTGTGTTGGGGAACAAAACATAAAAATCTTCCTCATAAACTCTTCCCTCGAAACAATACCTTCTACAAGGGCTAGCTGATCTTCATGTGCTGTGTCTACTGTTGAATATACAACTAATCTTTAGAATTTTGCTGTTTGTATTTCGCCAACTATTTTACTCAATACCTTGACTCCCACAAGACCGATAAATTCTTCACAATACCGGTAGCCTTGGAAAAATATGACTGATGGCAATGACCTTTAGAGCAACGCTCATGGATGTGTTGTTTCAAAAACGGGTCAAAATGAGCAATTAATTCAAGGAAACCTAAATAGTTACCATTATTTTTGGTCCAAAAAATTTTGTTGTCACCATGAAAAGCAAATCCTCTTATTTCCAAATGCTTAACTACCTCTATCACGCAGGGAAGCACTTCTTGCCAATAATTTTCCTCGGTTTAAATCGTATGCTGCAGTTCACCGTCGATACAGCACGTCTCTCATTCTTCCATGGTAGAAGCCGCGTCACAGAATTTTTGGGATGAATAGCATTGTTTTCATGAGATGTCACTTTTTCTACCTCTTTCTTCCAGACAGAAAGCCCACAGGTTGAAAATGGAGAACACATATCATCTAAGTCAATGCTGTCACTGAATAATTTACGGAAAATACAAAACACATTTCTTGTAGATTCGGAATACTACAGCCATTTCCTTTCATTTTTCTCTCCATTTAGCAGTTTTCTAAAGAACAAGGTGTTGGGTGAGTACATTTTTTGTGATTTATAGACACGTTCAGATTTACTTAGATCATCTAAATTGTTCTTAACATAGTCTGAACCATTCGCTAAAATCAATTCAACCAATGATGTTTCACGTTTTTCCATTTCGCTGAATGTTTCTCCAATGTTGGGCACTTCACTAATTCACTGTAAGTTCTGTCTCCGATTTAGATTTTATGATCGCTTAGTTCAACATTCGCTTTCATTGCCACCTCAATTACAAAATACTGCCCGACTACAATTTCAGTTTCACCGGGATCTGTAAAACACTCCTTAGAAGAAATATATACCAATGTAAAAGGTACCGGTTCAGTACAGACTTCACTAACGTTACCAGTGGGGCAATTTTTTTTCGTAAGACTATGCAGTCACTTGTGGCAGTTTCTTCATAAATGTAGCTCCTTCTTTCTGGGCTTTTCTTTTGCTCGAATTAACAATTCAACTCTCCAACAATAGACGAGGAATATAAGCAACGAACAGAAGAAGGAAAGGGCGATGGGTGAATGGTGAGTGCATCACACAAAACACAAAAGTGTTTGAAGTAACTTGCCTATTGTTAAGGTCAAAAATTCTGCTCGAATACACGCATACGGAGTTTATAAATAGATGGAACTTGTTGACATGAAAGGAATGTTGCGCAACTGCGCAGTAACTTAATTTTTCGCTGGATTTGGACTGGGTATTCTGTGACTACATGAGACTGCAGAACATTTCTGTTCAACGAGAAAATATGAATCATAATTATCATGTACTATATTCGACCTTTTGTTTTAAACTGATTTATGATAGTTTTTTAAGATGGTGGTTGTAACAAACAAAGAAATTTGTTTTATATTTTAGGGTCTTATTTTATCCCATTGTGATGGTTGTATCTTGAATGATTCTTATTAGAGAGCCAGATGAGGAAGATCAGAGTGGAGGCCCCCCGTCCACATGGAGTCCTGGGTCTAGAGCCCCCCTTTTCCCTTCCCTTAATCTGGCACTGGAGGGCATAAATTAGAATAACTCATTCAGCACAGAAGACTGTAACCATGACTTTACCAGTTGAAAGTTAGACTTTGAAATTTTTCTACGGAGCAGAGCTGGTGTAGCACCACTCAACGGGTCACCATTTTGTTTCCAGTTAAAAGTGACGAGCCCATGTTTCATCGCTTGCAATGATGTTCGAGAAAAACTGTCATGGCCAGCCTCATAACGTGCAAGTGACTTCACACAGATCGTCCTTCATTGCTCTTTATGGTCTTCTGCTAGGTAGCAAATAATCCACAGAGCACACACTTTTATGTACCCCAACTGGAGGACGAGAGTACTAGGCTACCAACAGAGCCATCCAGTTGTGCAGAGAGTTTGACTGTTATCCATTGATCACCTCAAATGAGAGTGTCTGCACATTCCAACATTGCAGGAGTTGCAGCCGGCCGGCACGCAGGGGATTGGGCATGTTTGCGCAACCTTGTTATGATAACTGACTCAACACCCAATGACTCACTGTTCTTTTGTTCCAGGTCCCCATAGATATTCTGCATGCGACCATGAATATCTGCAGTGCTCTGGTTTTCCACAAAAAGAAATCAGTGACAGCTCTCTGCTTGGAATGCACATGCATTACAGACACTATTTCGAAGGCTATGTATAGTGCCGCCACCATTCACAAATTCATGAAACTATAGGAGCTGAAGTGGAAATATTCGACGAAGTTGCACAACAAATTCCGCATTTTTTCAACCAAAACCGGCCGAAAAAATGTGTTGCATTACTTACCGAACGCACCTTCATCTCCGTTATATCAAGTGCCAAAGAAACTGATATAAGTATACATATTCAAATACAGAGATATGTAAATAGGCAGAATACGGCATTGCGGTCGGCAGCGCCTATCCAAGAGAACAAGTGTCTGGCGCAGTTGTTAGATCGATTACTGCTGCTACAATGGCAGGTTATCAAGAGTTAATCGAGTTTGAATGTGGTGCTACAGTTGGCGGACGAGCGATGGGAAACACCATCTTCGAGGTAGCGATGAAGTGGGAATTTTCCCATATGACCGTTTCACGAGAGTACCATGAATATCAGGAATCCGGAAAACATCAAATCTCCAACATTGCTCCGACTGCAAAAAGGTCCTGCAAGAATAGGATCAATGACTGAAGAGAAACATTCGACGTGATAGAAGCGCAACCCTTCCGCAAACTGCTGCAGATTTCAGCGTTGGGCCATCAACAAGTGTCAGCGTGTGAACAATTCAATGAAACATCATCGATATGGGCTTTTGGAGCCAAAGGCACACTCATACACCCTTAATGACCGCACGACACAAAGCTTTACGCCTTGTCTTGGCCTGTCAACACTGACATTGGACTGTTGATGATTGTAAACATGTTGCCTGGTCAGACGAGTGTCGTTTGAAATTGTATCGAGAGGATGGACGTGTACAGGTATGGAGACAACCTCATGAATTAATGGACCCAGCCTGTCAGCAGAGGCTGGTGGAGACCCTGTAACGGTGTGGGGAGTATGCAGTTGGAGTTATATGTACCCTGATATGTCTAGATATGACTCAGATAGGTGACTCATACGTAAGCATCCTGTCTGATCACCTGCATCAACTCATGTCCATTGTGCATTCCGACGCACTTCGCCGATTTCAGCAGGACGATGTGACACCCCACACATCCAGAATCGCTACAGAGCTGCTCTCCTGAGTTTAAACACTTCCGCTGGCCCTAAACTCCCCAGACACGAACATTATTGAGGAAATCTGGGATGCCTTATAACATGCTGTTCAGAAGAGATCTCCAAGGCCTGCAGGGTTCATGGTTTCAGTTCTCTCCAGCACTACTTCAGACATTAGTCAAGTTCATGCCACGTCGTGTTATGGCACTACTGTGGCGTGCTCTCGGGGGCCCTACACGGTATTAGGCAGGTGTATCAGTTTCTTTGCCTCTTCAGTGTAGAAGTTATGTACTGTTCTTATCCTAGTTTCTGCCAATCCCATAATATGAATTTTATATTCCATTTGGAAATAAACCAGATTTTCCCTATTAGAGCAGGCCAAATGAATGTTCCATAACATAACTCTGTCCAAATGATTACTGTCCATTGTTTTGTAGGAGATTAACGGAATGTGCCTCACTCACTCTCGCAACATGATATTTCGAATCCTTTTGAACTGCACCCAACTGCGCCGTGCTAATGATAGACATACACTTGTGATATAAATTATCTATGATGTTTGCGCTAACAGATGACATGGGTCAGAATGGTTTATGTACAGTCAGGGATATAGGGACAGGCACATTGTAGTACAAACCTCTGAGCACTGACCGCTGATTGAGTCCTCTGGTTCTGACTTGTTGATGAGTGGGACAAACTGTGGGGCTGGCTGAGTCTATGGTGCCTGCATTGCAGGGGCAAAAGTAGCATCTGGTACGCCAGCCAGACACGGTCATATGGGACAGTGTTTGAAGAAGTGGACTTGGATTAAGGCTGCAGTCGTAGCGGCTCCGATATCGCTGGATTCTGCCGACGACCGACATCGTCTGGAGACGGCCGATCTTTCCAAATCAGTACGTACGCCACTATGTGCACGATCAAACTAAAACTGATCCCTTCTCCTGAATGTACACATTTCGAATGGCAATCGGTGAAATTCAAATCAGTTTGTTTCCTTTGGTCAAATCGGCCGATATCCTCGCACACGAGCTATGGAGCATGAGAAACTGCCAAAAGAGAATGACTTTGTGGCATCCTGAGGATGAAAATATCATAATCGGCACATAGTTCGGAATTTATGGACTAAAATCGCAGGTTTATTCGAATCCTCATATGCAAAATCGGTATTGGAAATTTTAGGAATAGATTATAACCTCAAAAATTTATTTTTTGATGTGAAGAGGGTGGCGTATCTTTTATGCTCATAGCTACTGTACTGGATCTTTCTTGTGGTAGGATGTCATTAGTTGTCTACAAATTATTATTACTGCTTACTGGCGTTTCATGCCAGTAGGTTAGTGATGCTGTTAATATGAAGTGGTTTGAAAATGCAGTGTACGGTAAGTATTTCCACTTTTAAGTGCTTCAGTTTTTCAGAGTACTTTATGCTACACCTTTTACTTGTCTTTCACTCGTGTGTAAAACGACAATCACTGATTGATGTACGTCAGCACAACTTCAAATAAATACAGCGACGCCGTGTGTTTATAACTAGCTTTTCAAGGTCACCACGAATTATCTCGAGTATAGAACATCGTTTCTCCCGTCATCTCATATATTCGTAAAACTTGTCTGGTTATTCCACTAACTGAGGACAGAAAGCATAGTACTTGCCACGTTCTTTACGATTCACGAAAGCTCATTCCCATGCATTCGGTGTCTCTTTAATAGCAGAAGCTGCTACGCAGCACTTGTATCCACAACACAGAGGCGTCGTCGTATCCACCCCACCTTAAGAGATTAAAATCTAACCCACATCATACACACAATAGATTCTAACCTAACCTTCTTGACCTTGACAAAAACAGACGGAGGAGATAAGACGCACTATGACCACACTGTCGGCCGATGTTATTGGGCAACATCTGGCGACCGTTGTCTGTGTCATTGTGACGCAGACTACGGCTGCTTTCACACTGGCGACTTCGTTGTGGCGTTTCAGCCACGCGGTTCAATCGCAGCAATGGGCGACTACCGCACTTTTGAGCAGCGTGGTCGAATTGCCAGACACGCAACTGTACCACGCAGCAGAAGCTCTGTGGCAAGAGCTGTCTGTATGCGTCTGCTACTTAGCGACGAAACGGACTCTGATGAGAAAGTGTTGCTTTTCGTTTTGTTATTGAAAAGAAAACACAGGCGTCAGCGACATCATCCCAAGTACTGGAGAAAAACATGGACTTTTTTTATAATTTATAAGAAATTGAAAGAAAACTCTAAAAAATGCTTTAACTGCTTCAGAATGTCTGTGACGTCTTTTGATCAGTTATGTGCTGTGCTGAGGGCTAACAAAATAAAAGAAAGTACGTAAATGAGAAATAGTATATCATCAGAAGAAAGACGAATGATTACTTCAAGGTAAATAAAATGCCTTTTTTACATATAAATTTATTTTTAAAGTAAATTCGACAATAATTTTTTTCGATGAAATACGTTAAAACAGCTTCCTAAAATCTACGCTACCCAGAGAATAAATCAGTGGTCACTGATGAATCAGGTGATATAGGTGAACGTGATTTGATGTACTTGGACATGGATTGGAAGCATGAACAGTTATGGTGTATTTGAATATATAGGTACTGGTATGTGTGAAGTGATCTGAAACTTACAGTTTTCTGGTGAACTGTAAGACCTGCTGTATTACCACAAAACTGACATTATTTCAAAATTATCGTCCATCTTTAAACGTTTTTCCACAGATATCAAATCATCCAATAATGACAGTAGAAAATGATTATCAGGGTAATCTCCTTCACGGTTTGATGAATTTTCTTTTTCTTGATGTTTGCTGCAAGTACCTGAAAGAGTTTCTCCCCTTCTGTCATCCCTTGTCTCTTACGGGAACTGGAGGCAACTCCACCCTCTACATCAGAATCATTTGCCACGTCAGTACGAACAATAGCTTCTTCCAGCTCTGCTGGTTTGTTGGCAGTTACAGGTAATAAGAAAGTTATTGTTGTTGTTGTGGTCTTCACTCCAGAGACTGGTTTGACGCAGCTCTCCATGCTACTCTATCCTGTACAAGCTTCATCATCTCCGAGTAACTACTGCAATCTACATCCTTCTGAATCTGCTTAATATATTCTCCTCTTGGTTTCCTCCTACAATTTTTACCTTCCACGGTTCCCTCCAATATTAAACTGGTGGTCTCTTGATGCTTCAGAATTTGTCCTACCAACTGATCCCTTCTTCTAGTCAAGTTGTGCCATAAATTTCTCTTTTCCCCAGTTCTATTCAGTAGTATCTCCTCATTAGTTACGTGATCTACCCATCTAATCTTCAGCATTCTTCTGTAGAACTACATTTCGAAAGCTTCTATTCTCTTCTTGTCTAAACTATTTGTCCTCCATGTTTCACTACCATACTAGGCTACACTCCATACAAATATTTTCGGAAAAGACTTCCTGACAGTTGAATCTATACTCGATGTTAACAAATTACTCTTATTCAGAAACGCTTTCCTTGCCATAGCCAGTCTACATTTTGTATCCTCTGTACCTTGACTGTCATCAATAATTACACTCCCCATATAGCAAAACTCATCTACACTCATGCTTATAAATTAAGGATAATGCTGATATGTGGTGAAACAACGCTCTGGTGGGCGGTTTGCGGGTTTAAATCACCACGGGGTATGACAATACGGTGCATTTGACCTGCGGTCGTCGCACGATGGCGCTGGCAGCAATCCACATACGCAGAGTTGTGTTGGTGCATGTCAGAGTACGGTGCAGCGAATAAGTGCGCAGACGTTTTCAGACGTGCTAATGGTGACTGTGTGTTGAAAATAGCTCAAATAACAGATATTGATGATGTTATGAGGGGTAGAATACAAGGGCGACTGGAGGCTGATCAAACACAGCAGGTCGTAGCATGGGCCCTCCGTGTGCCACGAAGTGTGATATCAAGATTATGGCAACAATTCAAGCAGACAGGAAACGTGTCCAGGCGCTACAGTACGGGACGTCCACAGTATACGACACTACCACAAGGAGACCGATATCCCACCATCAGTGCCAGCAGATGGCCGAGGATTACTGCAGATAGCCATGCTCGGGACCCTACTGCAGCCACTGGAACAGTTGTCTCCAGACACACAATCTACAGACGACTGAACAGACATGGTTTATTCGCCCAGAGACCTGCAAGGTGCATTCCACTGACCCCTGGTCACAGGAGAGCTCGTAAAACTTGGTTTCAAGAACACAGTACGTGGTCATTGGAACAGTGGTCCCAGGTTATGTTCATAGACGAGTCCAGGTACAGTGATTCTCGCCGGGTTTTCATCTGGCGTGAACCAGGGACCAGATACCGACCCCTTAACGTCCTTGAAAGGGACCTGTATGGAGGTCGTCGTTTGATGGCGTGGCGTGGGATTATGATTGGTGCACGTACACCTCTGCATGTCTTTGACAGAGGAACTGTAACAAGTCAGGTTTATCGGGACATCTGTTTGCGTGAGTATGTCAGCCTTTTCAGGGGTGCAGTGGGTCCCACCTTCCTCGTGATGGATGATAACGCACGGACCCACCGAGCTGCCATCGTGGAGGAGTACCTTGAAACAGAAGATATCAGGCGAATGGAGTGGGGTGCCTGTTCTCCAGACCTAAACCCCATCAAGCACGTCTGGGATGCTCTTAGTCGACGTATCGCTGCATGTCTTCAAACACCTACGACACTTCGGGAACTCCGACAGGCACTGGTGCAAGAATGGGAGACTATACCCCAGCAGCTGCTCGACCACCTGATCCAGAGTATGCCAACCTGTTGTGCAGCTTGTGTACGTGTGCATGGTGATCATATTTCATATTGATGTCGGGGTACATGCACAGGAAACAGTGGCGTTGTGTAGCATATGTAATTCGGGATAGTTTTCTCAACTTATCAGCAATACCTTGGATTTACAGATCTGTGTCGCGTGTGTCCCCTATGTGCCTATGCTATTAGCGTCAGTTTTGTGTAGTACCACGTTGTATGACGCAAGATTCTGCAATTATCCTTAATTTATGAGCATGAGTGTACTACTTTAAGCATCTCATTTCCCAATCTGATACCTTCAGCATCACTCGATTTAATTCGACTATATTCCATTATTCTCGTTTTGCTTTTGTTTATGTCCATCTTGTATCTTCCATTGACTTATGGCTTGCCATAACTGTAACACTGTTAGTCAACTGCGCCGAACTGTGATTTCTACCTTTCTCAGATACTGTATTTACGAGAATCTAATGCACACCTTTTTGTTTACCATATGCAGTAATCAAAACTGGGTTGTGCATAAGAATCGTCGGTGCATTACATTCGAGTACCAATCTGAATCCGTCGTTCAGGGACAAGATCATTGAAATTTACGTATGGTTCCTTACATCTCAATGCGTTGTTGTAATTTTCAATTTACGTTTTTGTTGGGCTATTACTGCGTAGTGTGTTCGCATTAGGTAGTCATGAAATGGAAGGCAAGCACGGAAGAATATCGTATAATACTACTATAGAGCGTAAAGTAATTCCTTATGCTTAAAAATACGGTAGCAGGAGGGCGGGACGAGAGTTCGATGTAGCTGAGAGTAACGTTTGCTTTTGGAAGAATTAGAAATTGGCATTATTTGCAACTACCAGTACTAGAAAGAAATTCACTGGTCCTCACAGTGGAAGACATCCTGACGTTGAACCAATATTTTTGGAATTCGTCCGTGGAAGGAGGAAAAATGGACAATCTGTAAACTAATTACGCCATAAGAAACAAAGCAAAAGGAGGTGGCTGCAGTTCCTAATATAGCGAGGTGAGAGTTTCAGGCTAGTCGTGGATGGGTTGATCGCTTTATGAAAGGGGCGGGCTTATCTCTACGATGCCGTACAACAAAAGCTTCAACAAGATTTTGAGGAAAAAAAATCAAGAATTTCAGCTCTATGTCACCACACTTCGGCAACGAAGGAATGTTTCAATGAGCCAAACAGGCGACTTAGTTGATACGCCAATTTGGTTTAATATGCCACATGGTCACACGACTGATGAAAGGGGACAAAAGACGTTACCATCAAAGCATCGTGGTGTGAAAAAAAGCACGTAACTATAACGCTGACAGTCACAGCAGATGGGCGAAATCGTCCTCCTCTCTTAATCTACAAGCGGAAAACAAGTCCCAAGGCTTCTAAAAATGAAAAGCTGTTCCCTGTTGACGTCATTGTTCGAAATAAAGAGAAGGGACACGTGACAAATTCTAACGCATGACTAGCTGCGAAGCGTATGAGAACTACAAACTACAATTAATGCTATGTCTGTACGCATTTCGTGGTCATCTTGCTGATGACGTAAAAAAGAAGATGCACAGTCTAGGCAGTGATCTGTTATTATTCCTGGAGGAATGACTTTTGTGTTAAAACCATTGAACGATAGTGTAAGTAAAGCTTTCTGAGGTTACTTTCAGGAAGAGTGCAAGACATGGTTTTGCAAACCAAACTGTAAACTGACTCCGATACGGAAAATTAAGATTGCTGCACCCCACATTATTGCACGCTTGATTTCGGCCTCATGGAGAAAAATCCAAGCACCAATGACAGTAAACTCATTCGAGAAATGCTGCATTTTATATACTCTGGACGGTCATGAAAATGATGTGCTCTGGAACGAGGACGACGGGGGAAAGAGTAAATGAAACTGCTTCTGATGTAGACTCCTCCGAAATGATGATATTAGTGGATAATGATGAGTAACGACCGCGATTTATGATCTATTTGTTTGTATGTCATGTAGGTAATCAATTTAGGACATATTTTTTAATAATAACTCTGTCACTTAAGAACGGGTGGTGGCTTAAAATTGTTGTTTTGATGCTTCATGTATACATCCACTGACGTGTAAATAAACGGATCCTACTATAGTTCAATTCATTTATCTTGGTGGCTCGCGCATGCCCGCCCAGACGCGGGAGATTGCAGCGTTGCCAGTTGTACGCGCCAAGAGAAGCAGCGCCGTAGCAGTGTAGTTCTCAAACTTACGTTTAGGGGGGAGCGCGCAGTTTATGAAGTAAAGCCACCACGGCCGCATTAAACCTTTCGCTGCTACAGAGACGTGCTCCCCGCATTCCACGCCGTGCGCGATTTTGTAACCACTGCACTGCTCGCCTGTGCAGACACATAGTGTTCCGACTGCTTTGACACACTTATCATTCGATTTCACAAAAACTATTTGGCCCAAAAATTTGATTTTGACACATCTTCTTGACTGATACCTTCCCCCCATAAATGACTTAATTTTGTTTCGATTTTCAACGCAGTTATATTGCAGCATTAAATGTAGTAAACCATTGCACGAAATTTTGAAGAGTTTGCAGAGGTAAAGTTCATAGCGTATACTTTCCGTATGTTCGATTGTAGTTACCACAATGTTGAGAATGAAATGTGGACAAGATACCTAAATTTCATATAAAATTTACTGTATAACAACATCTCATTTAATTTAAGTACCAGATTGGTGTCGTATGTAATATTGAGAAATATTCCGCCTTTCGCGACTGTAATAAAAGTTTTATTTACACCGGGCGCGTTTGACTTTATTTTAAAGCACTTCAATCAATCAAAAGGAAGTACACAAAATACGTTAAACAAAACTGTGGACTTACAAAAACATTAGGACTTGAATATACGGTGTATCAGTGCTCTGAGCTATGTCAAATATAATTTTTGTGTGTGGCACACACAAAAAGCATTTATTTGCTAAAACACTGATCGGCCGACACAAACGTTGAATATTGTGTTACCTCAGCACAAAACTACGAAAGGTGACTTGGCAATGGAGGAGACAAAATGCTGTCCAATGAAGATGCTTCAAATGAGAAAAACGCGTCTGGTCTAAATAAGACGCTTATTACAGTTGCAGAAGAGGAATATATTTCAATACCATTGGTAAAATTGCAACTGTGGAACAAAAACAAGAAAGAGAACATGAGTATTATTGTGTATGTGCCTTACCCTTCATTGTTGTCAATCACTGCGATAGTCTTCTGCATCGCTGTAGTCAGTGTCGCAGTCCGAATCATCAGGTCTTAGAGTTATGACGATGGGTTCAAGCAGATTGTCAATTACAATTTCCCTGTCCATGTCCTCCTCCTGTAGCCTTTGTGCATGCCGAACACATTCAGCCCATGCTGAAGAAGTAATTCTGTCAAGTGCTTCGTGCAGAAGCCTTTCTGTATCGGCAATTTTAAATGTCACGTTTCGTTCTGCGACATACCCTTTCACTTGTGCCTAAATTAACTCTATCGGATTGTATTGGCAATGGTACGGTGGCAACCGCAAAACTGTGTGTCCATGTTCCTGTGCAATACAATCGATTACATAAACTTTTGTGCGAGGCTTATGAAGCACTACAAGATTCAACATTTCAGCACGAGTTTGGTTGGCAGTATGTGGAATATTTTTACTTGCAATCCATAACATGATATCGGCTTTTTTTTGTACTTGTTGTGGGTGTCTTGTCAACAACAGAGTGATAACTCGCATTGTCCATTACAATCACCGAGTTTGCAGGCAAGTAAGGGAGAAACTGATTCCTAAACCACAATTTAAATGTCTCAGAGTTCATTTCGGAATGATAATCCCCTGAATTTCTCTTTTTTGCCCGGAATACTAATTTGCTTTCTGGAATGAATCCAGAAGTAGAACCAGCGTGAAGCACAATTATTCGTCCACCTTTACCAACTGGTACTTTAAACCCACCCGAACCATCACTCATTTTCCAACACACTTTCCTTGTGTGATTTTGGTTCACCCATGTTTCATCCAAGAAAAAAATGTTCTTATTCCCGGATTTTCTTACTTCAATAATACGTCTTAAAAACTGTGCCCTTGAAGCAGCGATATCACTACATTCCATTAAAAACTTTCTTCCGTCATTTGTATGTACATATTTGAATCCAATGTTTTTAAGTATTCTATTCATTGAAGTCATGCTACCTTTAAAATTTATGGTTTCACGCATTTTCACAGTGATTTTTTTACAGTAGGAAATTCGCCTGTGTTGTACATGTTGAGCACTTCTCGTCTTAGAACATCTTTGTCGAAATTATCTAAATTAGTTACAGTCCTCTCACGAGTGCGATATTTCCCTGGCGATCTGAAAAGTGGGCTTCCACAGGTCTCCGTAGATAACTTTCCTTCATTGGCAATCCGCTGAACGGTTCTCAAGCTAACGCCTGTCGCTTCTGCAGTGCGTTTCTGAGATCTGGCGTCATCCGTGATAGGTCCACCGTTTTCTGCTTCGCGTTTGAAAAAAGCGTGAATCCGGTAAATTATGTCCCTCGCCTGTTTATGGAGAGTTTGTCGCTTACCACCATTATCAGCCATGACAACTTGCAACAAATGCGATAAAAATTCACCAAAGAATAACTACAATCACATTTAACACTCGCACTCGCCAAGACATTCCCAGCAGACCGTTCAGAAAACTACTGAACACTCATTGGCTGTCAGCGGATGCGTGACGTCAGGTGCGTAGAACGAGCCTTAAATCGACCGCAGTCGTTCATGGTTCCAACTATACAGAGTGTTCATTTTAATTGGAGACATTGAAATATCCGCAAATCTACACATCGGATCAAACAAATTTATAACTAAATTTTTTTTGTCTCAGAGGGGGGCATCCAATGATAACAAATTCGACGAATTTGTAGTCAAATTTGTTATAATTGGATGTCCCCTTCCGGGAGGAACTAATTTTCATTAGGATTTCTTTTGGCTCTGTGTGTCGTTTTCAAGAGATTTCAATGTCCCCATGAAATGAACACCCTTTATAACATAAACAGTGTTTATAAATTGGGAAATATTCTATCTTTAGCAACTGTAACAAAACTTTCTTTATACCAGAGTCATTTCGCTTTTTTCTAAAACGTTCTGATTAAAACGAAGTTGGCGAAGTTCACAAAACTGAATTTTGGACGTAATAAAACATAAAACTAAAATATATTGCCAGTGAGGCACAGTGCGCAAACATTTTGTTTTTGTCACAACGGACAGCAAATACTTGCCAAAACATAGATCAGTCGACGAAACCATTGAATATGATGTTGCCAAAGCAGCGAAGCAAAGAATTCCGCCAGACAATCAAATAGCTCGGCAACGTACGAGCCGAAATTCTGCTCTAAATAATACTTTTAATACTGCCGCAAAAGAATATATCTCAATATGAATAGTAAAACAGCGACTGTGGAAGAGGCGATATATAAACAAAACGGATAACATGAATATTGCACGTGTGCCTTTTCGTTGTTTTTAATTGCTGTGAAAAGAAATATTGGAGGAGAAAATTACAAAAACTGAAAACTTATTATGATTATAATGAAGCACAGGAAATTTCAAAACATTACATTCAAACGAATAAAATTCATTAAGTAAGACACTTCGCTATTGTTTTTAATTAAATAAAATATTTATTATGCAACAAGCCTTGATCTCAGAATCTTCCTATTAGCAGCCCAACACCTTAACCATTACGCCAACACAGCTACTCATTTCTGGCATCTCCTGGAGCACTCTAAACGTCTGCAAAATACCGACAAACACTGTTGGGATGGCTATGAATAACTCACGTTGCGTCGAAGTACAATAGGAAATAAACAATTACCGCTGTTCTTTATTGCGAAAAAGCGGTTCGTGAGACTGATACAAACACCTTTCCTTGCTATCGCCTGAATTAGGAGGCTTATTGTTTGTTTGGTTTAATTAATTAATAGAATATGAAGCAATTGGTGTAAAGAATGCTTTTTCCAAACTTTCTATAAAAGAAAGTCTGCTATCAAGACATTGCTTTTGTTCAATTATTTCATTTATGACTGAACGTTTCTAAAATTGAAGACACTCGTCCGTGCTCTGCACTGCAGTCGAGATCTGGCAACGTCGTTCTCTGTTCATTGGCTGACTGTGATTTGTGACGTCAAATGCGCAGAACGAACCTAAACTCGGCCGCCAAGATATATGACGCGCACCTTAGTGATAAGCCAACAAACTCTTTGTTTACAACTTTAACTTGGGGGGTGCATTACATTCCACGGTGCATTAGACTGGCGTAAATACAGTATACTGATAATGGCGTCCTGTATTCCGGGCATAGTCTCTCGGACTAGTTTGCCTACTGACATGGGGTGCAGTCGGGTTACGCTCGGAATTACTCGGAGCTTGAGAGTTCTCTTGAGTGAATACATATTAGTGGGTGTCGTGTCGATTCCCAATTTCGTTCTTTTTGTGTATTCTTGCGGTATGTTGCTTCTACAAGTTATCAAAACTCCTAGGATTGGTACATTGACTTTTTCCTTAACCCCCAAACTGTCTCGATGTTCTTGATCGTCAATGTTGACAGTTGTTTTTACACTGACAAAAAGGTTGGTTTCTCGTACACGTGCTACAACCGAGTTAGTGCTCTCAATGTTGGTTACTTTAAGCTGCGACTTATTGTTGATCCTGACGCCATTTCCTTAGCTAACAGTTTCTGAAGAAGAGAAATTTGTTAACATCGAGTATAGATTTAAGTGTCAGGAAGTCATTTCTCAAAGTATTTGTATGGAGTGTAGCCATGTATGGAAGTGAAACATGGACGATAAATAGTTTGGACAAGAAGAGAATAGAAGCTTCCGAAATGTGGTGCTACAGAAGAATGCTGAAGATTAGATGGGTAGATCACATAACTAATGAGGAAGTATTGAATAGGATTGGGGAGAAGAGAAGTTTGTGGCACAACTTGACCAGAAGAAGGGATCGGTTGGTAAGACATGTTCTGAGGCATCAAGGGATCACCAATTTAGTATTGGAGGGCAGCGTGGAGGGTAAAAATCGTAGAGGGAGACCAAGAGATGAATGCACTAAGCAGATTCAGAAGGATGTAGGTTGCAGTAGGTACTGGGAGATGAAAAAGCTTGCACAGGATAGAGTAGCATGGAGAGCTGCATCAAACCAGTCTCAGGACTGAAGACCACAACAACAACAACAGTTTTCTTACCACGGTATATGTAAGCACCTGTTTCGGGTCCACTGCCAGCCCACCTCGTTTCTTCCGTATTACACACAAGTGTGCAAATGTTCACCGTCTTCATCCACATCTGTTCCCGCACTGACATCTTTCAGTCCTGTATTGTCCTAGTGAACATAACACTCATTTATATCGTTCGAAATAATGTTGCCCATCGCTGATAACACATTGTCTTCTGTAACTATGTTTAGCACTAGTCTTCCAATGTCAGTTTCCATGACGCAGTAGTCGTAAGACCTAAAACCCCCTCACAGTTACAGATGGCTTCCTTAGTGTATCGGAATACCAGTATTTACACTGACGAAGAGTAATCTGCTCCTCTAGTGACAAGCCAGGAATACCACAAACGCAAACACTGAACAGTATGCCGGAGCACTTTCATGCTCCGACGTCGTCACAATAGATTGTAGGCACAGACGTGAAAATACACTACTGGCCATTAAAATTTCTACACCACGAAGATGATTTGCTACAGACGCGAAATTTAACCGACACGAAGAGTGTGGTGTCACCGCCAGACACCACACTTGCTAGGTGGTAGCCTTTAAATCGGCCGCGGTCCGTTAGTATACGTCGGACCTGCGTGTTGCCACTATCAGTGATTGCAGACCGAGCGTCGCCACACGGCAGGTCTAGTCTAGAGAGACTCCCTAGCACTCGACCCAGTTGTACAGCCGACTTTGCTAGCGATGGTTCACTGACTACAGACGCTCTCATTTGCAGAGACGACAGTTTAGCATAGCCTTCAGCTACGTCACTTGCTACGACCTAGCAAGCCGCCAGATTCAGTTACTACGTCTTCTGAACAGATAATATTGTGACTCATGTACTGTCAAAGCGACGTTCGTCATTAATGGATTAAAGTTAAGTATCAAACTAATTACGTCCGCTTTCTGAATTCTAATTCCTTGTCATGTACCAGACCTCACGTCAGTATAGTCCTTCTCTCCTCACGCCAGCCTGCGTGAGCTAAACCGCGTGCATTTCGGCCTCTACTAGTAACACGGTGTTGGCTCTTCTGCCAACACAACAAAGAAGATGCTGTGATATGCAAATTATTAGCTTTTCAGAGCATTCACACAAGGTTGGCGCCGGTGGCGACACCTACATCGTGCTGTCATGAGGAAAGTTTCCAACCGATTTCTCATACACAAACAGCAGCTGACCGGCGTTGCCTGGTGAAACGTTGTTGTGATGCCCCGTGTAAGGAGGAGAAATGCGTACCATCACGTTTACGACTTTGATAAAGGTCGGATTGTAGCCTATCGCGATTGCGGTTTATCGTATCGCGACATTGCTGCTCGCGTCGGTCAAGATCCAATGGCTGTTAGCGGAATACGGAATCGGTGGGTTCAGGAGGGTAATACGGAACGCCGTGCTGGATTCCAACGGCCTCGTATCACTAGATCACTAGCAGCCGAGACGACAGGCATCTTATACGAATGGCTGTAACGGATCGTGCAGCCACGTCTCGATCCCTGAGTCAATAGATGGGGACATTTGCAAGACAACAACAATCTGCACGAACAGTTCGACGACGTTTGCAGTAGCATGGACTATCAGCTCGCAGACCATGGCTGCGGTTACCCTTGACGCTGCATCACAGACAGGAGCACCTGCGATGGTGCAGCCAACGACGAACCTGGGTGCACGAATGGCAAAACGTCATTTTTTCGGATGAATCCAGGTTCTGTTTACAGCATTATGATGGTCGCATCCGTGTTTGGCGACATCGCGGCGAACGCTCATTGGAAGCCTGTATTCGTCATCGCGATACTGGCGTATCTCCCGGCGTGATGGTATGGGGTGCCATTGGTTACACGTCTCGGTCACCTCTTGTTCGCATTGACGGCACTTTGAACAGTGGACATTACATTTCAGATGTGTTACGACCCGTGGCTCTACCCTTCATTCGACCACTGCGAAATCCTACATTTCAGCAGGTCCTGTACGGGCCTTTCTGGATACAGAAAATGTTCGACTGCTGCTCTGGCCAGCACATTCTCCAGATCTCTCACCAACTGAAAACGTCTGGTTAATGGTGGCCGAGCAACTGGCTCGTCACAATACGCCAGTCACTACTCTTGATGTACTGTGGTATCGTGTTGAAGCTGCATGGCCAGCTGTACCTGTACACGCGATCCAAGCTCTGTGACTCAATGCCCAGGAGTATCAAGGCCGTTATTACGGCCAGAGGTGGTTGTTCTGGGTACTGATTTCTCAGGATCTATGCACCAAAATTGGTGAAAATGTACTCACATGTAAGTTCTAGTATAATATATTTGTCCAATGAATACCCGTTTATCATCTGCACTTCTTCTTGGTGTAGCAATTTTAATGGTCAGTAGTGTAAGATTATTAGGTACTTATTAGCGGATAAGTTCAAAGTTATCATCATTACGCGCAACGAACATAATTCTAAGTTACCAACTCTTGTGCAGGTGATGAAATCGAAGAACTAAAAACAGAAGCAACAGACATTTGAGTAACAGTTAATTTTATTAACAGGGGCAGAGAGCCACACTCCATATCATTTCTTAGAGTAATATTCCCTCCGAGAGCATGAAATCATTACTAAAATCTACTCAATACGTGAGCTTTCGTACGACCTAATCAAGCTCTTCCATTTCTATCCACATTCTCCCTGCATATCTGCAATGCCACTCGCCTTCTTCAACCTACATCTCTTGTCGTGAACCTTCCCAATATTCATCCCACATTCTTCATAACACTCCCTTGCCGTGCACCTGCGTCTCAGTCCATCACCAAGGACAGATTTTGTTTTTATAAATGCTTTTCTTTGCTTTCAATCGTTTTAATCAAAGAATTAAGAGTCGGAACTTCAATGCTACTAACCCCTTCCTCGCCCTCCCTCCTCCGCCACCCTCAGGGGAAATACAAATATCAGATAAAGGGCCATTGTGTACTTGGTGGTATTATCTTCCGTCGTGTACTCACTACATAATTATTTTGTGGCCGGTGATTTAACGCAATTGAAATGATCGGCAATTAAAAGTGACGTAGGTCTCTCCTAACACGTTAAGAATTCCATTTTTGTACAGTAGTTTTCGTTTCTTGAATGTTAGATTGCCAGCAGGTGGAAGGGCGATGACAATTTTCGTATCTCCTTTTGTACGCTCTATATCATTATCAGAAAGTATTTTAGTTGAATGCTTTCTTCTGCCTTAACTGCAGTGGCTTTGTTTGGAAATTGTTACCACAGTTCTGTATCTTCTCATAGAGAAGTGCGTCCTCATCTAGATCTCGCGACGAAATCTCGTATTGTAACAGACAACGAGGTGGGTGTAGTCGTAATACACTGTAATGGCATTCGGGGGGAAGGAGGCTTTACCATTCACACAAGCACATTTAGATTTATGAGGATTACGTTTAAAACTTTTAATGCAAATTCTGGGATGGTTGCTCTAGTAAGACGTCAGCCAGTTTCCACTCTCAACTTCCCTCAGCTGGAGCACGTTCTTCATCTCTAATGGCTCTCTCATCAACAGGACGTTAAACACTGTGCCGGCCGGTGTGGCCGTGCGGTTCTAGGCGCTTCAGTCTGGAAGCGCGTGACCGCTACGGTCGCAGGTTCGAATCCCGCCTCCGGCATGGATGTGTGTGATGTCCTTAGGTTAGTTAGGTTTAAGTAGTTCTAAGTTCTAGGGGACTGATGACCACAGATGTTAAGTCCCATAGTGCTCAGAGCCATTTGAACCCTTTAAACACTGATGTTACTTCCTGTGGTAGCGCTGAATTTACAGCTGTCACGCTTAAGTGTTGTTGTAAACATTTCTTTCGTGTTTTTGTGCATCTCACATACGTTTTAAACTAACATGCGGAACAGTGCTACATGAGTAGTTTCAGTGGCTAAGTAACAGTCATGAAATGCGGATGTCAGGAGTTTAACCCTAGATCAGTACTAGGAACTTTTTTCTGCGACTTGCCGTTCTTTCATCTCTGGCAATTATTTCCTAATGTGAAAAATGACAAGGTGCACTGCCGTTCGAAGTTCTCGTTGTAGGTACATCCCCTCTCATCCCTCCTCAAACACCAGCGCCAAGGACAACAACAACAGCAATCTCCGATAATCATTTAAAAGTCGAGCCAGTTAAAACTCAGAGGGAGACAATGGCGTGCTGCTGTATCCATCGTGTCAGACGATGGCAATGGAATACGGCTAGCACGCTCAGCAGAGCAGCGCTGAATGCTGTGTGCAACGGTGAGAGAGGAACGAACGCTGCAAGCCGCTCCACGCCTCTCTCGGTGACCAACCACCAGCGACCAGCCGCCTGTATCTGCGCTGCCTCAGCCTTTGGCAGGCGGTTTAGTCGTGCCTGTACGCCTTCAGCTTCGCCTGCCTTCAACCTCCAGTCTTGAATGTAGCTACACAGTGATTATATGGTTCTGTTTTGGATTGCAGTTTCGACTTGTTTTCCCAGCCATTGACGTCTGTTCTCTATTTTGAATTCTCGACCTACATTGTCATTTCGTGCACTACCCTGGCGGCACTAGCCGAGTACTTAGTTGTATTGCATCTACTGCGTTCAATGAATTCGGCATGCACCTATATGGTACATACCATTTCTGACAGATCCATGAGCCTAGGAAAGTACCGTGTTGAGTGTACTGCCGACTTTCTTATCTTCCAAGACAACAGCTGTGTTCATAGGGCTGAATGTGTACGGTACTGCCCTGTTTTGATGAACTCTCAGACACCCCACAACTCCTCAACTGGTCCGCTAAATAACGCGATATCAGCACCATTGAAATGTCTGGGACTATTTGGATCAACAGATTAAGCGTACTAATCAACATTCCTGCATTTTGGTACCTGTACGGAATCTGATCAATGAGAGTTTTCAGCCAGACATGACATAACTGCGGACACTTGTTGATCCTCTTCCACGCTGTTTTGAGGGCATTTCTAAGAGTAGAGGCGGAGTCACACGGTTTTAGCGTGACGTTTCCTGCAGTGACTAGTTATCTACCTGATGTTCTCAAGCTCTGCTGAGCTGCACAGAGCACAAGTGCGTGGCCGTCAGCAGGACGTCACGAAAGGCCTGTACCAATGCATGGCTTCGTAGGAAGGAACGTGGCAAGTAATTTCCATTCTGACAATCACTTCAGATATCTTCACCATTTATCACTCGTTATATCATTACTATATCAAAATGATTCCAATAAAAATTTTTCGATTCATTACTGATTTCAGAGTTTAATGCCCTATATGAAGCTGCTACTGTCACATCGCTGACAGTTCCGTCCACGTCACGATTTTTACAGAGTGAGTGATTTCCTGTAAGTTTTTTCGATACTCCTCCTAATAAGTATTTACAAATATGCAGTTCTGGAATATGTTCGACTTAATTCTATAGGTTTTCTCGTCCTTAATCTTGACTCTCTAAAATGACCATTCATGAATTTCCTAGGCTTAGCACCTCATAAAGGCTGCACTAAAGGCTAACTTCGCTCCCGTGTCTCCTCTATCAATTGATACGACCAGTGCATCGACTTTTGTTCCTGTGATAATTTTACTTGCCAGGGCTCTATAATCTCCAGCAGCTCCGTTGCGACGCACATGGGTAGTAAATACAACTATCAGACAACCACGCCCGCGAAATGCATCTTTCAATAAATGCGTATTCTATTTATAGAAAAGTTTAGATGTATTTTTTCTGTAAGTCTGGAATGATTGTAGTACTCTTCCTGCGTAATATTTCATGTAATATTATTTCCTCTTCAAGTTTACTGAAAAGCGTATATTGGGCGTTTCATTCACTTCAGCACATTATATGGCATTACCTCCAGCCAATTCTGTAGTGTCAGGTGTAGGAGTAGGTTAATCTTCTGATCGCTCAACGAATAAAGAAGCGATTCGTATTGATAGTCTATCCTCACTTTTCAGATATCCGCGTTACTTCATGCTCTTATGTAATATAACAGAGTGGTCTAATGGAATACCTATTCGTGATCTACTGAATGTGAGTGACCTGACGCAAGAAAATAGTCAAAAGCTTGGAAAAGCCAAACCACGTTACGGAACAAATGTAGATATAGACTGTGTTATATTTAATGTCATAATGAGATCTATTAACTATATCTATAGTACACTTCCATCGTCCACGAGGCATGATTACAGAAATACGAAATAGCTGAACGGTGATACCCAAACGCAGGTGGGAAACATGCGGTTCACGGATACAAATGTCGTGTCTTATCTCTCCAGCATACCTTACAGTGATGGGAGGAAACTGCGTACAATCATCTATTTGAGTCAGAGAACGCGAGCGAGCCTGCTAATTTTTGCAACATTGCACTCCTGAGTCTACGTCCTCATCTGGACCTGACATGACTTCTTGCAAGAGAAGGTGAGAGACTTCCCACGTGTCTGAACAATTTGAGTGCGTCAGAATGAAAATCCGAAACTGTATTAGTGACGCGTGTATAATTTATCATTTTAATAATTTTCGTTTGAACAGTTTCACAGGCTGTCATCCTTTATTTATGACGCTGCAGAAAAGCTAGTAGTGAAAAGGTCGCAACCATTTTGGGTCAGTTTCCGTTATGTTCTTTTGTGCATTCATCAATATAGCCATTTCGTGCTCGAATGGACTACCTAACGAATACCACATCCTATTGCATTTATTCATAGCTACTGATTCACAATGTGGTATTAATACGGTACGTAGCGGAGAGATAAGCTTATTATTCAGTGTCAACAATAGCTTCTTTCGAAGAGGTGCAACCGAGGAAACGTCATAGTTGGTACAGAATCGCCGAAATGGAGATTGCCAGCGCTGTCGCGATTGCTCTTTTCGTGATGTATAACGTGATTGGGTGGTAAGTTGCATCAGCGCTATGCTTGAGACGCCAGTAGTTCAGTTCTTAAACTTAACTTGACAATTTCGGCATCAGCGACAGATGAACAATAGAAGTTGGCTCCACAAAGCATCTTCCACATTTTGGAGTAGATTTCTTAACGACGGTTGCTGCTATGGATACGTTCCTGGTTTTCTAGACACGTGAAATTAGTAATAAATCGAATATGTAAGAAACTTTAAAGTTGATTTGTGTAGTAATAAGTCGGGTGTGTAAGAAACTTCAAAGATGATTTGTGTATGTGTGTCGAAATTAACAAGGATTCGAAACGATTAGAAGAGAAGTCTCGCAGTTTTCTAGCCACACGTTTCCACATTTAGTGCTATTCCTTCTACAATCCGTGTAACGTATTTTCCGCATCTGGTTAGAATGTTTGTTGCTTAACAGCTTCACAATGCATCATGCGAAGAGTATATCTGAAGTACTATATTTTCTTCGATGTTTACATTCCAGTTTCCTGCACATCGAGTTTTAAAGATGATTTAGTCGCAGGTAGCCATAGAGTTTTAATGGTCGTTTCGAAAAAAATAAAAGTAGATAATTAATTTATTCTGCGAAAGTAGAGGAGAGTGTTGTGTCTGGATGACAGAGCATCTACGAACACATATTGTTTCCTGGTCGGCGTTTTAGTTTACCGAGTGATTTTAGAATCGCATGAAGGAATACGCAATAGAAAGCGCCGTAAGCAACTTCCGCCATTCCATTTTCTGCAGTTTTTGTTGTTAAAGAGACATGAGATTTTGTGTTGTGCGGCGTTTGTTAGTATGACGAGTTCAGAATATTTAAATGCCATGTAACACTTTGAATCAATATGCAGCATATTGTTAATTATTTAGTTACAGAATTTTATTGCAAGTAAAATTCAGTATATTTTTTATACTAGTTGCATAACACGTGGACGATTGAGCCACATTTCGTTGGTCTTGAAATGGCAGGAAGTTTTCTCCCATGACACTAGTGTTATTTTTAATTGTGCCTATTTAATGTCTTAACAATTTTCCCTGTCTTCAGAACGGAAATTTGCTTCAAAATGTTTTTCACTTGTAAGTAGTTTTTGAAATCACTTCTCATATCACTTACTGATTCTTGGTATGTAGAAGAGCAGCAATCGAACACACAGACTATTACACACAGTACTGACAGGATTTTCTCGAGTGCAAGACTTTTAAATTTGTCTATAATGTTTGTTCCTAGGTAGATGACCGTGTTTTATCATGGAACAGTTTTTCGCATTTGGTTTTTCAATTTTGGAAAACCGTTACTTTCCCTGAGTAGTTTTTGTAGCTTCAGAAACAGACTGCAGCAAGCATAAGGTAAATGCGAACGTTTCAAAATGAGTACGAAAATACATTAAACTCCTATTACAGGGCTGGCTCCAGGTGATAGAAAAGTGTTCCGGGGTAGAACAGTGTCCCCTGTACGTCTGCAGGTCTGGTTGACACTGATAGCCACGCGCCACAGTACCGTGTCACGCCGCTACGTGAGCGAAATCAACATCTACATCTGTACTCTGCAAACCACCGTGAGGTGGATGGCAGAGGGTACGTCCCACTGTAACTCGTAATTAAGAGTTGTTCCTGTTTCTTTCACGTATGGAGCGCAGAGAGAATGGCTGTTTGAATGCCTCTCAGCATGCAGTAATTATTCTAATCTTATCCTCACCACCCATATGCATACGTAAGGAGTTGTAGTATAACCCAGAGAAATAATTTAAAGCCGGGTCTTGAAACTTTGTTAATAGACTTTCTCGGGATAGTTTGCGTCTGTCTTCAAGAATCTTCCAGGTCTACGACATGCTTTACCCACGACTGAACCTATGTGATAATTCTAGTTCATATCCCTTCCAAGTATTACACTCAGGTATTTGTATGAGTTGGACGAGTCCAACGGTGACTCATTGATATTATAGTCATAGGGCAATACGTTTTGTGAAGTGCAAACTTTTCCATTTCTGAACATTTAGAGCAACTAGTTAATCTGTGCACAACGTTGAAATCTTATCTTACATTTCCGAACATTTAGAGCAAGTTGCCAATTAATATTGCGCAGCCTACTGATAAAAGTGGAAATGGGCGCCATTTTCTTTTGGTTATCCTAGTTAAGTGCTACGGTACTGCAGTTTCTAGCAGGATGGCAGACAAGTCGATGTAAATAATCATAAACCTGGTTGCGTAACTTTATTTGTTCTAAATGAAATTTTAATTTCATGACTAAACTTCGAATTCAGTGTTGCAGAACTCTTTGTTGTTCCAACTGAAATAGTGCTTATTTTGTCATATAGTATTGAATTTCATCAACTTTTATCCTTATATTAGAAAACTTTTTACTTTCTTAAAACTTGCACCATTGCGCTAAAAAATCCCAAGAAACACATGTTATCACCACAAGTACAGTTTTCAAGTTGAAGTAAAAACGCGTTGCAATAAACAGATCTTGATAGATTACAGTTGTTTTGGTGAAGAAACTTTACATCAAAACTTTCTCTACTGCTGTTATGCAGAGGGTGCACAAAAATATGGAAACACCAAAAACACAACATTGCCATGCCAGCTGTGGCGTAGAAAACCGTTGGCATTCAAAACAAATTCGAATAGTCTCGGATTGGACAAATACAGGTCCTGCGTGGTTTGCAAGGAAATGTTATACCATACTTTCTGGAAAATTGTGCCAATTTCAGGTAATGACGATGGAGGTGGCTAGCGTTCACGCACTGTTCTCTCCAAAACAGACTACAAAGACCCAATAATACTGAGACCTGATGTCTGTTGTGGCCAGAGGAGATACGAAAATTCATCCTCGTGCTCACAAAACTAGTCGTGGACGATGCGGGCTGTGTGAACAGATCCCTGTCCTCTTGAAACGCAACATCACCTCTGGGGTACAAACATCGTACTACTGGATGGACCTGATCAGCCACAGTAGTCACACAATCCCTGGCAGTAATACGATCTTGCAGAGTACCAATTGGGCCCTTGGAATACCACGATATGTCTGTCCAAACCACCACCGAGCCTCGGGCATGAACTGCCGTTGCGATGTTAACTCGACTAGAAGTTGGAAACAGTGTGAAACAAGGCTCAACCGACCAAACGACACACTTCACTTGCTCTATACACCAGGTATTATGCCTTTAGCACCACATTTACTTGTTACTGACATTTGCATCACTGATGAGTGGTTTTGGAATTATATCTCCCCCTGCAATTCCGAACTTTTAGAGTTCCCTTCGTGATGTTTTGTTGCTAACAGGGTTCGCGAATACGACATTCAGCTCTTTAGTGACTTTGGCGTCTGTCGTCCTCTTAATTTTCGTTGAAATCACCTTCAATGACCCTCCTTCACTATCACTCAACACACACACATACTTTTGTCCTCGTTATGGCTTGGCGGCTGATGTTTTCCCCTTTCCCTTTATGCGGTATAAATTTTCGATACGGTGCCTCTTGAAACACCAAAAATCTCGGTTACGAATGACCGAACCATTCAAGCACCAACAATTTGCCCATGTTCGAATTCACTTAGCCCTCACGTAACGTACTCACAACTACAGCGAACACTGTTCTGACCACGTCCGACATATTGACGAAAAATGTTGAGGAAATTGCGCTGGCGCCGTTCGTGGTCAAATACAACATGGCAAATCTCCAGCCTTTATTAGCATCTGCGTTTACTTTCAAACAGTTATTTCTCGATCTCTTCAGATATTTTTGTCCAACCCCTGTATATTACACACATCGCACAACAACACAGGCCTGTCAGGTTGTACGACGTACATCCATAGAAGACATGGGCGATGGTAAGACTTAGTCGTATGACATGCTCAGGGATCAGACATAATACATGCTGAGCATGAGAATGAATACTGATGTAACAGTCTCACGTAGCAATCTCTCACAATTGGACTGCACTGAAATGTTACCAAGGACTTGATTCATCAAAAACTATATCTCACACTCGTGGCAATGGTTTTCACCGTCTGTCGAAGAGACGACAGAACGTCGTCTGCTTTTCCATTTTTCACTCATACCATTACGCTGATCTGTAGCATAAGACATGATGATGTAAATATCTTCGATTTACTAATACGATACATCCGTGAAAAACAATTAACCGAAATGACAGAGTCGCCTCGTCGAACAATCAAGATAGATAATTCCAAAACAAGACCCTGAAGCGAAGAATTTATGAAATAAATATTAATTCCAGACTATTTTCGTTGCCATCAAAGTAAATATTTGTCCTAACAAATGTGACGTCCTTGGGTATTAGAAAACGGAAGGGAGAACGTGGAGGAATAATGATAAAACGGTTCGGTAGGCTGCATCCGCTCAGTATTTCCAGTTGTCGTCCTCTAGGTACAAAAAAAACTTTTACTTAATAACGTTTTCCACACTCATTTCACACCGCGTCAGTGTAAAACACGCTACGGTCGCAGGTTCGAATCCTGCCTCGGGCATGGATGTGTGTGATGTTCTTAGGTTTGTTAGGTTTACGTAGTTCTAAGTTCTAGGGGACTGATGACCTCAGTAGTTAAGTCCCATAGTGCTCAGAGCCATTTTTTGAGTGTAAAATACCACAAGCACAAGACATGGAATTTTTTCGCATCATATCTCAGACGGAACATGGGCAGTCTCTCGATAGATTTCGAAGTGTGAGAAGCATCTATTCTAACACCTGTATCGTACCGCCAAACGATTTGCTAACGCTGCTGAATTCGGAACAGTCAGAGTGGACATTTGGATCGGCAGCGCTGAACGGTAGTAACTCGTTCGTCATTGTTCGCCCGAACTGCCCAGACAATTCAGAACTTTCTGCAGGGAAAATCAGCACTAGAAGTGCATGGGAGACAACAGTAATAACAGAAAAATGTGCATAACATGTGTAAGATCTTTACATTTTATGTGTTTTTTTTCTAGTCAGTTCGCCTTAACTTTTGAAAATAAACTCAGACCAACGTACTCGCTTCTAACGATTTCGGGAATCAAATCTTTAATAGTCGAAAAGGAATTAAATATAAAACATCGTGGTCACTGAACATTATGTTAGAATCTACTGCTGAGGCACTGTCGCAAAGAGGTCAGTGTGAGAGTACACTCGAGTATAATATGACACAGCTGTCACCGAAAGTGTCATCTGTAGGCAGCAAGAAAAACTGTGTTAATCGTTATTTCGAAATTCGATAAAAATTGTAGCAGAAATCATTTCATGGCAATGGTCTTAACACCATACTCTTTTTCAGGCTTTATAAAACAATAAATAACAGAAAGCTCTCATTTATGTTCTCCGAATATCGCTGTATAGTTATGGACGACTGCACGATCTTCTCGTTTGTCTCCGGTCTCTCGGGCATTACCCATAAAACGTAAATGAAACTGAGTAGAGGAAAAACTTTGGCGTCGAATGCCACAGGGCTTTCATTCTCCGGTGAGAAGAGTGTAGGTGTTAATTTTAATTTTATGTCATCTTGTTAATTTACTTACATTGGTACTTGGGAGACACCATTCTCAGCTTTAAAGTATCATTGCGACTGCTCAGACTCTGATCTGACGAGAAATCTAGTTAGTTATCACTCCAAAAACCATGAAAACGAAAACGTTAAAGGTTCCAAATATTTCGTAGTGCCTCCGTTACAGGACAACGGGTAAGACAAGTCTTCCCTCTTTTCGTTTTACAAAGCCTTTCCTCGGTTCCGGTTGGACCTCCGGTACGTGATCTATCGACCGGCAATACTTTATCTAACAGTGTTATAAACACCCCGCTATGAGACATTAGGCGCCTGTAAAACAAGCCAGGCACAGAATTAGCTGCCGAAGCTTGTGAGCCATCACTCTACAACATACGAGAGATCCTGAGGGTGCAATCAATACTTACTATAAAAATAGATGCACGTATATGTGTACGAACGTATATTCAATATACTCTTCCTGTACCACTTGTCGGATTAAAACGAAACTTGTTACACATATCACTTTCTCTCTGGAAAAATTTTCTATGGAGGTAAGTACCTCCTACGTATAAAAGGGGTGGGGGTGCAAAACCAGAGGAACCCATCTCATCTCAATACCAGTTACTTTTGTCATCCAGAATTTGAGAATGAGAACACTTACAGACTTGCAACAAACTTTATTTATAATTTCATATCTTTACGAAATATTTTCTTGCTGACGATGAAGTGAAAAACGTTTGTCTCTTACTACATTTTCGCTGTTCGTGGAATAAGACTGCTGCATGAAGCATTACATTTTAATTTATCGTATCTTTATTACTAGCTGTATCCACATGTACCACAGGTCGTACCATCAAAATTGTGTCATTTTACAGCACATAGTTCAGGAGATGTGACGTCGAATACTGAGACGCACGAAAAACTGGCGCGTCATGCGCGACGTTTTATTTATTTTGTTTTTTGCTTCTAACTACATTCAAACTATTCAGATAGTGAAGGGAGACGAAAATTTAATAGTCTTGGGGGACTGAAATTCCATAGTAGGAAAAGGAAGAGAAGGAAAAGTAGTAGGTGAATATGGAATGGGGGTAAGGAATGAAAGAGGAAGCCGCCTGTAGAATTTTGCAGAGAACATAACCTAATCATAGCTAACACTTCTTTCAAGTGTCATGAAAGAAGGTTCTATACGTGCAAGAGGCCTAGAGACACAGAAAGGTTTCAAATAGATTATATAATGGTAAGACAGAGATTTAGGAAACAGATTTTAAATCGCGAGACATTTGCAGGTGCAGACGTGGATTCTGACCACAATTTATTGGTTATGAACTGTAGATTGAAACTGAAGAAACTGCAAAAAGGTAGGAGTTCAAGAAGATGAGAGCTGGATAAACTGAAAGAATCAGAGGTTGGAGAGAGTTTCAGAGATAGCGTTAGGGAACGATTGACAAGAACACTAGGTAAAAGGACGAGAGCTACTCGAATTCCTTGGGTAACAGAAGAGATACTGAATTTAATTGATGAAAAGAGAAAATAGAAAAATGCAATAAATGAAGCAGGCGAAAAGAAGTACAAACGTCTCAAAACTGGAATATTCAGGAAGTGCAAAATGGCTAAACAGGGATGGCTAGAGGACAAATGTAAAATGTAGAGGCATATATCACTAGCGGTAAGATAGATACTGGCTGCAGGAAAATTAAAAAGACCTTTCAAAAAAAAGAGAACCACCTGTATTAATATCAAGAGTTCAGATGTAAAACCAGTTCTAAGCAAAGAAGGGAAATCAGAAAGATGGAAGGAGTATACAAAGGGTCTATACAAGGGCGATGTACTTGAGGACAATATTATGAAAATGGAAGAGGACGTAGATGAAGATGAAATGGGAGATATGGTATTGCGTGATGAGTTTGACAGAGCACTGAAACAGCTAAGTCGAAACAATGTCCCGGGAGTAGACAACATTCGATTAGAACTACTGAGAGCCTTGGGAGAACCAGCACTGACAAAACTCTACCATCTGGTGAGCAAGATGTATGAAACAGGCGAAATATCCTCAGACTTCAAGTCACGGCTGCAAAATACTAACACAAATTCTTTACAGACGGATGGAAGAACTGGTAGAAGCCGACGTCGGGGAAGATCAGTTTGGGTTCCGTAGAAACGTTGGAATATTTGAGGCAATACTGACCCTACGACTTATCTTACAAGATAGATTAAGGAAAGGCAAACCTACGTTTCTAGCATTTGTAGGCTTAGAGAAAGCTTTTGACGATGTTGACTGGAATTCCCTCTTTCAAATTCTGAAGGTGGCAGGAGTCAAACATGGGGAGCGAAAGGCTACTTACAATTTGTACAGAAACCAGATGGCAGTTGTAACAGTCAAGGGGCATGAAAGAGAAGCAGTGGTTGGGAACGGAATGAGACAGGGTTATAGCCTATCCCCAATGCTATTCAATCTGTATAGTGAGCAAGTAGTAAAGGAAACAAAAGAAAAATTCGGAGTAGGAATTAAAATCCATGAAGAAGAAATAAAAACCTTGAGGTTTCCCGATGATATTGTAATTCTGTCAGAGACAACAAAGGATCTGGAAGAGCAGTTGAACGGAACGCACTGTGTCTAACATCAGCAAAAGCGAAACGAGGGTAATGGAATGTAGTTGAATTAAATCGGGTGCTGCTGAGGAAATTAGATTAGGAAATGAGACACTTAAAGTAGTAAAGGAGTTTTGCTACTTGGGGATCAGAATAAGTTATGATGGTCGAAGTAGACAGGATATGAAATGTAGACTGGCAATGACAAGGAAACTGTTTCTGAAGAAGAGAAATTGATTAACATCAAGTATAGATCTAAGTGTCAGTAATTCGTTTCTGAAAGTATTTCTGTGGAGTGTAGCCATGTATGGAAGTGAAACGTGGACAATAAATAGTTTATACAAGACGAGAATAGAAGCTTTCGAAATGTGGTGCTACAGAAGAATGCTGAAGATTAGATGGGTAGATCACGTAACTAATGAGGAGATACTGAATAGAATTGGGGAGAAGCGAAATTTGGGGCACAACTTGACTACAAGAAGGGATCGGTTGGTAGGACACGTTCTGAGGCTTCAAGGGATCACCAATTTAGTATTGGAGGGAAGCGTGGAGGGTAAAAATCGTAGAGGGAGACCAAGAGATGAATACATGAAGTAGATTCAGAAGGATGTAGGTTGCAGTAGGTACTTGGAGATGAAGCCCGCACAGGATAGAGTAGCGTGGAGACTGCATCAAACCAGTCTGTGGACTGAAGACCACAAAAACAGCTCTGTTCACATTACATTTCACAGACTGTAGCCACATACACCGCTGAATGTACCTGCAATATTTTATTACTGTACAGGACCTAGTTCAGGGGATACGACATCGTAAGTATTGAACTGAGTGAAAATGAAACTGCAGAGCGAAATTAGCTAGAGGTAGAGGCGAAAAATGTGTACAAACACGTGTGATATATGTTAAATATCTATCTGTGAAATACTTTTGACATGTGTGTGCGTGGTTAAATCCAATGGTAAAAATTTCATCCTAAAGACCTGAAACTACATCAACCAGTTTGTTACATATGTTAGTTGCGATCTACATGCAAAAACTGTGTATGTGTGTGTGTGTGTGTGTGTGTGTGTGTGTGTGTGTGTGTGTGTGTGTGTGTAGGGGGGGGGGGGGTGAGAGGTGAAGAGATAAGAACCACCATCCTCCTGTTGGGGTGAGATGGAGAGGGGTGGAGGTGATGGACAGAGGGAGGGGAAAGGAGGGGATGGACTAAAGGAAGAGAGGGGAAAAAAATACATACCCAGGACACGCTGGGTACTCAGCTTATAATATAAATTCCTTCAGTCATTAGTATTTCCAAACATCATCTTGACATGCCTTCATGGATTATGGAGTGGCAATGAGACATTTTGGGATCCAGCATCACTGGAAACAAGTATCAGTTATTTATGAGAACCCAGACAGTGCAGTCAGGAATACCTGTGAGGGTAATGTGGTACTGCAGTGTTTCACTACGTTACATGCTACCATCTCACACCCTTAAAAGAGCTTCTATATGCCAAGGCGTGAATGAGTGCTTGGGGATAGAAATAAAAGAGTTACGTCAGGTAAAGCTTTATTACGAGGAAGTGGTGGACACCATTCCAATCACTCTGAGGGAAAGGAATGGAACTAACAAGACTGTGAACAAGGCCTGCTTCATAACGCATGGTCGTCTTCGTTATGGATAGGATTCAATGGTTTGATTGATTCCATTGTGTATCCAGAAGAAGAGCACAAATTTGTCTCGATAGTACACTACCCTCTGTTCTGGGAAGCAATGAATTTAATGTGCAAAACCTGTTAAATTTTTATATGTGTCCTGTCTTCCCACCTAAACTGATAAGAAGAACTAGAATTCTGTAACGTTCTTCGGAGTAGCTGATTAATAGGTACACCTCCTTAGCGAACGAACCATATTTCTTAGTTTTTTTGTACACTTCCGATTCTTTTTTTACGTTTCTTTTGCAACCCTTTCAATCCCTACCTTCATGTCTACATACCTGTTTGTCAAGATAGCCACCCTAGTGACTAACATATTCCTTCCAACGAGAGACCATGTTGTTAACAGTGTCAGCAAAGCGGGAAAGTTGACACGTAATACCTCAATGGATACTGAGACATAATAAAATATTCGGAGGCATTACTTTTCAACACGCCGTCGTTTTTAGCATCTGCATGTCAGATTGTACGTACGCGTCTCCTATCGTATCATGTTATTAAACCATAAGTGTCCGACATCATCGAACACGGTGGCGTAGTTATTAACGGACTGGATTCGCACCCAGAAGAACGACAGCTCAAATACACGTCCCGCCATCCAGGTTTAGGTTTTTCGTGATTTTTCTAAATCTCTACAATCGCTACAGACAAATGCCGGGGCTGTTCCTTTGCAAACGGTACGGCCGATTTCCTTTTCGCACCTAAGCGTGTGCTCCTTTCCCAGCGACCTCATTGTTAGCGGGACGTTAAATTCTAACATTCCTTCCTTTTCTTATGACACCAAAAACATCCATCATCCATGTAACAAATGGTTTCAAGAAACAACACACGGACTTCTTAAAAGAACACTGCAAAAATTCTCGCAGACAGAAAACCGTAGATGCTGCTAAATTTTGCAGACTTGCCTTGAGTATAATGTAGTCGGCAAGTGCCATAGTTACTCTATGGGCTGTCGGTCCACTTTCTGACGGTGCCTTGCGCTATCTGGTGACAGAAACGCCCTTGCACTTTTTTTTTAAGAATTCTGAAAGCGAAAGTTGTTTCGTTGTGTTTATATATCTTGTTGATGGCTTGTGCATTCTTGGATGCAGTTAGAAACATAAAAGAAAGAACTGGATATGGCCCACTTCAAAATTCTTCTTCCACTTTCTAGATTACATAAATTAAAAACAAGCTATACATAACTAACATTAGTTTGGTTATCAACCAGCAAGAAATTTCAGCTTTACTGGTTGCTGAATTTGTATGACGTCCTATTCAATTATGTGGTGTAATAGTTACGGATTTGTACAGTCGATTTGAGGTAATTCAAATGACAGGTCTTGTTACACACTAAGGCAGTTAGACAGTAATGGCGATAATTTATACACCGAAGAAGCAATGACAGTAGTAAGAGAAAGTTTCAAGAGTGAGATTAAAATTCAGGTTGAGAGAATATCAGTGGCGAGATTCGCTTATGGCGTTGTTATACTCAGTGAAAGCGACAAAGAATTAAGGGATCTGTTTAATTTGAGACACAGTCAATTGATTACAGAATGCAGATTGAGTGTGAAACGAAGAAAGACGAACGTAATGTGGAGTGGCAGAAATGAGTTTAGTGACTAATCTAACATCAAAATTGAGACCACGTAGTAAACTAAGTTAAGGATTTCTTCTACCTTGGAAGCAAAACCACACATAATGGACGAAGCAAACAAGGCATGGAAAGCAGGCCAACACAGACGAAGAGGGTAATCCTGTCCAAGAGAAGCCTGTTAATATCAAACATCAGCGTTATTGTGGGGAAGGCATTTCTGAGACTGTACGAATGATAACTAGGAATTCGGCTGGGAAGATTTGGGATCGGATCACCGTAATGGAAGGATGGGGACCCCATATAACTGCTTCAGCGTTCATCATCTTTAATACATAACTTTCTTTTATTAAAGTCAAACAAGTTTAAAAACACAATCAACAACAAAATTGACTGAGGAGGCTTTAGAAAAATGCCACCAATTACGAGCCACCAGTCATTAACTATACGCCAAAAGTACAGAATTTTAAAACAACTAACTACAAAAAAATGGCTCTGAGCACTATGCGACTTCACTTCTACGGTCATCAGTCGCCTAGAACTTAGAACTAATTAAACCTAACTAACCTATGGAGATCACACACATCCATGTCCGAGGCAGGATTCGAACCTGCGACCGTAGCGGTCGCCCGGTCCCAGACTGTAGCGCCCAGAACCGCACGGACACTCCGGCCGGCAAAACTAACTACAGTTATCAAAATTCACTCAGCAGTTTTTTTAAGTACAGCAGCAAATATGTACCCCCTGTCGCTCAGTAGAGGGGAAGGATACAGAATTTTATAAACAATTAACAGTCAATGAATAGTTACATACAGTTAACTATAATTTTCTTATCAGATTTTAAGCAAATGATTTTTAATCAGCTGTTATTAATTATGAATCCACTGTCATTCAGCAGACAGCAAATGCAGAATTTTAAAAATAGTTAACAGTCACTGGATAAACAGCTACAGTTGGCCAAAATTCACTGATCAGATCTTAAGCAAATGACTTATAAACAGCTGTTATTAATTATAACCCACTGTCTTTCTGAACACACACAAGGAACAGGATTTTAAACCAGTTAACAATCACTGAATAGGCAGCTACTGTTAACGAAAATTCACTGATCATATTTTAAGTAAATGATTACTAAACAACTACTATAAATTATGAACTCACTGTCGTTTAATAGACAACAAAACACAGAACTTTAAAAAAATTAACGGACGCTCAGTAGGTATCTACGATAAGCCAAAATTCACTGAGCAGTTTTGGACCAAATTACTTTTATACAGCTGTTATTAATTATGAGTGGTGGTAGCATAATGTCCACAGGACAGGGGAAGTGGGAGGGGGGGGGGGGCGGGAGGGGAAGAGTCAGAGGTAAAGACAAATATGGAAGTTACTTATCTTGAACGGGATGGTTGCCGTCCTTCCACGCCTTTAGCGTCCAAGACACCGGACCGCCTTCACTAGCGTCGAACCGGACAGAAACCGCTTCGCAGCGCAGTTGATAAACGACAGTCAAAATAAGACTCGGTGCTTTCACAGGAGCCGATACGTTCTCTCGTGCTCCATCCAGAACTCCAAACCCCTCGCGATCCCGGCCAACTCGCTCCACACACCACACATACACACTGCCCAAAACCTTCCTGCTTCGCAGCTTCTGTCCCCACCGATGGCGCAAGCCGCGTATCTCCAAAGTTATCCGGACAAAGATACTCGACGAGGGGCTAATCGACTGAAGATCGTGCCCATACGGCTCATTATAGAACGGTGTTGAAAATTAAATGAACTGATTAGATACGGAATGAACTGATTTTCTCCAGAATCAGTGAAGAAAACAACACATGGAAAACACTGACACCATCAAGGGACCAAATGACAGGACATGTGTTGAGGCATCAGGGAGTAACTTCCCTGTTACCAGGGGGAGGTGTAGAGGGTAAAACGTAGAGGAAGACAGAGTGTGTAATAAATCCAGCAAATAATTGAGGAGATATGGTGCAAGTGCTATTCTGGGATGAAGAGGCTGGAAGAGAAGAGGAATTCATGGGGGGACGCCACAAGAAACCATGACTTTCGTTTGACGAAAAAAAAAAAATAACAAAGAAAAAAATAGGAAATTGGAATAGTGTATAGCTGTGACGAAAAACAAAATTATTTGATGGTTATATTTTTTAGACTAGCTTTCAAACCGAGGTTTCAATTGTATTGATAACAGCATAACGGAAACTCCTGATTAACGAAGATCAGACAGTATCTTTCCCAGGATAGCTACTGTGGCACAGTGTGAAGTTCGTCTACATTCTCTGCAGAAACGCAAGTCATGCCTCTTCGGCAAGAGGAGTACATGGCTCTGAGGGACTAGTCAGCCATCAGTTATATAATCTTCTAGTGCGGCTGTTTGCAGACACTCAGACAAAACCACGTCATTGTCACCTCTGTATAGGGCACTCACTATCCTCTGCGAGTGGGATCCTTTTTCGGTGCCAAGGCACACCAGCACGCGGAGCTTGTGATGTACGACCCTCAGTAGTCCACGCTTGGGAAGAGAGAACCCGATTTGCTCAAGAGCGAGGGTCATAATTTGACATCAGGCAAGCCATCTACATTAGCTAAGTACATAGCTTGTATCAACGTTTTCGTTCATCATCCCGTCTTGTTTCCAGAATTGGGAGGGAACACTTAACTTCAATATTAAGCTCTTTTTTCGAAACACACATTCTTATTTTAGAAGTTGTCAAACGTTTCTAAGTGGTTACAATTTTTAATTCCCTTCTATTCCTGATTAATTTTCTACGCGTAATTTAATTTAACCATATACAGATTCAGATAAGCAACTAATGATGCCAGTTCACATACACAGTCTCAGTTTTCCATAAAATAGAGAAGAATCGATTACACTACCTGTCGTTCGTGTTTAGGGAGACGAGCATTGGAAACCGCGTCTCGCTATGCAGACTTGAGTTTCATTAACCGAAAAATCCTCGAGATTGACGAAATTTTACTGAAGCTCGGAATTTATCGCGGACTTGGAGACGATATTAATAGTTTCCACAACGAAACTCTGCTTCAAAATATGGCAAAAAATCCAAAGAGATTCTGGTCATACGTTAAGCACACCAGCTTAAAGACACAATCAATACTTCCACTTCACGATAGCGATTGTAATGTTACCGGCGACAGCGCCACTAAAGCGGAGTTACTATACATGGTTCCCCGATATTCCTTCCCCAAAGAAGACAAAGTAAAAATTCCAGAATTTCACTCAAGACCTGCTGCCAACATGAGTAGCGAACAAGTGGCGTAGCTACTCAATTCATTTAATAAAGGCAAGCCTTCCGGTCCAGATTATATACTATTTAGATTACCTCCGGGATATGCTGATACACTACTGGCCATTAAAATTGCTACACCACGAAGATGACGTGCTACAGACGCGAAATTTAATCGACACGAAGAAGATGCTGTGATATGCAAATGATTAGCTTCTCAGAGCATTCACACAAGGTTTGCGCCGGTGGCGACACCTACAACGTGCTGACATGAGGAAAGTTTCAAACCGATTTCTCATACACAAACAGCAGCTGACCGGCGTTGCCTGGTGAAACGTTGCTGTGATGCCTCGTGTAAGGAGGAGAAATGCGTACCATCACGTTTCCGACTTTGATAAAGGTCGGATCGTAGCCTATCGCGATTGCGGTTTATCGTATCGCGACATTGCTGCTTGCGTTGCTCGAGATCCAATGACTATTAGCAGAATATGGAATCGGTGGGTTCAGCAGGGTAATACGGAACGCCGTGCTGGATCCCAACGGCCTCGTATCACTAGATCACTAGCAGCCGAGATGACAGGCATCTTATACGGATGGCTGTAACGGATCGTGCAGCCACGTCTCGATCCCTGAGTCAACAGATGGGGACGTTTGCAAGACAACAACCATCTGCAACAAACAGTTCGACGACTTTTGCAGCAGCATGGACTATCAGCTCGGAGACCATGACTGCGGTTACCCTTGACGCTGCATCACAGACAGGAGCGCCTGCGATGGTGTACTCAACTACGAACCTGGGTGCACGAATGGCAAAACGTCATTTTTTCGGATGAATCTAAGTTCTGTTTACAACCTCATGATGGTGGCATCCGCGTTTGGCGACATCGCGGTGAATGCACATTGGAAGCTTGTATTTGTCATCGCCATACTGGCGTATCACCCGGCGTGATGGCATGGGGTGCTATTGGTTACACGTCTCGGTCACCTCTTGTTCGCATTTACGGCACTTTCAACAGTGGACGTTACATTTCAGATGTGCTACGACCCTTGGCTCTACTCTTCATTCGATCCCTGAGAAACCCAACATTTCAGCAGGATAATGCACGACCGCATGTTGCAGGTCCTGTACGGGCCTTTCTGGATACAGGAAATGTTCGACTGCTGCCCTCGCCAGCACATTCTGCAGATCTCTCACCATTTGAAAACGGCTGGTCAATGGTGGCCGAGCAACTGGCTCGCCACAATACGCCAGTCACTACTCTTGATGCACTGTGGTATCGAGTTGAAGCTGCATGGGCAGCTGTACCTGTACACGCCATCCAAGCTCTGATTGACTCAATGCCCAGGCGTATCAAGGCCGATATTACTGCCAGAGGTGGTTGTTCTGGGTACTGATTTCTCAGGATCTATGCGCCCAAATTGCGTGAAAATGTAATCACATGTCAGTTCTAGTATAATATATGTGTCCAATGAATACCCGTTTATCATCTGCATTTCTTCTTGGTGTAGCATTTTTAATGGCCAGTAGTGTATAAAAGCTCCGTACTTCACTATCATATACATCCGCTCGCTGCACGAAAGATCCGTGCCTAAAAGATGGAAAGTTGCTCAGGTCACAGGAAAGAAGTAGGAGTAATCCGACGAACTACAGACCTGTATCACTGACGTTGATTTGAAGTAGGATTTTATAACATGTACTGCATTCGAAAATCCGCCTCGGTAGCTGAGTGGACGCCGGTATGGTAGCTCAGCATGTTCGGTCAGAGCGTTTACCTACCCTCTGTAATAAAAAAACTGAGTGAACGGATCAACGAACAAGCTGAACGAGTGTCATCGTACGTCCGCCACGAACAAATTCAACGAACAATACAGAACAAAATAAGATAACGAAAAAAAATAGTGGCCAGTGCGGCCGAATGCTGTGCAAAGGGGCCCGGGCTCGATTCCCTGCTGGGTACGAGATTTTCTCCACTCAGGGCCTGGGTGTTGTGTTGTCTTCATCATCACATCATCCCTATCGACGCACAAGTCGCTGAAGTGGCGTCAAATGAAAATACTTGCACCAGGCGACCAGTCTTCCCGACAGGAGGCCCTAGCCACACAATATTTCACTTAATTTTCGTTCCAACATTATGAATTACCTCGAGTAAAACGATCTGTCAGAACAGATGAAGGAAATATCATTTTTGACAAGCACAACTAGATCTTTATTCTCGCGAAATAGTGAGTGCTATTGACAGGAAGCCTCAAGTTGTTTCTATATTCCTAGATTCCCAAATGGCTTTTGACACAGTTCCTCACAAGCTGTTTTTAAACAAATTGCGTGCCTGTAGAGTATCGTATCTGTTCTGTGACTGGATTCATCATTTACTATCACAAATATCACAATTCGTAGTAACTGATGGAAAGTGATCGAGTAAAACAGAAGTGATATCTGGGATCACCCAAGGAGGTCTTACAGGCCATCTGCTGTTCCCTATCTATATAAAAGGATTAAGAGACGATCTCAGCAGCCCTCTTAGATTGTTTGTTGATTGTGCTTCATTTAACGTCAAGTAAAGTAATCAAAGGAACAAAACTATTTGCAAAGTGATTTATACAAGATATCTGTATGCTGAAAAAAGTGGCAATTGATCCTAAATAAAGAAAAGTGTGAGGTCATCCACATGACTACCAAAATGAATCTGTTAAATTTTGGATGCACGATGTTACTGTGAATTCAACTACGGGTCTAGGAAATGCAATTATGAAAAACTTAAATTGGAATGATCATATAGACAATGTAGTGGGGAAGGCAAACCAAAAACTGTGTTTTCTGGGCAGAACACTTGGAAGACGAAACAGGTCTAGTAAAGAGGCTGCATACACTGCACCTGTCCACCCCTGTACGAATATTGCTTTGCAGTATTGGATCCGTACTAGATAGCACTGATGGAGGATATTGGAAAAGTCAAAACAAGGGAACCTCATTTCGTACTATCGCAAAGTAGGGGAGAGAGTGTCATGGATATGATATTCGAGAGTAGTAGGAGAAGGGTGGCGTCAGTGCATTTGGTTAATGTGGTTTGTCTAAATCAGGGGCAAGGATGCACTCAGGGGCAAACTGATTGTTCTCCTATGACTAACAGGTCACTAACCTACTGTTCTGCTAACAGGATCCTTCCTTTTGATTCACAGGCCCTTAACCTATTGTTTCCCGGCAGCTCCACCGAGTCCTCCCCAAAAACCCTCAGGAAACCCCCAACCCATCCCCTCCCCCTCGGCCGGCCAGAGTGGCCGTGCAGTTCTAGGCGCTACAGTCTTGAGCCGAGCGACCGCTACGGTCGCAGGTTCGAATCCTGCCTCGGGCATGGATTGTGTGATGTCCTTAGGTTAGTTAGGTTTCATTCGTTCTAAGTTCTAGGCGACTGATGACCTCAGAAGTTAAGTCGCATAGTGCTCAGAGCCATTTGAAGCTCGCTGATGCAGGTACACTTTTAGCTCCCAGTTATTCGAATAGCCTCCTCTCATTCTTATCAATTGACTGACTACTTAATTAAACTGATCAATTAATTAACCTCTCCCCCTCTGGTAAACCCCCACATCCCTCCTTCCCCCTCTCCCTGCTCCACCCACAGCTGGAAATTGATGGCTCTGCGGCAGAGAGAAACGATCTCATAACAGGAAATTCAAGGGTATATTCTTTATTTATAAGAAATTCTGTTTGCGGGGTTGGATTTCTCTTGCTCATTGTTCTCTGCTGTTTGGGAAGATGCAGGTCTTGTAGGAAGTATTTCATCAAATGCTTTCCTCATTTTTTTTCCAATCATGCAAGGAATACTGTCATGAAACACTTACGACATGTAATTACACTGGTAAAAATTTTTCAATCGCGAAGCATGAACCATCCACTGGACCACGCAGAATGCCACCGCACGCACTGCCAGCAGTCAGGGTGCACTGGCAGCCCCTGCAAACGCGGCGAAACAAGTGTTTTCCTAGCCACCAAAGCTGATGCATGGCTTTCATAGCTGCAGGTCCAGTACCGATCGAGATGTTTGCATAGAGGCTCACCCTCACAGATGCAGCTAACAGGTTGTCAGTGTTACACTGACGTCACACGTCTATGTAAACAACACCCAAGTCTCCCTCTGGATATACTCTAGAAATCTGATGCAATGTATTCAGAAAACTTTTACGAAAATATCCCAGAACAACACAGGTTGCATTGTTCCTAGAGATCCTTACAGGATAGCCCATTCGTCACGTGTTACGATGTACTGCCTTCAACAAATATCTCAGAAATGGTAAACATTCTCACCGCTGAAAGCCTTCATCATGTCTGTGCATGGTTGCGAAAAAATCATTTATCATAAAAGCATTCTTGTTATTTGGGAAGAGAGCACTGTCAAAGAACAGATGGGAAATTCAGATGTGGATTTAACTTAATAATTAAAAATCAAATTGGACACCATTAAAACTACATCTAATAAAAATAAGGAAAGAGTTGTTTTCTGTATCTAAAAGTGTATGCTAAAGTGAATGAAGATTTGGTACAAGAATATCTGCTTCTCTTGTTCGCTAATCTACCAAAAATCCAAAGATATCTCCTAAATACAATGATCCATGGGCATGTATTTCAGATGTGGAAAGTGGGTAGCTGATGACCTTGAAAAGTAGTTGAAACTAGGTAGCTGAAAGTATAGTGAGCCCCTTTTCGTACCTATATGAAGAATTTAGCTGTCAATGCAATATGGCGCCCTGTACAAAACAGGTTTGCCACTGAAAGTCTCGTCTGCAGAAGAGAATGGCAAACAGTGCTGCCACACCGGCAGTAATTTGGCGGTTGAATTCAGGAAGAGCTAACCAGAATGCTCCATTCATTCACAAGAATTCCTTTGTGCTGGGACACACTAGCCTCTACAGACTGGTTCAAACGAGATGGGGGCAAGGTATCTACTTAAAGTTCTGAGAGTAATGTGATGTCTTGTTTGTTCAAGTGTTCAAAGACATCCATCCCTGGCAGGATTGTGGCGTTAGGACAACTCCACTGTAGGTCAGAGCTTCGAATTCTGTTTGTGAAATTGTTCTGAATTTCCCATCTTTGCTTAGACAGTGCTCTCTTCCCAAACAACAAGAATGCGTTTATAATAAACGGAGTTTTCGCAACTACGCACAGCCGTAATGAAGGCTTTTAGTGGTGAGAACGTTTACCATGTCTGAGACGTATTTTGAAGGCAGGGCAGCGTAACACATGATGAACAGGCTGTCCCATTAGGATCGGTAGAAAGAATGCAACTTGTGTTATTCTGGGATATTTTCATAAACAGAGGGAGACTTGGCTGTTATTTACATAGACATGTGACGTCAGTATAACACTGTCAGCCTTTTAGCTGCACCTGCAAGGGTGAGCCGCACCTATGAGAGCTATGCGTCAGCCATGGTGGGTAGGAAAGCAATTGCTTCGACAGGGATTTCTCATGTGTCAAGTATAAGAGGGCTGCCACCATCTCATGCTTGTGGGACCTAAACAGACACCTGCACATGGCCCGGCAGCTGATAGCCACATCGTTGCTTTGTGGGGCTGCCAGTACACCCTGACTCCTGGCAGTGTGTGTGGTGGCGTTGTGTGCAGTCCAGTAGACAGCACATGGTTCGTGTTTGAAAGATTTTTACCAGTATAATTACGTGTCATAAGTGTTTGATGATGACATTCCTCGCACAATCGGAATAAAAAAAGTAAATCAATCAATGTGATTACTCCAGAATGAGATTTTCACTCTGCAGTGGAGTGTGCGCTGATACGAAACTTCCTGGTAGATTAAAACTGCGTGCCGGACCGAGACTCGAACTCGGGAGTTCGAGTCTCGGTCCGGCACACAGTTTTAATCTGCCAGGAAGTTTCAATGTGATTACTTCTTGCACGGCCTGCATCTTTCCTAACAGCAGAGAACAACGAACGAGAGAAATCCAACCGCACAAACAGATTTTTTTATAAATAAACAATATACCCTTGAATTTCCTGTTATGAGGTCCTTCCTCTCCATCGCAGAGCCACCAATTTTCCGGTAGGGGAAGGGTGGGGAGGGGGGGGGGCTGGAGGGATGGGGATGTTTACCAGAGAGGTAGGACTAATTGATCGGTTTAACTAAGTAGTCAATGATATTGAGAAGAATGAGAGGGGACTATTCAAATAACTCAGAGCTGCAAGTGTACCTGTCTCAGTGAGGGGAGGGGGTGGGTTGGAGGTTTCCTGAGGGCTCAGAGGGGAGGAGAGGGAGAGGTGGGGAACAATCTGTTAAGGAACTGTCAATCAAAAGGAAGGATCATGTTAGTAAAACACTAGGCTAATGACCTGTCAGTACAACAGGTTGATCCTGAGTGCCTACTAGCCTCTGATGCAGGCAATCCACACTAACAAAATGCATAGACACGGCTCTTGGCCTACTATTTTTGAGTTGGGGTGACAACCAGTAAAACAATAGCATTTTTCATTGCAGTGAAAATTTCCCATGACATTTCAATATACTGTGTTCTGCTACAAGTGCGAGAATATTTTGTGAACACCCACATTCATAGGGAGAAATGATCATTGTAATAAAATAAGGACGTCAGAGCTTGCACAGAAAGATTGAAATGTTCGTTTTTACCATGTGCTCTTAGTGAGTGGAACGGTAGAGAAATAGTGTGAAGGAGGTTCGATGGACCATCTGTCAAGCACTTCAGTGTGAATTGGAGAGCAGTTATACAGATATATATGTCGGATGTCATTTGAGGTGAATAGAGGGTTAAGGTTCTAGCAAACAATGATAGTTTACTTCTTCTTTTCTGTTTAGTGAAGAAAGTGTTCCGACTCTAAATATCGTTCAGTCGACCAAACTTCAGTCTATAGTCTTCCTTCCTTGAAGCAACAATGGAAGGATGGTTGATATTGCGCATCCCTGAAAGCGCTGTCCAAATAATCAATCTCCCTTATTTATTTCCACGCATCGGAAAAAGAGATACTGACTGGGATTCATTTCACATGTGGCGAAGTATCAGATGCTAAGGGGAACTGTTCCTACAAAAACTGTTGAATAAAGAAATAAAGACACTTAACCTAAGTCCCACTGACTGCTGTGGCTTGAATTGTTACCTTGAATAAAATAAATATCTGTCTCCAAGATCAAATCTTTTCCCAAACTGGTTCCTACGAGGTTACTGACAAAAATTTATTTAAAATAACGTTTGTCTGGGAGAGATGAACAAGTCACATAAGACACAACCCTGGGGAAACGAGATCTACATAAATGTTAATTATTTTGCCATAGGTATCTTAGGATGTAGGTAGGTGCTTAAATATACAAATATACAGTATGCTGAACTGTTTTAGATTTTTCTCATGCGTAGTATTAACGTGTCTCACATATAGGCCAACTTCTACAGCTTTTACAATTAAATTTTACTTTCATTTTCAAATCTTCTGTTAATTACTAAAAGCCCTTAAAATATGTAAACGTTTATAAATCGGAAGGGACGATGGTTAAGGTACAGCTGGAAGAGTGGTTTGAGTTTTGTACTTGACAAAACAGTTGGAGGTGTGGAAGTCCTTCCCAGTGTATGAACAGGCGCTGACAAGAGAGGTGGCAGCCTCTTTGCTGCAGGAGCTCCTCATAACACAGACGGCAGACAGCAGAAGCAGATAGCAGGGCCGTACCAGAACAAGGCTGGCCACACAGCCTGCTCATACAGACAGTGACACGGAAACACTTGTCGCATGCACTATAACACACTCTGACTGTCTTGCGTTTACTGCAGTATACAGTCTAATATTTAAACTTCTCATGTTTCAGGTTCCTCTGGTGGACCTGTATCGTCCTGGATCGGTAAGACCCATTTTAGCTTTTTACTTTTACTTTACATTATCCATAGATATTTCTAAGTACTTTGCCTGGTCACAGGTAAAGTACATTCCTTTTGATTACATTCCTTTCATCATCAAAATTAAACGAGTATGTGGACTTACTCTGGGGCCCCAAATCCCTGACTGTACCAGATGTCAAAGAAATGATGATATGTCCCAGGATGATGTAGGCTTCAGGACTCCAGAATGTGGTTTAGGCCACTACTGGGAAGGGATATCTTCTTCACATACATTTGCAGCAATCCTTGTGTATATACAAGTGCTGTATCATATGAATTTGTCTAGTGCAGAGGGTTGTAATGAAGCTGTGTAGAGTGTAGAGGTGACTTTGTGTCCTTGATGGTCAAAGAGGAAGTGACAGCAGATATCACAGCTAACTCCTTCTTCTCCAGTATCAAACCAGAGGGCAATAAACATGATGTCACAATATGACCAACGAACCACAACTGACACTTTTGTACCCAGTAATTCAACATGTCTCTGCAGAATGCCTGGGCATTGAAACCAGGGCGCAGACATATAGTCTGGTGACCAGAGAGTATGCAAGACTATGTCTGAACATCAGTCTGATGGAAACCTATGGAAACATCTCGTATCATTAGGAATTATACGGAAAAGTCATAGACTGAACGCCTACACATCCTGTTCATAGCTACAGCCGCAGAGGCTGGTTCCAAAGGCGTGTCCAAATTCTCTGAATCTTCATGTATGTAACGTCTATATAGGCAACATTTATAAAATTATTAACAACTTTTTGTCTTTTTGGCCCCGGTTTATTTTCCAGAGAAACACAAATACGTCATACAGTTTTATTTGGAATGAAAAGCTCCTACGTGGAAATGAGCTATACAGATCTCTACCTGCCCTGTGGTCCTCCCGCCCACTGCTGGATGGAGTGTCATTGTATCTTTAAAAACAATGCTTCGTCTAACAGAGAGAAGATTCTGCGAAGTCGAACTGCTACCACAACTGGAGTAGATCAGCTGGAGTTATCTCCAAGACATAGACATCTCGCTCGATGCTCTCCCAGGTGTACTTAATAGGACCAGTGTCATATGATATGAAAACTTACACAAGTGGCCTCATGTGTGGGGAGTGTTCCTCAAAGCATTCACACTTAACTGACAAAAGTAATGAATTGGACTCCTGAAACTACAAGTCAACACTGGGCGGTAAAGGTGGTGAAACAGATTTACGCACTTATAATCAAACAGTAGGTTAAGGTACTGATGGCCGGGAGAAGATGATAGTAGTGCATCAAACACCTCTTTTCATCCTGCGTACTGAACATGTGGCTTGAACGAATTTGATCACTGCCATTGGCGTGCACCAACTTATATCGTGACACATTACTCCTGATGTGTATTTTCCAAGCTTATAGGGCAAATATTCTTCCGATCTCCAACACTTCGACCACTGTCGGCAATTCAGAGTACACTTCACACCTCTTGATAAGATAGTTGGGACTGAGCGAGGTGGTGCTGTGGTCAGACACTGGACTTGCATTTGACAATACAGAAGTTCCAGCTCCATCCCTCACAAACCTGTCTTGGGGTTTCTGTGATGTCCCTAAATAGCTTACGGTAAATTTCTAGATGATTCCCTCAGAAAGAAAGCAACCAGTTTCCTTACCTGTCCATCCCCATCCTTTCCCAATCCAGCCTTGTGCCCAACCTGCAGCACTCTTAGCATCAAGGGGACATAGAACCATAACATTTTTCTTGTGCCCACAGCAATTTCGGTGCTTGTTTTGTGCAGCGAGTGTAGGTACACATGTGGAGCGATGAATTGTCTGCCACAGGGATATGGCGATATGGCTGTTGGCAGGATGCTGTCGTCCAGCATTAAAATGGCTAATAGTCGCTGCATTATTATCCATCAATCCACAGTCACAAGCCACGACAGTTGACAATAACAAATTACAGTATAAATACAGTGTTCACATGTCGACGAAAGGCTGTAGAGGTAGTGATTTTTCTTGAATCGGTGCTGTGTCCTCACAACATTGGCTAAATGGTGACATATGTACTGATATCACAGATCCTATGCCATGTATGCTCTTCTGTTCAGTGTATCCCAACCATGGGTGCCAAGACGAGTGGTATGATTTATTTTGCTGTGTCCAGAGAGTAAGTTTGAATGGAGTGTCATTCTGTGGACCCAAGATGGCAGACAGCCCAGATATGTGACTGCTGTGAGTGCCACTGTGGTCGAGCTAGTATCGAGCATGTATGGTGGTATAATGAGTCAGCTGCAACTAGAGGAACCAGCAATGTCTTCCAGCACAATCACCAATTTTTATGAGGCGAATAAGCCTACAGCGAAGAACCGGCGGCCAAAATGTCATGGTGGCCAATGTGTCCATACCGTGGGGTGGACCTGAAGATGTTGGAGTTACTGAGCAGCTACATGGAGACGAATGTGCAGGTTCTGGGCAGAATTGTTCCTGAGGAACTCAAGAATTTGATGCACTACACTTCTGTCACCTGAATGTCACTACAGTCTGTGAGGGGCATGGCCGCTGTGTGGACACAACAACTTGGTGGAGTGGTTGGTGCCTGTTCACAGCCAGATGGACAGTGATCCCAGTTGAGGCAGAGAACCTGGCTTCGGCATATCAAGAGGAGCACTAACTGAGAACTTTTGCAGCTGACAGTTGCATGCTGGTGACTTTGTGGTTGGTACAGTGTATCGTGTGGTATACTAGCTGTACATTGGGTACATCTGATAGCAAAAGCGTTCCACTTGCAAGTCTGTGGTTGTTGTGTGACAAGGTGTGGTTGGTTATTGATTGCACATAGAAGTGTGTGTGTGTGTGCAGTGAGTGAGAGCACTTTAATTTGTTAACTACATGATGTGAGTGTGATTAATTGTTTTGATCCTAAAATGTCAGCTTAAATTATGCTGTGAACATAACTCTCTTGTTGAGAGAGCTGCTGTGCAAATGAACTTTTACAGAGCATAATGTGTAGTTCGTTGTGGTATTATATGGTGACAGTGTTGGTAGTAAACAAATACGCAGTTTTGTGTTATGATCCTAGTTAGGTAATAGTGTGTTTTTATATTCTGTCTTTTGCTACTGAAGTTGTCTCACATATAATTACTCGTTATGTGCCAAGCATTGTAAATTTTTGTCATTGTTAGCTGTGTACGATTGTCCTAAGGTAAGGTTATTTGATGGAAGATACTTTTTATTGGTTGTTTGGAGCCCAGTGTTGGGATCTTTATAGGCTACAGAAATATCTTACTTAAGGAAACTGTATTTCTAGTCTGTTGATGTTAAACAAAATAAATTGAGTCCCACACGTACACAGCTCTCAGTCCAAACGCCACTTCATCTAAATCCTAGGCCACACATGTGACTCACTTTTTTCTTCAATAGCATGTGTCAACACAAGTAATCTGGAAGGCAAGCGTTAAAAATTCCAACCACTGTTAAGGAATGGTTCGTCAAGATATAACGCTAGCAAACAGTCCTAGAACTAGAGTGGAAGAACCTTAGGGAAACTAGTCTGAGAACAAGCTAGGCCAAAGACATTCTTCAAAATTAGGCAGAGCACTAAGAGCTTTCGTTAGCTGTGCTAATCTAATGAGCATGACTCTCTTTTTTATTACCAGGGTGTCCATAGTAGTGGAAGTTGTAGAACCGTTAGTCAATGTGCAGTCTGGTCATATACTGAAGCATGTTTCTCGTCCTTGCAGCAAGTCTGATGAACGGGTAGCGAAGAACGAAGATTGGTCTGGGCCACCTGCTGCACCACCACCACCACCACCACCACCACCAGCAGCAGCAGCAGCAGCAGCAGCAGCAGAGGAGGGTGTTGCAAGAGAGATGTCCGTGGACACCCTGAGCCTTGTCGCTGGTAAGTGGGGCAACTTCTTGTATGCAATTTAGTAGGCGCCGCTACTTCCTGCACACCTGTACCACACCCTGGAAAAGTCACAAACGTTCATGTGAGGCAAGCACTGTACTGTTTAGACCCAATCCTGTGACCTAGCCTTTGCTTCAGTCTGCAGAATTTTGCCAGCGAATGCAAAAATTATGGAAACCGTTTTGAGGAACTTCAGAAGTTTCATCCAAAGTCTATGATCGTATATAGCTATAGGTCTCAGAACTCTAGTTGGCTTCATGGAGCTGTGAAGGTTAGATAGATTCTTACACTTTTCTGTGCCGAATAAGCGCTTCTGATGAGGTTTCCTCGATACCTCTGTCTGAGTAAAGAACTTATTCGGCAGATGATAAAATTGTCGCAGGTTCTTTTTTTGTGCTCCGGTTTTGACCCAAGCACATAGTGAATTAAATCAGAAACGAGCTTTGGTTAATGCGATAGCAAAAGTATAGTCAACCGCCCCACATTAAGTAGCATATGATTTTTGTGCCAATCTTAATGAAGTTCTGCCACTTCAATCATTAGCAAAACGGTATTCACCATTTTCGCAAAACTACTGTTTTAAGTTCACTTTTTTTTCTCCAGGGAGTAGTGATTGATCCATGGCTAACCTACAGAAATTCATCTTTGCTGAGAGACCTGTGAACTGACTTTGAGCTTTTTAAATGCACTTTTGAAGTTTCTCCTTAGGGCATTTCGCTTCTACATTCGCAACATTGAACACCCATTTCGAAACTGGTTCTTAAGATAAAAATTCATTTCCTGCGAGATGTCTACCTTTCTTTCTTTCTTTATTTATTTATTCCTTTATAGTATTTTGATTCCCCCCCTCCCCCCAGAAGGGGGGCAGGCTGGCAGCAGCATAATACGCCGCTCTGCAGCCTACAGATAAATTTAAAAAACATAATTAGATGATATAACAGTATAAAGAGGTGATAAAATGGTGACTGTTTAAAACTTGTACATGGCAAAAAAGTTGTGAAGAAAAATAAAAAGCAAAGAGGTCAGTGAGGCTGATTAAAAACGCTTAGGAAACAGACAGGCACAATTAAAAAACATGGTGACAGTCTGGTTTCTGTTCACAACACTTTAAAAAGGGGACGTACAACACTGAACACTCATGGAAAATACTGCACTATAGAGTACAATGGCATATGGGTATGGAGTGGTGGGGGTCGGGGGGGGAGGGGCAAATAAGGGGGAGGGGGAAGCCAATAGAGGAAGAGGGCACAGAAAAAGGGGGGGGGGGGGGGGCGGAGCAGGGCGGGCGCGACAAAGGAGTTGGGAAGACAGTGATATCTACCATTCCATCAAACTGTAGAATCTTAATGCAGTACTCTTCCACTGCGATATCAACAGTTAGGTCGACAGATAGTTGACAAAGCACATATTTAACAAAATCACTTCCAAACTGACTACAAATTATATTGCCTGAAAATAAATAAATTAATTAATGAAGCACCCAGAAGACTTGGCTGGATGTCAAGTGTGACTTTGTATACCTGTACACCATCGATGGTAAGTAAACGATTAGAGTGGCAGTTCTCTGTGACTGGTAGAATGGCCCACCAGAGTGCCCTAGTGTTAGAAATCTTACAGACATAGCTACATACAGGCATTGTATTAAATCCAATGGCGACATGTGAAAATTTGTGTTGGACCAGAACTCGAATCCGGATGCTTCACTTCTCTATAGCAGTTCCTTTAATCACTTAAGGCACCTGAGCACAGCTCCTGCCCTGCCCAAATTCCTACATGCCACACACTACAGATGTAGTGTCCTCTGTCCATTATCACCCATCACATGAGTCGCACAAGTATTCAGACAAGTAAGTGCATCCCCACAGAAGATATTATTTTGAGGTGTCTGTTCTTTTGGATATGTTAGAAAGAACAGACACCGTACATACATACTTGCATTACTGTTGTTCATATTTAGTGTTGTTACTAGGCCTGGTAAAATTACAAGAGGCAAAACAGTGTCAACATTAAGTGATGACTGTGAAGGGCACAGAGACTCTGTGAACTGATGTGAAACGGAGTTATAGCGCCTGACAGAGATTCAAAGAGTCCTCATGGCAGGTGTAAGTTTTTGAAACATTCAGATGTGACAGTGGCCCGGTGGTGGACTGCAAGGGAATATGAATGTGAATAAAATGTGTGTGAAATCTTATGGGACTTAACTGCTAAGGTCATCTGTCCCTAAGCTTACACACTACTTAACCTAACTTATCCTAAGGAGAAACACACACACCCATGCCCGAGGGAGGACTCCCACCTCCACCAGGACCAGCCACACAGTCCATGACTGCAGCGCCTTAGACCGCTTGGCTAATCCTGCATGGCAGGGAATATGAGGGCAGGCATACTCATCATCATGATTCCAATGAAACACTTATGATTACACCACAAGGGAGATTCTCCTTATTGTGCACGAAACATATTGTAACCCTTAGATATCCTTGTCTGCTATCTGAGAACAGTTAATGGACTCCCTCTACATTCTGTGTCATCCTGCAACATTGGTCAGAGACAACCAGCAGCCAGACTAGGGGATTACTATGCCATGTGTGGGCTGGCATTAACACTACAACACAAAAGGCTGCATTTGGAGTATTACTGTATGATTCTTCCAGTGTAGGGAAAAATCGGGTATCACTTCCGGTCATGGCTGGTATTGACCAAGGGAACTCTGACAGCACAATAGTATGTCACTTACATCCTGCATTTTCATATGGTGCCTTCTATGAGACAGTATCATGGCGCCATTTTTTCAAGAGGACAACGATCGTCCACATGCAACATGCGTCCCCATCAGCTCTCTGTGTTATGTTTAGTTATTAGCTCTGTACCCACTAGAATATATGAGACATCATCTCGTACGCCATCTCAATCCCAGTGAAACTATCCAGGATATCAAGGACCAGTTACATCAGCTGTGGACTAGCTAGCTTGTGTCAGGACTGGGTCAACAGTTTTATGACACAATTCTGTACTGAACCAATACATGCACCCAGTCCAGTAATCTGGCAACCCCTTAAAATTAACCCACAAGAGGTGCACTCCTTTGTCTAGAGTTGAGATATTTACGGCGAAGTCTTAGGATGCTCTTGCTCGCACTGTTTCATGGTTTACTCTCATCGCAGGCAGCTGGGGTACACTGATTCCATACCGGAGGGGGGAGAGGGGGTTATGGGGTGGTGGCAGGAAAGTAATCCGGCCATCCCATAAAATTAACCATGACAGTTCTGTACTAAACACTGCCAACCCTGTGCATGATGCAGAACAAAGGCAGTCTCAAAAGAAGAAGAAGTAATTAATGAATAAAAGTGAAAAATTCATATTCATGAAAAGTCAGTTGTCAAAATGAAAAGATGTAAGGATAGAAACGTCTTCTGAAATGTTACTTTCACTGTCAATTGATGCTGAAAGAAGCCAATTGCATTTACACATGCAAATACTTTCATTTCCAAATAAGTTCTTGTTAGTTCCCTTTCTATAAATATTCATCACAGAGGAACTAACACCATTGATAAAATTTACTGTTTTAGATACACTTCCTCCAATGGCCCGAAACAATATTTTTGTCCCTTTTTGCAGGTAGGATAAATAGTCATCCTAATTGGACTAACATGGTTGAGAGGTTAGCGAAATAAGAGATTATCAGGAGCAGTCAAGAGTACGATGAGATCCAGAACATGTCATCTGTAATCGAAATAAAATGAAGCATTAAGACACAAACGGATAACATCTTCCTCTATCAGAGGACATCGCTGTAGTGGAGTCCAAGTTGCACTGTTTGACTAAAATAGAGAAATGCCCAGAAAAGGCGGAGGAGACAAAATGAAATTTCATGAGTTGAGAGGATACATGATGCTATTTCAGTGATTAACACACTGAGTCAAAATTACTTCATTTATCAGCAAGATGCTGAAATCCCTCCTGCCTGGATGCATGATCTAAATTGGTTAGAAAGGGTTTCTCCTGAGGTATCCCAACCCACAACAATTGTAATCGAACTTGGTATTCTGGATACAGGAATGACGACGTCGTTGATGTTCGAACTGGTCTAAATCATGCACCATCAGAGATAGATCTAGGGATCTTGCAGGCCATAGGGGTATCTCAGTTACGCAGACAGGATATATGTCCATGTGTAGATAGGCATTGTGCTGTTAAAAAAATGCAACATGATACTGTCACATGAGAGATAATGCATGATAGTGCAGCATGTCCATGTCAAACCAGTGTGCCATCACAGTTCAGTTAATCTCTACCAGCCATGTCCTGAAATGATATCTGATAGCTCCTCTCAATATGAGACCAGGTGCAAACAAATTGTGTCTATCCAAACCAGTGGATGAATGGGACCACTCCCCATGCCGCCACCACACTCGTTGACCATAGTCGTCAGGGTAACGTAGAACAACGATTTATTGCTGAACTCAGTGCAAAGCCATTCGTGAGCAGTCTGTACTTCCCAGTCATGGCATCACTCCAGATGGATCCATTTGTGTTGTAGTGTAAACAGTAGCCTACGCATGTGTGTGTGTGTGTGTGTGTGTGTGTGTGTGTGTGTGTGTGTGTGTGTGTGTTCAATTTTAAACCAATGTGACATCTTGACACTGCATCATTTGACCATCCAACCCAATGGACGCCCATTGTGAGGCTACCTTCAGTCCAGTCAGGAGCTGGTAATGCTGTCTCTCATGTGTACGCAGCATATCAATGTCATTTACAGTGACCACTCAACATTTGAAGCTGTTCACGTTCCTTATATATCCTACCAGTTCTGGTACAACACCAAACATGAACACCACTAACACAGTTTGGTGGCCATTCTGTCTTAGAGAATTGCTACACAAATTTTTTAGAAATACGTGGATTCCGAATGAGATTTTCACTCTGCAGAGGAGTGTGCGCTAATATGAAACTTCAAGACTTCGAGTCTTCGTCCGGCACACAGTTTTAATCTGTCAGGAAGTTTTAAATGCATGGATTGTGTGAACATAGACGCAGTTACATTGTTATCTGACCATGGTTTCTGGGAGTTTCACTCTTTTTTTATAAGGCAGTGGATATACGACAACTCCACATGTATACTAGGTGAACTATAGTGCAAGGTGCTTATGAAGAGTTGGCACTTCTAAAATTCAAGCAATAACAATTTAAACCACATGTTTACATAACTAGGAGAGTGGGCTCACTATATTGCAATACAGAGTGTGAGATGACGTTAACCACATCGTGTTTGCCTACCAGCGACGGAAATACGGAACATGCATACTACTTCATCAGATTCTGTATGTGGGATACAAGAGATCTTCCACCATCTCACCGCTTCTGCCTGATACCGATGTCATTGCCTTGAACCTATTATCGAGCATCCTCATTGCAGACAATATGGAAATAAGACAGTTATTCCTCAAAAAAAAAAATAAACCCACTGTGATGACCTATGCAGTCAGCAACTCTGAAATTAATGTGTGTTTGTGTGTGTGTGTGTATGTGTGTGTGTGTGTGTGTGTGTGTGTGTGTGTGTGTGTGTGTGTGTGTGAGATACTGTAGTCGAGGGATGAAAATTTTCTGAACTTATGCTGCAAAGATAGAACTGCTTGTATGGTGTGTTGGATGGCTGTATGACTGTCTTAACCAGCATAAAATAAAATAAAATTTACAGCAATGGATAAAATGCTTACTATCCACTCTCCAAAACACTACAAAATTGCTCCACCACTGCTCAGCATGTAACACAAGAACTAAGCTATTTGCTGTAGATACTCACGCGACATTTGTGTTTTGATCATAATAACATTTTACCTGATGTTTTCTACACTGTAAACTTACAGCTCTCTTAGTGTAAACAGTTGAGATTAAATTTACTGCACAGCTAACTAATCAGTTTTGTAAATTTTATTGTGTTCTTACACCAGTTTATATTTCTTACCTTTGTAAACAAGGGTGCATTTTCATGAAAGTTAATCTTTTTCTTTACAGTGCACTCAGGCATGTCAAATATACAGGAATTTGTTTTGCCCGAAGTGGAGCCGGCATTCTGCTCGCTGGAGGTTGAGCATGAGAAGTAGACTGGTTAGTATACAATCAACACTGCTGTGATATTGCGTTCATAAACTTGTTTATATTGTTTTAGCTCTGTCAATTTGGGTACATTTTGATAAACTTTATCCCTTTTGTTCGCAGCCTTCTCAAGCATGTTAGCCGGGAGTGTGCCAATTTTGGCCCCAAAGAACACCTGTTCTGCACACTCCACAATACGGCCCGCAGGGCCAGCACAACTCAGACCTGTAGGCCGGGAAGAAGCTGGATTTAGTCCAGAGCAGCAAGTATTCCGCTCACCACGCGAAACGCCATTCAGGCTAGAGCACAATAACTAGGATGGTGAGTATATGATCCAGTCTGCTTGATATTTTGTACACACACTTGTTTATATTTTTTACCCCTATCGATACGGGTACATCTTGATAACATGTAACCTTTTTGTTCACAGTCTACGCATTCCTGCTGGACAGAAGAGTGACTATACTGGCCCAGAGCAGCAAGTGTTGTGCTGTCTAAACAAAACACCCTTCAGGACCAAGCACTGGTCTGGGCTGTTGGCCTGAAAGGATCTGACTATAGCGTGGAGCAGCAAGTCTTCTCAAGCATGTTAGCCGGGAGTGTGCCAATTTTGGCCCCAAGGAACACCTGTTCTGCACACTCCACAATACGGCCCGCAGGGCCAACACTACTCAGACCTGTTGGCCGGGAAGAAGCTGGATTTAGTCCAGAGCAGCAAGCATTCCACTCACCACACGAAACGCCATTCAGACTAGGGCACAATAACTAGGATGGTGAGTATATGATCCAGTCTGCTTGATATTTTGTACACACTCTTGTTTATATTTTTTACCCCTATCGATATGGGTACATCTTGATAACATGTAACCTTTTTGTTCACAGTCTACGCATTCCTGCTGGACAGAAGAGTGACTATACTGGCCCAGAGCAGCAAGTGTTGTGCTGTCTAAACAAAACACCCTTCAGGACCAAGCACTGGTCTGGGCTGTTGGCCTGAAAGGATCTGACTATAGCGTGGAGCAGCAAGTCTTCTCAAGCATGTTAGCCGGGAGTGTGCCAATTTTGGCCCCAAGGAACACCTGTTCTGCACACTCCACAATACGGCCCGCAGGGCCAGCACTACTCAGACCTGTAGGCCGGGAAGAAGCTGGATTTAGTCCAGAGCAGCAAGCATTCCGCTCACCACACGAAACGCCATTCAGACTAGAGCACATTAAGTAGGATGGTGAGTATATGATCCAGTCTGCTTGATATTTTGTACACACACTTGTTTATATTTTTTACCCCTATCGATACGGGTACATCTTGATAACATGTAACCTTTTTGTTCACAGTCTACGCATTCCTGCTGGACAGAAGAGTGACTATACTGGCCCAGAGCAGACAGTGTTGTGCTGTCTAAACAAAACACCCTTCAGGACCAAGCACTGGTCTGGGCTGTTGGCCTGAAAGGATCTGACTATAGCGTGGAGCAGCAAGTCTTCTCAAGCATGTTAGCCGGGAGTGTGCCAATTTTGGCCCCAAGGAACACCTGTTCTGCACACTCCACAATACGGCCCGCAGGGCCAACACTACTCAGACCTGTTGGCCGGGAAGAAGCTGGATTTAGTCCAGAGCAGCAAGCATTCCACTCACCACACGAAACGCCATTCAGACTAGGGCACAATAACTAGGATGGTGAGTATATGATCCAGTCTGCTTGATATTTTGTACACACTCTTGTTTATATTTTTTACCCCTATCGATATGGGTACATCTTGATAACATGTAACCTTTTTGTTCACAGTCTACGCATTCCTGCTGGACAGAAGAGTGACTATACTGGCCCAGAGCAGCAAGTGTTGTGCTGTCTAAACAAAACACCCTTCAGGACCAAGCACTGGTCTGGGCTGTTGGCCTGAAAGGATCTGACTATAGCGTGGAGCAGCAAGTCTTCTCAAGCATGTTAGCCGGGAGTGTGCCAATTTTGGCCCCAAGGAACACCTGTTCTGCACACTCCACAATACGGCCCGCAGGGCCAACACTACTCAGACCTGTTGGCCGGGAAGAAGCTGGATTTAGTCCAGAGCAGCAAGCATTCCGCTCACCACACGAAACGCCATTCAGACTAGAGCACATTAAGTAGGATGGTGAGTATATGATCCAGTCTGCTTGATATTTTGTACACACACTTGTTTATATTTTTTACCCCTATCGATACGGGTACATCTTGATAACATGTAACCTTTTTGTTCACAGTCTACGCATTCCTGCTGGACAGAAGAGTGACTATACTGGCCCAGAGCAGACAGTGTTGTGCTGTCTAAACAAAACACCCTTCAGGACCAAGCACTGGTCTGGGCTGTTGGCCTGAAAGGATCTGACTATAGCGTGGAGCAGCAAGTCTTCTCAAGCATGTTAGCCGGGAGTGTGCCAATTTTGGCCCCAAGGAACACCTGTTCTGCACACTCCACAATACGGCCCGCAGGGCCAACACTACTCAGACCTGTTGGCCGGGAAGAAGCTGGATTTAGTCCAGAGCAGCAAGCATTCCACTCACCACACGAAACGCCATTCAGACTAGGGCACAATAACTAGGATGGTGAGTATATGATCCAGTCTGCTTGATATTTTGTACACACTCTTGTTTATATTTTTTACCCCTATCGATATGGGTACATCTTGATAACATGTAACCTTTTTGTTCACAGTCTACGCATTCCTGCTGGACAGAAGAGTGACTATACTGGCCCAGAGCAGCAAGTGTTGTGCTGTCTAAACAAAACACCCTTCAGGACCAAGCACTGGTCTGGGCTGTTGGCCTGAAAGGATCTGACTATAGCGTGGAGCAGCAAGTCTTCTCAAGCATGTTAGCCGGGAGTGTGCCAATTTTGGCCCCAAGGAACACCTGTTCTGCACACTCCACAATACGGCCCGCAGGGCCAACACTACTCAGACCTGTTGGCCGGGAAGAAGCTGGATTTAGTCCAGAGCAGCAAGCATTCCGCTCACCACACGAAACGCCATTCAGACTAGAGCACATTAAGTAGGATGGTGAGTATATGATCCAGTCTGCTTGATATTTTGTACACACTCTTGTTTATATTTTTTACCCCTATCGATATGGGTACATCTTGATAACATGTAACCTTTTTGTTCACAGTCTACGCATTCCTGCTGGACAGAAGAGTGACTATACTGGCCCAGAGCAGCAAGTGTTGTGCTGTCTAAACAAAACACCCTTCAGGACCAAGCACTGGTCTGGGCTGTTGGCCTGAAAGGATCTGACTATAGCGTGGAGCAGCAAGTCTTCTCAAGCATGTTAGCTGGGAGTGTGCCAATTTTGGCCCCAAGGAACACCTGTTCTGCACAGTCCACAATACGGCCCGCAGGGCCAGCACTACTCAGACCTGTAGGCCGGGAAGAAGCTGGATTTAGTCCAGAGCAGCAAGCATTCCGCTCACCACACGAAACGCCATTCAGACTAGAGCACATTAAGTAGGATGGTGAGTATATGATCCAGTCTGCTTGATATTTTGTACACACACTTGTTTATATTTTTTACCCCTATCGATACGGGTACATCTTGATAACATGTAACCTTTTTGTTCACAGTCTACGCATTCCTGCTGGACAGAAGAGTGACTATACTGGCCCAGAGCAGACAGTGTTGTGCTGTCTAAACAAAACACCCTTCAGGACCAAGCACTGGTCTGGGCTGTTGGCCTGAAAGGATCTGACTATAGCGTGGAGCAGCAAGTCTTCTCAAGCATGTTAGCCGGGAGTGTGCCAATTTTGGCCCCAAGGAACACCTGTTCTGCACACTCCACAATACGGCCCGCAGGGCCAACACTACTCAGACCTGTTGGCCGGGAAGAAGCTGGATTTAGTCCAGAGCAGCAAGCATTCCACTCACCACACGAAACGCCATTCAGACTAGGGCACAATAACTAGGATGGTGAGTATATGATCCAGTCTGCTTGATATTTTGTACACACTCTTGTTTATATTTTTTACCCCTATCGATATGGGTACATCTTGATAACATGTAACCTTTTTGTTCACAGTCTACGCATTCCTGCTGGACAGAAGAGTGACTATACTGGCCCAGAGCAGCAAGTGTTGTGCTGTCTAAACAAAACACCCTTCAGGACCAAGCACTGGTCTGGGCTGTTGGCCTGAAAGGATCTGACTATAGCGTGGAGCAGCAAGTCTTCTCAAGCATGTTAGCTGGGAGTGTGCCAATTTTGGCCCCAAGGAACACCTGTTCTGCACAGTCCACAATACGGCCCGCAGGGCCAGCACTACTCAGACCTGTAGGCCGGGAAGAAGCTGGATTTAGTCCAGAGCAGCAAGCATTCCGCTCACCACACGAAACGCCATTCAGACTAGAGCACATTAAGTAGGATGGTGAGTATATGATCCAGTCTGCTTGATATTTTGTACACACACTTGTTTATATTTTTTACCCCTATCGATACGGGTACATCTTCATAACATGTAACCTTTTTGTTCACAGTCTACGCATTCCTGCTGGACAGAAGAGTGCCTATACTGGCCCAGAGCAGCAAGTGTTGTGCTGTCTAAACAAAACACCCTTCAGGACCAAGCACTGGTCTGGGCTGTTGGCCTGAAAGAATCTGACTATAGCGTGGAGCAGCAAGTCTTCTCAAGCATGTTAGCCGGGAGTGTGCCAATTTTGGCCTCAAGGAACACCTGTTCTGCACACTCCACAATACGGCCCACAGGGCCAGCACTACTCAGACCTGTAGGCCGGGAAGAAGCTGGATTTAGTCCAGAGCAGCAAGCATTCCGCTCACCACACGAGAAGCCATTCAGACTAGAGCACAATAAGTAGGATGGTGAGTATATGATCCAGTGTGCTTGATATTTTGTACACACACTTGTTTATATTTTTTACCCCTATCGATACGGGTACATCTTGATAACATGTAACCTTTTTGTTCACAGTCTACGCATTCCTGCAGGACAGAAGAGTGACTATACTGGCCCAAAGCAGCAAGTGTTGTGCTGTCTAAACAAAACACCCTTCAGGACCAAGCACTGGTCTGGGCTGTTGGCCTGAAAGGATCTGACTATAGCGTGGAGCAGCAAGTCTTCTCAAGCATGTTAGCCGGGAGTGTGCCAATTTTGGCCCCAAGGAACAACTGTTCTGCATACTCCACAATACGGCCCGCAGGGCCAGCACTACTCAGACCTGTAGGCCGGCAAGAAGCTGGATTTAGTCCAGAGCAGCAAGCATTCCGCTCACCACACGAAACGCCATTCAGACTAGAGCACAATAAGTAGGATGGTGAGTATATGATCCAGTCTGCTTGATATTTTGTACACACACTTGTTTATATTTTTTACCCCTATCGATATGGGTACATCTTGATAACATGTAACCTTTTTGTTCACAGTCTACGCATTCCTGCTGGACAGAAGAGTGACTATACTGGCCCAGAGCAGCAAGTGTTGTGCTGTCTAAACAAAACACCCTTCAGGACCAAGCACTGGTCTGGGCTGTTGGCCTGAAAGGATCTGACTATAGCGTGGAGCAGCAAGTCTTCTCAAGCATGTTAGCCGGGAGTGTGCCAATTTTGGCCCCAAGGAGCACCTGTTCTGCACACTCCACAATACGGCCCGCAGGGCCAGCACTACTCAGACCTGTAGGCCGGGAAGAAGCTGGATTTAGTCCAGAGCAGCAAGCATTCCGCTCACCACACGAAACGCCATTCAGACTAGAGCACAATAAGTAGGATGGTGAGTATATGATCCAGTCTGCTTGATATTTTGTACACACACTTGTTTATATTTTTTACCCCTATCGATATGGGTACATCTTGATAACATGTAACCTTTTTGTTCACAGTCTACGCATTCCTGCTGGACAGAAGAGTGACTATTCTGGCCCAGAGCAGCAAGTGTTGTGCTGTCTAAACAAAACACCCTTCAGGACCAAGCACTGGTCTGGGCTGTTGGCCTGAAAGGATCTGACTATAGCGTGGAGCAGCAAGTCTTCTCAAGCATGTTAGCCGGGAGTGTGCCAATTTTGGCCCCAAGGAACACCTGTTCTGCACACTCCACAATACGGCCCGCAGGGCCAGCACTACTCAGACCTGTAGGCCGGGAAGAAGCTGGATTTAGTCCAGAGCAGCAAGCATTCCGCTCACCACACGAAACGCCATTCAGACTAGGGCACAATAAGTAGGATGGTGAGTATATGATCCAGTCTGCTTGATATTTTGTACACACACTTGTTTATATTTTTTACCCCTATCGATATGGGTACATCTTGATAACATGTAACCTTTTTGTTCACAGTCTACGCATTCCTGCTGGACAGAAGAGTGACTATTCTGGCCCAGAGCAGCAAGTGTTGTGCTGTCTAAACAAAACACCCTTCAGGACCAAGCACTGGTCTGGGCTGTTGGCCTGAAAGGATCTGACTATAGCGTGGAGCAGCAAGTCTTCTCAAGCATGTTAGCCGGGAGTGTGCCAATTTTGGCCCCAAGGAACACCTGTTCTGCACACTCCACAATACGGTCCGCAGGGCCAGCACTACTCAGACCTATAGGCCGGGAAGAAGCTGGATTTAGTCCAGAGCAGCAACCATTCCGCTCACCACACGAAATACCATTCAGACTAGAGCACAATAAGTAGGATGGTGAGTATATGATCCAGTCTGCTTGATATTTTGTACACACACTTGTTTATATTTTTTACCCCTATCGATATGGGTACATCTTGATAACATGTAACCTTTTTGTTCACAGTCTACGCATTCCTGCTGGACAGAAGAGTGACTATACTGGCCCAGAGCAGCAAGTGTTGTGCTGTCTAAACAAAACACCCTTCAGGACCAAGCACTGGTCTGGGCTGTTGGCCTGAAAGGATCTGACTATAGCGTGGAGCAGCAATAGTTCTGCTCGCCATGCAAAACGGCCTTCGAAATTGACCAAAGGAGCTTAAATGGTGAGTATACAATCCAGTCTCCTGTGATAATGTCTTCTTACACTGGTTTATATTTTTCACATTGATCAACTGGGGTTTATTTTATTGAAACATAGTTTTGTTGTTCACAGTTACTCAGGCCTGTTTGCTGGCAGTGTGCTGATTTTGGCCCAAAGCAGAAACTGTTCTGAACACTTGACAAAACGGCATTCAGAGCCAACCACTACTCAGATCTATTGTCCGTGAAGAAGCTGATTTCAGCCCACAGCAGGAAGCATTCTGGTCACCAGGCAAGATTGTGTTCAGACTCGACAACAGGAAGTAGGATGGTGAGTACATGATCCAGTCTGCTTGATATTTTGTTCACACTCTTGTTTATATTTTTTACCTCTAACTACGTGGGTACATTTTGATAAAAAGTAACCGTTTTTGTTCACAGTCTACTCAAGCCTGCTGGCTGGAGGGCGACTATATTGGTCCAGGGCAGCAGGTATTCTGCTCGCTAACAAAACAGCCTTCATGGCCAAGTACTACTCAGGCCTGGTGACTAGAAAGGAGCTGAATTTGGCGCAGAGTAGCAACCATTCTGCTCACTAGATAAAACAGTCTTCAAACTCGAGCGCAAGAGATGGGACTGTGAGTACATGTTTCAGTCCGTTGTGATACTGTGATCTTATATTCTTCTGCAATTTTACCATGATCTATAAATATACACTTTTATGAAATGTAACCAGTTTCTTCACTGTCTAATCAGGCCTACTTGGCGGCGAGGAGCATTTTGGTCCAGAACAGCAACTACCCTTCTAGCTAGACAAATTGGCCTTCGGTGTCTACTACTACTCAGAAATGTTGGCCGGGAAGGAGCTACTTTTACCTTGCAGAAATCAGCATTCCGCGCACCATGCAGAACGGCCTTCAGCCTCGAGAACAAGGAGAATGGTGAGTATATGTTCCAATCTACTACGATTTTGCGATCTTACACTTGGTGATTTATTTACCTTCATCGACAACAGTGCAGTTTGATGAAACTTAATGCTTTCATTCACAGTGTACTTAGACGTGTTGGGTGGGAAAGACTTTTTGTTGACTCCAGAGCACACACAGATTAGTGTCAACGTCTTCCCAACTACGTTGGACTATTCTTATTTCCTCCCATATCACCATTCTACATTTCTAACACTAACATGCGATCACACATCTTAGTAAGCACCTGTAGACCATTCCGTTTTTTGTTTCTCATTGCTTAACTTTTCAGTTCGGGCTAAACCTACAGAGTTGCTCATTCACAAATTTGGTCCGTTTTTCACCACAGTTAGCGATGTTACAGATAGAAATATTTCATTACAACCTTTTCTCTCTCAGATTGTCACTTTGTGAAAGCCACACTAATAGACACAAACCGTTATTTACCGGTAACTTCCGACTGTTGTTTGTGTTAGCTACCTGTGTTCTACTGATCAACAACATTCATTGAAATTTCAACTTAAACTGTAACAAAGTTGACCTTCTCTCGGTTATTTTGTGAACATAGTTTATCAATTTGATGTTAATACAAATAAATACATTGGACTGCACTGAGAGAAAGAACCAAGGCAATACACAGCACGGTAACGTATTTCGGAACAACTTGCATGTGACGGTAACCGACGATCTAACAGGAGTGCAGGATTTCATTGTCGTAGAACTACGTTGAGTGACTGCGAGCCTTAAGTTGGGAGAGAAACTTATGTGGATACAAAACAATCCCATTGTGTCATATTTATTTACTCGTAGATAACCTTAAAATCCCTTTGATGTTGTGCCATGTAGCTCTTAGGAAAGTTTTGGACTCTGCCTTCACACGATTTCTTCAGAACAAAAATCACACCAACAACCTAGACTCAACCACACGGCCATCTTCGACATCTTGTTACAACAATGAGCCAGTATACCAATGAAGCCCTCAACCCACTGACCGACAGTTGGTTGAGTCATGATGTATGACCTCCCATATGCTTTGTTCACTTAAACTACCTCCATCTAAGTCTGTAGATATTGCCACCAGGAAAAATAAATATTGAAACGGCAACTAAAAAGATTGCCTATGTGATTGAATCTATTTAGTCTTATTTAATATGAAATGGGCAAATAGAAAGCATATGATGTAACCATGGCGGATTATAGTCCGAAGTAGGTCCGACATCAGCCAGGTCCCAAGGCGCTTTCTTCCATTCAATGGCCTGTCTGTCTTACTTAGTACTTTTGAGGCTGCTGTGACATCAGGCAAGCCACTTTATCAATTATTTGTCTATCAAAACTGCAGTGTCCCATATTGGTTTCTCCAGTGGATACTCTTTAGCAGCACTCTCTGAAAAATTTTCACTTCATTTTTATTGTCTTAAAATGCGTTTTTCGGAAGTAGTATTTTTTTTCCTTTGTCGTCCATTCCTTGGACTCGTCCGTTCGCTGATTTCCAAGGGATATCTGCCCTCAAAAATTCAGTCTTACGAATTGTTTGTGCCTTAGCGAAACCTTGTGTCAGCTCTCCGAAACTTTCTGCAACTATGCTCTCCTGCCTGCCCTAATGACATGGTGCCCTTGTCCCCCCTTCCCCCTCCCTTTCCTCCCTATGCAACAATGGTACCTTCTTCCTTTCAGGTGGTCCTACAAATTCTAATTTCAGTGCTTAGTTGAAATTGATATATCTTGAGATCTAACACTCAAATCACAAAGCATGTTTTCACAAGGCCCTCTCTAATCAAATTGTATGTACATCATCCTGTGATTGCATATACTAATCACTCTCCTTCATTATTTTAATTTATCTACAGATTAGCTATGAGTGTGCTGAGCATGCAAGAATCTACCTCTGCCATGTCTCAACCTTCTCATATTGTTTTTGAAACATTCATGAGCACTGAATATCGGTACATGATAAACTTCACTTTCCTTTATTTCTACGACATGTAGGTATATTTCATTTTCTCACATTTTCTCCTGCCCCCAACTGGTCACAGCATTCAATTCTGGCCTTTTCATGTCCTTTGCAAGTCTTACCAGTTTTTAGAACTCCCCCCCACCCCCACCCCCAACTTTTAACACTATATATTTTAAAGAAAACATGCACTGATAGTTACATCATTTTATTTGTCATGAGGATACATATATAAAATTTTTAAGTTAATTCTAATACAACAAATTTCAGTAAGAGTATCTCTTTATGCTATGTATGTAGTGTTATCACAGTTACTTTGTCGTACCACTTAACACTTCACATCTAACTTCACCACACAGTTTCACATGCTAGTGCTGGTGTGTTAACCTATAAGATATGAGGTAAGTGATTATGATCCTCCACCTTGAAATCTAACCTTAGGCATGGGACAAAAGAGAGTATTGCTGTCCACCATGTCTCCCATGACACCTTCTTCCTCATCAACACCATGGTCCACTCCAATCCCTACTCCAGAGCCATCTTTCTCTAATGTGAGATAAGTTCATAAATCTCAGAATATAAGCCTCACAATGACACCTGAAGGCCACCATTTTCCACACCATGTAACAAAGTTTGTAATCTAACTACACACAGATTAATTTGTTACACTACTTTTTCCAAATATTTTCAGAATAATTTTAGTCATGACTTCAGTGATGGAAGCTTACCATTATTACTCATAATGATTTACTCTGTCCAAGGAATACCACTCATGACTCCATAGACTTTTCCCTGTCCATTATTGTACTTTTTTGGTTTTCGTACACTGAAAATCATACTTTCTTGATTGCATTTGCTACATTTACTAAATCATTGTACCTTTTTATATTTATACTTCTAAGTCCACCTTTTCTGGTGCTCCACACTGCCCAGTCTCTTATTTCCTTAGCCAATTACATAAAATATACAGATCACACACCTGTTTGTGACACAAATCACTAATCTTCTTAACATCAGATTCTTGCCCTCGTGTATATTACACATTCCGCACTGTTACCTTAGTTCCAAGTTACAGTTCTATTATATTTATTCCTCTTGTAACCTATTTAACTTAAAACATAAAGACACTTTTCATACTTGTATATCACAGAGCGTTACTTCCAATATCATGGTTTACCCAGAATTTTGTCTTGTTTTCACTTCATGTCCCCCTTGTTATTTTCTCTGTATTTCAAAACTCTATTCACACTGTTCTACTTTCAGGATTTTACGTTTATCATGATATCTTCATGACATCCTGTATCCAACCATTGACTTACTTCACATATTCTCTTGCATTTCAGTAACTTCCTCACTTCTCAGTTGTCTATATGTACATACTGAAGACTACCAGCAATAGATTAAACAAAAGGGGAAGAGAATAGAACAAGGAAAGAATGCATTGTTCTACCCAGCTCTAGTACGCACAGTCGCCTCGCTGTGAAGTTTCCCATAGAGCAGCAACCCTCATACCCTTTTTAATGTGCCTCATCTACCATCCCTTCGTCAACTTTCCACGCATCTGTTTCTGGTCCTCCTTCCAGAGGATAACTCTTAAGTCCTTTTTCTGCTTCCCTTTGAACTCTAAAACGATATAAACTTATATTTCATACTTCTTTTTCGTTAGAACCTTTGGTCTTACTTGGAAGTTCAAAATTTCCCAAAAATGGCTCCTTTTGCTACAAAAATTGTGTTACTACTGCCTTTTCCTAACTAGACTCTGCGTGAACAGGCACCATGAAGTTCTAGCGGTACCGACTGGGCGCCATGTCATCCTCAGCCCACAGGCGTCACTGAATGCGGATGTGGAGGGGCATGGGGTCAGCACATCACACCACTGACCGTTAGTCAGTTTACATGACTGGAGCTGCCACTTCTCCATCAAGTAGCTCCTCAGTTTACCTCACAAGGGCTGAGTACACCCCACTTACCAACAGTGCTCGGCAGACCGAATGGTCACCCATTCAAGTCATAGCCCTGTCTGACAACGTTTAACTTCGCTGATCTGATGACTGCCTTTTACTGCATGCTGAGGTTTTGTTAGAAAACGAATATTTGCATACTTGGAAATACACATGGTTTATTAGGTACTGGTTCAACACAAAGCACATACAACAACAACAACAACATACAGAGAAACCACACACAGGTGCGTATTACCAACCACTGAACATGAAATACTGACTTTAGTTATTTAGCTATTAAAGAACACCAAAGATGTGAAACACATTAACGCTCTTCCTTATTTAATAACTTGCGAAGTCTACTCTTATTACATAAATACTGATATCTAATGTAAAACAGTGGCTTTTTTAGTATATCAGCAAGTTGTTATACAGTGTCTACTTTTGCAACTGTGATTTCATAAGCGTCGACTAGTTCACGGACAAAGAAATGCCTTATATGAATATGCTTCATTCTTCAGTGAAACTCAGGATTCTGGGCAAGCCAGATAGCAGTTTTGTTGTCAGCCTGCAGAACTGGTGTTGCCTCCAATTGGTCCATTTCTGTCAGAAGCTTCTTGATCCAGACAATTTCCCAACCAGCTTCACTGGCAGTCACAACCTCAGCTTCAGTTGTGGCTATGGCAACAGAAGATTGCCTTTGACTAATCCAGGAAATAGGTGCCCCAAAGTACAGACAAAGGACACCATATGTTGAGAGCCCAGAGCCAAGATCACCTCCAATGTGGTCAGCACCACTAGAACACTCTAAAACCTGCTTCTTAGAATTGTTTTTATATAAAAGTCCATAATTTGTTGTGTTTCTCAAGTATCGTAAGATTCGTTTAGCTTTCACTACATCACAATCTGTTGATTTCATGATACAACACTGGCAGCATATGCAATGTCAGGACATCTCCCACACATCAGAAACATCAGTGCTCCAACAGCTTGGCTGTATGGAAATTCAGAGTTACGAGGACTTTCTTCTGTATCATTGTCAATTATAATGGGTGTAGTTACAGCCTTGCAGTTCTTCATGTTGAAACGCTCTGGTATTTTCCTGTGTAATGAGTCTGACTTACACATACAGTTCCACATTCTTGTTGGTCAATTTCCAGACCTAAGAATAATGATGCAGGCACTGAAGTAATTTTAAACTCTTCTCTTAAATCACTGACAATGTCTTCAAGTTCCTGTTCACTGTGAGCTGCAATCAGACTGTCATCAACATAAAGCACAAGGAATATTTTCTTACAGCCTTACTGTCTCACGAAAAGACAAGGATCAGCTTCACTCCTCAGAAAGCCCAATTTAGTGAGATGATTACTGAACTTCTCATTCCAGCAATGCGGAGCCTGTTTCAGTCCATATAGACTTTTCTTCAAGTGATATGCTCTCCCAGACCCATCATCACATCCTTGAGGTTGTTGCATATAAATGGTTTCTTTTAAATCATAATAAAGAAAAGCAGTTGAAACATCAATTTGTAAAAGTTTCATGCTCTCACTTGCAGCAACACTTAGTAGTGCTCGAATGGTAGACACTCTAGCCACAGTACTGAAAGTCTGGCCATAGTCAACTCCTTTCTGCTGCGAATTACCCTTAATCACCAATCTTGCCTTGAATTTATTGACTGAGCCATCAGCATTTGTTTTGACTTTATACACCCATCTATTAGGAATGGACCTCTTTGCATATGGTAGGTCAACCACAACCCACGTTCTATTTTCTTGAAGAGCTTTTATTTCAGAATCCATAGCTTCCTTCTAGAAATCGTGATGAACAGACTTCATGGCATCGCTGTCTGTTTCTGGTTCTTGGAAAGATAGTGAGAGGTACATTACATAATCATTAAATTTTTGTGGAGGTCTGAGGGTTAACCAATCACGCAGACATGGTAAAGCTTCTCCACTTGTGGCTTCCTGATCTTCCTCCTGAGGGTCTTCATCTACATCCGAGGAACTGCCATCCTCTTCACTTTCACTATCAATACCATTGGTCTTCAGTCTGAGGTGCTGGATCCTGATGATTGAAAACATTCACTGGAAGAGTTGAACTTTTCTCATTCTTCAGTGGCCTCTCCTCAAAGATGACATCTCATGACCTAATGAGTTTGCACACCTCTCCACAATAAATTATGTAACCCTCATTGTGATCATATCCAATGAAGACACCTTTCAGTGCTTTTCGGTCCATGTTCCTCCTCTGTTGTTTTGGAATATGAGCATAGCAGGTGGAGCCTATCACCTGCGGATGTTTCACTCTTGGCTTCTTTCCATACCACAATTCATATGGAGCCGTTACTACAATACTGGAAGGCCCTGTTCAGATAGAATGTAGGTTGTGGTGTTCACCATCTCTGCCCAAAGTTCCTGTGGAATGTTTGAATGTGCATGCATTATGGCTCTGGCAGTTTCCACAACTGTGCAGTTCTCTCTTTCACTGCACCCATTTTGTTCTGGAGTGTAAGGCATTGTGAGGCGTTGAATTACACCCTCTTTGTGAAGAATCTCTTTTGCTTGTTTGTTGTCAAATTCTTTCCCATGACCACTCAGAAGTTCCTTGGTGGTATGCCCAGGAGCTTTTGCTTCAGCTATGAACTGCCTAAACTTTTCTGCAACTCCAGACTTTTCTTGTATGAAATGTGTTGCCCTAAACTTTGTATAATCATCTTCGAAAAGAATAAAATACCGGTGCCCTGACACAGAAGGTACTTGAAACGGAACACATACATCAGCGTGAATAAGTTCACCTGGTTCTGCTGTCCTCTTTCTGTTGCCAAATGGTAAACGATGAGCCTTGCCATAAATACAGCCTTCACAAAGTTCACTGTCCATTTCCACCTCAATATTTAATTCGCTACAAAGTACAGACTTCACATCGCGCTTGTATAGTTTCCGAATCTTTCGTGATAAAGCTGCAGCGTATTGTCTCTGCTAGTGGTGTTAACTTCGCTGAGGGAGCTAGGTTTCACATTTCTTACAGCAAGTTTAAAAAGGCCTACAAAGCGATCACTGTCACCTACCAATCTAGTGACATTATCAATCTTAAGATGACAAATTTCTGCGCTTGATGTGAATATACTTTCTGGACGTTTATCCTGTGCTGCAAGAACAGAGAATAAATTCTTGTGAATCTGAGGTACATACCATACATCTGTTAAGGTAATTCTGTTCCAGTTTCCTCCAACTGCTGCTTCATTGTGTATTGAACCTTTTCCAATAGCTTCAATAATGTCACCATTAGCTATAGTAACTGAGAGTTTTGTTAGAAAAGGCTGAAATGTTTTGAAACAATTCCTATCATATGTAATATGACTTGTTGCACCATTGTCTATATACCAGTCCTCATTTCTACATTCAGAGTTCATCACAGAAGATGTCACAGAAAGAAGTAGCATATTTGTATCTGTGGTAGCTGGTTTTGGAGATTTGCCATCCACTGCCAGCTTTCAGCACACTTTAATTATATGGTTGGGCTTGTTGGAGTAATTACATATTAATTTCTTTTTCTCCATTGGATTTACTTGCTGAAATGACAGACTTAATGAGTCTGTAGTGAGGGCTTCTTGTTTACTAAAATCATCTTCCTTTGTCCTCAGAGCTTTCTCATATGCACACAATTGATTTGTTAAATTATCAATTGTTATGTCATCTCTAGACGTTCCGGTTAGCGTCCAACTAGATTTAAACGATAAATAGTCTCCTGGTAGAGTACCTAATATTTTACAAATAAAAAACAAATCAGGCATTCTTGAATTATTTACGATATCTTTAGTAATTTCCTGTTTCATTTCACTTCACAAATTTTTCAGTTTGGAAGTATGTGTCGGCAATATCGTCTTCAGGAGCCTTTTTGTAACTAAAGAACTGCAGACAAAGGTTGTAAACTTTGTCTTCAGAGACACCATCAAATATTTTGTGTAATTCTGTCCACACTTCACTCGCAGTATGTAGGCGCATTATTTTCTGCAAAGTTTTTTCCGACATATTTGCAGTCAAAACAGGAATTCCTCGTAGACAAATACTTACTATGTATTTGCAAGTGTTGCAATTTGTTTTGCCTTCCGCAACTCCGATGTTGATAATTCTTGTTGAATCCTTCGATGGTTGCGTGGAATTAACAACTTCAAAAACGTCTTCTTGTAGATAACTTTAAAAACCTTTTGCACAGAGCTACGTCATTATTTTCGTACAAGTGTCCTTTTAACACGCACCTGGGCCCATAACCCGCTGGGATTTTGTTAGAAAACGAATATTTGCGTATTTGGAAATACAGATGGTTTATTAGGTACCGGTTCAACACAAAGCACGTACAACATAAACAACAACTATACACATACAGAAAAACCACACGCAGGTGCGTATTACTACTGCTACTGAACATAAAATACCGTCTTTCGTTATTTAGTTGTTAAAGAGCGCCAAATACGTTAACACTGTACGTACATTATTATAAAACACCACTCGACAATTGCATCTCAACAACTCATATTTAAAAAATCGATACTTGTGATCATGTTAACACTGAGTTTCTGAATTCTCTAACTTGTGTAATTCTGTGACCACAACTTTGAAATGCAAGAGTAGTTTGATTTCATGTTGGACTGTTTTTGGACACCATTCCTGTAGCAACAAAAATTTGACGTTGCAGATCAGCAGTAGTACTGTGTCCATTTTGCTGGGTGAAGACACTGAAATGTGTGAACAGCAGTCAACCAATACCTCACTTTCTAAGCCACCTACTGCTCCTTTTGCAATCGGATTGACATCAGCTGAAACGGGCATCAGCTCTCTTCCACAAAACAACTCCTTTATTTTGGCTTTTTTTTTTTTACCAAACTCGGTCACAGGCATCCAATTTCTGTTTTTGCTCTTCCTATGCACCAATCAGCCTGGGAGTCTAAAACACACTGCATGAGTGCTGTCCAACCTTGATGGCAGTTCATATTTGGAATCTCCATCAAATACGAATTTATAAATCATATTAGTTTCGTCCAGAGGCACTCTTGAGTTTTATAATGAACAAGCTTGTTTGATTTCTCTCGCTTGCAGTCCAGAAGTGCTTGCTTCTTTGCAGTCTTCTATATACTGTTCTGGAGCAAGAAGTCCCCACACTTCCTACATCAACGAATTTTTATTTCTTATTGTTCCTGTTCCAGTCAGTTGCTTTTTATCAAAGTGTCACACTATCCCAATAGTACCAACAGCGTTTAATTCGTCAGATATGTCATAATAATAACTGTTGTTGCGTCAGGTGACTCTTCACACACACTCAGTGGTGCAGGAATGTCTCCCCCACTCATTAGTGTCTCCATTCTTACAAAGTTCAATAGAACTTCCCATCAGCTGCCCAACCAAGCTATTCAGCAATATTGTTCCCCCACTGAGTGCACCTCCTCGCCACCAAGGTCACCTGTGGCAGCTGCTATGCACACTTAATTTATGTTCCTCACTATTACTTGCCAGTTTTCTACTTAAAACTGGTCATCAGAATGATTGCTATTCTGTTGCCTGTTGTGCACATCATCATAAGTGGCACCAGTCTTCCACCTTCCTGCAGCTGCTGTGTTATATTTTGCACTATAATGTAACGGCCATGAGAATATTAGACTCTTTTGAGAGAACGTTCATAATTCTCGTAATTGTCATGGAGTGGTGCTACAAGTTCTCACCAAACACAGAATGGTAACAAAAGTCTTATACCCACAGCAACAACTGCACAGCCACCTCCTCATCAGTACTTACAGAATGCCTCCATTGTTCCCTGACCAGATTGGTACTAGTCTTCGGTCCAGAAATCTATGAGCAGTTCTTGCTGAATTGCTGTAGACCAATATTCTTTCAAAAATTGGACCTTGAGAACTTGTAAATGATTACAGTACTTAGTTACATCATTCACCTGTCTAAAGACATCATCTTTGAATTGCTCTGCTGTAAAAGAAACAGACAGCAAATGAGTTGTAGAAAAGGTAGTAAGAGCAACTTGACTTTCCGCGAGTTGTATCCAAGGCTATATCCTCAAAGTCCTATGTGGATGGGCTTAACAGCAGCTGGTTCCATGGCTAAATAAAAATGAGGACAGCAACCAGGCAACAGTCGGTTACTGCTTCACAGTGGGCTAATAGCAACTTGTCCAGAAACACATGGAAGTATGACTTCTTGACGTGGCTGGAAGTACGAGAAGATTGTACTGAAAGATGTTGGGCGATTAGCCAGTTTCATCCATAGCTAGCTTCACATCCCTGGATGTCATGGTGCAACTTAATGGTATAAACAGTAACAAACTTTATGAGCACATTGAAACAAACAAAAATTAACAAAATATAGGCACTAGTAACTTCACTAGGCAAAAATTTGTCGAAGTATCATTGACCACAAAGCCACATGACAAGATTAAAATGTGAGGATGTCCCTAATATAACTATAAAACCTAGAAACTGTAGCTTATACGTTTGAAATCCGTGGTAACAGCTAAAGAGGCGAAACTTCTGAAATATAATAATTGTTTCCAGTTTAATATTTGTTTCAAGCTTGGAAACTGACTCCTTTTGATGAACTGTTCCTTGTGATATGCACTTCCCTCTACTCTTTATGTGTAAGGTCTATGTGTTTTGGCATACAACTTGAAATTTGACATTTCTCTCGTGTGGCATAGACACCAGCACTTAAATCAGCGTCTTTGTTGTCCACAGGTGTGCTCGGTTGTCTTGGACAGGCCTAATGTCCCCTGTGACAGGTCAGCCAGCAGCGACAAAGTCATTATTATCGGGGTGCACACCCACCTTCCAGGCAACGGGGACAGCTCAACACCGACGATGTTTTCTTTTTCTATTGTGGTGGGCATCTGACTACTGTAAGCGAAGCCAACACACTAGCAGCACCATGTGCCGTCGTCATGGATGCTGACAAGACACCACCTATTGGCTGGAGACGCTGTGGTACTGCTGCTATCACAACAGAAGTGTTATGACATTGTGAGGCTAACATCAGTACAGTCAGAAATGTTTGCCTGGCGTTTAAAACTGATTTTTGTTTACAATAAACAAATTATTTGAGCAACATGAGAATACTCATTGAGTGTAACTATTGTTACCTTTATACTAGAGCGTTAGTTACACAACGGTACATGCATTGGCCTATTCACTTTCATTCAGCATCTTGTTCCATCAGAAATGTAACAGCATTGTTGAATGCATTCACTGCCAACGACTTAGCCTATCTGTAGCAATTGTATGTTATGCATCACCAACCTTGCAATTTCTTCATGGCACAACTCTCAATACAGATCAAGTTTCCAGAGCTTCATGTTTCCGAAGCCATCTTCAGAGTATAAGAGACCCAGATCAAGAGATAATGCCTGAGAAAAGAAACTTATAATAGAGAAGAGTTTATCTGTGGTTGTCACAGACACAGCTACAAACTAATAATCCTGACTTTTTTCCCATGGAAATCTTAACTCTTAAACATCCCTCATGACATACTCTGCCTGAGAAATGGGCACGCCAATTTAGTTACTGCACTGTGTTCATTCGTTTCGTCACATATATTTCACGTGGTAAGTCATAATAAAAAGGAAATAATTTCATGCTTGGCAGAGAGAGTGCACCAGCATACATCATTGGTTCAGGAAATGACGTGTTGCAGTCACCTGAGTGGACATTGGTCCCTATCAGCCGACTTCCATGATTGGTGGCCGGAGTCTGGTGTGACAAACTAAACTCTAGAGCACAGTGTTTTGAGCTGGACCACAGCCAACAGCTCTTTCACACAACATTTTTGGATCTTTTTCTATTACTGAAAGTCAGAAAGTGAAATACATTATTTTTACTCTTCCATTGCAACAAACTGATACTTTTAGCTTACAGGGGAATGTAAATTCATGTCAAGTATTGCACATCACATAGTAAATATCGACTCCTGTACCAAAACACTATTTCTGGGAAGCTGTATCTTCCCCCATGTGGCGAGAGATAGCCTAGTAATTGTTAATACATTCAGGAACATTGTCGAACATGATTGTTTTCGTGGTGCAGGTGTTAATGGTAGGCAAAGGCATAATGTTACTTGATCGAACTGACCTCCGCACCCCCTGTCATCGTTATTGCGACACTGTACTTGTTTCCCTCGTTTGTCTTTCCGGAGGTGCATTCGGCACTGGCTTCAGTTTCATTCGTATGTATTATTTCACAACTCAACATCCCTCTTCAAGACATTCTAATCGCACAGAGATGAACGAGGCATCGTTAGAAAATTTTTAATTGTTTCTCATACTGCATATCGAGTTTGCGCTAAAAACTTACTGTTTGTCGAAAATTTTGAACTATCATAGGGAAAAGGGCATCATGGATGCCCGGCATCATACCTGTATTTTGTGAAGCTAACCTCTTACTCACGAACAAGAGACTCACTTTTCATATTATCTTATTACAAATAACTCCTTATTAACTAGATAATTTGTATACAGCAGCGTCACTGATAATAACGGTGACCACTGCAGTAGTCATTATCTCTGCCCGTCGTACAGGTTGACTTTTCTCAACGAATATACGTTTCGAAACGACATAGAGTAAATACTTAATACGAAACAACAAAGGTATTGGTCATTGTCAACATAAATTGTGATTTACGTATTGCTGCTACGGATTAACGTGCTTACATGAAGTAATAAATGCAATCAAAGACCCAAAATACAGTTAGAATTTACTGAGGTCGTAGTGAATATCAGGTAAGAAGCGAATTGAAATTGCATTTGCTGTCGCTATAAGCAAGTCACAGGGACAAAAGTTTCAAAACGCAGGATCATATTTACCTTATCCATTCCTTACTTGCAGGCAGTTGTATGTAGCCATTTCAGGACTAACTAAATCAACTAACATTTTCGTATCCCTTAAGGAAAATCAAAAATAAAAAGTCCATGAAGCTCAAATTCTTATACGATGTATCGTTTACAATGAGGTATTCTAACGCTCTGGAAAGAATTTCGTTCAAATTTTCTTTGTGGAAATATATAGAAAAGGGTGCGTCATAAAATGATGATTATTATTTCGCTTTTTTGGTTTATTTTTAAAGATTTTTTTCAGTTCACACAACTATCCTTATCCCAACTACATTCTTATCCCAAATACTGTCGTTATTTAAAACTATGAAAGCGCTAAAGTTTCGTACAAGGCCCTTGATGAATAATAATGCCCAGTCGCATCGAAAAGCACTGTTGGGGGTTCTCTTGCAGTGAGAGGATATTTGGCGAATGGGCTGGCCTGTCCGTTGTAACGTAAACCTCATCGAACATGTGTGAGATGCATTAGGGAAACGTATTGCAGCATATCCTGCTGGTAGATGAGTCAAACGCCCTGGCCTTCATAAATCGGCATAAACAACGAAACCTGTAACGTAAACACACGTGTTCACATCGAATGTAACGAACTCAATTGTGTCGTTCACCCACAAAACGTAAAGCAGTTTCATTTGAAAGGTCTATTTTGGTTTCAACAGTTTGTTTCGTAGATGTATCAAATAAGATATCGACAAAATCAGTACCTACTTACATGAATACGATACTTCGCAACGATGTGTCAGTTTAATGAAAGGTAGACCTATCATTACATGACAATTCTTCCAATCACTTATTTATACCTAAAAAAAAGTCTACTGAGTAGGAGCTGTCATTCATAGATTCTTTTAGTTTGATTTTAAATGCTGGTTGGCTATCTGTCAGGCTTTTAATGCTTTTTGGTAAATGACCAAAGATTTTTGTAGCAGCATATTATTTATCCCATACATTACAGCTTATTATCTGGAAACTAACATAGGCCATACAACTACCTTTTTGCAAATGGTATTCAGTATCTGTTTCTGATATTCGTATGTTTTGTAACTGGGAAGTACAAAATAAAACTAAACTCTGATGAGAAATCAAACCCCTAACTTGTTTTTGCAAATTGTTCTTTAAAATAATAATTCACCCCTTTTTTGTACCAAAGTCAGATTTAATCCAGGATAGCAAAAATCATCCTTTCTTCTTATGTAGTAGCAATGCACATTGCCATTGCTTTTGGAGTGGGAAGGGTTATTGGTAATAAATATCTCTCTCTCCCTCCCTCTCTCTCTCTCTCTCTCTCTCTCTCTCTCTCTCTCACACACACACACACACAATATATATATATATATATATATATATTCTTCAAAGTGCTTCGAACAGGTGCGTGTGTGCGCAGTAGGCTTGAAATCTTTTCGTTTCACTGCCTGTATCCACATCTGCCTGCGCCCTTCGTCCTTTGGAAACCTATACGAAAGAGAAAAAGCAGCTTTGTAGCTTACCATTTCAAGAAATATATACAATTGCAATGTACGCCTGGAAACACACACAGCACTTCAAACCGCCAATTTACGTAACTGTGGCGTTCTGGGTAAGGATATGATACACACAATAGCTTATCAGTATTCAAGAAATGCCGCTAAATTAAACTAATAATACTTACACGTGAAATTTAATGTTACTTCCCTTCACAAAACGATCGGTACAACCATAAGCACAACAGGATACCACCATTGTTTTGCCAATAGTCACGTGGTATAGCAGTAGAGATGTTGGTGCCACGAAATATACGTCATGACCAGTCTACCAATATCTATGGTCGAAGGCCCTGGCACAAAAACTTATTACCAACCTTACGGTCAGCATAGGGGGACGCAATAGGGCATGCACTGTCATCAGTGATGATCACACATTCCATTAAGAGCCATGTCCCGCCATTTGTAAACCTGGGGACCATCATGAAACGCGGACACTTTAGTCTACATTCTACTTTGAAAGAAATTGTTGTTACTGGTCTTCTCATTGCGCAGTTCTTTCACTGACCTCCACTACACTGTAGCAGTTCTATATATGAGTGGCCCACATTTCATTGAACCATATTACTTGGCAGAGACACATCTCGCAAAAATTACGAACTTTTTGTCCATGATGTTTGCACAACAGCTATATTGCCATGACTTGATACACAAATAGCCAAGATATTGCAAAACATCATTCACAATAAGATTCTACGCAGCTTTTATGTTTCCCCGTTCAATCGCGATCACAAGGCCATCTGCAACTATCTACCACAACACCAAGAATAGCCCATACGCAGTCATATAGTGATGATAGCTCTACGTACAAGTCCTGTTGTGAGACATGACACAGGAGTATGACATAATTTTTGTTCACCTCATCGCATCTGGACCCGCAGTTATCATCACGATTCAAAATTAATTTTTGTACATAAAATACCTCCTACATGATAGTACATCATTTTATTTAGCAACATCAGTTGAAGTAACAATAAATCTCATTGCACCTCTGAGGTAGTGTCACCTTGAGCTACACCTGCATGAATACTCTGTAAGTCACCTTTAAGTGTCTTGCAGAGAGTTCATCAAAACACTTTTACTATTCCTCTACCGTTCCACTCTGTAACAGTGAATGGGAAAAACGGACTTTGCTGAAAAGATATCACTGCTCTGAAAAACAGTTTTGTTTTAATGAATGGAATCATTAGTCATCTATTGTGTCCATCTCTCTCTCCCCGAATTTTTGATAATACCAAATGAGCTGCCCTTCTCTGAACTTTTTCAATGTCCTCTCGTCAATCCCATCTGGAAAGGGTACCATACTGCACAGTCATACCATAGCAGAGGATGGACAAGCATAATGTAGGCAATCTCCTTAGTAGACCTGTTGCATCTTCTAAGTGCTCTGCAAGTAAAATGAAGTCTTTGGTTTGCCTCCCCCAAAATATTATCTATGTGATCATTCCGATTTCAGGAACATTGCATCATAATTATGAACAACACAGGCACTGCAATATTGTAACCATCCACCGACACTTAGCACGTGGCTTTCAGTTAAAAATGTCACCCCTGTATGGCAATATCCATAGTTAACATATGAATGCCAGTTGCAAATGCATGGCTGTGGGTCACACTCAGATAGCCTAATTATAAAGTGACCACTCCTGATAAGTGGGAAATCCACATTTGAGTCCTCGTACAGCACAAATTTTCATTATTGTCATTCAGTTATACAGCTGATGGTTGTCCATGCTGTGCCTGTTCCTTTTCACATGCGTGCATGTCTAAAGGAACATGCATTGTACTTCAGAACAACAAAGCCACTGCAATATTTTATTTATCCACCAATACTGGGCTAGTGACTTTCAACTAAAATATCTCTCCTGTATGGGAATATACATAACAGATGAACAAGTGCAGATTGACGACATATGGAAGTTTGGGTCTAGCCATGGAGAATGCTTGGGTAGCCTAATGGTAAACTGACAGCTATTAATAAGCCAGAAACCTGCCGCAAGTCTAGGTCAATCAAAAAAAATTTTTCATTGTCATTCCATTATACAGCTAATGTTTGTCAATATTTGCAACTACAAATACATTTCATGTACTCAGTTCTATCCTATGGTATAATCTGCAACTTGTTTAAGTTTAAATGAAAAAAATATTATTGCTACAGAAGTTGAAATAAGAACATTTTGTCAAGTTGACAAGTAAATTTCTTGAAGAAGCCTCTTCAGGGAGCTAAGAATTCATATACTTACATGTCAGTACATATAATCCATACTGGTATTTCTGGTTCATGATAAAAGTTAATTTAGGATGAATTCATAAATTCACTAACACAATATTAGAATTAAATACAATTCTTATATAGATTACATATCAATCTCTAGTATTCAGAATGGAGCTTATTTATTCTGGTGCAAAAAGTTATAATTGGTTATAAATTGACTTATGACAAGAAAATGAAAATATTCAAATATTTACAGTCAAAATAAAAGAATGTAGTAGCCATTCTATGTGCAGTATACTCAAGGGTACTCAAGAATACGCAATAATATAAGTTGTGTTTATGTTTGCAAGTATGTAGGCAGCAGGTTGTGGTCTGCATAAAGTTGCTGAAACACTCTGTTTGAAGTGTTAAATTAAAACACTAGCTAATTAATGTATGGGAGAAGTGGTTTCTCTTTTTTTTTTTTTTTTTTCTTTTTTCCAAATAGTCGTTTCCCTCCTAACAAAAGAAGAAGAGCATAATATTCTAATTCCAAAGAAAGTACGTGTTGATAGGTATGGATATTACCAAAAAAAAAAAAATGGCTCTGAGCACTATGGGACTCAACTTCTGAGGTCATCAGTCCCCTAGAACTTAGAACTACTTAAAAACTTAACTAACGTAAGGACATCACACACATCCATGCCCAAGGCAGCATTCGAACCTGCGACCGTAGCGTTCGCGCGGTTCCAGACTGAAGCGCTGAGAACCGCTCGGCCACACCGGCCAACAGATATTACCAAACAGTACATTTAATAAGTGAAATATTAACATGAATTCTTTGTCGAAGAATGAAAAAAACTGGTTGAAGCTAACCTTGGGGAAGATCTGTTTGAATCCCAGACAAATGTAGGAACATGTGAGGCAATATTGACTCCGTGATATTTCTTAGAAGATAAATTAAGGAAAAGCAAACCCACATTTACAGCATTTGTAAACTGAAAGAAGGCTTTTGACAATGCTGTGGAATAAAATTGTGACAGTGGCACAGCTAAAAAACAGGAATCCAAAAGTTATTTACAACTTGTTCAGAAACCATATGTCGATTATGAGTCAAAGGGTATGAAAGGGAAGCAGTGGTTGAGAAGAGAGTGAGATGGGGTTGTAGCCTATCCCTGATATTGTTCAATCTGTATATTCAGTAAGCAGTGAAGAAACCAAAGAAAAATTAGGAGCAGGAATTAAAGGCCAAGGAGAAGAAATAAAAACTTTGAGGTTTGCTAGTGAGATTGTAATTCTGTCAGAGACAGCAAAGAACTTAGAAGAGCAGTTGAACAGAATGGACAGTGTCTTGAAAGTAGGTTAAAAGATGAACATTAACAAAAGCAAAACAAGTATGAGGGAATGTAGTCAGGTGATGCAGATGGAATCAGATTAGGAAATGAGGCATTTGAAGTATTACATGAGTTTTGCTGTTTGAACAGCAAAATGACTAATGATGAGCAAAGTGAGAGGATGTAAAATGTGGCTTGGCAGTGGCAAGAAAAGTGTTTCTAAAGAAGAGAAATTTATTAATGTTGAATATAGATTTAAATTTTAGGAAGTGTTTTTCTGGAAGTATTTGTATGGAGTGTAGCTCTGTATGTAAGTGGATGATAAACATTTTAGACAGGAAGAAATAGAGGCTTTTGAAATGTGGTGCTACAGAAGAATACTCAAGACTGGATGGGTAGACCATGTAACTAATGAGGAAATACTGAATAAAATTGGAGAAAAAAGAAATTTGTGGCACTACATGACTAGAAGAAGGGATTGGTTGATGGGACACATTCTGACACATCAAGCGATCACAAATTTAGTATTGGAGGGAAGTGCGAGGGGTACCTTATAGAGGGAGGCCAAGAGATGAATACAGTACTCAGCTTCAAAAGGATGTAGAGTACAGCAGCTATTTAGAGATGCAGAGCCTTGTATGAGATAGAGTAATGTGGAGAGCTGCATCAAACCAGTCGTCAGGCTGTGTGTGGATTTTCATGGTTTAACCATGGACCCAGGACTTTGGTGTTCCTCAGCAGGCCAGAGGCCATGGGCGATGGATTTCAGGAATTGCGACTGTCTCACTGCAAGTAAATTGAACAGTGCAGCATTTTATAGACATTTTGTTTATTCTAGTACATTTTGGCACTTCTAAAGTAGTTTATATATTAGAAAGTATGGATGATAAGAAAAAGAAAGTTGTGGCAATCGCTGCAGTTTGTATGCTATGTACTCATGTATTTCTTGATAGAAAAATCACACAATACCTGTACAATAATTGCCATAACACAGTGGATAATAACTGACAATAACAAATGTAGTAGAAGCAACATTTTATTGGCAGGCACTTATAGTGTTGCTTTACACAACTCTTCCCCAACTTACATATTTCCTTCAAGAGGCTTACTTTTTTCTGAGTCTATTTCTGGAAGTAGTGAAGGTATTTTAAATCTGTCTTGCAACTCCAGCAAAATGCCTATTTTTGTCATCAAATGTGTTTTGCTTTATTGAAATAAAGTAACATCAGTGGTCTTAATGAAACATATATACCATTTTGCTTGCTTTCTCCATCTAAAAACAGTTCATTACAAAAGATGTTGATGTTAGTACTTAACATTTTTGTTCAGAAGTTTAGAAATGCAAAAGTCCTTACATTTTTTATCAACTTACGTCTTTCCTTACTCTTGAGATCAAAATTTGTCAGGGAAAAATGCTAAAACTTATCTGGAAATCAGAGAAATATCAGAGAATTTCACTTGAGGAAACTTGTGGCAACCCTGGAGAGGTATTAAGAAACAGTTGCCTCGATAATTCAACAGTCTGCAAATGATTACAATCTACATAATTCAAATCCCCTTGGACAAAAAAGGATATGGGAGGGTGATCGTTTGAGTGGGTCAGACTTCAATATGGGATTCTTTTTCGAATAGAGGATTAATTATGTAACATAACAATTATTTTACCATTGTCATTACACACATACCTTGACCTTTCAGAATCATCCCCAATAACTTGGATCTTCTATAAATCTTTAAAATGCTTAAAACACCTCACTCCAGTTTCGTAATGCAAAACTTAACAGTCCAGCAGAACAGTGGTAAAATAATCAAAATTTTAAATATCCTTGTGTGGTTTGCATGATTAGGCTCATAAATTTCAATAATACATTAAGCAACCAAAAGTGTTGTAATTTTTGTCCCAAGTAAGTTATCCGAAAACATCTCTACAGACAATACCTTCAGTTACTTCCAAGTTGCAAGCATAATAGATTCAAAAACCAAGAACATCACGAAACACTCAAACTAGAACAATTTGACTTCAACAGACAGAATTAATTTCTTCACCCTCGTAGGCATACCACTTGTATTGTAGTGCTCTGGGGCTGCTTTGGAGCTCAATCAACATGGCCACTGCTTCACGGAGGGACATGTTGCACAACACCACAGGATCAAATCCAGCCCACTCCTTCACAGTCTGTCACTGAGACCAGTGTTACATCAACACTGATTTATAAACTTCTACAACAGAAAACTTACCAATTAATAATATGCCAATTAAGGATCCTCTGACTGCTGCAGTGCCAGCTTCTAGACATGTAGACTTGCTAAGGTGAGTGCAACATTGCACAACATCAGGAATGAAGGGTCAACAATGTCTTTCATTAACTGGCAATCACAGGTCAGTGACAAGGTTCATATTAACCCACTTGTCTTAACCTAAACAAGCAAAACAAATGTCAAGGAATAAAGTTCTTCTCCTCAGCAGAGCTGCATGGGTACCAGATAATTCTATCAAATTGTCAGACATTTTAACAGTCAAAAGTTGCCATAATTTAATCAGTACATCCACTCGCCAGAAAAGGAATTTCAAACAACAACACTTCACAGCAGCTCATGTTGTGCCTTTGCCTGATGGAAACATTTACACCGACTGGCCCATTAGTCAAATGTACTCTGCTCCCCTCCCACTATACTGGTGTTGGCTGACCACACTGTTTTGATCAGCGCCCTCTCTCCATAGCTATCAGACCTCCAAGAGAGATTGCAGCTCAACAATTCACATTGCTCTAAAAGCCTGCTGCTTGTGTACCCACTCTGGGCCAAGCAAATAGTCTTTGGACCTGCGATACACTCATTGGAAAATTGATACAGCTTTATCAGTAACACATAGTGAAACTTTACATTTTGAATATCGCCTGGATAGGCAGTGTGTGGATCTACTCCTATGAACTGCTTCTGTAATATAGGCCGAGAGGGAACTAATACAAAGTCTCAACACCAAGCTAGCCCACTTTTTATTAGAAGCAGTATTTCCAGACCATCTGCTCTTGATGAAATGGGCCAGAAATCAAGATGGCACTCACTGAGCCCCACAGTGTCGGCCAGAGGGCTCTGTGGTCGGTCTAGTTAGTCTTCTCTTGTAGTGCCAACTTACGAGAGTGTGCACCTGCATTGTGGCATTGTAACTATCGATGCCACACCCCTCCCCCCTGAAACAGTGAACCGTCATGGAATAGGGCTTCTGACAGTGGGGTAAGGGACCCAGGGGTGGCAGAATTGAGGGGGCGGACAACTGAATTGCAGGGACGGCTGCCCACCTGCGTCCCCGAATTGCTTGCGAGGGGGAGAGGAAAATGCCCCTTGCAAAACCTGCCTGGGACGCGCACCGCCACTGGGTATGCTCAGACAAAGAGTCGAAGCAACAACCTCCATGGACGACAGTGTCGGCGTCATGTCAGCCTCAGCATCCATTGGCCCAGGCACCGTGGAGGAACACGTCAGCAATGGCAGCTGGAGGTGGGGCCATGGCGGTGACAGGTGGCACCCGTCCGGCACAGTAGACCGGACCGTTGGTGCAGTCAGGGGCGCCCGCACCTTAGGCACAAGCAACAGAGATGCCATCAGTTGAGTCATGGGCTGTGGCAGGAGAAGCTGCAAAACATCCAATTCTGCCAGAAAAGAACCAGCAGCAAAAAACCGAGGACGTCACAAACAGATCTGGTTTTGGTGTCGCTTGACAGTGCCAGAGGGACCAGAAATCACAAACAAGACACGGCCAAGCTGGCGAAGAATGCGCCCCTGCTCCCAGTGCTGCCTAACAGAGAAAACACGATAGAAAACCAAATAATGTGGCACCCAGCCATAACAAGGCAAAGCAAAGGGAGCTTCCAGCGGCGGGTGCAACACCTGCAATAGCAACCGATGTGTGCAGCCATGTAGCAGTTGCACTGGGGAATGGGTGCCACACAGCTGGGAGCGCTTGCGAGAGTGTTTGGCATGCAGCTTGTTCATCTGCGACTTAAATGTATGCACAAAGTGTTCAGCCTTGCCGTTCAAATGGAGGTGGAACTGGGCTGAGGTCAGATGGCGAATGCCATTAGCAGTGCAGAACACTTAAAACTCAGAGGACACAAATTGGGGGGCCATTGTCAGAGACAATGACTTCAGGAAGGCCCTCAATGCAAAAAATAGACATCAAGGTCTGAATAGTACTGGCAGATGTGGTACAAGAGATAGGTACAACAAAAGGAAAGTTGCTGTAAGCATCAATGACTAGCAACCAGTGGGTGCCCCAGAAAGGAGCCGCAAAATCAATATGCACATGTTGCCAATGTGCAGTAGGAGTCGGTCATGTGAAGAAGCACTGGCAAGGAGCAAATTGGTGCTCCATGCAAGAGCGACAGTTAGCAAGCAAATTCTCAATTGGTTATCAATACTGACCCAAGTGCAGTGACAACGCACTAATTGCTTCGTCCTCATTATTCCCCAATGACATGCAGTAAGAGGAGGATTTCCGACTGCAATGAATGAGGTATAACCACACAAGACTGATCAGTGTCAGTTCGTAACAAAATAACATCTTGGTGTACAGACAAGTTGAGATGTTGCGCAAAGTAATGTCGAACAAGGGGATCACTAATCCGCATAGCAGACAGAGGCCATTGAGTTTGAATGTACTGCAAAGAAGCGTCAGCGGTTGTCGCAGAAGCAATGCAACAAAAATCCATCGGAAAACCATCATTGAAATCCTTGTCTTGCGAATCAATGAACGTGCATGGCAATTCGGTAGAATCAAACACTTCGTCAGGACCGATAGGTAGATACGACAAAGCATTGGCTGTAGGCCAAAACAAAATTTCATAATTGTAGTTAGACAAAAACAAAGACCAACGTTGCAACTGTTGTGCAGTATGGGCTGGAACTGGCTTTGACAGGTGAAACAAGAACGTCAAAGGCTTATGGTTGGTGACCAAATAGAACTTGGGACCGTACAATAAATCATGAAACTTGGTCACTCCATATACAATAGCTAAAGCCTCTTTCTCAATTTGAGAATAGTTTTGCTGGGCAGAATTGAGCAATTTAGACGCAAAAGCGACCGGGCACTCGACAGAAGTAATACGGTGGGACAGAATTGCCCTGATGCCATGAGAAGATGCATTGACAGCCAAAACATCTGGTTTGCAGTGATCGGAAGGAATCAAACAGTGATCACTCAGCAGAGCAGATTTAAGGTTGTGGAAAGCAGCATCACAATCTGAAGACCAAACAAAAAGAATGTTCTTAAACTGAAGGCACTGCATTTGGTATAAACCAAACATAATATGTGAATCTGCCTAACACAGACTGAAGTTCTTTCAAGTTCCTGGGTGTTGGCAAGTCCCTAATCGCATGGAGATGTGATGGTGAGGGGTGGATACCCTGTCCGTTAATCATATGCCCTAAATACCGAATCTCAGTTTGAAAATATTTGTACTTGTCTCTGTTACACTTGAATCCTGCCTGCAAAAGTACAGTAAATAAAGCCCCAAATTCTGCAGATGTTTGTCAGGGGTGTGACCTGATACCACAATACCATCCATATAATTGGAACAACCAACACACAACTGCTGCAAGCAAGACTGAAAAATAGCAGGAGCCGAAGCACAACTGAATGGAAGGTGGAGAAACTTGAACAATCCAAGGTGGGTGTTGATCATAAAATATCGCCACGACTGTTCGTTGAGTGGAATTTGAAAGTATGCATCCCGCAAGTCAATCTTGGAAAAGAATATACTCACACCAAGCTTAACAAAAATGTCTTCAGGATGTGATAAGGGAAATGTAGCTCCCACTATCTGGGGATTGACTGTAGACAAAGTCAGCACAAATACTGAGACGACCATTTGGTTTTTTCACACACACTATAGACAAAGCCCATTGCAAAGCAGAAACAGGTCCAATGACACCACTGTCTTGCAAACGCTGAAGTTCAGCAGCCACGGCGTCGCACTGTGCATGTGGTACCAGGTGTGCACGCCGGAAGAATGCCATGGCATTGTCTCTAACTACAATATGCGCTGCAAAGTCTGTGGCATAACCAAGGCCCTCAGAAAAGAGTTCAGCAAAATCATCCCATAATGTGGCCACACTGTCTGCATGGCCACAAGCATTGTCACAAAGTACATTGTCCTGAACTGCGAGGTCAAAATGTTCAAATGCGTCCATGCCAAAAATGTTCGGAGCATAACTAGAGTGGAGCACAGTTACCGTCATCACACTATACATGGCTTGCAAACTATACACGCCTAGCACTGAAATTTCCTGTCCAGGAAATGCAGTCAGCATGGAATGCGAACATCGAAGTGGGGACAAACCAAGCATGTCATAAGTTGATCTGTTGAGTAAAGAAACAGACTCACAAATGTCCAACTGCACACGAACAGAATTTCCACAAATGTTCAAAGTCACAAAAAGTTTATTCGCATTGCGCTGAATGCAAGAGGAAGCGTCTGGCAAAGCTTATTCATGCACACTACAAGCTGTAGAAGCATGTGAAGCAGAAGGCCTTGAAGAAATGGCATTAATGTCCATAGGCTGATGATGGGAACTATGATCATGGCAGTTTCCATTGTGGTGACCCCCACTCGAGTCACGCCAATGTGAAACAGTCTGAGAATTAGAGTGCCTCTTACTACACACAGCTTGCACATGTCCTTTAATACTGTGCATGACAGGATGGGCAACTGTCCCGTGGTTGGGCATGAAAGCAATTCGGAGAAGATTTCAGTTGCTTAGTGGGTGCCTGGTTGAAAAATTGTTTACTTGCATGCGAGCGGTGCGGCGTAGCTCCGTGTGCCGGGGCAGGGCTGGAGGACACGTGTTGTGCCTCGCTAACAGTACTCACACCCGAGGTCACGTAGAATGTGGAAGTAGCCATACATAATGTATCTTGTCTGTCTAGCAAGTGTACTACTCACAGCAAAGACGGGTTTTTAAATCTTAGGAGTTGTTCGTGGATGCAGTGATCCACCACATTCTGCGTTGTAGCATCCCGAATCATGATATCCACATAGGAGAGTCCACAGGAGCAATTAAAGTCACAATCAGATGTTAGGTCAGCTAACCACAAATTATTTGACTGAGTAGGACCATGCAGGAGACAGAAAAATTTGTAGCATGCAGCCACCTCATTTACACTGTCACAGAAGTGGGAGTTTAAAGCTGCTATCACTTTGGCAAAAGTTTTATTTTCTGAGCGGGTGGTCGGAAGCAATTTTATGAGCACAGGGTATAACACAACTATGACATTAGCAATGAAAAAGGCAAGCTGCTCTGTACCTGGTATGTTGTATGCGGTGAACTGAGCCTCAAGCTGGGCAGTGTATTCTGGCCAGCATTCAGAGTCCAGATTGAAGGCACGGAATGGCAGCACGGTATGCGTCATCTGTGGCACAGGCGGGGCATCGGAGATGCCGAGGCAGCTGCAATTCGTAGTGTGACAAGTCTATTCACATCAGCAAGCAGTGGTGTCATTTGCTGAGCCTGAAACCGTACAATATCGAACAGTGAAGCCTGTTCCTGTTGTGAAGCCATCGTTGACACAAAATGATTTCTTAGAGGGAATGGTGGGAGTGCACATGCACTCAGTCACACGGAGACAGCACAAAAAAGATAAAGCAGTACCAAACAAAATATAGGCTGAGAGTGAAGGAGCAAGTAGGAGCAGGAGAGGTGAAGCACTTTGGTACTGCATGTAACTTTAGCACTTTTAATAGAATCAAAAACACAAGTAAATATTGAATTCATACATAACTTAGGACAGGATGAGCACATAGGTGTGAAGACATCTAATCCTGTGAAGTTAGGATGACTGTTTTGCATAATCTCAAAACTAACAAATACTTGTTGCTGTCCAGACTCTAACTGAACATAAATAATACAAAGCCTCAATAGCAAACTAGCCCACTCGGTGGCAGAAGCGATATTTCCAGGCTGTCTGTTCTTGATGAAAAACAGCCAAAAATCAAGACAGCCCTCGCTGAGCACCACAGCGTCGGCCAGAGTGCGCTGTTGTCGGCATAGTTAGTCTCCCCTCGTAGTGCCTACTTACGAGAGCGTGCACCTACGTTGTGGCATCGTAACTATCCACGCCACGTTACATAACATCCAAAACATTGAGAATATGTGTAGTACAATACCACACTAATTTCATCATCAGTATTCTAAAACTACAGAGGTACTGTTCAGTTTTGTAGACAAACATATATATTGAGGTAACAGAAATTTTGAAGCAAATGTGATTTATTTTACAACTATTTTTCCTTAAATTCTTGCTGACTTTTTTAAAAATTTTATATGGCTCACTGTCCAGCTGAAATCTCTTTAAATCTACACGTCATTGTGCACTCTGTCCACTCATTTTGAAGTCCCAGAGTTTGGCTGCGGTACTGCTGTCAGTGTCGTCAGTTGCACTTTTTCTCAGCACATACATATATGGAGAAATACATAAAACATCCTGTTTTAGTAAAGCAATACAGCTTACTTCTAAGCCTTTACAAAATGATTAAAATCCAATTATGTATCAAATACAAGATTTCAGTTGTATATAAAAGCTTTTTACAAAATAATGAAGAAAAACTAAACTCTGTCTAAATATGTTGTGGAAGACCCAACACTACCAACCAACCACACCAGTCATAAGACTGATGACACAACTTTAAACACGGCACCCATTCTACCTCATCAGGGTTCCCTCTCCTTCCTTTCCTCATATTTCTCTTCACCCCTTTTTTCCTTTTCCACCCTCCTTTACCTAACCCACCCCCTCTTCCACCTGCACATTTTAGCCTCAACGATACCGCCATCTCCTCCCCACCCCTTCTCATTTCACAACAACCACTCCTATCTCATCGATACCACGCACATGTCTTTCATCCTTATGCCACTGTGCTCCTGTCCTCCTCCATGCCCAACCTCCTCCTCTTCACCAATCGCCTGTTCCACCAATCCTGTGAAGGGCACCATAGTGTGAAGGACAAGATATTTCAAAACATTGTGGAAGCTGTTCTTCAAGTCTCTTTCATTTAAACTAAAAATTACTGGTTTTATTAAACTTTACTCATTGTTTTTGGAAATTACGGTTTTATTATGATCGTTTCTGTCAGAACACCCACATTTACTTCATATACAGTAATTGGCCAATTATCAGAACATATTTTCTTTCTGTGCGTGATTAAATGAAACTGCTAGTACCAAATATATAAATAGGAAATTTTCAACATCATAGAAAATAAACTATGTAGTAGTATTTAGTTTACATTAATATTTCATTCAGTTTATTATGTAAAGTGGCATAAATTACACATACAGTAGCAAACATTACCTAGACACACATAGATATTTTACCATATTGTAATCATATTTCCCTTTATGTAGTTGACTTTATTATTTGCTTATGCCTGTGTTTTCATTAATTACATCTCCTAAGAAACCTTGTCAACTGAAAGAGTGTATTGGCAAACACAAAATAGTATGAAGACTGGATAATGTTACAGATCCTCATTGTCTCTATTGCATATAATATAACTCATATTATCATATTTTGTCACTTTATTTATGTCACAGCATTTTGTTGATTCCTTACTCCATTGCCATTGATACATTTCTACATCATCATATAATCATTTAATGATAAAAATCCATGCTGTGTTCCTTTTTTACAAAACTGACTATACAAAATCACATCTACAGCAATAAACCAATCCCATTACCTAACACAGCATCTCTCTCTATTTCTTAAGAGATAAAAGCTTGTATATTACATTTCATTAGCTTAGGTAATGAGATGGTTTTACTTTTAAAAATATTTTTTTTTTTCTCATTGTGCCTGATTGACTTTTTTTATCACAAATGCTTCTCATTGTCCTAGTTTAGGTAACACTTTTATTTCATCCCAAAATTATTTATTCTAGCATGAACGGCAAAGTACTGATATATAGCTATGAACACTGACATATTGTGATAAACTGATTTTATTTCTGTCAGAACAATAGTAAATTTACTGTTGCAGCTGCTGCAGTAGCCACCAGAAAGATCGCGGGAGGCGCACATCGGCACGGCGCGTCACGGACGGTAGTTGCCGCAAATAGAGTCCCGTCCACCAGAGGGCACACGAGAATTTGGCCGCGACCTCTGCCAGCGGAACAACAAGAACAACTCAGGCAGCATGGGCTGGGCCCAGTGAGTTCACATCGGGAATGCCTATGAGACAGTTCCCGGTCTACTCAGAAGTGCGACAGAAAACGTGAACCGTGTTACTACAGAATTGGGGCGTGTCGATGTGCGCCTCCTGTGATCTTTCTGGTGGCTACTGCAGCTGCTATATTATTTGCTGATTGCACACTCAACTTCAGACAGTAAAATCAAAGATATCTTGCCATTATTTTCCCAAATCTCATCAATATTACTAATCGCCCAAACATATATAAGACAATTTTGCATCACATTTTTTCTGAAATAACTTTTAAACATCATTTGCTTCCATCTTCTGATATCTTATTTGTATACTCAAGATTTAGAAATTCTGTCATGTAATGTAGGCTGTATACAGTGCTTATAATTGTGTTATTCAACAAATGACTAAGCATCCTTCAGGACAGAAACTTATACAGTGGTAAAGATGTAGAAGATGGATGACCAAAACAGAGAGAGAATTCTAGGACAGAAAAGATGTAGATGTTGGATAACCATCCTGGAACAGAACCGTAGGACAAGAAAGATGTAGATGATGGGTGACCAAGCTGGGACAGAATGCCAAGACAGGAAAGATGTAGAAATGAGTGGACCAGGAAGCAAAGAATCATTACACCAAGGTAGGGAAGGATTACAACAACATAGTTTATTCACTAATTTACAGTAAACCCCTATTTAATTACTTTAATCATTGTCCAAAGAGTTTTCAATTTGGCAGCTGACACCACTTTACGTGGGGTCAACAATGATGATATGTGCATGGTTGGAGTCCCTTGCAGCACAGAACTATAAATTGTGTTACCTCTACCTGAAAATGTGACATCTTGTTACTGGTGAAGAGACAATAAACATTTCATGTCTCTTTGTAGTCACAAGAAAATAGTGAAAGGTACCAGGTTCGAATCCCTGGCACGCAAAAATCATTTGTATTGTCATTTCAGGTTCCAGTATCATGCTATTGGTGAACATACTTAATATCTGACACCTGATCAATTCATATAGGTACTGAGTTTTACTCCTCGTCCATCACCACAACTTCACTTCATGGGGTTACGCACTTGTGTGTTGCACTTTATTACATACCATCTGGGGTTATTTCTCAGGCCCAGTGAAAGCGTCATGGGGTTGCCGGTGCAGTGTGAAATGTATTGTCATTTATCTCCAAGTCTGGACATTTAGCCTCGTAAACCAATACTGGTGAACACTTCGATAGTGTATGCATCTTAATTGCCTAGTCGAGTCTCAATCAGACATGCAAGCTTTGTTTGGTTAACAGTGGGTTCAAATTCGTATCACGAACGACAACACATGTCATTTAAAGAGCAGGATAAGACTTCTGAAGTGTCACATATTCTAATGAAGTTTAATTTAAAAACGTTAGGGACTGTCTCATCTATAATAACTTGTTTTCTCTCACCATACAGTGAAGATGCTGAGTCGAAGATAGGCATGACAAAAGGACTGTCACAATATAAGCTTTTGGCCAACAAGGCGCTTGTCGAAAACAGATAACACACACACACAAATGCAACTCTTACAGACATGACTACAGCCTCTGGCAGCTGAAGCCACACATATTGTTACGTTCCACCATGGATTTTCTATTGTTTGATACTTGTTTTCTAATATTTATTGTATTGTGGTATTATTTGTGGTATTATTTTACATCTGGACTGACTGCCGTAATGAGCAGTGGTATCCAGTGGTCTCTTGTGGTAGTTGCTGTGTATAGTCAGGTGGCTAAACCCCACAGGATTTCAGCATTCAGAGGAGCTGCAACATAGCTGTGTTACATTGGTTGTATTCAGTAGTGGCCCACTATTTTTGCTGTCAAGTGTACATCATGTTAAGTGCAGCTTTAAATGTCAACACATCACACCACCATGGTTTGCAAAGGTCAGGTTATATGCGGAACATGTGGTTCAGCTGCCCATGAATGATGTCCTAAATGAATACCCCACACATGTGTGTAAATTACCATTCATTTTGGAGGAAGCAAAATGGTAATCCAAGAAGAGCACAGAATCCAGGAGATAAAGTTTACCAATGCTTCTCTTACTTTGAAGTGAAGAAGACATAGGGCCACACAGCCACCTACTTCAGTGAAGTTATTCATCTCAAAACTATACCAGCCTGTACAAAAGACTTGTAGTGGCAACCAGACACTAACAGCTGAACAGAGCCAAACCTACACTTATATATGTACCCTTGAACTTTCCACTTACAACTGAAGCAATGGTGGCTGCAGGACATATTGTTGGGAAGAATAATACACCTTCATGTCAGAGAGAAACAGAATTAAAAATCTGTTAAAACAGCCTTACCAATGTCCCAAAACTTGAACCTGAGGATGAAAAACAACAGGCTAGAAAAAACAGGTCCAAAACCATCAGTCCATGCGATCTTCATCCTATCTGATGAATCAGATGATGACCATGTTATAGGTGGTATCAATGTTGATGTCTGCCTTGGAGATCAGCAAGTTCCTCTCACCCTCCCTTGTTGCAGACTCCCCACCAAGGAGGAATAACAATGGGAAAACAGCAGAAAAACCTCACTGCTAAGGCGGCTTTCATACTACAATGGATAATCAACTGGTTTTGGGCACATGTGGTGGGTCTATGACTATTAAATCAGGGAAGATCAAAGTGTGTAATTTTTCAGCAGATACATTTTAAGCTATATGACACCCTTGGACTACATGGTTGTGGCTACCACAAAAAAATACGTCCTTATGACAGAGAAGGCTGAAGAAGGAGTGACTATTCTCATAAACAACACAGCCCTAAACAGAGGGTGGAGCATTCACCGCAGCAGTGCATTAGTGTCGTTCATTCTTCTTTATCTTTCTGTGTGCTCTCCATCCCACATGCCCACTGCTCAGTGGAAAATGGTTGATGACTTTTACTGGTGATCACTTCTTGATCTAGATTCACCTTCCACACAGAGTGGTGCCCAGAATAAAACTGGCATTACCGGTGCTCCGTAAGGCAAACACGAAAGGGGTACAGTTTACAAAAGTCACCCAGAACTAGATTTCTGGATGACGTTTCTAAACTGTACCCCTTTCCATTAATCTCTCCAGTCCTTTCCCTTCACTCCTCTTTCTTCCCCTTCAACTCTTCTGCCAGAAGGAGGAGCCACTGGCTCCAAAAGCTTGATAAATTGACTGACCTAGAAAGCTATGCACAATGGGCCAAAATCATGCAAAGCAAAATCCCTGTGGTTATTAGTGTCAGTGAGGTGGTGTTTTAGGTTAGCAAAAGATTCAGGCAACCTGTTGTGAAGGAACTTACTAGTATTCTACAATATTGTAGAATATTACATTGGTGTCACATGTGTCTTCATTCATAATGTATAAAATATTCTACCAAGAACTCTCATAACAGTCCATCAATGCAAATGTTTAACAATGCATAGAAAAATAATGTTAGCTCCCTTCATCAGGACATTAGAGGACTGAGTAATAAGGTAAAAAGGATCTTCATCTCCTTCATAAAGTTAGTGAGAGCTGAGTTTTGTGCCTATCTGAACACTAAATGACATCACAGTTAAAGCAGTTTTATATATAAAGGTTGCACTCTGGCATCTTACTTATGTAGAACTAATGTGCATGAAGGTTAAGGTTCTACATAATTATATAAACACAGGACACAAGTGCAAAAACATTGAAATGAGTAGATTCTATAGAAATCAACATGTAGAAGTGAGTGCTTGTTCAATAATACTGAATAATAGTTCAGCCTTAATTGTAACTGTATACAGATTTCTACTGGGCAATTTTGATCTGTTTGTGGGGCATATGGATTCCTTATCATGCTATCTATGAGACAACAAGAAGCAGTTAACAGTCTGTGGTTATTTCAATGTGCATTTTGTGAATATAGAAAAAGACATCTGGACACCTTATTTGGTATTCATAGTTTGATATGTTGTTGTTGTTGTTGTTGTTGTGGTCTTCAGTCCCGAGATTGGTTTGATGCAGCTCTCCATGCTACTCTATCCTGTGCAAGTTTCTTCATCTCCCAGTACGTACTGCAACCTACATCCTTCTGAATCTGCTTAGTGTATTCATCTCTTGGCCTGGAAATGCCTTAGAATTTAAAACATGGTTCTTAAATCTCTGTCTTACCATTATATAATCTATCTGATACCTTTAGTATCTTCAGGATTCCGCCATGTATACAACCTTCTTTTATGATTCTTGAACCAAGTGTTAGCTATGACAGTTTGATGCTGTCATTTTGGAAATTTTATTATTGATATCATCACAGTTTGATATCAATAATTAAATTTCCAAAATGACAGCATAAAGACAGTAGAATAATGTTCAATAATTGATCATGTTTTCTTTGATGAAGCTCAAAGCTAGAAAATAACTGTACACTCTATGATCACGATGCACAGTTAGTTAAGATATACATGGTAGTGGCTTACCGTTTATTCTCCTCAGTGTAAATCAGTTAGAATATTTAATGTTTCTGAGACAACAAATTTTAAGAATAGTTTACAACACATGACCTGGGAAAAAATTTATAGTGAATTAAATGGTGAAATAAAATTTAATTTATTCCATGATAAAGTCATATTGTTGTTTGAAAACAGCTTTCCTCATAAAATAATCAAAAAGGACATTAAACATCCAAGTAAAGAAACATGGATCACTATCTGGTTTAAAGCATAATGTGAAAGGCAAAGAGAAGTGTATCTGTTGGCAAGAACAGGTAAAGATCCTGCAGTAGTTGCATACTCCAGAAATGACTCAAAATGACTAAGAAAGTCATTTGAAAACCAATAAATGTTCACCTTACATCAAAAATCATTGCAACAATAGACATAATCCATATTGAATGTAGTCCTATATGGAACGTAGTGAAATGAGGGACAGGACAGCATCATTGTTGATTCAAATGGAGGGGCTATACATGATCAGTCCTAGGTAGCAGGTATGTTTTTAATCTACGTATGTTTGCAGATGGGGATATTCAGCTGGAAAATAATTGTTAAAATTCATCGTGGACCTTCATCTGCACAATTCGCTTCACTACTAGTTTCGGTCAAATAAACGTTATGGAGCATAAGCTGCCATAAACAGCTGGAAAGTTATACCCTAATAGGAGTAATTTGCTCTTTTGAGCCCACCATAGTAGTGAAACAATTTCTTTTCAATAATGGCTGTGTACAATAGTTTTCATGGAGAAGCAAAGCTCACAACAGCAACTAACACACTGACCGATGTACATTATACTACATAACATCACAGGTTGGCATTTTGCATGACCTGTCTAAGCTGTTTGATTGTGTAAATCACAATATCCTCCTAGATAAAATGAGGTTTTGTGGAACTGGCAGTAACAGTCAACTGATGAATAAAAAGTTCCAACACCAAGAAATAATAACTGTTGAGTAATGAAATTTCAGGAACACATTTTTTCTAGGTAACATATTTAAGTGATTAATGTTGAAAAATCACTGGTTAATGTAAACGTGAGAAAAACCATAGCAAATGTGAAATGTTGGTACATTAATAACTGATGTAACTGCCAGAATGTTGAATGCAAACATGCATTCATTTTGTTGTGCAGGTACTGGATATGAGTTTGTGGAGTGGAGTTCCATGTCTGTTGCACTTGGTCAGAGTCAATACAGGGATAATTAATGCTGGTTGTGGATAAAGCTGGTTGTCATCTGATGATTTCCCATACATGCTCGATTGGAGATGTACATGGTGACTGAGCAGGCCAAGGCTACAAGTCAGCATTGTTTGATGTTCAGAATATTCCTATCTCCCAACTGCGGTGACAGGCACTGCACTCACATGAGATTTTATTTCAGTTAGCAGAACACTGTTCTATTCTGTGCTCACTTGTTTCACAGCAGTGTTGACTCAGTGCTGGTCATGATACTGCAGGACTTCCACAAAACTCATGCTTGCGTATGCAGTTGCTACTCATAGTCATTCATAGATTCTGTCATGAAGTGCAAAGCAAGTGTATACTCAAAATCTGAGTTTCAGGTCTGGAGGGAGGGGGGGGGGGGGGGCAGAAAGATAGTAGATGTTAATTTTTGGACAAATGATGAAATAGTTTTGAGATATCACAGTAAATGATTCTGGGTGCACTTTCTCTTAATGAATATTCACATGTTGTGGCATCTGTCTGCTTGGTTAGGAATGGTGCAAGTTTGATTTGTGGTGATTTTTTGTAGGCAAGAAGAGAGGGGCAACTACCTTCGCCTGCCCCTTAATGGCTACATCTTTGATACAAAGTATTGCATACACCTGATATTTAGCCTTTCTTAATCTAATATGTTTAGCTTGAATCTAGCCTTCAAGATGTTCTTTTGTAACCATAATTTTCAGCCCTTTAAGTGCTCTTATGACCAGATTATATTGTCACTGCCAGAAACTGAATACAGTCAGGTGAGTTTACATTAACCACAGTTCTTTACTTTCCTCCACTTGCGAAATGAACTGAGCTGCTGGGAAATGGCCTTCTGTTATTAGTTATTCAGTTTTATTGGTGTATCTTCAATGCAATTTATTTTCAAAAAAGTATTACCCATAGACCATATGGTATGAACATTTATGCATTCAGGGCATAAATTTGCTATACATGCTCATTTGAGGCATGAAAAACATATTTATAATAAAAAATCGCTTTCTAAATTCAGTGAACTTAGGTTTTTAACCACTGTAATCAAACCTAAATGTCTTATGAATCAGAAACTTTAATTTTAAATGGAAAGAGGGATACTGAAGAAATTCAAAAGAAAGAAATTTCATGAGTAGATCCTGACACAGTGAACAATGCCCTTCTTTTAATGATAACCACCCCAGTTGACATACGTCAATAGCACTCTCTCCGCTATTTTGCAATAATACAAACTCAGCTGCCCTTCTTGAATTTTTTTGATGTCTTCCACCAGTCTCAGCTGATGTAGATCCCACACCACACAGCAGTACCCCAGAAGAGGACAGGCAAGCATGTGTAAGCAGTCTCGTACACCTGTTGCACTTCCTAAGTGTTCTGCCAATAAACTGCTGCAGTTCTTGGTTTGCTCTCTTCTCAACATTGTCTATGTGATTGTTCCAATTTAAGTTATTTGTAATTGTGATCTCTAAGTATTTAGTTGAATTTATGGTCTTTAGATTTCTGTGACTTATCATGTAATCAAAATTTAGCAGATGTCTTTTAGCACCCATGTGGATGACTTCATACTTTTTTATTATTTTGAGTCAGTTACCACTTTTTACATGATATAGATGTCTTGTATAAATCATTACACATTTGGTTTTCATCAGCTGATGACCTTACATGATGGTAAATGACAGCATCATCTGCAAACAATCTAAGAGGGCTGCTCAGATTGTCTCGTACGTCATTTATGTAGATCAGGAACAGCAGAAGGTCTATCACATTTCCTTGGGAAATGCCAGTTATTACTTCTGATTTACTCGATGACTTTCTGTCAGTTACTATGAACTGTTATCTTTCTGACTGGAACTCATGAACCAAGTTCACACAACAAAAGCAAAACTCATTACGCATAGAATTTGTTTAGAAAACAATTGTGAGGAATGGTGTCAAAAGCCTTCTAGAAATCTAAAATATATGTAATAAGTCTGACATCTGCTGTTGATAGCTCTCATTACCTCATGAGAATAAAGAGCTAATTATATTTTACAAGAACAGTATTTTCTGAATATATTGTAGCTATTTGTTAATAAGTCATGTTATTTGAGGTAATTCATAATGTTCATACATAGTATATGTTCCAAAATACCACTGCAGATGACTATTTTATATGCCATGCTGGATCACTTCTCTGCTAGCTAGGCTATGGAACAGCTGACAATTCTTGTTACCCTTGCTTGTACTGCTCTCACTATAACACATGCTATACAGTTGCAAATCATGGGCCTGCGATGCAAATTTTTGTTAGTGACACTGGGCGTTTTCAACCTTTATTATCATCATCTTGTGAAGTTATGATCTGAAGATGGTTGTGAAGAACAACCAAAACTAGTCACTGTCCTTTAACTATGAATTGAAAATTGTGGTCTATGCGTTAAAAGATATTAAATTAAAATTTTTTGTTCAGTAAATTATATTAAGACTGCCACCTCCTCCCTGACATCTAGCTTCACTAATAATTAGGTTTATTTCCAGAGTGTTTTGTTATTAGTACCTCTGAATTTCTAAAGGCTTGTAACAGAGTAATTTGCTATTCAGCATACTACTTGAGAGATCTTTTTCTCCATATTGTAATAAGAATACTTTCCAGATCACTGCAAATGGATATAATACACAATGTGTTTCACAGTACACACTGTTGACATTTTAGTTAAATAAACTCTCAGAATCTCAGGTATTAAACCTGGTGCCATCATCCAAATGGTCCAATATTTCAGGATGCTAACTGTCCATTTTCAGGTGGCCATGGCCATCCGCACCACATACTATCATCTGCCAGGAAAGCCTAAAAACACAAATGAATTCTTGCTTCTTCAGTGCCATGGTTGACCTTTAAAAAATTTAGGACGCTGTCATTTGTTCAGCAACAGGTAGAATTAACTTACTGAACGATGGTAATTGTAGTAAAAATCCAAACAATTTTATCTCTCTCTCTCTCTCTCTCTCTCTCTCTCTCTCTCTCTCTGTCTCTCTCTCTCTCTCTCTCTCTCTCTCTCTCTCTCTTTTTCTCTCTCTCTTCCCCACCCCAACCTGCCACCTGACCACCTCTCTCTCTTGATACTTCCAGTTTTCCCCAAATATTATTCAGTAACACCCATGAAACATCGACCTTGCCTTTGGTGGAGAGGCTTGTGTGCCTCAGTGATGCAGATAGCCGTACCGTAGGTGCAACCACAATGGAAGGGTATCTGTTAAGAGGCCAAACAAATGTGTGGTTCCTGAAGAGGGGCAGCAGCCTTTTCAGTAGTTGCAAGGGCAACAGTCTGGATGATTGACTGATCTGGCCTTGTAACATCAATCAAAACGGCCTTGCTGTGCTGGTACTGTGAACAGCTGAAAGCAAGGGGAAACTACAGTCCTAATTTTTCCCGAGCTTTACTGTGTGGTTACATGATGATGGCATCCTATTTAAAAAAGACTTCAGGTCAGGTGAATACATGGTTATAAATCAAATATGGGTAATCCAGTGGTATGCCAACTACATCCACAGATGATGAAGAAATTGAAGAAATGTATGATGAGATAAAAGACATTATTCAAATAGTTAAGGGAGATAAAAATTTAATAGTCATGGATGACTGGAATTTGACAGTAGGACAAGTTGTAGGTGAATATGGACTGAGGGTAAGGAATGAAAGAAGAAGCTGTCTAGTAGAATTTTGCACAGAGTGTAACTTAATCATTGCTAACACTTTGTTTAAGAGTCACAAAAGAAGGTTGTATATGTGGAAGAGACCTGGAGGCACTGGAAAGTGTCAGATAGATTATATAATGGTAAGATAGAGATTTAGGAACCAGGTTTTAAATTGTGAGACATTTCCAGGGGCAGACGTCAACTCTGACCACAGTTTATTGGTTATGACTAAAGGTTAAAACTGAAGAGACTGCAGAAAGGTAGGAACTAGAGGTTGTATGAAGTTTCAGAGGGAGCGTTAGGGAACAATTGACAAGAACAGAGGAAAGGAATACCATGAAAGAAGAATGGCTACTTTTGACAGACAAAATAGTGATGGCAGCAGAGGATGAAGTAGGTAAGAGGATGAGGACTAGAGGTACTGAATTTAATTGATGAAAGGAGAAACTATAAAACGTAGTAAATGAAACAGGCCAAAAGGAATACAAATGTCTCTAAAATGAGATCAACAGGAAATGCTAAATGGCTAAGTGGGAATGGCTAGAGGACAAATGTAATTATGTAGAAGCATATATCACTAGGGGTAACATAGATGCTACCTATGGAGAAATTAGAGAGACCTTTAGGGAAAAGGGAACCACCTGTATGAATATCAAGAGCTCAGATGGTAAACAAGTCCTAAGCAAAAAAGGGAAAGCTGAAAGGTGGAAGAAGTACATAGAGGGTCTATACAAGGATGATGTACTTGAGGACACTATTAAGGACACAGAAGAGGACATAGTTGAAGATGAGATGGGAGATATGATACTGCGTGAAGAATTTGACAGAGTACTGAAAGATCTAAGGAGAAACAAGGACCCAGGAGTGGACAACATTCTGTTAGAACTACTGATAGCCTTGGGAGAGCCAGCCATGACCAAGCTTTTCTATCTGGTGGGCAAGATGTATGAGACAGGCGAAATACCCTCATACTTCGGGAAGAATAAAATAATTCCAATCCCAAGGAAAGCAAGTGTTGGCAGGTGTGAAAATTACTGAATATCAGTTTAATAAGTCATGATTGCAAAATACTAACACAAATTCTTCACAGATGAATGGAAAAACAGTTAGAAGCCAACATCAGGGAAGATCAGTTTAGATTCCATAGAAATGTTGGAACACACAAGGCAATACTGACCCTATAACATACTTTAGAACATAAGCTAAGGAAAGCAAACCTACATTTCTAGCATTTGCTAACTTGGAGAAAGCTTTTGACAATGTTGATGAAATATACTCCCTTTCAAATTCTGAAGGTGGCAGGGGTGAAATACAGGGATCAAATGGCTATTTTCAATTTGTTCAGAAACCAGATGGCAGTTATAAGAGTTGAGGAGCATGAAAACAAAATAGTGGTAGAGAAGGGAGTGAGAGAGGATTGTAGCCTATCCCTCATGTTATTCAGTCTGTATATTGAGCCAGCAGTGAAGAAAACTAAAGAAAAATTCAGAGTAGGAATTAAAATCCACGGAGAAGAAATAAAATCTTTGACGTTTACCAATGACACTGTAATTCTGTCACAGACAGAAAAGGATCTGGAAGAGCATTTGAACAAAATGGACAGTGTCTTGAAAGGAGAATGTAAGATGAACATCAGCAATAACAAAATGAGGATAATGGAATGTAGTTGAATTAAATCAGGTGATGCTGAGGGAATTGAATAAAGAAATGAGCCACTTAAAGTATTAGATGAGTTTTGCTATTTGTGAAGCAAAATAACTGAGGACGATCAAAGTAGAGAGGATATAAAATGTAGACTGGACATGGCAAGGAAAGCGTTTCTGAAGAAGAGAAATTTGGTATAGATATAAGAGTGAGGAAGTCCTTTCTGAAAGTATTTGTATGGGGTATAGCCGTGTATGGAAGTGAAACATGGGCAATAAATAGTTTATACAAGATGAGAATAGAAGCTTTCAAAATGTAATGCTACAGAAAAATGCTGAAGGTTAGATGGGTAGATCGTGTAACTAATGAAGAGGTACTGAATAGAATTGAGGATAAGAGGAATTTGTGGCACAACTTGACTACGAGAAGGGATCAGTTGGTAGGACTTGTTCTAAGGCATCAAGGTCTCCTCAATGTAGTATTGAAGGGAAGTGTGGAGGGTAAAAATCATATAGGGAGCCCAAGAGATGAATATACTAAGCAGATTCAGAAGGATAGAAGGATGTAGGTTGCAGCAGTTACTTAGAGATCAAGATACTTGCACAGGATAGAGTAGCATGGGGAGCCTTTAATCTCCCCCCCTGCCTCCTTCCTGATTCCAATTTATTTTCCACATTAAACAATGTCCACCAAAGTCTTTTATGATGGTTTGAGAGGAGCAAAACTTACAATAAACTTTCTAGTTTACTTAGCTTGTCATGTTGAGTTGGCTCCAGTTGTTCTTGTCTAGGATTCTGATTGTTGAAACTGAAAAAATCACATCAGGTCCTCAAGGTTTGTTTGAATTAAATAAATCTGAAGATTGTTGTTGCTGCTTTTTTATGCAAATATATTTTCTCATATTTTAGTATACCATACAGTATTTTTATTTTTCATGTTAACAAAGCTGGAATTACATTGTTCATGCAAAAATACATCTGATCGCACCTCAGAGACATATTTAGGACTATCACACTGAGTGGAAATAAAAATATTCTTAAGGGCTTACAGTTTTTCTTATCAAATGAATTTCTATTAGTTTCTGTTACATTATTAATTTCAATTATTATATCATAAATGAATCCAGAAATAAACATACTAAACAGTACAGGATTGTGTAATTAATAATACAAAATTTAAGTGTGCCAATAATTCATAATTTCACATGTTTCAAAGAAAATAATTTTAACTGTACTTACAGGTTATAACATCAAAACTAAAGTATTTTGTTAAGTAATTCCTTTTCTTAAATTTTATCTTGAACTATAACATATGGTATGCTACTGTGTATAAAATTATATGGAAGTTTTCAGAAAAGCAGCTGAGACATTATTGACCTGTCCAAAACTCAAAAAATAAAACTTCAATCAACAACTACTGTTGAGGAAAAGTATATCTACAGCAGTAGTTGCCATTACAACATCCCCCTCATATAATATGGAAATAATGTGTTTACAATATTTTGTGACCTACTGTAAGGTTTGCCAAATGGTGCACAAAATAATGCCAAAAGGTAGAATACAGATTCTCAAAGTTAAATTCTGAAATTACAAGAAAATTTAAGGTTGAATGATCATCACTTCCCTATGAACACAAGTATAGGTTAGCTTACAAAAAACTGGAAAAGGCATCTGACAAATTTCTGCTTACAATAAACAGAGTTCTTGTTGCATACAATTTGTCTATAGTCCAAATAAGTGTGAAACCTGAGTAGTGAAATGGTAAAATTAACATATGGCAACAATTTCCAAAATTGTGGGCAAAATTCACATGAAGTTGCGCAAAACATAACAAAAATATCTACTATGCACGTCACAATCTATACTTATGTAAGGACATTGCATTCAGATTTTCAGACCTATGGAACATTCTGTTCCATAACAAATTAAACAAAGTCAAAACTGCAACATTGCAACACTAAACTATAGAAATAAGTGCAGAGACAACTTGATGTACTAGAATTAAAAATTGCAAGTTTACATCTATGAAGTTACACCTTCAAAATCATCAAAAGAGAAGAAAAAATTTCGGAGTCTAAGTGTATGATGAGTGAGCCAGCTCAAAAACTCTCAATGATGGGTACTGCCCAGAAGAATATACTTGATCACAAGTAGGAGTATAGCACAAAATTAATCAGGTACATAAACCAGAGTATGTAAGGATATGTTGGCTCATGAGAAGAGAAAATAATGAAAAATATTAGGGCTTATGCTTACAATGTGTGGACTGACCCATGTATCCAAACCAAACCGGGTACACACCGGCAGAAATGTTACAACACTATAAAATGAATAAAGTTCATAATCATATATCAATAAGTTCAATAATATGTAAAGAATAATTAGAGGAGGCACTGTTGCACTGTGTGATACCGCTTCTAGGCTTGATAATGTCCCCAATTCAGCACGGAAAAGAGTCAACAAGTTTTTTCACTTACGGCGTGTCCAGGTGAAAGCTAAATAACTCAATCTTAGTACCACTGAAAATGCCTGGGGCTGGCTGGATAAAAAAGGTGAAACGAAGGGATCAATATCCCTGCATACCCTTGACTCTATGGAACCTAATCCATCAGGGGTTTCACCTGGACATGGCGTAACTGAGAAAACTTGTTGACTCTCTTCTGTGCTGAATTGAGGACATTATCAAGTCTAGAGGCAGTATCACACAGTGTTAACATAATGTCTCCTGGGACTAGTTATCTGCCTGGTGCTCTGAAGTTCAGTTGAGCTGCACTCCACATATGTGTGTGGCTATCTCCCTTATATCATGATTGGCCTGTGACACTACACAGCTACGTTGGAAGCAATGTGCCTAGTGATTTTTGTTCTGACAATCCTGATGCCATGGTGCAATTTGTATCACAAATCTCTTCACCGTTTGTCACTTACTATATCAACACTATAGACAATACAAGAAGGGAAGAGAGTTGTAGCTGAAGGATAGTACACCTGACTGGTCGGTGACTGTGACTGATTTTAGAATCATGTGAAGGTATACACAGTAGGAAGCACTATCAGCAGTTTCCGTCATTTTCTACAGTTTTTGTTGGAGTGAGACATGAGGCTATGTTTGAGCAGCATTTGCCAGTATTACAAGATCTGCACATTAAGGGCTGTGAAATACATTTAAGCTATTTGGAGTGTATTTTAATTATTCAGTTACATACTTTCATTGCTCGTAATGTTCAGTGTAATTTTGAAACTAGTTACGTAATGTGTAGGCAGTGAAGCCATACTTGGTCAGTCGTACACTATATAGTAAACTGAAACAGAAGAAGTTTTTCAACAATGAAACACAAAATATTTGTAAACTAGCTGAGTCCCTCTGATTTCATAACAATTTTCCCTGTCTTGAAAATGGAAATACATTTTAACTGCCAATAGGCTCTATTTAAAATAGATTTTGACTTGAAAATGGTTTCCAATAATACTTCTTAATTTGGTATCACTTAGTGGTTATTGGTGTACACTATAATAATAATAATGTAATACAAGCTATTTGTGGTGACCTTAGAAGAGTTTAATAAATTATATTACATGTCAGATCATAACAAGAGAAGTTAGCTGGATACCGTATGCAAGACAGCCTGCGTGCATCATAGAGGAGAGCTGAATGGTATATCGAGAGCAAATAATACTCCACAAAGGAGCTGCACACTATTTGCTTTTTTGAGGCTGGTCAAACACGTGAACAAGCAGAATACTTGACATCTTACCAACGGTGCAGGGGGTCATTGTCAATGGAATCATACAGAACTTTCCACAACACGTAATGGAAGAACCTCACGTACGATATAGAGAGACAGTCAAGAACTAAGGAGATCACATGTCATGGGAAGGTTCCAAAGGAATGATCCAGAAAGAAATTAAAGAGAGCTGTGTGCAATCAGAGTCAATTAATAACATTATAAAAGAGTCCTGCAGCAGTGAGTAGGGAGGTTCTCAGTGTCAGTACAGAGCATTCAGGGGGCACTGATGCTCTGCACCAGCACCCAATGGAGCTGTAAACACTTCATCTAGTGTAAGATAAGATGGTGCCAGACTCTGGTGAACACACAGCAAATATAAGCTAAGTAGTGCTGTACAACATTCATTGGAATGTCCCAAAAAGTTAGACTAGTGGAATTTCATCAAATACCAGGACCAAGTTATTGCTTGGTACCTGTCACTTGTACAGTGGGTGAAATGGCTTGTAAGTACTAGTGATGCAGTTCCCAGTGTTGATTGATTAGTTAGACCGAGTGGCCAGCAGTTAGCAGACTGAGTGACAACCAAACACTTGTCTCTGAGAGAGATCCTTTCTAATAATTATTGAAAGCATCTGACACTCTGATAAGTGGTTTTGGTCCAACACCTCACTGAGCAAATGTGTTCGTTATAACAATAAATTGGTTAAAAAAGAGTAATATCTTGCCTCTGCAGCAAAAATCTCTACCAAATCCACGAGAATTATCAATCTTCTGTAACCTAGCCACCCTACAACCAAGGAGATTTTCTCCCTCTCATCTGTGCTCTAAAGGTTCATAACACAGCAAACTAACCCACAATGATATTAACATTCTGATTGCACCAAGAAAGGTAAGGAACCAGTGCCAGGTTGCAATGTATTAAATTAGTACAGACAAGACTATTTAGCGAGAAGAAAATCAGAATATGTATCTCTCAGAAATACGTCAATCCCTGAATCCCTACTCCAGAAGCTGTCTTAATTACCACTCTAACAACCATGGAGAATGCATATATGCATTCTGTTATTTCAAAGAATAAACGCGCTAGAAAATACTTTGGCGTCGTCTAGCTGTCGCCGCATTTGTTACGAGAAAATCAGATCAGATACTTTTCCAAAGTGAATGAATGTGGATGGTTTGATTGACAATGATTAATTGGTGCGTGGTAGAGGGTATTTTCTGTGGGGACGTTACAATGCCCCACGCAGCGAGCGAAGTTTGTGAGCCTAATTTTGATTTAACGAACACACTTCGCGAGCTATCTATTAGCGTGGGTAACCCGGAAGTGATGAGTGTCAGTCCTCCAACTGAAAAAGATTAATTATGTTTAAGACAGACGACGAAAATAAACATTGGAAACAGAAGAAATGAAGAGACAGGTACCGTGGCTGTATTGCTTTTATGTGCATCAAGGTGTTATGTTTGCTGTGCACAACCAAGGAAGATGATCTTTCATGAGACTGTTATCAGGGTCTACCCATTCGGGAACTTTCTTAAGCAGGGAAACCTTGGAAAACCTCTTAAGCCTAGACGCCCAGCCTACGATACATAGAAGATAGGAAAGCCTACAGAAGAGAAAAAATAATTTTGAAGTTGATCTCTAAAGGAAAGATAGGGATCGATTTATATAACGATTTGGAGAAGAGTGATTTGTGCCTCTAGCAAAAAAAATTTACAATAAATAACTCGAGTTTCTTTATTTTACAATCTTGTTCCCAGGACAATATCTTGCGATGCTGAAACTCCTCCGGATCTTGCATGTCCCCGACATCCACATTTGTAGTCTGTCTTCTACGCGGCCCACAATGGGAAGAGTAGAAGGAACAGGGATACCAGATTTCACATGCAACAATCATTCCAAAAGAATTAGCAATGACCGAAAGGGAAACTCTTCCTGTAAAAGAACTGGTTAGGTTCCACCGTCCAAGATTCTCCTTTTTGAAAACAAAATCCCTATGGCTTCATGCATCCTTTTTCTTACGATGTTCTGCAAGGAATTTAGCCATTGACTTAAAGTTTCCATTTATCCATTGACTAATGCTGTTGCCGAAAACATCATAATAATTACTCTAGTTTGAATTTTCTTTTGGACTTCGCATCACCATTTGTGCTTGTAAGTCCAAAAATTCTGACACATTTCTGTCAATGATTTGTTCTTCGTAATTTAAAGGATTCATGCAACTTGCAGTAGATTTTGGATTCAAATCATCGAATAATGGAAAGTGTGGTTCATTTTATACAAAGACATAATCCATCATTTCCTTGAAAAGTCATATCATTTATCTATACTCATAAAAATTTTATCCTAAATACCTATATTTCTCCGCTTGATTGCTGTAATGTAAAAGTTATTAGTAGTGAGGAATGTGGATTCTCTTCTTTCATTTATTCTCTAATTCATCCGGCATTCATACATGCACATATATGGAAATGGATTTTCAAACAAAATTCCAAAGTGAATAAGACCCATTAAATAACTACTAATTCTATGAATATTACTTTCTTTTGACATTCAACAATAAATCAAGAACTCTTAACGTCTAATTATGACACTTTTTTGAAGTTCAGCATCAATCAGTTTCCCCTCGCGTTTGATGCGAGTCTCTTACAAAGCATATCTGTGTCGTCTATATCGATTCTAACTCTCCCGCCGGCGTCAATTGTTTTGCGCGGGAAATTATCTTTTCGGCATTAACCTTCACTCGTGATCCACTGCCTAAACGCATCACTTCACACGTTTACACATCTAAGCGTGCACTTGAAATTATATATGAACATTCACTGGGAACCTCTTTTGAATATGCAGCGTCATTTTTGGAAAACATTTCTTTCTTCTTGAAGGTCATTCAGATCCTTTATAAATCTTGATGACATTAGCAATGCTAAAGTTCCATGTTTACCCAAACACAGGTGAAGCCTATCTCCACTGTCTTCTTTGCAGCACTCGATAGTAATACTCAGTCACTATTTCTACAATCTGTCTCACTGATTAATTATTTCAGTTTAAAGTTTTCTAACACTAAACACACACAGTTTATTTTTATGTTTTTTCGAGCGTTCATCTCTGTCACTCGCAACACCATTCCTCCCTATCTTCTAATCTTCATTAAATTTTTTCAAGTCGTTATGGGAAAATAACCCTTTAATTTTGTTATATCCCGGGTATGCTAACAGATAAGCCCCAGGGTTCGGAATTTGTAGAATGATGTATGGGCCAGTATATAATAACTCCCATTTATTTATACTCTTCTTTATTAAGGATGATTTGGTATGTCTTTTGACTAGTACCTTATCTCCGACGTGGTAAGCCTGTACCCTTTTTATTAATTTGTCATATTGTTGTTTTCTCTGATCAGCCTTTTGTGTCATATTTATGATGGCTTCCCTTATTTTTTCTTCCCAAGGCATCTCAGTTTCCTGAGTTTTGGGCATATGTTCAGTCCAGAAGTTTTCTTCTTTTGCCTCAAACATCAATTCATGAGGTGTATATCCAGTGGAGGAGTGGGGCATGTTGTTGTATATCTGTTCAAATTCTTCCACATAATTTGCCCACGCAGTCTGCTTATTATGGCAATAGGTCCTCACAAATCGATTGAACTCTCTAAAAATTCTCTCAACCAAATTGCCTTGTGGGTGGTAAAATGATGTTAGTATGTGTTTCACACCGACTTGAGACAAAGCCTGTTTCCATCGGAGTCCCGTGAATATCTTAGCATTGTCTGTCATTATCGCCTTAGGTATACCAACACGTGGAAGATAATCCCTTATCAATCTTAATACAATTACTTTGGCTGTAGCCGCCTTTATCGGGTAAAGCTTTACGTATTTCATACACACATCGAGAAATGCCAACACATATCTAACACCTCCTCTTGAAGTAGGTAACGGTCCACACAGATCGCACGAAATTAATTCTTTTGGTTCTCGGACTAATATAGAGCATAATGGGTGCTTACTCCCTTTTGAATCCGGCTTTGCTTTTTGACAGATTATGCATTTCTTCAAGACCTCATGCACTCTGCGCTTTATGCTGGGAAAATAACAGTACACACTTATCTTGTTTGCACATTTTGTCGCACCGAGATGTCCCCAGGTTAAATGGGTGAGCCATACAAGTTTCTCTATTTGCGCCTCAGGTATACAAACACACCATCGGACTTTGTTTGGCCTTCCACAGCGGAAAAATAATACGCCATTTACCAGCTTGTAATAATTTGCCATCTGATCCGAAGGTTGCTGTTGTAACCTTTGAATGACACTTCCCCATTGAGCATCTCTTTTCTGTAACTGTGCCATATGCGCACACAAATTGACATAGTACATCTTATATGGATTTTCCTGCAGCAGCAATACAGGGAATTCTGAGTTATTATTTACTTCAATCTCTTTGGTCAAACCCTGTGGTGACCTTGATAGAGCATCAGCAATAATGTTTTGCTGTCCTGAGACATGCACGATCTTAAATTGCTATTGTTGCAGAGCGAGAGTCCATCTAGCCAGTCTGGGGTGTAACAGTTTACACGTTTGTAAAAACATTAATGATTGATGATCACAATATACGATAGTCTTTGACCCATATAGATAATAATGAAATTTTTTAAATCCCCAGATGACCGCAAGAGCCTCTAATTCTGTCGTCGTGTAAGTTCGTTCACAGTTGGACAAAACACGACTAGCAAACGCAATAGGACAGAAGGTGAGTTTTCCATTTATCTTGCGTACTTGGAAAAGGCACGCTCCAATACCCACATTCGAAAAATCTGTTGACAAGTAAAATTCTTCTTGCATGTCCGGATGGTACAAAAGCGGTGCATTTACTAATTGCTTCTCTATCTCTTTGAATGCTTCTTGACACTCTAATGCCCAGAGCCAGGGCACATCCTTCTTCAACAGATTATTTAGAGCCGCTGCGTTCATCGCCTGATTTGTTATGAATCTTCTAAAAAATGAGGCAAGGCCCATAAACCCTTTTAATTGCCTCCTATTCCTGGGTGTTGGAAACTTACTAATCACAATTAGCTTCTCCTTGGTTGGTAAAATTCCCTTTGCGTCAATTATATGCCCCAGGAACTTGATTCTGTTTACTGCAAAATGGGATTTCTGTAGGTTAGCAGTTATTCCCATGGTTTTGAACACGTCCAACACTCGGTTCAGTAAGGTAATATGCTCCTCCCAAGTTTTCGATGCAATAAGCAAATCATCAACAAACACTGTTATCCTGCTTCTGAGTTCTGGGCCTAGTGCATAATCTAGAGCTGCTATAAAGATTCCGGCACTAATGTTGAGTCCGAAAGGAACTACAGTAAATTGGTAACTTCTTCCGGAATAAATGAAAGCCGTATACTTCCTTGATGACTCATCCAGCTTGACTTGCCAATAAGAGCTCTGCAAATCAATGCTCGTCAAATATTGAGCATCCTGGAACCGTTGTATAAGTTCATCTATGTTTTCCAGATGTGTTCTCACTGGAATTATGATTTTATTTATTTCTCTGGCATCGAGTACCAGTCTAACCGTCCCATTTGCTTTTGGCACGACTAACAATGGGGAGCAGTATGGGCTTGTAGAGGGTTCGATCAAACCCCATTTCAACATGCGATCTATTTCCTTTTGAACTTGAGCCTTTAACCTCCAGGGAACAGGATAGAAAGTTCTACAATACGTTTTGTGCGGCTTAACGTAGAGACGGCATATGTATCCCTTAATAACTCCTGGCCTTTCATCAAAAACGTTTTCATATCTTAATAATAATTCATTGAGCTGCTTCTTCTGATCTTCGATAATGCAGTCGGATTCAATTGACTTTTCAAACACTACTTGACCGAAATATTCTTTGACTTGGAACTCATTAATTACATGCTCTTTCGAATTTTGGGCCGTCCTGATTACTTGCACACTGATCCCACAATTATATTTTCTCGTAAGGCTTTTGTTTCTCAATTTCTTGTTTATTAACATTCAACCAAATTTTTCCTGTTTTAAAATCTATTCTGCATCCATATTGACGTAGGCTGTCGACTCTGATAATGCAATCTACCACCAAATTTTTCACAACAAGGAATGTGTTTAATATTGCTACATTTCCGACTTCCACACCAAGTAGTGACTGCACCTTTACATTAGCCGATCGAGCCCCAATGGCGCCTATTATTCTGCAATTTTGAACTGGAAAAATTGGTACTCGTCTTATATTTCTGATCCTGTTGAACAGTGCCTCCAAAATAACATTTGTGGTTGCAGCTGTGTCTAAAACCGCCACTATGGGTACGGTCTCCATAATGACTTGCACTTCGGCTACTGCCACCTGTTCCTTATCCTCATCTTGTGGTTCTAAGTCCTCGGTCAGTTCATCTGCCAGTAATCATCCATCATTATACGTTAACATGGGTACACATATCCTGTTACCCCTCAACCAATTGTTGACCACTCCTCCGGGGCACGAGTGGGTCCTTACAAGTTTGTTGGATTTTGATTTGTCTGCTGGTTGACATCATCCGTCACTTCGGTAATTACCGGTTGATTCATAGATGTCCGTCCCCACTGATGTTGGCTATTTGAATTCATTTCTCCCGGTTAATTCCACCTCCTATTATCGTTATTATTCCAAGCTTGGGGTCTGAAATTTCTTTCGTTCCCCCACACGGGATTGTATCTTTTCCCGTTCCTGTTGTTCCTTGAATGGCCCCTCACAAGACCATTGCTGGGATTACTATTGAGATTTTGAGAGGTTTCTCCATTACTTAACAATCTCTGTTCATTCCTTCTAAGTGTCGATTGATCGCCATTGGCATAACACATACTTCCACCTTGCCTACCGTTTGGCGGAGGTTCTATCTCCCTATATTGGAATCTGTTATTATGGGCTTTCTGGTTGTTCTCTTCGATAATATCTATATGGTCTAACGTCGTGAGGAACGACTCCAAGTCTTTGTCGTTGCCATAAATCAATTGATTCCGGATGCTAGTTGGTAGTCTTGCCTTAAGTATGTTTATTATGTCTGGCAAAGGCATAGGTCTGTCCCAGTATCTTGTTTTATTTATATATTTTTCGAAATACTTTCTAAGGCTTCCTTTCAAAAAGGAGAAAGGCTCTGGGTAGAGCACCTCCTGCCTTAGGCGCTCCTGTACCCCTTCTGACCAGAACTTTGCTAAAAACGCCTTCTCAAAATCGTCATATGTCGAGCAAACAGAAGTCATGTCCGAGGCCCAGATTGCCCCGAACCTTGTATATATCCTGTAACAAAACTGATCTTCTGCCACTCCGACCAATTTCTGGGTAACACGGCTCTGAAACTTCGAATAAAAACAATTGGATGGACCCCCCTTTTGTCAGGGTTAAAAATCTGGAATTGCCGATGCTTTATCATTTTTTCTTCGGCATGGCAAAGACTTTTGTAATCTCCGTTAGATAAGACTTCACGCGAACAGCCAGCTTGTGGCAATTTAATGTTTGAATTACTTCCACAAGTTGGTATTGTGTGCGAATGGGTAGTAACGGGCTCTATAGTCGCTGCCAACTTCTGCTGCTGCCCTGTATTCATTTGTTCTGAGCTTTGTTGTGAAGCGCGCATCGACTCTTCTATCGTTTGTTTCCAATGCTCCAAATCAGCACCTAACTGGTGTCGCACCTCCTCAAGTCCTTTCGCAAACAAATTCTCTTCCTGTTTGCCAGATACACTCTGGAATGCTGCCTTAACATTTTGCTCAACGTTTTCACACATTAGCCTTTTGTTTTCTAATGTGATTTCGGATAATTTACCCGTTAATACGTTAATTTGGTGGTCTATAACTTCTTGACGCTCTGTCAGATGTTCAACGCTTTCCTTTAGGTTAGCCTGTGTACGTGCCAATTCAGGAAGTTGTGCAATTGCACATGACATGGCGTCTTGCTTTTGTATTAATTGCGGAACCATTTCCATTTGTTCCCGTACAGTATCTATCTTAATAGCCACATACTCCTTCATTTCGACACGTACGCGGTGAGTAGATTCCTCACATTGTACTTTCACCAATTCTAATTGTGCAGTTAATTTTCGTTCCGTCTCTTCGGCCTGATCTTTGAGTTCCTTAGTCTTCGCCTCTATCCGCTGCTCTAATTCGGAAAAACTGTCTTGTAACTGCTGCTTAATCTCAGTCTGGACTAATTTCATTTCTTCTTGTGTTTGAGTGACTGTCACTAATTGTGCTTTAATATCGGTTTTCAGATTTTCCTGCCCTTCAGTAACTGAGGCTAATTTCGTATTCAAATCATTTTGCCCTTCAGTAACTGAGGCTAATTTCGTGTTAATATCGGTTTTCAAAGTATTCATGCTCTCGGTTATCATCTGCATCTGTCTCATGATAATTACCAATGGATCTGATCCCTGCTGTGTACTTGCTGTTACACCTCCAGCCGTGTCTACAGGGCATTCTATTGCGCTATCTGTAGCCATCGGTCCTACAACACTTCTTACTACATCATTATTATCAGTGCTAACAGCTGAAGGCTGTTGCGTGCTGCTTTGCTGTGCTTGACTCATCCTAAACATTGCCCTAGTTAAAACCATATAAATATTCTACAGTCACTATATGTAACTCCCTTCTACTGTCACTATATGTAACTCCCTTCTACTGTCACTATATGTAACTCCGTTCACACATAAGTACTTCTGTGTCTACCTTCTTAATGTACATATACAGATAAATGCAACTGGGACAGGTCAATGAAAATACATCTAACATGAACAGAGTTAATCAATGTTCAAAAATCCAATAATACTAAAGAAAAAAGCGTATACTTCAACTATACTAGCAAGCTATAATAATAAAAATATAGATCTGGCCTTTTCTCTGCGCCCAGCGTCCTGTCTTTCGGATTTATTTGTAGATCCAATTATATCACCTGCGAGTCTTTCCTCTCTTTTCCAAGCATCAGTTAGGTTAGCTCGTTGTAGTTGACATGAAACAGAGAACAAAATTATTTTAGCAACGTCCAAAAACGTGTCCTGTCACGGATTGGCCATTTTAACAAGCTAATAATATTAAGTTGTCTCTTCCTCTATGAATAGATGATGAACGCAGTTAGCCGCTAACTTTGTGTAATGTCTTGTCTGTATAGACGTGTATCTGTTGTCTTTAAGACCCTTTCACCTTCACACATAAATCTATACAGTAATGTAAGGGCCTCCCGTGTCTTGGCTGATCCGTGATATGACAGCCGAAAAGTTATACTAATGGAGGATTATTAATATTATCTCTATTTTCATTCGCTCTCTCTCTTTCTCTCCTTTATCTATCTACAGTTTTTATTATAATATTTTATTACGTGAAATCAGCCAAATAGGATCTTTGGTGGAGTCCTTCGTCTTGGTAATCAGCGGCTGGCTTGCTGTAAAAGATCTTTACATTTATTATTACTGTTAAACACTGTATTCAGTCGGGAGAATCAATCGTGTGGACAATTTGTTCCTTTTACGAAAGATTGTGAATTCCAGATGTGTACGAAGCCTTTTTGGACGATTTAACACAGACTCAGTGATTGCAGGCTCTCTTCGACACAGCTGAAACTTCCCCACTAATTACAGGGCCAACGTGATCATCAAATGGTTCAGAAAAAAACTCATTCGTTCATTCACTCCGGAACAAAAAGTCACAAACCTTATTTATGAAGGAAATTGTGTATTAAATCCATCTCCATTACATGTCCAGATCTCCGGTGATTCCTCATCTTAATTATTTTCCGTTTACACTCTCTTTCTATTCAAACAAACCGCTAGTGGCACACAAGTTAATTCTCTCGATTTAGTGAGAAGAAAATCAGAATATTTATCTCTCAGAAATACGTCAATCCCTGAATTCCTACTCCAGAAGCTGTCCTAGTTACCACTCTAACAACCATGGAGAATGCATATATGCATTCTGTTATTTCAAAGAATAAACGCGCTAGAAAATACTTTGGCGTCGTCTAGCTGTCGCCGCATATGTTACGAGAAAATCAGATCAGATACTTTTCCAAAGTGAATGAATGTGGATGGTTTGATTGACAATGATTAATTGGTGCGTGGTAGAGGGTATTTTCTGTGGGGACGTTACAGCAGCTCATTCAAGCGTGCGCGCGAACACCTGCTCATTATCTTGATGGTGAATTAGTTGAGCTGGCAAGCATAACACCTTCCAGACAATGCTCAGTTTAAACTCGAAAGTACTGCTTGAACTCCACGTCACATGCAGATGACCTTGTGAACATCTACCATAAATGCTGCTGCCGAGCTTTCGTTAGAGGTATCACCGTGTGTCAGCTTCACATGTGAACAGTTTCCTCGCTGTCCCACAAGACTCACTCACCTTTGCATTCCGTGGAGGTGCCAAGACCACGAGCCAATGCACATACAGGACTTTAAAGCCTCATCACATGCCTCGCCACCGCCTAGAAGGCCGCTGGGGTAAACGTTACCAAGCGACGCGGTCCTGATATCTTTGAATATCAGTAGTGGACAGGCTCAGTCACCACCTTTTAATACAAAACCTTTTATTTCTTTTTGTAAAGCATTCTCCACTGCACTAATCTATTCCTAGAAATACATGTTACCACCAGAAGTTGCTTTCAGTTAACAATGCATTTTTGTAGACTACTTTCTGCAGGAAGTACCATTTTCAAGTCAACGTATGAATACATTGTAATAAAAACATCGTGGTAATTAACATTTATTTTGGTCAAGAAAATTTACATCAAGACTTTCTGTACCGTACAGAGGTGAACAAAAATATGAAAATACTGAAAATACAACACATTACCACACCAGTGTCAGAAAACTGGTGGCATTCGAAAGAAATTTCCATTCATCTTGCAATGGACAAACACAGGTCCTGTATGGGTATCAAGGAAATATTATAACATCCTTCCTGCAAAATTGTGGCAAATTCAGGAAATCGTTATAGCTGTGGATAGCAACCAAACTTCCTTCTCTCAAAAATCGACCCCAAAGCCTCAATAATACTGAGATCTGGTGGCTTTGGTGGCAAGAGAAGTTTCATTCTCATGCTCATAAAACCAGTCCTGGACTACACAAACAGTGAGAACAGGGGCGCTGTTGTCTTGCAACACAGCATCACTCATTTTACCATATGATGGACCTGATCAGCTGAACGAGATTAGTTGTGCGGTCTAAGGCGCTACAGTCATGGATCTTGCGGCTGGTTCCGGCAGAGGTTCAAGTCCTCCCTCGGGCATGGGTGGGTGTGTTTGTCTGTAGGATAATTTAGGTTAAGTAGTGTGTAAGCTTAGGGACTGATGACCTTAGCAGTTAAGTCCCATAAGATTTCACACACATTTGAACATTTTTTAGACCTGATCAGCCAAACTGGTCACATAATCCATGACAGTAACGAGACCTTGCAAAGTAATTATAGGGCTCTTGAAATACCATAATACGGCTGCTCATATCATCACCATATGCCCATCATGTTCACTCTTGGGAAGTAAACTCAGCCAAGTTGGAAAGAATGTGAAATCTGAGTCACCAGACAAAATGACATTTATCCGTTGCTCCATAATCCAGGTATTATGTCTTTGACACCAAATGTTCATGCTACGGGCATTTGCATCACTTATGAGTGGTTTTGAAATTCTAGCTTGCCCTCCAATTCCCTGCTTATGTAACTTCCATCATGTTGTTTTTATGCTGTCAGAGTTCGTGAGAGTGACATTCAGTTTTGCACTGACTTTGCAGCTGTCATCCTCTTACTTTTCTTCAAAATCCCCTTCAAAGACCACACATCATGATCACTCGACACACACTTATGTCCATGTTGTGACTTGGCAGAAGGCGTTTTTTCACTTTCCCTGTATTCGGTACAAAATATCTTTGATACAGTGCCTCTCGAAACACCAAACACTTCACCTCCTTTGGTTATGGAAGTACCCAACATAACAGCACCAACAATGTTACCACATTTGAATTTAGTTAGCTCTGACATAATGCACCAGACTGTGAATCTTGTAACGAATGGAGGATATTGCACAGGTGCAGTTCGTGATCAAATACAGTATTGCAGTCTGCAGGCTTTACTACAATCTGCATTTGTGTTCAAATATGCATACCTCGCAGTGTTTCCATATTAAGCTCTGTACATTCTACACGCCACATAGCATCAAAGGGCTGTCACAGTTGTATGATGTACATCAGTAGGAAGCGTGGATGATTAGAAGACTTACAACAGTCCCAGTGATCAGACATAATACATGCTGGGCATGAGAGTGAATACCAACGTAAGATCATCACATAACAGTCTGTCAAACTATTGTACTATTTCACTTAAGCCATACTGAAATCTTACCAAGGACTTGATTCGTCAGAAACTGTTTCTCACACAAGTGGAATAATTTTCACTGACTGTCAAAAAGGTGAAAGAATGATATGTGTGTTTCCAGTTTTTCCCAATGATACCAACATGCTAAGCGCTTGCAGACCTGTACCATAAGTCGTGATGTGGATGCCTTCAATTTTGTAATGTGTTACAACAGTGAAACTAAACACTTTAACAGAAATCACAGACATGAAAGATTATTTCAAAAAGATGCAGAAGCAAAGAAGTTACAAAATATATTTTAATCCAGACTCTAGTCCAGACAATTTTCATTGCCTTCACAGTAAATCCTGGTTACTCAGAAATGTAGCATCCTGTGGGATTAAAACTGGGAGGGGAGAAAGTACAGCAGTAAACATAAAAAGTTTCTGTATTGTGCATCCACTTAGTATTCATAGTTGTCGTCCACTAAGTACAAAAAACTCTCACTTAATGAGGTTTTCGACCCTTCATTCATGACGATACGGTGTAAAATTATATAAGAAACACAACAGGGAGAATTGTCTCTGCATCATAGCTGTGACGAAACATAGGTACAGGCACAGTGAATCTTGTAGACTGAAGAAGAATTCTATTATGCTATCTGCATCATACTGCTGAACATTTTCCTAATGTGACTGAACCAGTCATAACAGACGGTGTGCGCATCCCGATCTGTGGCAGTGCTAAATGATGGCAGCACATGTTCCTCATTATCCACTCTCACTGCCCACATGATTCAGAACTTTCCATGGGAAAACCAGCCGTCAGTTCACTTTAATTACATGGGGAACAAGAGTAATGTTGTTGTTGTGGTATTCAATCGAGAGACTGGTTTGATGCAGCTCTCCATGCTTCTCTATCTTGTGCAAGCTTCTTCATCTCCCAGTATGTACTGCAACCTACATCGTTCTGAATCTGTTTAGTGTATTCATCTCTTGGTCTCCCTCTATGATTTTTACCCTCCACGCTGCTCTCCAATACTAAATTCGTGATCCCTTGATGCCTCAGAATACGTCCTACCAACTGATCCATTCTTCTACTCAAGTTCTTGTCACAAATTTCTCTTCTCCCCCAATACCTCCTCATTAGTTATGTGATCTACCCATCTAATCTTCAGCATTCTTCTGTAGCACCACCTTTTTAAAGCTTCTATTCTCTTCTTGTCTAAACTATTTATCATCCACATTTCACTTCCATGCAGGGCCACACTCCATACAAATACGTTCAGAAACGATTTCCTGACACTTAAATCTATACTCAATGTTAACAAATTTCTCTTCTTCAGAAACACTTTCCTTTCCATTGCCAGTCTACATTTTATATCCTCCCCACCTTGACTATCATCAGTTACTTTGCTCCCCAAAGAGTAAAACTCATTTACTACTTTAAGGGTCTCATTTCCTAATATAATTCCCTCAGCATCACCCGATTTAATTCGATTACATTCCATTATCCTCGTTTTGCCTTTGTTGATGTTCATTTTATGTCCTCCTTTCAAGGCACTGTCCATTCTGTTCAGCTGCTCTTCCAGATCCTTTGCTGTCTCTGACAGAATTACAGTATCATCAGTGAAACTCAGAGTTTTTATTTCTTCTCCATAGATTTTAATTCCTACTCCAAATTTTTCATTTGTTTCCTTTACTGCTTGCTCAGTATACAGATTGAATAACATCGGGGATATGCTACAACCCTGTCTCACTTCCCTTCCCAACCACTGCTTCCATTTCATGCCCCTCAACTCTTATAACTGCCATCTAGTTTCTGTAAAAATTGTAAATAGCCTTTTGCTCCCTGTAATTTACCCCTGCCACCTTCAGAATTTGAAAGAGACTATTCCAGTCAACATTGTCAAAAGCTTTCCCTCAGCCTACAAATGTCAGAAATGTAGGTTTGCCTTTCCTTAATCTATTTTCTGAGATAAGTTGTAGGGTCAGTATTGCCCCACGTGTTCCAACAGTATAGCTTCTACCAGTTTCTCCATTCATCTGTAAAGAATTCATGTTAGTATTTTGCAGCCATGGCTTATTAAACAGATAGTTCAGTAATTTTCACATCTGTCAATAACTGCTTTCTTTGAGATTGGAATTATTATATTCTTCTTGAAGTCTGAAGGTATTTCGCCTGTCTCATACATGTTGCTTACCAGATGGTAGAGGTTTGTCAGGGGTGGCTCTCCCAAGGCTATCAGTAGTTCTAATGGAATGTTGTCTGTTCCCAGGGCCTTGTTTTGATTTAGGTCTTTCAGTGCTCTGTCAAATTCTTCACATAGTATCATATCTCCCATTTCCTCTTCATCTACATCCTCTTCCATTTCCATAATATTGTCCTCAAGAACATCACCCTTGTATGGCATCGCAGATTTTATCAGTAAGAAAAATTGCGTTCATCAGTGTTTCAAAATTCAATAAAAGACTGCAGCAGAAACCATTAGATGGTGATGGCTTTAACACCATGAATTTTTCCGGATTTTATAAAACAATATGTAATAGAAAACTCTGATTTCTGTTTTGCAGATATTGCCATATAGTTGTGGAAAACTGAAGAATCCTCCCCCCTGGCTCCTCTCTTTCAGGCACTACCTATCAAATATAATTCAAGCTGAGGAGACAAAAGACTGTGGTGACGGAAGCTAGAGGGTTTTAGTTCTCCACTAAGAATAGGTGTGTATGAATTTTAACCATATGCGTCATCTTTATAATGTACAGGATATGAGTCTGGGAGACACCGTTCTCAGTTTCAGAGTATAAGAGCTATTCCTCAGTCCCACCTTTTATGAGAAACCAAGCTAGTTAATAAACTTAAAATTCTTAAAAAAAATTAAGGTTCTGAGTGTATTGAATTCCTCTGTGGCAAGACAAGGGGTACAATCATGTTTTCCCTTTTATTGCTTTGTACAGCCTTTCTTCAACCCCAGGTGCACCACCACTGTGTGACTCTGGATCAACATAGACCATATCTAACAACGTTACATAGAATCTATGATGGGGCATTTGGTGAGATACACGTGCTTGAAGAACTAGCCATACTGTTAGCATTAAGTACCAGAGCTGGCAAGCCATCACTCTCTGCTCTTTGAAAGTTCCAACACGCTTATAATATGACGTTCCATCAGTTATTTGTATTTAATCTAGTTTCTTGAATATCAGCTGGACATGCCTTCATAGATTATGGAGCAGGAACTAGACCCTTTCGAATTCAGTCAAACAGACACCACACAAACTTAGGCATGATGGAGATGAACGTCCAAATCCAGAGATGGCATTAATAACCCCCATGGCTATTCTCTCATGGCTTTTAAAATAATTAACATTGTATTTGAATTTGACAGAGTACAACAAATATGATGTTCCACATCATGTATTTCAGTTATTTTTCAGCAACCAGACAGATTACATGCTACCATATCGTACCTCAGAAGAACACTTTTATGCTAGCGCAAGAACGAATGATAGGGCATACAAACCAGCGAGATGCGCCAGGGGAAGACTTGTTACTAGGCAATAGTGGACATCTTTCCAATCTGTCTAAGAGAATGGAATGGAACTAACATTATGCAGCGTCCCATAGCACATGACCCTTTCCAGCATGAATGAGATATGCCGGTTTGTGGTGTCTGTGACATACCTGTTGCTGTGAGCAACATTTTGACAGATTCCATTCTGTATTCAGAACAAGAACACAAATTTGTCTCAATGTTATCCTACCATCTGTTTTGGGAAGCAATGAACTGAGTGTCCAATAACTCTTTTCAAGTTTTGCATCTTATCTAGTGTCCCACGTAAATAGTTAAACACAACTGATAGCTGCAATGTTTTATGGAGTAGTTGATTATTGAAACTTCTGGTTAACACAGCTTAGACACTAGCTTTCCCAGGATAGCTACTAGGCACAGAGTGAAGTCCCACTACGTGCACTGATCTCATTACAGAAACGTAGAGTCCTCTCTGTCTGGCAAGAGGAGTAGCTGGCACTGGGGACTACATCGAGCCATTAGTGACATCATATTCCCAGCACGGCTGCTCCCAGGCACTGGCTAAACCACATTCTTGCCTGTCACCTCTGTATAGTGCACTCACTTGTCAATGCACATGGGATCCTTTTTTCATGAGAGGGCCTGACGCCTTTGTGAGCGAACTACATGTCTTAGCTTTTTTTACAGTCCCTATTCTTGTTTTACGTTTCTTTTGTAAATCCTTTAATCAAAATACTTCATACACAATTTAGCATCTGCAGGTCATACTGTATACATGTATCTTGTATCATATCATATATTAAACTATAAATGTTGGCAGCGCCAAATGAGGTGGTGCCGTGATTAGCACATTGGACTTGCATTCTGGAGGATGACGGTCCAAATTTCCTTCGGCCATCCAGGTTCCGGCTCTCTCTCATTTCCCTAAATTGCTCCAGGAAATGCCGGGATGGTTCCTTTGAAAAGGACTTGGCTAATTTCCTTGCCATCATTTCGTGGTCCAAGCTTGTGCTCCTTCTCCAATGACCTCACTGTTGACAGGCCATTAAACTCTGATCTGCCTTCCTTTCCATTCGATTACAACAAAAACATTGGGATGGGAATGATACACTCTCATGCATCCTAAATTAAAATCCGTCATCTGTCCATGCATGTGGCAGCTGGTTTCAAGAAACAACATACAGACTTCTTACAAGAACCTTACAAATATTTTTGCACACAGAAAACTGTAAATGCTGCTAAATTTCACAGACTTGTCTTGAGTGTAATCTAGTATGCTAGTGTTGTAGAAACTCTATGGACTACACGTAAAACTTTGGCAGTTAATGCCTGCTCCTCTATGTTTTGTAAGATCATTTGATTGTTGCACCTTTTTGCCATTACTGTGTTGATAAGTCTTTGAAATTGCTTGGATCTTCTCTATCTCTTCTATCAACCCTATCTGGTATGGATCCCACACTGCTGAGCAGTATTCAAGCAGTGGGTGAACAAGCGTACTGTAACCTACTTCCTTTGTTTTCGGATTGCATTTCCTTAGGATTCTTCCAATGAATCTCAGTCTGGCATCTGCTTTACCGACGATCAATTTTATATGATCATTCCATTTTAAATCACTCCTAATGGATACTCCCAGATAATTTATGGAATTAACTGCTTCCAGTTGCTGACCTGCTATTTTATAGCTAAATGCTAAGGGATCTATCTTTCTATGTATTCGCAGGACATTACACTTGTCTACATTGAGAGATTCAATTGCCATTCCCTGCACCATGCGTCAATTCGCTGCAGATCCTCCTGTATTTCAGTACAATTTTCCTTTGTTACAACCTCTCGATACACCACAGCATCATCTGTAAAAAACTTCAGTGAACTTCCAATGCCATCCATAAGGTCATTTTTGTATATTGTGAATACCAACGGTCCTATGACACTCCCCTGCGGCACACCTGAAATCACTCTCACTTCGGAAGACTTCTCTCCATTGAGAATGACATGCTGCGTTCTGTTATCTAGGAACTCTTCAATCCAATCACACAATTGGTCTGATAGTCCATATGCTCTTACTTTGTTCATTAAACGACTGGGGGGAACTGTACCGAATGCCTTGTGGAAGTCAAGAAACATGGCATCTACCTGTGAACCCATGCCTATGGCCCTCTGAGTCTCGTGGACGAATAGCGTGAGCTGGGTTTCACACGACCGTCTTTTTTGAAACCCATGCTGATTCCTGCAGAGTAGATTTCTAGTCTCCAGAAAAGTCATTATACTCGAACATAATATGTGTTCCAAAATTCCACAACTGATCGACGTTAGAGATATAGGTCTATAGTTCTGCACATCTGTTCGACGTCCCTTCTTGAAAATGCTACGCTCTTCTAGAGACCTACGGTACACCGCTGCAAGAAGGGGGGCAAGTTCCTTCACGTCCTCTGTGTAAAATCGAACTGGTATCCCATCAGGTCCAGCGGCCTTTCCTCTTTTGAGCAATTCTAATTGTTTCTCTATCCCTCTGTCGTCTATTTCTATATCTACCATTTTGTCATCTGTATGACAATCTAGAGAAGGAACTACAGTGCAGTCTTCCTCTGTGAAACAGCTTTGGAAAAAGACATTTAGTATTTTGGCCTTTAGTCTGTCATCCTCTGTTTCAGTACCAGTTTGGTCACAGAGTGTCTGGACATTTTGTTTTGATCCACCTACTGCTTTGACATAAGACAAAAATTTCTTAGGATTTTCTGCCAAGTCAGTACATAGAACTTTACTTTCGAATTCATTGAACGCCTTTCGCCATAGCCCTCCTCACACTACATTTCGCTTCGCGTAATTTTTGTTTGTCTGCAAGGCTTTGGCTATGTTTATGTTTGCTGTGAAGTTCCCTTTGCTTCCGCAGCAGTTTTCTAACTCGGTTGTTGTACCATGGTGGCTCTTTTCCATCTCTTACGATCTTGCTTGGCACATACTCATCTAATGCATATTGTACGATGGTTTTGAACTTTGTCCGCTGATCCTCAACACTATCTGTACTTGAGACAAAACTTTTGTGTTGAGCCATCAGGTACAATTTAATCTGCTTTTTGTCACTTTTGCTAAACAGAAAAATCTTCCTACCTTTTTTAATATTTCTATTTACGGCTGTAATCATCGATGCCATAACCGCTTTATGATCGCTGATTCCCTGTTCTGCGTTAATTGTTTCAAGTAGTTCGGGTCTGTTTGTCACCAGAAGGTCTAATATGTTATCACCACAAGTCAGTTCTCTGTTTAACTGCTCAAGGTAGTTTTCAGATATAGCACTTAAAGAAATTTCACTGGATTCCTGCCACCCGTTATGAACGTTTGAGCCTCCCAGTCTATATCCCGCAAATTAAAATCTCCACCCAGAACAATAACATGGTGGGGAAATCTACTCAAAATATTTTCCAAATTATCCTTCAGGTGCTCAGCCACAACAACTGCTGAGCCAGGGGGCCAATAGAGGCATCCAATTACCATGTCTGAGCCTGCTCTAACCGTGACCTTCACACAAATCATTTCACATTTCGGATCTCCATCAATTTCCTTCGATACTATTGCACTTCTAATCACTGTAAACACGCCTGTTTAGGATTTCATTACCGTTTAACTATTGTGGCGCAATGTGAATTTGCCATGTATGCACTGATCTCCCTGCAGAGACACAGAGTCCTGCCTCTCTTGCAACAGGAGGGGATTCCAGTGGGGGACTGCAATCAGCCATCAGTGCGGCTGCTCCCACGCACTGGTAAACCATGTATGGGCACTCAACTGTGTTTGAGCATGGGACCATTTTTGGGCAAGAAGGCCCATCAGTATGAGGTGCTTGTGGTTTATGGCCCTCAGTAGGCCACACTTTGGAAGAGAAAATCCGATTTGATAATGACAGGGATGTTCATAACTCAGCTTTGGGTATGCCCTTTTTATTAACTGAGTGCGCTGGTTGTGTCAACCCCTCAACATTTTTGTTCATCGATTTGACTTATTTCCAGTGTTGGGTAGGGTCATTTAACTTCAATATACAGCTGTTTTCTCCAAAATACACATTCTCACTTTAGAAGTTGTCAAATATTTCTACATGGTTGCATTTTTTCATTTCCTTCATTTGCCGGTTAATTTTCTGCTCGTATGTCATGAGACCTATAATTAATTGTAATCATATAGTCTGCTGAATCAGATAAGCAACTAATGATGCTGATTCATGTCTAAAGTCTCAGTTTTCCACAAAGACAGAGGTCAACCGATGTAACTTCATGTCATTCATATTAGGGGCACGGGCTGTTGGAACCCATGTCTTGCTATGTAGACATCAGTTTCCTTAATCATAAAACCCACAAGTTTGGCCAACTTTTACAAACTCTTTGAATTTCATCCAGACTTCAGTAGCAGATGCTGTTAATAGTTCCCACAACAAAACTCAGTTTTAAATCCTGGTAGAAAATCCAAAGAGATTCTAGTCGCATTTTAAGTTCACCAATGACAATATACAATCAATACTTTCACTTTGTGATAACAATGGTAATGTTACCGATGAAAGCACCACTAAAGCTAAGTTACTAAATACAGTTTTCCAAAATTTCTTTGCCAAAGAAGATGAGGTTAATATTCTAGAATTCGAATTAAGAACTGCTGCCAACATGAGTGTCTTAGAAGTAGATAGCCTCGGTGTAACGAAGCAACTTAAATCATTTAATAAGTTTTCTGGTCCAGACTGTATCGCAATAAGATTCCTTCCAGAGTATGCTGATATAATAGCTCCTTACTTAACAACCATGTAAAATAGCTCACAACGCGAAAGATACATTCCTAAAAATTGGAAAGTTGTGTAGGTCACACTATTACTGAAGAAAGGAAGGAGTAATCCAATGGCTTACAGGTCCATATCACAGACATAGATTTACAGTAGGACTCTGTAACATATACTGCATTTGAAGGTTACTGTGAGGAAAACAATCTGCTGACACACAGTGAGCACAGATTCAGAAAATGCCGTTCTTGATAAACACAACTATGTCTTTATTCTCACAAAGTAATGAATGCTACCAACAGGGAATCTCAAGTGTTGTTTCCATATATCTAGATTTCCAATAGACTTTTGATACTGTTCCTCACAGGTGGCGTCTAAACAAATTGTGTCCCAATGGAGTATCGTCTCTGTTGTGTGACTGGATTTGTGAATTCCTGTCAGAAAGATTGTAGTTCAGATTAACTGATGGCAGGTCATAGTGTGAAACAGTGGTGATTTCTGGTGTTCTCCAAGGAAGTCTCATAGGCCCTCTGCTGTTCCCAATTTTTACAAGCAGTTTAGGAGACAATCCGAGTAGCCCTCTTGGGCTGTTTGCAGATGATAGTGTCATTTAGTGTCTAGTAAAGTCATCAGAAGACCAAAATCAAGTGCAGAATGGTTGAGACAAAATATCTCTACAGTGCAAAAACTAGCAATTGGCCCTAAGTAATAAAAAGTATTGACATGATTACTAAAAGGAATCAGTTAAATTTCGGTTACACTATAAAAGAGACAAAATTGAAGGCTGTCAATTTAACTAAGTACTTACAAATGACTTAAATTGTAATAATCACATAGATAATGTTGTGAGGAACAAACCAAAGACTGCATTTTATCTGCAGAGCACTTAGAGGATGCAACAGCTCTGCTAAGGAGACTGCCTAACTACGCTTGTTCATCCTCTGCTAAGAGTACTGCTGTGCAGTATAGGATCCTTACCAGATGGTATTGACGGAGGACATCAAGGAAGTTCAAAGAAGAGTGGCTCCTTTTGTATTATTGCAAAATAGGGAAAGAGTGTCATGGATATAATATGCGAGTTGGCTTGGCAATCATTAAAACAAAGGCATTTTTCACTGATTTGAGATCTTTTGACAAAATTTCAATCTACAACATTCTCTCCAATGTGTGAAAATATTTAGATGACACCCACCAACAGAGGGAGAAATGATCATTGTACCAAAATATGAAAAATAGAGCTCACATGAAAAGATTTAAGTGTTCGATTTTCCTGTGCACTGTTATATAGTGAAACATTAGAGATGGTGTGTGAAAGTTGTAAACTGAACGCTTTGAGCAAGTACTGAAGTGTGGAATTCCAGAGTAGTCATGCATATGCAGAATATCATTTGGGGTGAATGGAGGGTTGGGTTTTTAGCAGACACCCTGGTCAGTTACTTACTTTTTTCTGTTCATTGAAGACTGAAAGTCTTTCTTGATGCAATAGTGGAATGATGGTTGATATTTTGCATCACTGAAACAGTAGGAGCATTGTATTCCAAATCTCAGCCTCCCCATCAGTTTCTATTCAGCTCAAAAGGAGATATTGAATGGCATTCATTTTACCTGTGGGCAAGTATCAGACTCTGAAACTGAATAAATAAATACATTTAGATTTACAGCAGGTTGACTGCTGCGACTAGCATTGTTACTTTTTTAAAGAATCTGTCTGCCACATCAAGCCTTTCCTCAAACTATTTCCTCAGAGGTTCTTGACAAAAATTCATTAAAAATAACTTAGCTCTGGAGAAGATGAATAAGGCTCATCCATATGGACTCGAGACTATTTTTTACACTGGATATGAAAAAAAAATGATATGGTGCTATCATGAAAAACTTTTAAAACAAGCAAACACAAGAAAATGTTTCTATATACATAAGCACTGCGTATGAAAACTTAGCACAGTTTCTTGCTCATTTATATGGTGCTCTTGGTTTTCTCACAGCACACCGCATGTGAATCATAGCTGATTTAATTAGAGGCCTAACCTAATCAAACAAAATAAACTTAATTTGGCACAGAAATATGTTGCATATCTGATTGCAAATACACTTACATGAACGGTTAGGGCACAGAGTAACACATGTTGACATTATAAGATTCTGTTCAATTTAAGTGGTTTTAATCAAATCATTGATACTCTAGACCCAGATAAGTTTCAGACAAACAATATCAATACATGTTCAATTTGCAGTTCAGCCCTTATATGACATATTGTTTATGATAGTAGTATTTTTGGTTTACCAGTAGTATAATTTAAAAAGTTTTGTAATCATTACCTATAAAGATCTAAGTCCATTAAAAATTAAAGTTTTCACCATATCATGCAGTACTCCACTGAACTCAAGTCATCAAGATGCACAGTTTGATTTCCTCATGTACTTTACTTTTACCACTTCTGTATGTAATTATCATAAATAATATATTGTCACTGGAAAGTGACATTTCACCAGTCAGCCACATATCTATAGCTGGCTCAAACACCACAATCCTTTCAGGAATTTCAGTCCACTTTCTGTAGTAGCCTAGCTTCGTACTCAGCATCCTATAGTGATCAAGTGTATGGAACTCCACCTTGTTCCTCTGTTGGTCTCCCACACCAAGCCAGGAGGCAATAAGGCTTCTAAACTCAAACATACTCCTTCATAACAACAAAAACCCAATTCTGTAATGTTTTAGGATTCGTGATAGTAACTCATATGATGCAGATGCTAACTTTGAGCCTCCTTTTCAAGTCAATGGGAGACAAGATTGAACCACCACTGCAAGGACTTTATCTAGGACTTATAGCATACCGTCTACTAATCAAGCATGAATCTTTACGCTCTAAATATGGCCAGCAATGAACTTTCAAACAAGTATTTGTTGCTATGAGTAATTTAGTAGAATGGAATACTCATCCTATGTTTAGCAACCCTCCATGTAGAATGCAGGGTGTAAATCTCTCTTTGCAGCCTGAATAATCATAATTTTTGTAATCCAGGCTTTCTAAAAATTAACACCATTTTACATCTCCTTGGTATTTATTGTGAATTTCCTCCACTCCACAACAGTAAATAACAAAACTCTCAACAACTAATATCTCTCACCTCCTGCCTCTGCAGCTGACAGATATAAACATATTCTTAATAATCAAGTAAACAAAAATGGTAATTATTGAAACAGTCAAATACAATACTTAAAGTTAAAAAAATTAATTACAATAGTTCTTGCTGCAACAGTTATACATCAAACAAATTGCCAGATAGATATTCTGTGGTTGAAATTGTGAATTTTGTATTTTAGAGTGTAAAATAATCTTTTATTTCTGACCCAATAATGCAAAGTATAAAATATTGATCTTATTCTTAATTACAAATTGGCTTTTGTTGATAATGTTTTCATGAACTCCAATGTGTTGCTTGATATCCATAAATAGTAATGATTGTCTTGGATTTTGTGATTTTCTGTACAAAATAGTGTTTTATGTTGGATACGATAACTGAAAATATATAATGATGATTTCCTTTTTAATTAAAGTTCAGATGTTGTAGTTAACATTTCCTTAAGATTCAAATACATTACTTGGTATTATCGTTAACTTGTTTCTTTATTAAATAAATAGGTTGTATCAAAATATGAAACTATGTTGTTTGTTTAAAATTTGCTCAAGAAATTACTTTCGAAGTACCACTCTGTTACTTAATTAGCTAATCAAAGCTTTACAGGTGTCATTATTGTTGCAATGATGGATATAATTTGTTGTAATACACTTACGTAAAGTATACAGTGATGTGAGACATTTGGTATCAGGTCGTATGCTAATGTGTGGTGCTGTAATATTCAGTTGATGTAACTTGGTTTTTCCCAACACAGACTGAATGTGAGATTTCTATTTTGCGTCCTAATTTTAACATGGAACTGACATTGGCACTGTTGAAATATAAATATGTTGTTGATTAACATTATTAAAAGTGCATCTTTGGTTTCGGGATTGATATACATTCTACCTGTATTCTTTCCCACTCCTCCCAAAGTGGTATTCCACCATCCACCACAGCTAAAAAATATCTTGCTCCATCATTATTCTACTTTAAATACAACCCATCTCCAAATGGATTCTGTTCCTTCAAAAAACCCAGGTGCAAGATCAGTTCTAAGTTCTTACCTAGCACATAACTTCCCATTATCTTCCCAGGCATACCTTATCCTACCTGAGGCAGAGCCACTAGTGTGGCAGTCATACACCAGCTGTATTGTAACTTTTGCACTGCCTTTGAAAAAAATTATACTCACAAAACTGCTGATAGCTGCTGATAAATAATTCATTATTTACTATCAGTTTTGACTTTCTGGTTATTAACATTTGGTAATTTTATGGGGTGCAAATCACTGAGTGAGTCATTGCCACTGTGTAGATTAAAAACTTCTGTTCAGAACAATACTGTCATATAGAAGAAGGTGTACTTAGATGAATGATGAACTCTAACTTCACTTAATGAAGGTTTATTCAGCACTTCTACATATAAGAGTGGGGAGAGGACTGCCCTCAGCTAGAACACATACAGTATATGTACAACTACAGAACATTCCAGTACAGTGATACTTGACATTTGTGGATACTTCTAGAATGTACTCTAACCGAATATAGAAATTAAAATGGTACAATCCAGATGAGTTATGAACTCAGCACCCTCCTTTCAACAGTTTAGTATCATAACCACTACACCACAGTACTACTCAGCTTGTTCTGTGATATTGCTCCCTCCTTAAGAGAACTGCATCTCTGTGTTACGTTGTCCTAGTCCGGGAACGAGTCATCGATACTGCACACCCTGACCCTCGATGACTGATGCTTACCCTGGCGGTGATCTTCTTAGAACTTCTTTTGCCACTCTGCTGTTCATCATGTTTCTGCTTGTTGCCTGTCACCAGAACTTTGAATTTACCCTGGGTAGCATGATCCTTGTAGGGCTTCATTTGAAGGGCCTGGACCGTATCTCTGATCTTTCTTAATCTTGCGTCGGGGTCAAAATCTTCAACTTAAGTAACATCAGACAACTGTCTTACAACATTATAAGGTCCAAATTAGGGCCTGAGGAGCTTCTCAGAGAGACCAACCTTCTGAACCAGAGTGAAGATCCAAACGAGGTCACCAGGCTGGTAGACAACAGGGCGGTAGCTCACATCATACCTTCACCGATCATTTTCTTGAGCCTCCAACATGCAGAGTTGAGCTAACTGCCAAGCTTCCTCAGCTCTGGTTAACACCTGGCTGATGTGGTCATCGTCCACACCATAAGATGTAATGGAAACACAATGTCCATTGTCATAGTCGCCTCACGCCCATGCACCAGGAAAAATGGCGTAAATCCTTTGGTGTCTTGTTTTGCAGTGTTGTAGGCAAACATCACGAAAGGTAGCATCCCCTCCCAGCTGCTCTGCTCAACATTAACAAACAATGATAGCATGTTGTCCAAGGTCTTATTAAGGCATTCAGTAAGCCCATTAGTTTGCGGATGGTAGGCAGTCATCATGTGATGATTAATGTTACTGACGGCTTATCTCTGTCACAAGATTCGATTGAAAAACTTTCCCTCGATCTGTAATTAACGACCTTGGGTCACCATGTTTTAATACAGTGTCTTCCACAATGAATTTGGCTACCTCGGATGCTTCAGCTGTTTTCACAGCTTTTGTAATGTTATAGTGTGTCAGATAATCAGTGCAAACAATAATCCATCTATTTCCACTAGCAGACGTTGGAAATCATCCAAGGAGGTCAATCCCAACATGCTGGTAAGGTGTTTCGGCTGGTGGAATTGGTATGAGTTGGCCAGATGGTTTCTGAGGAACTTCCTTTCTCCTCTGGCGCTCTCTGCAATACGATACATAGTGACGGACACTCCTAAATAAACCTGGCCAGAAAAATCTCTTGCGGATACTATCGTATGTCTTAACAAATCCTAAATGTCCAGCCTCAGGTGTGTCATGGAATTTCTGTAGAACATCTGAGCACATGTGTTCAGGAATCACTGGTAGCCACCTCTTTCCAAACAGATCAAAGTTTTTCTTGCAAAGTAATCCATTAACTACCTTAAATTGTCCTTTCACATCCTCTGACTGATTTAGGGCAAGCGTAATTTGAGATATATTGGCGTCCTTCTTCTGCTAAGCAGAGAGATCCTGAAGTGTAGTGAGACAGTCACTATCTTCACCAAGCCTTGATGGTCTTGCACAGGGTTTCTTGAGAGGCAGTCTGCATCTTGGTGTTTTCTTCCACTTTTGTACACTACGGTAATGTCATACTCTTGAAAACATGGTGCCCACCTGGCGAGTCGTCCTGTTCGATTCTGTCAACCAACAAAATGAATGATGGTGTGTAACAACTGTGAATGGCCTTCCATAGGGATACTGTCAAAATTTGCACATGGCCCAGATCACAGCAAGTCATTCTCTTTCTGTAGTTGAGTAGTTTCTCTCAGTTTTTGTAAGTGCCCTAGAAGTATAGGCTATAACCTTTTCTTTTCCATCCGAAATTTGCACCAGAACAACACCAAGCCCATAACCGCTGGCATCTGTGTGTAGTTCTGTAGGTGCTCTCTCATCATACAGACCAATTACAGGGTCAGTCTTCAGAACTTTTCACAGCACATTGAAAGAATCTTGTTGAGCACCACCCCAGATAAATTTAGCATCAGCTTTTAACAACTCATGGAGTGGCCTGGCTTTGATACAAAAGTCTTTGATAAAACAATGGTAATAAGAATATAATATGAGGAAGCTTCCCACATTTCTAATACTTTTAGGAATAGGAAATTCCATTATAGATTTCACCTTTTCTGGGTCTGGCCACACACTGTAGTTTGACACTAGGTGTCCAAGTATTTTGATTTCTTTTGCTCCAAAGACAGACTTTCAGTCTGCCTTGTTGGAGACACTTACGAACAGCCCTCAGTCTTTTGATATGTTCATCACATGTCTCTGAGTACACTATAATGTCATCTAAATAACAAAGACAAATCGTCCACTTCAGGTGACGTAGAAGGTTATCCATCATCCATTCAAAAGTTGCTGGTGCATTACACAAACCAAATGGCATTACCTTAAACCCATACAGGCCCTCAGGGGTGATGAATGCAGTTTTCTGATGATCAGGTTTATCTACTTCAATATGCCAGTATCCCGGGTACATGTCCATGGTTGAGAAAAACTTAGCCTCCTTCAGACCATCTAGTGTATCATCAATTTTTGGAAGAGGGTAAACGTTCTTTTTAGTTATCTTATTAAGCTTACTGTAATCAACACAAAAGCACCAACTGCCATCCTTCTTCCTGACAAGGGCCACTGGTGATGACCATGGGCTCTGCGAAGGTTGAATGAAGTCATTTTTCGTCATTTTCTCTATCTCATCGCAAATTATTTGACGTTCAGTTGCTGACACATGGTATGCTCTCTGGCTTATTGGTTGATAGTCTACAGTGCTAATCTGGCCGTTCAAACTTCTTGCATGTAATTCTTTTTTGATGCATTGTCTCAATATACTGGCACCATTTTATAAAGTCGTCTGCTGTCGAAACCTCCTTCAGGAGTAGGGCTTGATACATGTCCTCAGCAACACCCTTCATGATATGTGCAACCTTATCTTCCTCCTTCATTCTAGGATCCACTATTTTACACAGCTTGAAGCTGTCTTGAATGTAGGATGCAGTAGTTTCTTGTGGATGCTGTGCCCTGCACTTTAATTTATCATCAGCCTTGCCTTTCTGTCACTGTGTGTCACTGAAATACTTGCGCAGTTCCACCCAGAATACTTCGCAGCTTGTTAACTTCTCCTCGTTGTTCTCATACCACTGCTTGGCAGTACCCTCCAAGTAGAAAAATACGTTAGCCAAACACACAGTGTTATCCCATTTGTTAAATTTGGCCAAATGCTCATATACCTTCAGCCACTTGTTTGGATCTTGGCCATCGTCACCAGAGAACCCAGAAGGATGTCTCATGTGGTGGCACACAGTCGCTGTCATTGTAATATCCTCTTCTTCTTCTGTCTCCGGTAGATTGCAATCTGTTGAATATGGCCCAAACTCAGGTTTCTCGCCACATTAACGGTGGCTCTGTTGTGGCCTGATGGGAGCAACTGTGTCGTCACAGGTTCCAATACCCAGCATCTCCACCAGAATAATGTCATGTAGAAGAAGGTGTACTTAGATGAATGATGGACACTTACTTCACTTAAAGAAGATTTATTCAGCACTTGCACGTACAAGAGCACAGAGCCTTTGGCCAAAACACATACAATGTAACTTACCAAATGAAAGCATTGGTATGTTGATAGAGACACTAACAAACACAAACACACACACAAAATTCAAGCTTTCGCAACCCACGGTTGCTTGATCAGGAAAGAGGGAAGGAGAGGGAAAGACAAAAGGATGTGGGTTTTAAGGAAGAGGATAAGGAGTCATTCCAATCCCGGGAGCGGAAAGACTTACCTTAGGGGGAAAAAGGGACAGGTATACACTCGCACACACACACACATATATAGAACATTCCAGTACGATGATTCTTGACATTTGTGGATACTTCTAGAATGTACTCAAACTGAATATAGAAATTAAAATGGTATACTGCAGATGAGTTTTGAACTCAGCACCCCCCATTCAATAGTTTAGTATAATAACCACTACACCACAGTGCAAGTCAGCTTCTTCTGCGAAAAAGTGATTAAAAGTGTTACTTGAAAGCAGACTTGTTCTGTGATAATTATAACTAGAATTCTGTAAATTCAAAGCAACAAGCAGTAATAAGAGAACTGTGGTATTAACAATGGTTTCTTCCCATAAAGTAGAAGCTTTCCAGCTAATCTTTAATGTTCATCTTAACCTGTGCAAGCACAAATAGAACTTAATAATTTGATAGGTAATTTTCAATAAGTGTGCAGTGTCAATTTCTCATGTACTTTTGTTGTTTATGAGCACCTCAAGTTGTTTCACAACTGTGAAAGTTTTATTTCAGTACAGCAAGTATAAACACAATGAAAAGATGAATGGCCTAGTAAGCAATGACACATTCACTTCATCTGTCAACCTCAAGTAAAAGCATTTGCCTTTGTTTCAAGGTATCTTTCTTCAGCATCTAGTGTATCCTACATTGTTTTTCCGTGATCTCTCTCAGCTCTGTATGTTGCATTAAGTGTTGGAAATTCCAGCACTTGCAAGTGAAATTCTACTAAGTAAACAAAATGAGTAGCAGACCAGAATCCCAAATTCCATGCCCCTGATCAAAATGACACTAATAGGTTATCAACTTTATGTGACTTCACACATGAATGCATTGCTGTTACTGGGATGCATGCTGTTAGCATCGGTGTAGGGCATTAACTCTGAATGCATAACCATGTAAGAAATTTCAAAAGTCATTCAGTGCAAGACAAGCACATCTGTCTCTCAGAGAAGTGAAAGCCTTAACTAATTTCATTGCATACCACATCCAATATGACTTCTGTCTATGGCAGACACTGCATTTCTGCAAAGCCTCAGAGAAGCAACAGTGGTGTGCATTAATAAAAATCAAACAATCAATGTTTGTAAAATTGTTGATGATGCTAATTTCTGTCTCATTAAAAAATAGTGAGCAATGAGGCTCTGAAATAATAAAAACCCATTTTGCAGAGAATAGATTCTTAATTATTATCATGGCCTCTGTGACCAGCTCTCCAATGAAACACAATTAGGTGGTTTGAATCCTGTCTATGCTGACAAGTTTCCAAAGATCAATGAGTTTTATCCAGTGAGTGTTTTGACATAAGCAATCATTGGTATCTAGTGACTCATTCACCCATATGCTTTTATTGTATACTGCTCAGGTTTGTCTCATGTTTTGTTCCCAGCAACCTTAATTGTGTAAATGTAGTGACACAGTGAGATTACATTTAAAACATACAGTTGAATAATATATACCTCATATATTGGGACATGGAGTACTATTGATGAGGGGCACAATGACACAATGAAGAGCTGTTCCTGCACCAATTTCTTCTTTACATCAGTACCTATTGGTAACTATTATTTGAGGGATAGATGTTATAGGCCTTATGACACATGTGAGAATGGCCTGCCTTGGAGAGGACATAATGAATTCTCACTGTGCAGGAGAGCAAGAACTGATCTGAGAGTTCCTGTGGAGTAAGGCTGTGTGCCAGACCAGTACGTGAACCTGGAACTTTTGTCATTTGTGGGCAAGTGCTCTACTGACTCAGCTATGCAAGCACAACTCATGATGGCCCCTCATAGGTCCATTTCCAACAGTACCTCATCTCCTACCTTCCTACATGCTATATGGATCTTGGGTGTATAGAGGCAAGAAGGCATATATGGTCAAGTTTAAAGCAGTTGGCTGCTGACAACTAGCATGCTGCACTGGTATCGCCTCCAGCGCACCATTTGGAGCTTGGCATTGTCATATCCCACTGTTATCATTTCCGCTGCCCAAAGCTTTATGACTGCTAGTTTTCAAGAAGTTAACTTTTACAAACAGGAAAATTTCAGCAGTTTCAACAAGTTTAATGTAACACTGGGTGTGTTTAAAAATAAGAATGGATTTTTACTTATTTACAGACATAAGAGAATTTACACAGTATGTGAATTAAACAAATTTTTGTTTCATGCTTGTTAAGAACTAAAAACTGACCTTCTCTCGGTTATTTTGTGAACATATTTTATCAATTTGATGTTAATATAAATAAGTACACTGGACTGCACAGAGAGAAACAACCAAGACAATACACAGTACGGTAACATAATATGGAACAACTTGCATGTGACGGTAATTGACAATCTAACAGGAGTGCAGAATTTCATTTTATCATAGACCTACGTTACGAGACTGCATGCCTTAAGTCCAGCAGCACAATCCCTACCTATGAGGCAGTTCTTTTTATGCTGCACTCCAGTCTGCACACATCACTGAATCTTGCATGACTACAATAACACTCGGAAAAGGGTCAGTGTACCAACACAGAAAGAACAGACTATGTGATAAAATCAACTATTTTGTTGAGGCCCCTTACTTGCCAATGAGGTTGACATTAAGAATGCACAACATTTATGCAAAATTGAGAACAGTACTTATCTGAATTCAGGGAGTTTGGGAGACAAACTAATGTGGATACAAAACAATCCCATTGTGTCGTATTTAGTTACTCATAGATAACCTTAAAATCCCTTTGATGTTGTGCCATGTGGCTCTTAGGAAAGTTTTGGACTCTGCCTTTAATAAAATCACATGATTTCTTCAGAACAAAAATCACACTAACAACCTGGACTCAACCACACGGCCATCGTCAACATCCTGTTACAACAATGAGCCAGTATACCAATGAAGGTCTCAACCCACTGACCGACAGTTGGTTGAGTCATGATGTATGGCCTCCCATATGCTTTGTTCTCTTAAACTACCTCCATCTAAGTCTGTAGATATTGCCACCAGGAAAAATAAACATTGAAACGGCAACTAAAAAGACTGCCTATGTGGATGATGTAACCAAGGCAGATTACAGTCTGAAGTAGGTCCGACATCAGCCAAGCCCCAAGACATTTTCTTCCATTCAATGGCCTGTCTGTCTTACTTAGAACATTGGAGGCTGCTGTGACAGCAGACAAGCTACTTTATCAGTTATTTGTCTATCAAAACTGCAGTGTCCCATATTGTTTTCTCCAGTGGATACTCTTTAGCCTGCATCTCGTGGTCGTGCGGTAGCGTTCTCGCTTCCCACGCCCGGGTTCCCGGGTTCGATTCCCGGCGAGGTCAGGGATTTTCTCTGCCTCGTGATGGCTGGGTGTTGTGTGATGTCCTTAGGTTAGTTAGGTTTAAGTAGTTCTAAATTCTAGGGGACTGATGACCATAGATGTTAAGTCACATAGTGCTCAGAGCCATTTGATACTCTTTAGCAAAACTCTCTGAAAAATTTTCGTTTCATTTTTACTGTCTTAAAATGCATTTTTCGGATGTACTATTTTTCTTTCCTTGATTGTCCTTTCCTTAGACTCATCTGTTCACTAATTTCCAAGGGATATCTGTCCTCAGAAATTCAGTCTTACTAATTGTTTGTGCCTTAGCAAAACCTTATGTCAGCTCTCCAGAAACTTTCAGCAACTATGCTCTCCTGCCAGCTCTAATGACGTGGTGCCCTTGTCCCCCCTTCCCCCTCCCTTTCCTCCCTATGCAACAATGGTAGCTTCTTGCCTTCAGGTGGTCCTACAAATTCTAATGTCAGTGCTTAGTTGAAACTGATATATCTTGAGATCTAACTCTCAAATCACAAAGCATGTTTTCACAAAACTTACTGTAATCAAATTGTATGTCCATCATCCTGTGACTGCATATACTTATCACTCTCCTTCATTATTTTAATTTATCGAGAGATTAGCTATGAGTTTGCTGAGCATGCAAAGTGGAAGAATCTACCACTGCCATGTCTCAATCTTCTCACATTGTTTTTGAAACTTCCATGAGCTCTGAATATCGGTACATGAATAACTTCTCTTTCCTTTATTTCTACATCGTGTAGGTATATTTTACTTTCTCACGTTTTCTCCTGGCCCCAACTGTTCACAGCCTTCAATTCTGGCATTTTCATTTCCTTTACCAAGTCTTACCAGTCTTTAGAACACCCCCCAACATTTAACACTATATATTTTAAGAAAATATGCACTGATAGTAACACCAGTTAATTCTAATACAACAAATTTCAGTAAGAGTATCTCTTTATGCTATGTATGTAGAGTTATCACAGTTACTTTGTCGTACCACTTAACACTTCTCATCTAACTTCACCACACAGTTTCACATGCTAGTGCTGGTGTCTTAACCTATAAGATATGAGGTAAGTGATTATGATCCTCCACCTTGAGATGTAACCCTAGGCATGGGACAAAAGAGAGTATTGCTGTCCGCCATGTCTGCCATGACACCTTCTTTCTCATCAACACCATGGTCCACTTCAATTGCTACTCCAGAGCCCTCTTTCTCAAGATGTGAGCTAGGTTCATATATCTCAGAATATAAGCCTCACAATGACACCTGAATGGTACCATTTTCCACCCCATGTAACAAAGGTTGTTTTCTAACTACACACAGATTAATTTGTTATGCTGCATTTTCCAAATACTTTCAGAATAATTTTAGTCATGACTTTAGTGATGGAAGCTTACCATTATTACTCATTATGATTTACTCTGTCCAAGGAATACCACTCATGACTCCATAGACTTTTTTCCCTGTCCATTAATGTACTTTTTTGTTTTTCATAGACTGAAAATGATACTTTCTTGTATGCATTTGCTACATTTACTCAATCACTAGATCTTTTTATATTTACACTCCTGAGTCCACCTATTCTGGTGCTCCACACTGCTCAGTCTCTTATTTCCTTAGCCAATCACATAAAATATACAGGTCACACACCTGTCTGTGACACAAATCACTCATCTTCTTAACATCAGATCCTTGCAATCGTATTTATTACACATTCCGCACTGTTACTTTAGTTCCAAGTAACATTTGTATTATATTTATTCCTCTTGTAACCTATTTTACTTAAACCATAAAAACACTGTTCATACTTGTATATCAGAGTGTTACTTCCAATGTTGTGATTTACCCAGAATTTTGTCTTGTTTTCACTTCATGTCCACCTTGTTATTTTCTCTGTATTTCAAAACTCTATTCACACTGTTCTACTTTTGGGATTTTACGTTTATCATGATATCTTCATGACATCCTGTATCCAACCATTGACTTACTTCACATATGCTCTTGCCATTTTAATGACTTCCCCACTTCAATTGTCTATATGCACATACTGAAGATTATCAACAATATATTAAACAAAAGAGGAAGAGAATAGAAGAAGGAAAGAATGCATTGTTCTACCCAGCTCAAGTACGCACAGTCGCCTCACTGTGAAGTTTCCCATAGAGCAGGAAACCTCATACCCTTTTTAATGTGCCTCATCCACCATCCCTTGATCAACTTTCCACGGATCTGTTTCTGGTCCTCCTTCCAGAGGATAACTCTTACATCCTTTTTCTGCTTCCCTTTGAACTCCAAAACAATATAAACTTATATAACTTATATTTCATACTTCTTTTTCGGTACAACCTTTGGTCCTACTTGGAAGTTCAAAATTTTCCAGAAATGGCTCCTTTTACTAAAAAAATTGTGTTACTACTGCCTTTTCCTAAGTAAACTCAGCATGAACAGGTGCTATGAAGTTCTAGTGGTACCAAAATGGGCGCCTTGTCATCCTCAGCCCACAGGCATCAATGAATATGGATGTGGAGGGGCATGTGGTCAGCACATCGCACTCCTGACCGTTAGTCAGTTTACATGACCGGAGCTGCTACTTCTCCAACAAGTAGCTCCTCAGTTTGCCTCACAAGGGCTGTGTACACCCCACTTACCAACAGCGCTCAACAGACCGTCCAAGTTCTAGTTCACTCTGACAGGGTTTAACTACGCTGATCTGATGACTGCCTTTTCCTGCATGCTGATATTTTGTTAGAAATCGAATATTTGCATACTTGGAAATACACATGGTTTATTAGTTACTGGTTCAACACAAAGCACGTACAACAACAACAACAACAACATACAGAGAAACCACACACATGTGCATATTACTAACCACTGAACATGAAATACTGACTTTAGTTATTAAAGAACACCAAAGATGTAAAATACATTAACACTCTCCCTTATTTAATAACTTGCAAAGTCTAATCTTATTACATAAATACTGATATCTAATCGAAAACAGAGGCTTTTTTAGTATATCAGCAAGTTGTTCTACAGTATCTACTTTTGCAACTATGATTTCATAAGCACTAAATAGTTCACAAACAAAGAAATGCCTTATATGAATATGCTTCGTTCTTCAGTGAAACTTGGGATTCTGGGCAAGCCAGATAGCAGCTTCATTGTCAACCTCCAGAACTGGTGTTGCCTCCAATTGGTCCAATTCTGTCAGAAGCTTCTTGATCCAGACAATTTCCTGAGCAGCTTCACTGGCAGCCACAACCTCAGCTTCAGTTGCGGATATGGCAGCAGAAGATTGCCTTTGACTAACCCAGGTGATGGGTACCCCAGAGTACAGACAAAGGACACCAGATGTTGAGAGCCCAGAGCCAAGATCACCACCAATGTGGTCAGCATCACTAGAACACTCTAAAACCTGCTTCCTAGAATTGTTTTTATATAAAAGTCCATAATTTGTTGTGCCTCTCAGGTATTGTAAGATTCTTTTAACTTTCACTACATCACAATCTGTTGATTTCATGATACAACACTGACAGCATATGCAATGTCAGGACGTCTCCCACACATCAGAAACATCAGTACTCCAACAGCTTGGCTGTATGGAAATTCAGAGTTGCAAGGACTTTCTTCTGTATCATTGTCATTTATAATGGGTGTAGTTACAGCCTTGCAGTTCTTCATGTTGAAATGCTCTGGTGTTTTCCTGTGTAATGAGTCTGACTTACACATACAGTTCCACGTTCTTGTTGGTCAATTTCCAGACCTAAGAAAAATGATGCAGGCACTGAAGTAATTTTAAACTCTTCTCTTAAATCACTGACAATGTCTTCAAATTCCTGTTCACTGTGAGCTGCAATCAGACCATCATCAACATAAAGCACAAGGAATATTTTCTTACAGCCTTACTGTCTCACAAAAAGACATGGATCAGCTTCACTCCTGAGAAAGCCCAGTTTAGTGAGATGATTACTGTACTTCTAATTCCAGCAATGCAGAGCCTGTTTCAGTCTGTATGGACTTTTCTTCAAGCAACATACTCTCCCAGACCCATCATCACATCTTTGAGGTTGTTGCATATAAATGGTTTCTTTTAAATCAATATAAATGCTCTCCCTTGCAGCAACACTTAGCAGTGCTCTGAATGTGCTCTGAATGTCTGCTCATAGTCAACTCCTCTCTGCTGTGAATAACCCTTAATCACCAATCTTGCCTTGAATTTATTGACTGAGCCATCAGCATTTGTTTGAATTTATACACCGATCTATTAGGAATGGACATCTTTGCATATGGTAGGTCAACCACATCCCTCGTTTCATTTTCTTGAAGAGCTTTTATTTCAGAATCCATAACTTCCTTCCAGAAATCATTTTGAACAGACTTCATGGCATCGCTGTATGTTTCTGGTTCTTGGAAAGATATTGAGAGGTTCATTACATAATCATTAAACTTTTGTGGAGGTCTGAGGGTTAACCGATCACACAGACATGGTAAAGCTTCTGCACTTGTGTCTTCCTGATCTTCCTCCTGAGGGTCTTCATCTACACCCAAGGAACTGCCATCCTCTTCACTCTCACTATCAATACCATTGGTCTTCAGTCTGAGGTACTGGATCCTGATGACTGAAAACATTCACTGGAAGAGTTGAACTTTTCTCACTCTTCAGTGGCCTCTCCTCGAAGATGACATCTCATGACCTAATGAGTGTGCACACCTCTCCACAATAAATTCTGTAACCCTCATTGTGATCATATTCAATAAGGACACATTTCAGTGCTTTTCGGTCCATGTTCCTCCTCTGTTGTTTTGGAATATGAGCATAGCAAGTGGAGCCTGTCACCTGCGGATGTTTCAGGCTTGGCTTCCTTCCATACCACAATTCATATGAATATGTTCCTGGAATACTGGAAGGCCCTTTTCGGTTTAGAATGTAGGTTGTGGTGTTCACCATCTCTGCCCAAAGTTTCTGTGGAATGTTTGCATGTGCATGCATTATGGCCCTGGCAGTTTCCACAACTGTGCAGTTCTCTCTTTCACTGCACCCATTTTGTTCTGGAGTGTAAGGCATTGTGAGGCGTTGAATTACACCCTCTTTGTGAAGAATCTCTTTTGCTTGTTTGTTGTCAAATTCTTTCCCATTATCACTCAGAAGTTCCTTGATGGTATGTCCAGCAGCTTTTGCTTCAGCTATTAACTGCCTTAACTTTTCTGCAGACTTTTCTTGCATGAAATATGTTGCCCTAAACTTTGTACAATCATCTTTGAAAAGAACAAAATACCAGTGCCCTGACACAGAAGGTACTTGAAACGGACCACATACATCAGCGTGAATAAGTTCACCTGGTTCTGCTGTCCTCTTTCTGTTGTCAAATGGCAAACGAAGAGCCTTGACATAAATACAGCCTTCACAAAGTTCACTGTCCATTTCCACCTCATTATTTAACTCGCTACAAAGTACAGACTTCACATGGCGGCTTGTTCTGGTTTCCAAATGTTTCATGATAAAGCTGCAACATATTGTCTCTGCTAGTGGTATTAACTGCGCTGAGGGAGCTAGGTTTCACATTTCTTACAGCAAGTTTAAAATGGCCTACAAAGCAATCACAGACAACTGCCAATCTAGTAACATTATCAATCTTAAGATGACAAATTTCTGCAGTTTATGTGAATTTACTTTCTGGATGTTTATCCTTTATTGCAAGAACAGATAATATATTGTTGTGAATCTGAGGTACATACCATACATCTGTCAAGGTAATTCTGTTCCATTTTCCTCCAACTGCTGCTTTAATGTCTATTGAACCTTTTTCCAATTGCTTCAATTATGTCACCATTAGCTGTAGTAACTGACTGTTTTGTTAGAAAACGCTGAAATGTTTTGAAACAATTCCTGTCATTTGTAATATGACTTGTTGCACCATTGTCTATATACCAGTCATCATTTCTACATTCAGAGTTCATCACAGAAGATGTCATAGCAAGAAGTAGCATATTTGTATCTGTGGTAGCTGGTTTTGGAGGTTTGCCATCCGCTGCCCACTTTCTGCACACTTTAATTGTATGGTTAGGTTTCTTGCAGTAATTACATATTAATTTCTTTTTATCTGTTGGATTTACTTGCTGAAATGACAGCCTTGATGAGTCTGTAGTGAGGGCTTCTTGTTTACTAAAATCACCCTCCTTTGTACTCAGAGCTTTTTCATATGCACACAATTGATTTGTTAAATTAACAATTGTTCTGTCATCTCTATATGTTAGCATCCAACTAGATTTAAACCAAAAATAGTCTTCTGGTAGTGTTCCTTATATTTTACAAATAAAAGACAAATCAGGCATTTCTGAATTATTTACGATATCTTTGGTCATTTCTGGTTTCAATTAACTCCACAAATATTTCTGTTAGGAAATATGTGTCACAATATCATCTTCAGGAGCCTTTTTGTAACTAAAGAACTCCAAACAAAGGTTGTACACTTTGTCTTCAGAGACACCATCAAATATTTTGTGTGATTCTGTCCACACTTCATACGCTGTATTTAGATGCATTATTTTCTGTTAAGTTTTTTCCAACATATTTGTAGTCAAAACAAGTAGAGCGTTGCTGTCTACTTTGTTAAAAGCTTCTAAAGCACTTTTATAGATCGCCCTTTGTTCAACGGTAGCACTTTCTGAAATAATACTAGGTTTCACTGTCCTGCCTTCCACAACATCAAGTGCACCAGGAATTCCTCATAGACAAATACTTATTTTGTATTTCCAAATGTTCCAATTTGTTTTGCCTTCCACAACTCCGATGTTGATAATTCTCATTGAATCCATAGTGGTTGCATGGAATTAACAACTTCAAAAATGTCTTCTTGGAGATAACTTTAAAAACCTTTTGCACAGAGCTACGTTATTATTTTTGTACAAGTGTCCTTTTAACACACACCTGGGCCCATAACCTGCTGAGATTTTCTTAGAAAAAAAAATATTTGCACATTTGGAAATACATGTGGTTCATGGTGTGGGTTCCTGTAGTCATGTCCTAGTTCATGAACCACAGGCAACGTATGAGTGGCCAAGTAAGTGGTCCCGACAGTCGGGATACCAGTTACTTTGGAATAAGGCTGGGCATCTCGGACATATTCTGAGTCGTGGTCACCTTTGTGCTCATACGGCAAAGACTACTAAATCCACCAGTTAGTCCCTCAGCGGTTAGGGGTAAAACCCAATGGGACTCGGGGCAAGTAAGGCTAGCAACCTGCTTCCCTGGTACTTTAAATATGATGCTGGCAACAATCAGAGCAAAATGCCTCGGACCTTTGGAGGTGACGGAGTCCCACCTCTAACTGACAAACCAGGGACTCCAAAGATACGACTTGGCAAACAAATGGTAATGAGATGGGGAGCTATTAATATCAATGGGGGCTACTCTGGGAAGAAGGTAGAGCTGGCAGAGGCTGCAAGTAAGATGGGGCTGGACGTTTTAGCTGTTAGTGACATTCGGGTAAGGGGTGAGAAAGAAGAGGAAGTGGGAGAATACAAGGTCTACCTGTCAGGAGTCAAAGCAGGAATAGCACAATGGGGTGTAGGGCTTTACATCAGGAAAGAAATGGAACCCAGCGTAGTTGCAATAAGGTATGTAAACGAACGACTGATGTGGATAGATTTGACAGTGTCTAGCAAGAAATTAGGATTGTGTCAGTATATTCGCATTGTGAAGGGACAGATCAAGATAAGATGGATAGTTTTTATGAGGCACTCAGTGATGTAGTTGTTAGAGTAAAGGACAAGGACAGTGTTCTGCTCATGGGTGATTTTAACGCCAGGATTGGAAATCGAACAGAAGGGTATGAAAAGGTTATGGGTAAATTTGGAGAGGATATGGAGGCCAACAGGAACGGGAAACAACTCTTGGATTTCTGTGCCAGTATGGGCTTAGTAATCACAAACTCCTTTTTTAAACATAAGAACATTCACCGGTATACTTGGGAATGGAGGGGAACCAGATCTGTCATTGACTATATAACAACAGATCAGGAATTCAGGAAGGCTGTGAGGGACACACGTATATTCAGGGAATTCTTTGATGACACTGATCATTATTTAATCTGCAGTGAAATTGGGATTGTGAGGCCGAAAGTGCAGGAGGTCAGGTCCATATGTAGGAGGATAAGAGTGGAGAAACTTCAGGATAAGGAAATCAGGCACAAGTACATAACAGCGATCTCAGAAAGGTACCAGTTAGTTGAATGTAGTCAATTACAGTCATTGGAAAAGGAATGGACAAGGTACAGGGACACAGTACTAGAAGTGGCTAAAGAATGTCTTGTAATAGCAGTGTGTAAAAGTAGGGTGAAGCAAACAGCTTGGTGGAATGATACAGTCAAGGCAGCCCGTAAAAGGAAAAAGAAGGCGTATCAAAAATGGCTACAAACCAGAACCCAGGTAGACAGAGAAAATTATGTTGAGGAAAGAAACAAAGCCAAACAGATAATTGCAGCATCCAAGAAGAAATCGTGAGAAGACTTTGGAAACAGGTTGGACGCTATGGGTCAAGCTGCTGGAAAACCATTCTGGAGTGTAATCAGCAGTCTTCGAAAGGGAGGTAAGAAGGAAATGACAAGTATTTTGGACAGGTCAGGAAAACTGCTGGTGAATCCTGTGGATGCCTTGGGCAGATGGAGGGAATATTTTGAAGAGTTGCTCAATGTAGGTGAAAATGCGATCAGTAATGTTTCAGATTTCGAGGTAGAATGGGATAGGAATGATGATGGAAATAGGATCACATTTGAGGAAGTGGAAAAAATGGTCAATAGATTGCAGTGCAATAAAGCAGCTGGGGTGGATGAAATTAAGTCGGAACTCATCAAATTCAGTGGAATGTCAGGTTTTAAATGGCTACACAGGATAATTGAAATGGCCTGGGAGTCGGGACAGGTTCCATCAGACTGGACAAAAGCAGTAATCACACCAATCTTTAAACATGGAAACAGAAAAGATTGTAACAACTATAGAGATATCTCTTTAATCAGCGTTGTGGGTAAAATCTTCTCAGGTATTGTTGAAAGGAAAGTGCAAGTATTAGTTGAGGACCAATTGGATGAAAATCAGTGTGGGTTTAGGCCTCTTAGAGGTTGTCAGGACCAGATCTTTAGCTTACAGCAAATAATGGAGAAGTGTTATGAGTGGAACAGGGAATAGAAGTGTTATGAGTGGAACAGGGAATTGTATCTATGCTTTATAGATCTAGAAAAGGCATATGACCGGGTTCCTAGGAGGAAGTTATTGTCTGTTCTACAAGATTATGGAATAGGAGGCAAACTTTTGCAAGCAATTAAATGTCTTTACATGGATAGTCAGGCAGCAGTTAGAGTTGATGGTAAATTGAGTTCATGGTTCAGAGTAGTTTCAGGGGTAAGACAAGGCTGCAACCTGTCTCCACTGTTGTTCATATTATTTATGGATCATATGTTGAAAACAATAGACTGACTGGGTGAGATTAAGATATGTGAACACAAAATAAGCAGTCTTGCATATGCGGATGACTTAGTTGTGATGGCAGATTCGATTGAAAGTTTGCAAAGTAATATTTCAGAGCTAGATCAGAAATGTAAGGACTATGGTATGAAGATTAGCATCTCCAAAACGAAAGTAATGTCAGTGGGAAAGAAATATAAACGGATTGAGTGCCAAATAGAAGGAACAAAGTTAGAACAGGTGGACGGTTTCAAGTACTTAGGATGCATATTCTCACAGGATGGCAACATAGTGAAAGAACTGGAAGCGAGGTGTAGCAAAGCTAATGCAGTGAGCGCTCAGCTACGATCTACTCTCTTCTACAAGAAGGAAGTCAGTACCAAGACTAAGTTATCTGTGCACCGTTCAATCTTTCGACCAATTTCGTTGTACGGGAGCGAAAGCTGGGTGGATTCAGGTTACCTTATCAACAAGGTTGAGGTTACGGATATGAAAGTAGCTAGGATGATTGCAGGTACTAGTAGATGGGAACAATGGCAGGAGGGTGTCCACAATGAGGAAATCAAAGAAAAACTGGGAATGAACTATATAGATGTAGCAGTCAGGGCGAACAGGCTTAGACGGTGGGGTCATGTTACACGCATGGGAGAAGCAAGGTTACCCAAGAGACTCATGAATTCAGCAGTAGAGTGTAGGAGGAGTCGGGGCAGACCGAGGAGAAGGTACCTGGATTCGGTTAAGAATGATTTTGAAGTAATAGGTTTAACATCAGAAGAGGCACCAATGTTAGCACTGAATAGGGGATCATGGAGGAATTTTATAAGGGGGGCTATGCTCCAGACTGAACACTGAAAGGCATAATCAGTCTTAAATGATGATGATGATGATGATGATGATGATGATGATGATTGAAAATACATATGGTTTATTAGGTACCGGTTCAACACAAAGTACGTACAACAAGAACAACAATATACAGAAAAACCACACACAGGTGCGTATTACCAACATTAGCACTGCATGTACATTATTATACAACACCGCTCGACATTTACATCACAACAATTTATATTAAAGAATTGATACCTATGATCATGTTAACACAGTTTCTGAATTCTCAAACGTGTGCAATTCTGTGACCACAACTTTGAACTGCAAGAGTAGTTTGACTTCATGTTGGATTGTTTTTGGACACCATCCCTGTAGCACCAAAAATTTTAACGTTACAGGTCAGCAGTAGTACTGTGTTCATTTTGCTAGGTGAAGTCACTGAAATCTGTGAACAGCTGTCAACCAGTACCTCACTTTCTAAGCCACCTACTGCTACTTTTACAATCGGATTGACATCAGCTGAAATGGGCACCAGCTCTCCCCCACAAAACAACTCTTTTATTTTGGCTTTTTTTTTTTTACCCAACTCAGTCACAGGCATCGAATTTCTATCTTTGCTCTTCCTATTCACTATTGAGTGTGGGAGTCTAAAAGCACACTGCATGAGTGCTGTCCAACCTTGATGGCAGTCATATTTGGCATCTCCATCAAATACGAATTTATAAATCATATTAGTGATGTCCAGAGGCACTCTTGTGTTTTGTAATGAACATTCTTATTTGAATTCTCTCCCTTGCAGTTCAGAAGTGCTTGCTTCCTTGCAGTCTTTCATATACTGTTCTGGAGCCTGAAGTCCTCACACTTGCCACATCAACGAATTTTTACTTCTTATTGTTCCTGTTCCAGTCAGTTGCTTTTTGTCAAACTGTCACACTATCCCAATAGTACCAGCAGCATTTAATCCATCAGTTATGTCATAATAATAACTGGGGTGCAAGTCAGGTGACTCTTCAGACACACTCAGTGGTGCAGGAATGTCTCCCCCACTCATTAGTGTCTCCATTCTTACAAAGTTCAATAGAACTTCCCATCAGCTGCCCAACCAAGCTATTCAGCAATCTTGTTCCCCCACTGAGTGCACCTCCTCCCCACCAAGGTCACCTGTGGCAGCTGCTATATACACTTTATTTATGTTCCTCACTATTACTTGCCATTTTTCTACTTCAAACTGGTCATCAGAATGATTGAAATTCTGTTGCCTGCCATGCACATCATCATAAGTGGCACGAGTCTTCCACCTTCCCGCAGCTCCTATGTTATATTTTGCCCTGTACTGTAAGGGCCATGAGAATATTAGACTCTTTCAAGAAAATGTTCATAATTCTCGTAATTGTCATGGAGTGGTGCTACAAGTTCTCACCAAACACAGAATGGTAACAAAAGTTTTATACCCACAACAACAACTGTACAGCCACCCCACATCAGTACTTACAGATTGCCTTCATTGTGCCCTGGACAGGTTGAACTAGTCTTCGATCCAGAAATGTATGAGCAGTTCTCACTGAATTGCTGTAGACCAATATTCTTTCAAAAATTGGACCTTGATAATTTGTAAATTATTACAGTACTTAGTTACATCATTCACTTGTCTAAAGACAGCATCTTTGAATTGCTCTGCTGTAAAAGAAACAGACAGCGAATGAGTTGTAGAAAAGGTAGTAAGAGCAACTTGACTTTCTGCGAGTTGTATCCAAGGCTATATCCTCAAAGTCTTATGTGGATGGCCTCATCCGCAGCTGGTTCCATGGCTAAGTAAAGATGAGGACAGCAACCAGGCAACAGTCGGTTACTGCTTCACAGTGGGCTAATAGCAACTTGTCCAGAAACACATGGAAGTATGACTTCTTGACATGGCTGGAAGTACGAGAAGATTGTACTGAAAGATGTTAGGCGATTAGCCAGTTTCATCCATAGCTAGTTTCACACTCTTGGATATTATGGTGCAACTTAATGGTATAAATAGTAACAAACATTATGAGCACAATGAAACAAACAAAAATTAACAAAATATAGGCACTAGTAACTTCACTAGGCAAAAATTAATTTATATCATTACCTTTGTCAAAGTATCATTAACCATAAAGCCACATGACAAGATTAAAATGTGAGGATGCCCCTAGTATAACTATAAAATGTAGAAACTGTAGCTTATACGTTTGAAATCCGTGGTAACAGCTAAAGAGGCGAAACTTCTAAAATGTAATAATTGTTTCCAGTTTAAAATTTGTTTCATACTTGGAAACTGACTCCTTTTGATGAACTGTTCCTTGTGATATGCACCTCCCTCTACTCTTTATGTGTAAGGTCTATGTGTTTTGGCATAAAACTTGAAATTTGACATTTCACTTATGTGGCATAGGCACCAGCACTTAAATCAGTGTCTTTGTTGTCCACAGGTGTGCTCGGTTGTCTTGGACACTCCTAATGTCCCCTGTGACAGGTCAGCCAGCAGCGACAAACTCATTAGTATCGGGGTGGACACCCACCTTCCAGGCAACGAGAACAGCAGCTCATCATCGACGATGTTTTCTTTTTCTATTGTGGTGGGCATCCGCATACTATAAGCGCAGCCAATACACTAGCAGCACCACGTGTCGACGTCACGGGCACAGAGAAGACATCACCTATTGGCTGGAGACGCTGTGGCTCTGCTGTTACCACAACAGAAACATTACATCATTGTGAGGCTACATCAGTACAGTCAGAAATGTTTACCTGGCATTTAAAACTGATTTTTGTTTACAATAAACAAATTATTTGAGCAACATAAGAATACTCATTGAGAGTAACGTATCATTGTTTAATAGTTCGCGTAACAACCTTCACTGAGATCAGTTTAGGGCATCTGTTTTAGCTTTGTACTAGAGCGTTAGTTACACGACGATACATGCATTGGCCTATTCACTTTCATTCAGCATCTTGTTCCATCAGAAATTTAACAGCATTCTTGAAGGCGTTCACTGCCAACCACTTAGCCTATCTGTAGCAGTGTATGTTATGCGTCATCAACCTCACAATTTCTTTATGGCGGAACTCTCAATACAGACAAAGTTTCCAGAGCTTCATGTTTTCGAAGCCATCTTCAGAGTATAACAGTCCTAGATCGAGAGATAATGCCTGAGAAAAGAAACTTATAATAGAGAAGAATTTATCTGTGGTCGTCACAGACACAGCTACAAACTAATAATCCTGACTTTTTTCCCATGGAAATCTTAACACTTAAACATCCCTCTTGACATATTCTGCCTGAGAAAGGCCACACCAGTTAAGTTACCACACTGTATTCATTCGCTTCATCACAGATATTTCACATGAAAAGTCAAAATAAAAAGGAAATCATTTCATGCTTGGCAGAGCGAGTGCACCAGCATACATCATTGGTTCAGTAAATGACGTGTCACAGTCACATGACTGGCCATCGGTCCCTATCAGCCGACTTCCACAATTGGTGGCCAGAGTCTGGTGTGACATAGGCAAACTCTAGAGCACAATGTTTTGAGCTGGACCACAGCCAACAGCTCTTTCACACAACATTTTTTGATCTTTTTCTATTGCTGAAAGTCAGAAAGTGAAACACATTATTTTTACTCTTCCATTGTAGCAAAATGATACCTTTAGCTTTTAGGGGAATGTAAATACATGTCAGGTATTGCACATCACATAGTAGATATCCACTGCTGTACCAAAACACTATTTCTGGGAAGTTGAATCTTCCCCCAAGTGGTGAGAGGTGGTAATAGCTAATGCATCCTGGAACATTGTCTAACATGATTGTTTTCATGGTGCAGGTGTTAATGGTGGGCAAAGGCATAATGTTATTGCGACATTATACTTGTTCCCCACGTTTGTCTTTCCAAAGGTGCATTCGGCACTGGCTTCTTTTTTATTCATATATATTACTTCTCAAGTCAACATCCCTTTTCTTCAAGACATGCTAATCGTACACAGATGACTGAGGCATCATTAGAAAATTTTTAATCGTTTCTCATACTGCATACCGGTTTTGTGCTAAGACTTACTATTTGTCGAAAATTTTGAACTATCGTAGGCAAAAGGGCATCATAGATGTCCGGCATCATACCTGTAGTTTGTGAAGCTAACCTCTTACTCACGAACAAGAAACTCACTTTTCATTTTATCTTATTACAAATTACATCTTATTAACTGGATAATTTGTATACATCAGTGTCATAGACTATGACGGTGACCACTGCAGTAGTCCATTATCTCTGCCTGTTGTACAGGTTGACATTCCTATACGAATATGTCTTTCGAAATGACAAAAATATTAGCCCCTGCCAACATAAATTATGATTTACGTATTGCTGCTATGGCCTAACGTGCTTACATGAAGTACGAAATGCAATCAGAATCCTGAAATACAGTTAGAATTTATTGAGGTCTTAGTGAATACCAGGTAAGAAGCGAATTAAAATTGCATTTGCTGTCACTATAAGCAAGTTACGGGGACAAAGTTTCAAATCGTATTTACCATATCCATTCTTTACTTACAGGCAGTCGCATGTAACCATTTCAGGACAAACTAAATCAACAACATTTTCGTATCCCTTAAGGAAAATGAAAAATAAAAAGTTCATGAAGCTCAAATTCTTATACGATATATCAATTACAATTAGATATACTAAAGCTCTGGAAACAATTTCGTTCAAATTTTCTGTGTGGAAATATATAGTAAAGCGTGCGTCATAAATTTATGATTATTATTTCACTTTTTTGGTTTATTTTTAAAGAATTTTTATCAGTTCACAAACCATCTGTATCCCAACTACATTCTTATCCCAAATACTGTCATTATTTAAAACTATGAAAGCACTTAAGTTTCGTACAGGGCTCCTGATGAGTAATAATGTCCAGCCGCATTGAACAGCTCTGTTGGAGGTGCTCTTGGAGTAGGAGGATATTTGGCAAATGGGCTGGCCTGTCCCGTGACGTAAATTTCATTGAGCACGTGTGAGATCCAGTAGGAAAACGTGTTTCAGCATATCCACATTCACCAATGACCATCCAACAGCTGTCAGTCCTGCTGGTAGATGAATCAAACGCACTGCCACAAGAACTTACTACCAACCGTATGGTCAGCATAGGAGGACGCAATAGAGCATGCACTGTCATCAGTGGTGATCACACATTCCATTAAGACCCATGTCCCGCCATTTGTAATACCAGGGGACCTCATGAAACGCGGACACTTTAGTGTAATTCTACTTTGAATGAAGTTATTTCTGTTCTCATTGCGCACTTCTTTCAGTAACCTTCTCTAATACACTGTAGCAATTCTTTCTATGAATGGCCCACATTTCATTGAACCATATTACTTGGCAGAGACACATCTTGTGAAAATTACGAACTTTTTGTCCATAAGGTTTGCACAACAGTTGTATTGCCATGACTTGACACACAAATAGCCAAGATAGATATTGACGATAGTGCAAAACACCATTCACAGTAAGATTCTACACTGCTATTATGTTTCCATACTCAATCGCAATCACAAGGCCACCTGCAATTATCTACCACAACATCAGAATAGCCCATACGCAGTCAGATAGTGATGATAGCTCTACATACCGGTCCTGTAGTGAGAGATGACACGGGAGTATGACAAAATTTTCGTTCATCTCATCACATCTCCTACACGATAGTACATCATTTTATTTAGCAACATCAGTTGAAGTAACAATAAATCTCATTGAACCTCTGAGGTAGTGTCACCTTGAGCTACACCTGCATGAATACTCTGTAAGTCACCTTTAAGTGCCTGGCAGAGGGTTCATCAAAACACTTTTACTATTCCTCTACCGTTCCACTCTGTAACAGTGAATGGGAAAAACGGACTTTGCTGAAAAGATATCACTGCCCTGAAAAACAGTATTGTTTTAATGGCTGGCATCATCAGTCATGTAACATGTCCATCTCTCTCTCCCCTATTTTTTGATAATACCAAATGAGCTGCCCCTCACTGAGCTTTTTCAATGTCCTCTCGTCAGTCCCATCTGGTAAGGGTACCATACTGCACAGTCATACCCAAGCACAGGATGGACAATTATAATGTAGGCAATCTCCTTAGTAGACCTATTGCATCTTCTAAGTTCTCTGCCAGTAAAATGAAGTCTTTGGTTTGCTCCCTCAAAATATTATCTATGTGATCATTCCAATTTCAGGAACATTGCATCATAATTATGAACAACACAGGCACTGCAATACTATAACTATCCACCGACAATTAGCAAGTGTCTTTCAATTAAAAATGTCACTCTTGTATGGCAATATACATAATTAACATATGAATGCTGGTTACAGACACATGATTGACAACATACGGAAATTTGGGTCTGGCTCAGATAGCCTAATGGTAAGGTGACCACTCGCGATAAGTGGGAAATCCGCATTTGAGTCCTGGTCCAGCACAAATTTTCATTATTGTCATTCAGTTATACAGTTGACGGTTGTCCAATGTGTGCCTGTTCCTTTCCACATGGATGCACATCTAAAGGAACATTGCATTGTACTTCAGAACAACAAAGCCACTGCAGTATTTTATTTATCCACCAATACTGGGCTAGTGACTTTCAATTAAAATATCTCTCCTGTACGGGAATATACATAACAGATGTACAAGTGCAGGTTGGCGACATACATGGAAAATACACAGGTAGCTAATGGTAAACTGACAGCTATCAATAAGCCAGAAATCTGCCACAATTCTAGGTCCAGCACAAAAAATTTTTTGTTTTCACTCCATTATACAGCTAATGTTTTTCCATATTTGCAACTACAACTACATTGCATGCACTTGTCTGACTCAGTTCTGTCCTATGGTATAATCTGCAACTTGTTGAAGTTAAAATGAAAAAAAAAAAAAAAAAAAAAGATTGCTACAGAGGTTGAAATAAGAACATTTTGTCAAGTTGACAAGTAAATATCTTGAAGAAGCCTCTTCAGGGAGCTAAGATTTCATATACTTACATGTCAGTCATATGCTCCATACTGGTGTTTCTGGTTGATGATAAATGTGAATTTAGGGTGAATTCATAAATTCACTAACACAATATTAGAATTAAATATAATTTTGATATAGATTAAATATAAATCTCTAGTTTTCAGAATGGAGCTTATTTATTCTGGTGCAAAACGTTATAATTGGTTATATATTGGCTTATGACAAGAAACTGAAAATATCCAAATATTTAAAGTTGAAATAAAAGAATGTAGTAGCCATTCTATGTGCAGTGTACTCAAGGGTACTCAAGAATATATGAGGCACTGAGAGCACAAGCGGACTAACCCCGGAGAAGTCAATATGGAGGAAACAGGTCTCATAATACGGGCCCACAAATAATGTATGTTTGTGATACATTGCAGCCTTGTAACATGCATATGATGTAACTGTGGTTTTATTGAACAATATTTTGACATAGATAAATTACAAACGTACTATATAGTAGAATATTAGCAGTTTTGTTGTGGCTTAGTCCATTTTCGCTCCAAGTAGTTGAACATTCTCAATGACAGGTCCGTTAGTACGCTGATGCATGTGACAATAGTATTCATTACTAGTATACATTGTACACATTACATGTACCATTTTACATTGGTTTCTGTAATGTTACGCATTGTGTTACATTTCAAAATCATCCACAGGCAATGTTTCTACAGCATTTGATGACGTTTGTAAAGTTTTGTAGAAATCATGATGAAGTGGAGGTACATACGTAAGCAAACTTAGCAGATCCTTCTTTTTTGCCTCTGTAATTACATTTCCATCAGGATAAAGCAGTTCGAGATTGCTGATGCATGTGGATGTTCGTTTGGCCACATCAATTTCCTGAAATGGCTCTTGGTTTTGGTTCGAGTATTTATACAATATTTTGAATCTGTTGGTTGCTTCATACCGCAGCCACTGTATGTTCAACCATTGTACTTTACAATTGCCAGAAGACATTTTTCGATTCGTGATGTTTCTTTCGAGTTGTTTTGTTGAAAAGAAACATTCCGCATTCATATTAATTACCTTGAATGGATTCCTTTTTCTGGCACTCACTACCACATCATTCCAGTGTTTAGGACGGTAAATATTAGGAAAATACTTTTTTCGTTTCTGAACTAAGCCAAAATCCTGATCACAGGGCAGGTACGAGTGTCCGCTAACTAAAAATTTATGGTCTATTTCCTTCACAGAGAACTCTGAGCTGTTGACAATGTATTGGCACAGTACAGCAACCTTTATGTTTCTATTCTGGCCTCCGCACTGATCAGAGTACATAATTAGTTTTTCAGTCCTGACAAAATTGCGTATGAAGTACAGCAAACAAGAACCAATTTCTTGTGGCCCTCTCGACGCAATGGATTCATGCCACAGAAACATGTATACATCATCATTGTGCATATTGTGGATGCCAAAGCAATATGTCCACAACTGACGTTTGTAATAGCAAACTCCAGTTGAGATGATCGGTGTAGGCAAAGTTTTCATCAAATCAAATGTTATCACTGTAACGTTACCATCTGATTTGCTAAGCAATGTATCACTATGTAAACCTGCCCGTGCATACTCAGCTTTTTGCTGATGGAATTCACGTTCTGCAATTAACTCCGTCCTCTCCTTATCATTATCGGCAGCTGTTATTTTTACCTGCAAAGCATCACATGTTCGACAAGAGTCGGACACTGGTGGATGAAATGACAAATTGAAGTTTTCGCAAAAAATTTTGCGGAAAATAAAATGAGAAACGGGCATTTGTTCCTCTGCACAGTACAGTGAATACATGACTGATAAATTTAAATCTGGTCCTAAATACTTTCTACCGTTATTTTTATGATACGCATAATGGCTTTCATACGCCGGGAATTTTTCTATGAAACGTTTTACTACATCAACTTTGTGGCGAGGTGTTTTATTACCAGGTTCACCTTTACCTCTACCATCACGAGGAGGGGTGGCTTTTTCCCCTTTATTCTTGAGTACCCTATCGATTCTTCCAGCAGATACGGCTAAAGTATTCTGAAAGAATCTTTTGCACACCCTCGTTTCAGACCCATTTGAATTGAGCAAGTAATACAATCTCGTCTTCTCCCTACGTGAATGTTGCTGACCTACGTAAGACCGTGCTTTATCAACGACTTTAATCATGGTAAACAGGAAAGCCGACTGCAGATCGTGGCTGCCTAAATTATAAAACTCATTGAACACTTGTTCCTGCTGTTCTTCGCTGATGTGTTTGTGGCACTCATACCGGCACGTACACTCGCTGATTTTCCGCAATTCCTTTCGAGGTACAAGGTTACCCTTACGGTTTACATACTCTTGACCTAGAGCTCTCCGTTCTTTCCTAACGTTACGAAGCCATTTATCTTCGTTTCTAAGGCGCTTCTTTCCTCGGCTCCGTACCACGGCATCGTCGTTCGTCTCTGGCACGTCCTCTGGAACAATTGTTGCTGCAGCCGTGCTCGCTCTCGCGTCTCCCGGCACTTCCCCATCGGACGCAAACATCTCTGTAATAACAATATCCATCCCTCAATGTAATATTAACTACACTACAGTAATGGTCAACGTGTGCATTGGTATCCACAGGCGAAGCAATTGCTCAACACAACTCGGCAGGCGGTAAAACATTGTTGTACACATAACATTACAAGTGATCGTTACTTGATTACACAAAATAGCAATACATAAAGTATTGTTTGTATGTCATTCTGTTTTCGTATGGAAAACAACCTGCATTTTCTGAACAAAGTCACCATTCGAGATACGGTACATCTAGACGTGTTTGCATATGAACGCGTTAGTGTACAATCGACAGTGTTATCCGCAAAAAAGGAATGGAACACAATACAAACTAACCTTCCAATTGCTCCTCCACACTTTTCGCAGGGGCTGCCATGCTGATCAACTGAAATACACGTCCACGTGGTCACTGGTCCAATACGTTGTTCCACACTAAATACACAAGTCTTTCGTTCGCCGGCGTCACGCGCAATGGCAGTGGACGGAGAGCATAGAGCACAAATGGACTATGACGCATAGTCCACTCCTGCTCTCAACGGTATCTATCGGCGGTTGAGTGCAACAGCAATGTTTACGTTGCTACATTAGACAAACCTTCAGATAAACAAACAGATCAACATGCATTGCATAATACTCGTATACTGTTATCACAACATGTCAATACCTCAAATTCACAAAAAGTGTGGGTTAGTCCGCTTGTGCTCTCAGTGCCTCATATATTGTGTTTATGTTTGCAAGTATGTAGGCAGCTGGTTGTGGTCTGTATAAAGTTGCTGAAATGCTCTGTTTGAAGAGTTAAATTAAAACACTAGCTAATTAATGTATGGAAGAAGCAGTTCCCATTTCTTCTTTTTCTTTTTTCAAAGTAGTTATTTCCCTCCTCATTATTATACAAATTTTCATTCTCCTTCGATTTGGTCAGGGGTATGTTGTTGCTGTAAAGGTTATCAACTTCCCTTGAAAGTTTTTTGAGCTCAGTGAGCAGCCAAACTTCAGGATTATCCCCGACATAACATTTGTAGCAGTTAAGACTGGAATCATATGACGATACAGTTTGATACACTGCCAAATGGTACGTGTTTTTCTGTAAATGTGAGGCTGTAGGGTTACCTCCACAGTGTGTCACAGGAGCGAGGAGGCATTCAAAGTTGACATACACTACAAACAGGCATTGCTCCTGGCGGTGAGCATTCTTAAACTTTTTGAATTTGTTTTCCTCAGTAGGCGTGATAGCACCTACCGGGCCATTGGAAATGCAGTCTGCTAGGTACGCCACTAATAACTTGTCTGGGGAGAAATAATTCAGACACCTTAAGAAAATACGCTTTTTATGTTACTTTTTCGACAACTGGCTGTAAACGGGTCAAGACATGTCTTTGATCCAAACATAGTGATAATTATCACCTTCAGAGAAGATCAGCATGTTCACGTGCAGCTCACGCTCACCTGCAAATTTTGAGAAATGAAAGCGCCTGGCAACAATGTGCTTGTCTCGCTCATCTGACTTGCTTTTCTTCTCCAGGCCATAAACATGAACCAATATTCCAGTATTTTGTGCCTCAAATTTATGTATGTCCTGCATCTTGATGGGGAAATCGATACCATCAAAGTTATAACACCCATGAATATTATCACCTACATGGTGTGTACTGGGATACTGAGGATGATCTATGTAATTGTAATTTCTCTCACAAGCCAGGACTGATCATGCGAAACAAACCTGGTTGATTTTATTTTCAACATTATTGCATGTTCTCTTGTTAGCTATATCATTAGGGAGCTTAATATAGCTTGACCCTCCATTTACCAGATCATAGACATCTATATGGATGTCCAGGTTGTAATGGTCGCCTAGTCGTTGATATAGCTAATTGCTGTAATCGCACTATTTCACTCCCGTTTACGGAGCTTGTTAGCACTTGATGTTTGGTTGGCGCCATTAAAATGCGTTGTAGTAATCGCTGCTGCTTGCTGGATTGCTGCTGTGTCTCGATGCTGATGCTGGCTCTAAATCTGGTTGTCTAGGGTTAAAAACATGAGGTCCGTGTTTTTTATGTGCTTTAGATGATAAAGAACGAGCAAAACCAACAAATATGTAACCTTCATATATTTATTACTCTGGTGGCCATCTTAATTCCACTGTCCACCAAAGACCATGACACAACACAAAGTAGTACTTCCTTTACATGATCTTTGCATTGTTTATCCACCTCAGACAATAACACACAAACACACTTTACCAAAGTGACATTCCGACTGCCTCCTCGACCCTTCTTGCTGCTTGTATTTATAACATTGTCAAAGAACTACTAAAAAGAGATATAGTTTATAAGTCACATGTACATCTGTTATCATAATTTGTGCAGATAAGTTATTAATTTGCATCGAGTGACATAATTTAACATGTTATGAAAATGACAGACAGATTTGTTGACTTGACAGAATAATTCTCTGTTACAAAAAGGCCATTTTTTAGAAGTTTGTCAATTGACTTCTTTAATTTGCATAAATAAGTAACATGAATTATTAAGAATTACATTGGTTTTCGTCTAAAATAGGATTGATTACGTGAATACTGAGTGAAAACGCTCCTAGTGAACAAATAGGTTTCACTGGGTGATTTTTATTTAAGGAGATCCAAAATACCTAAGTTGGCTACTATTTTTCGTACTTCATATTAATTATTTAAGATAAACTTAGTGTTTTTACATGATGACATTTGCTGTATCAGTGATCAAGTGATATTAACTTTTGTGTGGGTCAGTTATTCAGTATAATTTAATGGGTTGACCGTTTATGGAGACATGTTGTGCAATCATTGTTAACATACACAATAACTCTTCTATAATCATAAATACTCGTTAAACTGGTTGAATTTGGAGGGTATCACATACTTCATTAAAGTAAAGCCTTTAATATGTTCCGTTACAATACCCCCCTCGGGTAATATCATTTACAGAATGTTAATGATATTAGCCGACTAGGACAAATGTGTCAAATGGTTAAAATTTGGAAAAGTACTATTTTAATAATTTTTTTGTTTTTTTTTTTTTTTTTTTTGTTTTACTATGCATAATGTGTATGTATACAATGACTGTTTCCTGCAAATATTTTAGTTGTGTTGTTTCAAATGCACTTTGTGTTATGGCAATAAAAATATTTAGTAATATCTGAAAGTAAAAAAAAAAACTGTTAATCTTTGTTCCCAGTGAGCCACATGGAAAATGATCAAAAACAGACACAAATATATCACATGCGATCTTAAGATATAAAAAAAAATATATGTAAATTATTTCAAAGTCAGCTCTCATTGAGTCACAGAATAATCAAGATAATAGAAGGAACATAAATATATTACATACAGTTCAGATGTCCATAGGAAAAATATTGCAGCTGTCTGCTCATTTTGAGCCACATAAAGGAAATGAAAACAAAGAACATAATTATAAGTATGGACATGATATATAAACACAAACACTAGAGAAGTCACATGTATGAATATAATATGCATTTAAAAAAAAAGAAAATATTAAAAAAACTTGTCTCCCATTGAGACACAGTCAAGATAGTACAAGAACAAATTAATACTAAAATTGGACACTTAAATTGGTCACAACATAACACAAACATCAAACTTGGTGAACATCTGATTAGCTGTAGAAAATTGTACACAAATCTTATGCCTAAGAAAACAATAGTAACAAAATGATGGGTCTTGCACAACAATTTTTTACATTGTCTTTTATTTGGTGCAAGTATGCCCCATATTCAACAATACAAAAAGAAAGTAATAAATGTTTGTCACCTTATTGCCCGTTGCAAGTAAGGAAGATGTCTCAAAATTTAATATTCAATAGTGAAAATACACTCCTGGAAATTGAAATAAGAACACCGTGAATTCATTGTCCCAGGAAGGGGAAACTTTATTGACACATTCCTGGGGTCAGATACATCACATGATCACACTGACAGAACCACAGGCACATAGACACAGGCAACAGAGCATGCACAATGTCGGCACTAGTACAGTGTATATCCACCTTTCGCAGCAATGCAGGCTGCTATTCTCCCATGGAGACGATCGTAGAGATGCTGGATGTAGTCCTGTGGAACGGCTTGCCATGCCATTTCCACCTGGCGCCTCAGTTGGACCAGCGTTCGTGCTGGACGTGCAGACCGCGTGAAACGAGGCTTCATCCAGTCCCAAACATGCTCAATGGGGGACAGATCCGGAGATCTTGCTGGCCAGGGTAGTTGACTTACACCTTCTAGAGCACGTTGGGTGGCACGGGATACATGCGGACGTGCATTGTCCTGTTGGAACAGCAAGTTCCCTTGCCGGTCTAGGAATGGTAGAACGATGGGTTCGATGACGGTTTGGATGTACCAAGCACTATTCAGTGTCCCCTCGACGATCACCAGTGGTGTACGGCCAGTGTAGGAGATCGCTCCCCACACCATGATGCCGGGTGTTGGCCCTGTGTGCCTCGGTCGTATGCAGTCCTGATTGTGGCGCTCACCTGCACGGCGCCAAACACGCATACGACCATCATTGGCACCAAGGCAGAAGCGACTCTCATCGCTGAAGACGACACGTCTCCATTCGTCCCTCCATTCACGCCTGTCGCGACACCACTGGAGGCGGGCTGCACGATGTTGGGGCGTGAGCGGAAGACGGCCTAACGGTGTGCGGGACCGTAGCCCAGCTTCATGGAGACGGTTGCGAATGGTCCTCGCCGATACCCCAGGAGCAACAGTGTCCCTAATTTGCTGGGAAGTGGCGGTGCGGTCCCCTACGGCACTGCGTAGGATCCTACGGTCTTGGCGTGCATCCGTGTGTCGCTGCGGTCCGGTCCCAGGTCGACGGGCACGTGCACCTTCCGCCGACCACTGGCGACAACATCGATGTACTGTGGAGACCTCACGCCCCACGTGTTGAGCAATTCGGCGGTACGTCTACCCGGCCTCCCGCATGCCCACTATACGCCCTCGCTCAAAGTCTGTCAACTGCACATACGGTTCACATCCACGCTGTCGTGGCATGCTACCAGTGTTAAAGACTGCGATGGAGCTCCGTATGCCACGGCAAACTGGCTGACACTGACGGCGGCGGTGCACAAATGCTGCGCAGCTAGCGCCATTCGACGGCCAAAACCGCGGTTCCTGGTGTGTCCGCTGTGCCGTGCGTGTGATCATTGCTTGTACAGCCCTCTCGCAGTGTCCAGAGCAAGTATGGTGGGTCTGACACACCGGTGTCAATGTGTTCTTTTTTCCATTTCCAGGAGTGTACAAATATAAAAACATTCCCTCAGAGATCTGGAACTTTTCCAGGGTCTGTAGGATGAGTGGTAGTTGGTATTTGACACACCCAGTAAAAATCTTTGCTGATAAAATGCTTTACGGAAAATTCAAACAGGGAAATGTGCTTAATCATGTTTATATGGTTTCAATTCAGTGATGTTTCTTAATCCAAATAACCTTCTTGATCTGGGAAAGATAAGTCTATACGCATTAGGATGTGGGCTTTCTTTTATTTCAAATGGACCAATGTAAATATCAAAAAACTTTTTAAGTTCGGCTGACAATAATTTTGATTTCTCTTGTGTCTTGACGAGTACAAGGTCCCCTGGTTTCAACTGTGTAGCTTTTCCTTTGGCTGCATGTCGCCTTTTTCTCAATTCCCCTTGTTTTTTCATAGTTTCCCGTACACAGTCTTCTCTTTCTTGGGGCGACATAATTTTGCAAGGTGGATACTCTATGTTTTCAGTGAAGAAACTAGCAGGGTATTGGTTGTACATTATTTCGTGTGGGGAACACCGAGTGGAAGAGTGCTGTAAGCTGTTCATTATTTCTTCAAAACTATTTATGTACTCTAACCAATTAGTGTGGTTCTGGCTACAGTAGGTTCTGCACAGTCTTCCAATCTCTCTCATGTATCTCTCAGCCGGATTGCTTGACGGGTGGTAAGCAGATATTAAAATGTGTTTAATTCCCGTGTCTTCAATAAAAGTTTTCCAGTATTTAGAGGTGAACTGAGACCCATTGTCTGAAAGTATTGCCTTAGGTTTTCCCACAGTGTTGAAATAATTACTTGTAATTTTTGAAACTATTTGTTTGCTGGTAGCTTTCCTTAAGGGATAAAGCTTTATAAATTTGGAGAAGATGTCTACCATGACATAAATATAACTGTAACCCCCCCCTTGTCTTGGGTAACGGTCCGTAGATGTCAGTTGCAACGAGATCGAGTTTATTTGTGGGTAATATGTTCTGCATTATTCCCCTGGTTGTTTGGTTTGTCACTTTTACCCTCTGACATCTGTCACATGTTGATAACTTTTTCTTTACTCTTCTGCTAATGTTGTAAAAATAAATGTTCTCCTGTATTTTTTGGATACACTTAGTGGTGCCACAGTGGCCAAAGCTTTCATGTACATAAGTAATGAGCGTATCTATTTGTTGCTCAGGCCAACACAGTTTCCAATAGTCTAAATCGGGTTTAGGTCTTCTGAATAGTATCCCCTTGTGTACTTTATAGTATGCTTCTACCTTTTCTCCCCCAGTTTTTCCTATGTAACTTTTGACTAGTTTCCAGTTTTCATCGTGGTTCTGAAACCTCCTAATGTCGTTACAGATTTTTTGAATTTCCTTTTCCTCTTTAATACCCTTTAGATACATAATTTTGAAAATTTTCTCATCCTCTCCACTACTTCCCTCCAAATCACTTCCCAAAGGTAGTCTTGATAAAGCGTCTGCTACCACATTTTGTTTTCCCTGAATGTACCTCACTTCGTAATCAAACTGCTGGAGAAACATGGCCCATCTGGTAAGTCTGTTATGGTATAACCTGCACTCTTGGAGATAGCTTAATGCTTTGTGGTCTGTCTGTACTATTACTTTATGTCCCAAGTCACTGTGTAGTGTTTTTCATGTTTTTGAAGAATTCTGCTGGCAAATGCGATTGTTCGGTGTTCCATTTTTCCATTTACTTCCTTTTCTTGAAATAAATGAACTCCTAACCCTGCATCGCTGCTGTCAGTAGCTAGCCAGAAAGGACTTGACATGTCTGGTCTATGTAGAAGTTGGCTGTTACATAGTTGCGTTTTGATTTTGTTAAAAGCATCTTCACATTCTGGTGTCCAATCCCACACTACATTTTTTTAAAGTAAGTTATACAAACAAACTGCATTTAATGCTTGATTACTGATGAATTTCCTGTAAAATCCTGTGAAGCCGAAAAATGATTTGAGTTGTTTCTTGTTTCTAGGTGTTGGAAAATTTTCTATGGCTTTTATTTTGTCTTTGTCTGGCAAAATCCCTTGTTCTGTAATGATGTGACCCAAAAATTTTAACTCCTCTAGCCCAAATTTACATTTTTCTAATTTTAATGTCATTCCTCCCTTTCTGAGTTTTATAAATACCTCCCTTAATAGTTCAAGGTGTTCTTCCCAAGTTTTCCCAGTGATTAAAATGTCATCTACATAAATGGTTAATTTTGAACTAGTTTCATGACCAAGTACAAAATCTAATGCTCTGATGAATTCCACAACTGATACATTGAGACCAAATGGAACGACTGTATACTGATAGCATTTACCATTATATAAAAAGGCTGTATATTTTCTCGAATCAGGACTAAGTTCAACTTGATGAAAACCAGCAGTGAGATCTAGGCTTGTCATATGTTTGACACACTCAAATTTACCTAACAGCTCATCTATACTTTCTGGGTGGTCGTTTTCTCTGATGAGATACTTGTTCAGATGTCTGGAGTCTAATACAATCCTAACGCTATTGTCTCCTTTTTTCACAATGACCAACGGGTTGTTGTAGGCACTGCAACTTCTTTCTATAACTTCCCAATTTTCCATTTTTTGTATTTCTTTTTCCACAGCGTCTCTTTTTGCAAATGGTATTCCATACGGTTTCATAAAGAAAGGCGCATGAGGTTTTAACTGTAATTTACATTGATAATATTTCACTCTACCAGGTCTATCATCAAACACATCCTGGAATTCCCATAATAACTCTTTTAATTTTTCCTTCTGTGTATTATTTAGGCTTTCAGCTTCCCCCAGTTTTTTCTCTACTAACTTCTCAAACTCTTGACCCTCTGCATCATCCCCCAAGTTCTCATCCGGGTAATAAACATCCTCATTTTCATGATACACTGATTCAATGTGGTTACAGTTGTCACCACAGTTTAAAATTAACAAATTCACTACACAGCTTTGTTGCTTAACAAGTTCTATAATACACATTTGTTTTGCTGTAAAATTAAACCCAGCATTCACTTTTAATATCCAATCCATACCTAAAATGAAATTTTTATTCAGGTCATCTACTACTAAGCATCCATGTTCAAAATTTAGGTTATCAATTTTAAAAGTAAGTAACACTTGTTTCTTAACTACCTTACTGGCTCTGCCTGTAGCTCCTTTCACTTTTAATCCAACAACTGGCATCTCAGGAAAATGTTGAGAATTTCTGAGCTTATCTCTAAGTCTAGAAGTGATGGCAGAAACAGGACTTCCTGTGTCTACTAACACTCTTCCTTCCCACTTGTCAATGTTTACTTTAACATATGGACAACCTAGCTCAACATCTTTGTCTATTTCAGTATTTTCAAACAATAGATCATTTTCAATTTCTTTAGTTCCTAAGTCTAATGTCTCTTTCCTACACTTAGACACATCCCTCTCTGTTTGCAAAGCATTGACATTTAAACATAAACCTTTGTTTTCATCTGTTCCTCTTAACACTGTGTTGTCACTTAACAAACTACTGTTTTCACCCCATTTTTTATAAAGTCCACTATGGATTTTTGTCCACCATGTAGGATACAAGGTTGCACTTACCTTTGCTAATTCTTTCCAAAAGGCATCTTTGTTTATACTGTTTCCATAGTTGTTCCACAAAACTTCTAAAAACTTTTCCCCTTTTTCTTGAAAACACACATTTACATTCCATCCCTTTATATTTTCTTTATTATTATTATTATTATTACCATTCTCATAGATTAGTGTTTCATAGTTCCCAATAGGCAATAGCTTGTCCTCAGATACACATTACCTAGTCTGCATTTCACTTAAATTAACCTCATTATTACCCATGTTTGTCACATCACTTACCTTTACTACATAATCACTTCTCAATTCTACAAATACTTTTATTTCTTCCTCCACACTCTCATCAATAACATCACTTGATTTAGGATCATTATTTAAATGTCCCTCTATTACTTCTTCCTCCTCCTCCACAACAACCCCATCTTCAGTTTCTCCCCTATGTACCTGAATCTCAGCAATTGAGTCTTTGGCTCCATTAAACACTTCGGCATCCCCCTTCTTATCAAATAAACCCCCCAAAATAGATTCTATTTGTGGTGTGTCTGACTTGTTATTAACGCCAGTATCTTTTTCAGCCCAAGTATGGAACTCTGCAATACCTTCAACTTCTGCACTTTCCCTAACTACCTGTGCTTGAACACTGTTTTTATTAACTGTATCACTTTTACTCATAGTATCCCAAAACCTTTTATTAAATTCTAATTTATTCATTCTAACAACATCAGTATTTTCATGGTATTTACTCTTTACATTGTATCCTCTCCTTTTCCAGTTTCGGTTAAATGTTGTCCTATCATAATATTGTCTAGCCCCAAAACTACGGACATCTCGTGGGACTGTCCACCGTTTCCCGGCTGGTTCCCTCGGTCTGTCCGTTTGTAGTTGTCGTTTTGTTCACTCGTTTCAACAAACCCCCTTCTATCTTGTTCTCTTCCCCAATACCTATTTCTATCATTCCTGTTATCTCTCCCCCATCCTCCCTCCTGTGTATTGTTTCTGAAATCATTTTCGTATCTCCTATCTCCCCTATTTGGAGCATTATTTCCAGAATTTTCAAAGTCTCTCCTCCCATAATAATCTCTATTTACATTCCTGTTCCACCCCCCATACTGGTTGTTGTCAGAGCCAAATCTTTGGTTATTTTCTCTTTCCAAGGCCCTATCTAATCTATCTACAAATTTCAGGAACTCTTCCATTGAATCGTCTGGTCCATGGACCAATTCCCACTGCAGTCTCTCTGGTAACCTTCTTTTTAAAACATCAATTTGTGTCATAACATCAAATGAGTTATTCAAATGAGCAAGTTCTTTCAATTGGTCTCTGCAAAAATTTTGCATTCCCCCTATTTTCCCTCTATACACTGGTCCATTTAGAAATTCTGACTTTAATCTGGCTTGTATGGATTGTGACCAAAATTTACAAATGAATTTAGCTTCAAACTCTTCAAAAGTATTCCAAGAATCATTATTCTCATTTGCCCAGGATAGGGCCTCCCCTTCTAGAAACCGTTTTACTAACTTAATTTTTATGTTATCTGTCATTCCTACAACAAACATATCCTTACATTGATGAATAAAGTCAATAGGGTGCAGATTTTCACCAGGAAAGCATTTCACTTGGATGTGCCCATACATTGTATTTTGATTGTAAAACATTTGTTTTGACATCAATGCATCTTCCAATTGTGTATATTTAGTGTGTATCTTTTCTACTTTTGTATCTACATTAGTGGTATACAGGTTGTATTCTTGTTTAAGGTTTTCTGATGTTTTGTCTATTCTCTGATCTAATCTTTCAACTTCAGTATCTACTCTGTTGTAGATGACAGCAATGCTGTCTGTGTTAGCTTGTATATTTTCATTTAAACTTTCAACTTTAATTTGAAATTCTTTTCTGAAGTGTATCAGCTGTTCGCTAGTGTCCTTACTGAGGGTAGTTTTAATTTCCTCTCACTTCTAATTGAGATGAGTGGTTAATAGATCAAAATTCAAACTTAACTTATCCAGTCTATCTGTGTTTTCTTTAAGTTTCAAACTTACTTGTTCACTCGATTGTTTAAGTTGCGAGCTTATTTGAGTTGCAAACTCTGCTAGCCACTCTGTTAAATTTAATTGTTCACCATCCCCTGGTTCAATTTTTACATTTCCTACGATCTCATCACTCTCAGGTAGAGACATGTTAACTATAATTTTTACAACAACAAAATACCTTGCTTTATGTACCTATGCTATGATGTCGTGATCGGTGTTCTTGTTGGCTTTCTTCACATCTATACGGTTTTATCTTGATTGATGAATTCCATTGACAATCCAGACAATCTTCCGAGCGCTGTGATGATAGTTTTTCGTAATCGCACATACACACGTTTTTTTGTTTTTCACTTTGACATATCTTCACTGTTGCCACAGTGCACAAATAAACTTTTTTTTTTTTGAAGTGCTAAGCACTTACGAAATTTATCGCTGCACTATTATCATCGATGCACTTAAAGATCCCGGACGAGCCCCCACCTTTGTAATGGTCGCCTAGTCGTTGATATAGCTAATTGCTGTAATCGCACTATTTCACTCCCGTTTACGGAGCTTGTTAGCACTTGATGTTTGGTTGGCGCCATTAATATGCGTTGTAGTAATCGCTGCTGCTTGCTGGATCGCTGCTGTGTCTCGATGCTGATGCTGGCTCTAAATCTGGTTGTCTAGGGTTAAAAACATGAGGTCCGTGTTTTTTATGTGCTTTTGATGATAAAGAACGAGCAAAACCAACAAATATGTAACCTTCATATATTTATTACTCTGGTGGCCATATTAATTCCACTGTCCACCAAAGACCATGACACAACACAAAGTAGTATTTCCTTTACATGATCTTTGCATTGTTTATCCACCTCAGACAATAACACACAAACACACTTTACCAAAGTGACATTCCGACTGCCTCCTCGACCCTTCTTGCTGCTTGTATTTATAACATTGTCAAAGAACTACTAAAAAGAGATATAGTTTATAAGTCACATGTACATCTGTTATCATAATTTGTGCAGATAAGTTATTAATTTGCATCGAGTGACATAATTTAACATGTTATGAAAATGACAGACAGATTTGTTGACTTGACAGAATAATTCTCTGTTACAAAAAGGCCATTTTTTAGAAGTTTGTCAATTGACTTCTCTAATTTGCATAAATAAGTAAGTAACATGAATCATTAAGAATTACATTGGTTTTCGTCTAAAATAGGATTGATTACGTGAATACTGAGTGAAAACGCTCCTAGTGAACAAATAGGTTTCACTGGGTGATTTTTATTTAAGGAGATCCAAAATACCTAAGTTGGCTACTATTTTTCGTACTTCATATTAATTATTTAAGATAAACTTAGTGTTTTTACATGATGACATTTGCTGTATCAGTGATCAAGTGATATTAACTTTTGTGTGGGTCAGTTATTCAGTATAATTTAATGGGTTGACTGTTTATGGATACATGTTGTGCAATCATTGTTAACATACACAATAACTCTTCTATAATCATAAATACTCGTTAAACTGGTTGAATTTGGAGGGTATCACATACTTCATTAAAGTAAAGCCTTTAATATGTTCCGTTACAAGGTGTAGTATTCAGCTGAGTGCTTTAGCTGACCCTCCGACCTCCATCTCGGAAAACCGTCCAGTATAGCACTCAAGGTGGATTTACGAAACCACCTGGCAATTGACATGCCCCGCATTTTCATTCTGAGTCCACCCTGTTGATGATGGTGTTGAGGAGGGGCCAGTCGGTATTCACCAATCCATTTGCTTTTACACCGATTCTGACAAGACTCATATGATGATGATGATGATGATGATGATGATGATGATGATGATGGAGGAGGATGCTGCAGTGTTACCAGGTCAGACTGATGGGAACAGCCAGGCTGCGGTGATGGTTCTCAATGCTGTTGTTGCTGCTGCTGCTGCAGAACTGACCCAATAACTTGAGGGGTGGTGGCTCGTTGCTTGGCTCATGGACGCCAGAGCGGTGGTGTTTTGGGCAGCGGTGGCTGCAGTTCCCTCGCGGCAACTAGCGGCATCCTTATAGGTGATGCATGCCTTACGGGGTGCCGCTTTGGGGATGAAGAAGATTTAGCCACCATTGGTATGTGCGCCACACTGTGTTGTGGCTGCGAAGACGGGACTGCTGTAAAAGAAGAAATAAAAAAATAATAGTTAAGTACATTGCTTACCGCTGCTGGCACAGTGAAAGAAAGAATACTGACGATCTCAAGGTTATAAGCAGAGTGAGTGATTACATTTTTCGCTCTGGCTGCAAGGCATTAACACTTCATCGGAAATCTCCACCACAACCTCAAAGAAGTCATCATCATCATCATCATTTAGCAGGGCCAGATTACATCCTCCTCTGGTTCAATGACCCTTTGTCTGTCCCATTCAGGCATATCACTGTCCTTGTCAGAATCGGCATCAGGCAATTGGTTTGTCTTGCTCACAACAACAAAAAGCAAGATGCATAAATTGAAAAAAAAGTATGAAATAAGAAGATTTTGAATCACTACTATACAAGAACAAATTACAAGGAAAATTATACTCATATGGCAATGCTAGCTGTGAACCCACCATGGATGGCTGGACGTTGAGAGTCTGCCAAGGTCCAGCCCCCTCCTGTCTCTCCTCACACTCCAAGATAAATTCCTGGAGCTGTACTATAACAAGGAGACGGAATTAATAAAGCAAATTTAACATACACACAAAAATTTACACTCAAAATACCACTTATTTACTCAGTTGGTAATCCTGTCTCTAGAACTCTACGCCTCTTGCCGCTACACTCTTCATCTTGGAGAATAAAACACACGCACACACAGAGGGGTGTGGTTGGTTGTGGATTTATATATAGACTGAGGTGACCAGTGAGAGAGCTTCATTTGGATGGGTAGATAATGAGAAGCTTTTATGGAACGTCACTATTTCCTGGAAGGGATTGATGCGACCATTGTCTCTCTTTCCAAATAACAAGAATGCTTTTATGATTAACAGTGTTTTCAAAAGCATGCACAGGCATGATGAATGCTTTTAACAGTGAGAATGTTTACTGTTTCTGACACATGTTGAAATCAGGACGTCACGATTTCCAGGAAGGGAACACGTGATGTGCCATTGGGACCATCAGTGAGAATGCAGTTGGTATTATTCCGAGCTATTTTCGTAACCAGGTTCTGTTAGAACAAGAATTTCCATGGAGGCAAGCTCAGACATCACGAAAGCTCTTACGACAATAGCGACTGTTAACTGTTTCTGTGACACTTTACGATTTACGTGCAGGGACTGATATGTAATGGATCAGCTGCCCTGTTAGAATTGCTAGGAAGAATGTATCCTGTGTTATTCTGGGAAGCACTTCAAAAGGTTTCTATAGCACGTCAAGAGGGAGATTTGGCTGTTATTTACATAGACTCCTGATGTCAGTGTAACCCTGACAATCTTCTAGCTGCACCTGCGAACGTGAACTGCTGTGCAAACATCTCTTGCTCGGCACTGGACCTGCAGCTATGCATCAGCCACAGTGGCCAGGTAAATATGTGTTTTGACAGGAATTTCGCAAGTGTCATTTATGAAAGGGATGCCAGAACCTAATGCTTGCAGGACCCGAATGGACACCAATTGGCCCATCAGCTGATGGTTACATCGTCACTTTGCAGGTCAGGCCATACTGGTGCACAAGCGCATTGGACCTCTGTAGGGAACAATTCACTGATATACTGCAGTAGAATTTCTTAACAATAGTTCGAAAGTGATTTCACGTGCAGTGAGTGGCTGCGCACTGCATTATTTTCAGCTGTTTAAGTGTTGTGAGCATGTGGGCTGAGTTCTATATACGCATTGACAATTTTATGTGTAGTGAATGTGTCTGTTGCATTATTTTGTGAACAGGTCTGTAGGCTGGGCAAAGCATTATTTCAACTGTTCATAATTAGTGAGAATGTCTGCAGAGCGTTTTACATGCATTACTTTGACAATGTGTCTGTACATCAATATACTGCATTATTTCCGTGATTTATATGTAGTTTGCAGCTCTGTATGCTGTGTATTGTGACCCCAAACACATCAGTGTAATAAATAAACTCCGTGAAATCCATCCCTAAATAAATTGTTCCAACTTCCCACTGAAAATAAATAAAGTACAGTCTTTCCTCTCCAGCAGCCCAGTGCAGGATGAGTCCTTTTCCCGGCAATTCCAAGGAAGAGGTGGTGGTCCAATGACTTAGGTTAGTGGAGGTAGCCCAAGTGGCCTATTTTCCTGCCAAACTTTTCCAGCAATTTTCTTAGGTACAGCATTTTATGGGGGTGAAGGGGAAAAAGGTTAGGTTAACGGAGGTAGCTCAATTGACCTGCTTTTCCCACAAAAATTTGAACTTCCCACCATGATGTCATTACAAAGTTGCCGTATCTATCGGCGCCATTTTGAATAAATTTGGCAACAATGCAGAGGGGGGTGACGCCGCCCTTGTTCCACTACTGGTGAAGTGGTAGCAAACTATTATTGCAATTGGGGGGGGGGGGAGGTGGCTAAATTTCCCATTACATAACCACATTTAAACTTTTAAGACACTTTCTGGTGTTGTTGCTCTAGTAAGACCTCTGCTACTTTCCAACCTCAACTTTCCTCAGCTGGAACTGGTTCTTCATCTCTCATCAAAGGGACATTAAACACCAATATTTCTTCCTGTAGTAGCGGTGTGTTTACAGCTGTCATGCTTAAGTGTTGTACACTTTTCTTTCATATTAGTGTAGCGTCCCACATATGTTCAAAAGTAATATGCGGGACTGTTATATTTGTAGTTTCAGTAGCTAAATAGCACACTACAGGTGCAGACGTCATGGTATCGACTCTTGGGCAGTACTAAGAACTTTTTTCAGTGACTTTGTTGTAACGGCAACTGGAACAGTCACAGGGTTGAAGCTACGGAAACACAGTGGGACCCGCGGAGCAGCCCGCGAATAACAACACAACGGGAGAGAACAGACACGACCAATGAAGGACCTCACGACAACAACAAGAATGGACAACAGAGTCAAGAAACCGAGAAAAGACAACCACGTCCATTCGTAAAGAAAACACGAAAGTAAATACACTGTCCAATGTGAGACGATATATCCTGAGACGTATGCAGGGTTAGACTGGCAGGCTGAGCTTATTGTTTTTTTTTTCTTTATTGTCATTTTACACCTTATACAAGGTGGGCTGGCAGCGAAACAGTACACCGCTCTTCAGCCACAGGCAGTACAAGAGAAAACAATGGAGACACAGAATGAACATAACGTTGTTGTTGTTGTGGTCTTCAGTCCTGAGACTGGTTTGATGCAGCTCTCCATGCTACTCTATCCTGTGCAAGCTTCTTCATGTCTCAGTACTTACTGCAACCTACATCCCTCTGAATCTGCTTAGTGTATTCATCTCTTGGTCTCCCTCTACGATTTTACCCTCCACGCTGCCCTCCAATGCTAAATTTGTGATCCCTTGATGCCTCAGAACATGTCCTACCAATCGGTCCCTTCTTCTTGTCAAGTTGTGCCATAAACTCCTCTTCTCTCCAATTATATGCAATGCCTCCTCGTTAGTTATGTGATCTACCCATCTAATCTTCAGCATTCTTCTGTAGCACCACATTTCGAAAGCTTCTATTCTCTTCCTGTCCAAACTATTTATCGTCCATGTTTCACTTCCATACAAGGTCACACTCCATACAAATACTTTCAGAAACGACTTCCTGACACTTAAATCTATACTCGATGTTAACAAATTTCTCTTCTTCAGAAACGCTTTCCTTGCCATTGCCAGTCTACATTTTATATCCTCTCTACTTTGACCATCATCAGTTATTTTGATCCTCAAATAGCAAAACTCCTTTATTACTTTAAGTGTCTCATTTCCTAATCTAATTCCCTCAGCATCACCTGATTTAATTCAACTACATTCCATTATCCTCATTTTGTTATTGCTGATGTTCATCTTACATTCTCCTTTCAAGACACTGTCCATTTTGTTCAAATGCTCTTCCAGATCCTTTTCTGTCTGTGACAGAATTACAGTGTCATTGGTAAACGTCGAAGATTTTATTTCTTCTCCATGGATTTTAATTGCTACTCTGAATTTTTCTTTAGTTTCCTTCACTGCTTGCTCAATTTACAGACTGAATAACATGAGGGATAGGCTACAACCCTCTCTCACTCCTTCTCTACCACTATTTTGTTTTCATGTTCCTCAACTCTTATAACTGCCATCTGATTTCTGTACAAATTGTAAATAGCCTTTCGCTCCCTGTATTTTACCCCTGCCACCTTCAGAATTTGAAAGAGAGTATTCCAGTCAACTTTGTCAAAAGCTTTCTCTAAGTCTACAAATGCTAGAAACATAGGTTTGCCTTTCCTTAATCTTTCTTCTAAGAAAAGTCGTAAGGTCAGTATTGCCTCACATGTTCCAATATTTCTATGGAATGCAAACTGATCTTCCTCAAGGTCGGCTTCTACCAGTTTTTCCATTCGTCTGTAAAGAATACGCATTAGTATTTTGCAGCTGTGACTTATTAAACTGATAGTTCGGTAATTTTCACATCTGTCAACACCTGCTTTCTTTGGCATTGGAATTATTATATTCTTCTTGAAGTCTGAGGGTATTTCGCCTGTCTCATACATCTTGCTCACCAGATGGTAGAGTTTTGTCAGGACTAGCTCTCCCAAGGCCGTCAGTAGTTCTAATGGAATGTTGTCTACTCCCGGGGCCTTGTTTCGACCTAGGTCTTTCAGTGCTCTGTCAAACTCTTCACGCAGTATTGTATCTCCCATTTTGTCTTCATCTACATTCTCTTCCATTTCCAGAATATTGTCCTCAAGTACGTCGCCCTTGTATAGACCCTCTATATACTCCTTCCACCTTTCTGCTTTCCCTTCTTTGCTTAGAACTGGGTTTCCACTTGAGCTATTGATATTCATACAAGTGGTTCTCTTTTCTTCAAAGGTCTCTTTAATTTTCCTGTAGGCAGTATCTATCTTACCCCTAGTGAGATAAGCTTCTACATCCTTACATTTGTCCTCTAGCCATCCATCCCTGCTTAGCCATTTTGCACTTCCTGTCGATCTCATTTTTGAGACGTTTGTATTCCTTTTTGCCCGCTTCATTTATTACATTTTTATATTTTCTCCTTTCATCAATTAAATTCAATATTTCTTCTGTTATCCAAGGATTTCTACTAGCCCTCGTCTTTTTACCTACTTGATCCTCTGCTGCCTTCACTACTTCATCCCTCAGAGCCACCCATTCTTCTTCTACTGTATTTCTTTCCACCATTTGTGACAATTGTTCCCTTATGCTCTCCCTGAAACTCTGTACAACCTCTGGTTTAATCAGTCTGTCCAGGTCCCATCTCCTTAAATTCCCAGCTTTCTGCAGTTTCTTCAGTTTTAGTCTACAGTTCATAACCAATAGATTGTGGTCAGAGTCCACATCTGCCCCTGGAAATGTCTTACAATTTAATACCTGGTTCCTAAATCTCTGTCTTACCATTATATAATCTATCTGATACCTTCTAGTATTTCCAGGATTCTTCCATGTGTGCAACCTTCTTTTATGATTCTTGAACCATGTGTTAGCTATGATTAAGTTATGCTCTGTGCAAAATTCTACCAGACGGCTTCCTCTTTCATTTATTTCCCCCAATCCATATTCACCTACTATGTTTCCTTCTCTCCCTTTTCCTACTACCGAATTCCAGTCGCCCATGACTATTAAATTTTCGTCTCCCTTCACTACCTGAATAATTTCTTTTTTCTCATCATACATTTCATCAATTTCTATCATCTGCAGAGCTAGTTGGCATATAAACTTGTACTAGTGTAGTAGGTGTGGGCTTCATGTCGATCTTGGCCACAATAATGCGTTCACTATGCTGTTTGTAGTAGCTTACCTGCACTCCTATTTTTTTTATTCATTATTAAACCTACTCCTGCATTACCCTATTTGATTTTGTATTTATAACCCTGTATTCACCTGAGCAAAATTCTTGTTCCTCCTGCCACCGAACTTCACTAATTCCCACTATATCTAACTTTAACCTATCCATTTCCCTTTTTAAATTTTCTAACCTACCTGCCCAATTAAGGGAACTGACATTCCACGCTCCGATCCGTAGAATGCCAGTTTTCTTTCTCCTGATAACGACGTCCTCCAGAGTAGTCCCCGCCCGGAGATCCGAATGGGAGACTATTTTACCTCCGGAATATTTTACCCAAGAGGACGCCATCATCATTTAACCATACAGTAAAGCTGCATTTCCTCGGGAAAAATTACGGCTGTAGTTTTCCCTTGCTTTCAGCCGTTCACAGTACAGCACAGCAAGGCCATTTTGGTTAGTGTTACAAGGCCAGATTAGTCAATCATCCAGACTGTTGCCCCTGCAACTACTGAAAAGGCTGCTGCCCCTCTTCAGGAACCACGCGTTTGTCTGGCCTCTCAACAGGTACCCCTCCATTGTGGTTGCACCTACGGTACAGCTATCTGTATCGCTGAGGCCCGCAAGCCTCCCCACCAACGACGAGGTCCGTGGTTCACATAACGTAACGGTGGACAAATAACAGTAGATGCAGTAACGATAAAACACGAAGCCGTTCACACGCAAAGAAAAACAAAGAAACTGTTAGCACTGTACACAAACACTGATGATTAAGACAACACACGTGAACGATTGAGCGTGGGTGGCGAAAAACATTGAAGCACAAACACGACAGTACACACACACACCTGATGGAGATGACTTTCAAGCGCGCTAATGTTGACGTGACATCTGCGAGTTCGGGGACCTACCAAAAGGCAACAAAGGGAGGGGAGGGGGGAGAGTGGAGATGCCAGTGGCAGAGGAGATGGGGGGGGAGGAAAGAAGGTATGGGGGGTAGGGGAAGCCTGGGGGAGGAAGGGAGGAGGGAGAGAAGAGAGAGAGGGTGCCCTAAGGAAAAAAACACAGGAAGTGGAAGGGGAGGATCAAAGTTGATAGGAGGGGTAGATGGAGGGGATGAAGGCATCATCAGGGACGGGGAGCTGGTGGAAGCCACCTAGGGAGAGGGTAAGGAGACTGGAGAGATGGAGAGCAGGTGGGATGTGGGAATACAGGCGCGGCAGCGAAGGGGTTGGGAGAGGATGGGAGAGAAAAGCGGGTGAGGGGGATCAAGTTTACAGGAGGTGTAGAGGATCCGCATCCATTTGAGGAAAAGGAGGAGGTGTGGGAACAGAATAAGGTTGTACAGGATCTGCGTGGGGGAGGGGAGACGTATGCGATAGGTGAGGCAGAGAGCAGGACGTTCAAGGATTTGAAGGGATTTGTAAAAGGTAGGAAAGGCGGAGATCCAGGCAGGGTGGGCGTACATCTACATCTACATTTATACTCCGCAAGCCACTCAACGGTGTGTGGCGGAGGGCACTTTACGTGCCACTGTCATTACCTCCCTTTCCTGTTCCAGTCGCGTATGGTTTGCAGGAAGAACGACTCCCGGAAAGCCTCCGTGCGCGCTCAAATCTCTCTAATTTTACATTTGTGATCTCCTCGGGAGGTATAAGTAGGGGGACCAATATATTCGATACCTCATCCAGAAATGCACCCTCTCGAAACCTGGACAGCAAGCTACACTGTGATGCAGAGCGCCTCTCTTGCAGAGTCTGCCGCTTCAGTTTGCTAATCATCTCCGTAACGCTATCAGGCTTAGAAAATAACCCTGTGACGAAACGCGCTGCTCTTCTTTGGATCTTCTCTCTCTCTTCTGTCAACCTGACCTGGTACGGATCCCACACTGATGAGCAATACTCAAGTATAGGTCGCACGAGTGTCTTGTAAGCCACCTCCTTTGTCGATGGACTACATTTTCTAAGGACTCTCCCAATGAATCTCAACCTGGCAGCCGCCTTACCAACAATTAATTTTATTTGATCATTCCACTTCAAATCGTTCCGCACGCATACTCCCAGATATTTTACAGAAGTAGCTGCTATCATACAATAAAGGATCCTTCTTTCTATGTATTCACAGTACATTACATTTGTCTATGTTAAGGGTCAGTTGCCACTCCCTGCACCAAGTGACTATCCGCTACAGATCTTCCTGCATTTCACTGCAATTTTCTAAAGTTGCAACTTCTCTGTATACTACAGCATCATCCACGAAAAGCCACATGGAACTTCCAACACTATCTACTATGTCATTTATATGTATTGTGAAAAGCAATGGTCCCATAACACTCCCCGGTGGCACGCCAGATGTTACTTTAACATCTGTAGACGTCTCTCCATTGAGAACAACATGTTGAGTTCTGTTTGCTAAAAACTCTTCAGTCCAGCCACACAGCTGGTCTGATATTCTGTAGGCTCTTACTTTGTTTAGCAGGCGACAGTGTGGAACTGTATCGAACGCCTTCCGGAAGTCAAGGAAAATGGCATCTACCTGGGAGTCTGTATCTGATATTTTCTGGGTCTCATGAACAAATAAAGCAAGTTGGGTCTCACACGATCGCTGTTTCGGGAATCCATGTTGATTCCTACAGAGTACATTCTGGGTTTCCAGAAATGACATGATACCCGAGCAAAAAACATGTTCTAATATTCTACAACAGATCGATGTCAGAGATATAGGTCTATAGTTTTGCACATCTGCTCGACGACCCTTCTTGAAGACTGGGACTACCTATGCTCTTTTCCAATCATTTGGAACCTTCAGTTCCTCTAGAGACTTGTGGTACACGGCTGTTAGAAGGGGGGGCAAGTTCTTTCACGTACTCGGTGTAGAATCGAATTGGTATCCCGTGAGGTCCAGTAGACTTTCCTCTGTTTAGTGATTTTAGTTGCTTTTCTGTTCCTTGGACACTTATTTCGATGTCAACCATTTTTTCGTTTGTACGAGGATTTAGAGAGGGAACTGAAGTGCGGTTTTCCTCTGTGAAACAGCTTTGGAAAAAGGTGTTTAGTATTTCAGCTTTACGCGTGTCATCCTCTGTTTCAATGCCATCATCATCCCAGAGTGTCTGGATATGCTGTTTCGAGTCACTTACTGAAATAACGCAAGACCAGAACATCCTAGGATTTTCTGTCAAGTCGGTACATAGAATTTTACTTTCAAATCCACTGAATGTTTCACTCATAACCCTCCTTACACTAACTTTGACATCGTGTAGCTTCTGTTTGTCTGAGAGGTTTTGGCTGCGTTTAAACTTGCAGTGAAGCTCTCTTTGCTTTCGCAGTAGTTTCCTAACTTTGTTGTTGAACCACAATGGATTTTTCCCATCCCTCACAGTTTTACTCGGCACGTACCTGTCTAAAACGCATTTTATAATTGCCTTGAACTTTTTCCATAAACACTCAACATTGTCAGTGTCGGAAGAGAAATTTTCATTTTGATCTGTTAGGTAGTCTGAAATCTGCCTTCTATTATTCTTGCTAAACAGATAAACCTTCCTCCCTTTGTTTATATTCCTATTTACTTCCATATTCAGGAATGCTGCAACGGCCTTATGATCACTGATTCCCTGTTCTGCGTTTACAGAGTCGAAAAGATCAGGTCTGTTTGTTATCAGTAAGTCCAAGCTGTTATTTACATGAGTCGGTTCTCTGTTTAATTGCTCGAGGTAATTTTCGGATAGTGCACTCAGTATAATGTCACTTGATGCTCTGTCCCTACCACACGTCCTAAACATCTGAGTGTCCCAGTCTATATCTGGTAAAATGACATCTCCACCTAAGACTATAACATGCTGAGAAAATTATGTGAAATGTATTCCATATTTTCTCTCAGTTGTTCTGCCACTAATGCTTGAGTTGGGAGGTCGGTAAAAGGAGCCAATTATTAACCTAGCTCAGTTATTGAGTGTAACCTCCACCCATAATAATTCACAGGAACTATCCACTTCTACTTCACTACAGGATAAACTACTACTAACAGCGACAAACACTCCACCACCAGTTGCATGCACCTTTTGTGCCTTTGTAAAAATTTCGGCAGAATTTATCTCTGGCTTCAGCCAGCTTTCCGTACCTATAACGATTTCAGCTTCAGTGCTTTCTATCAGCGCTTGAAGTTCTGGTATTTTACCAATGCAGCTTCGACAGTTTACAGTTGCAATACCGATTGCTGCTTGGTCCTTGCATGTCCTGACTTTTCCCCGCACCCTTTGCGGCTGTTGTCCTTTCTGTACTTGCCCAAGGCCATCTAACCTAAAAAACCGCCCAGTCCACGCCACACAACCCCTGCTACCTGTGTAGCCGCCTGCTGTGTGTAGTGGACTCCTGACCTATCCAGCGGAACCTGAAACCCCACCACCCTATGGCGCAAGTCGAGGAATCTGCAGCCCACACGGTCGCAGAACCGTCTCAGCCTCTGATACAGACCCTCCATTCGGCTGTGTACCAACGGTCCGCAGTCAGTCCTGTCGACGATGCTGCAGATGGTGAGCTCTGCTTTCATCCTGCTAGTGAGACTGGCAGTCTTCACCAAATCAGATAGCCACCGGAAGCCAGAGAGGATTTCCTCTGATCCGTAGTGACACACATCATTGGTGCTGACATGAGCGACCACTTGCAGATGGGTGCACCCTGTACCCTTCATGGCATCCGGAAGGACCCTTTCCACATCTGGAGTGACTCCCCCGGTATGCACACACAGTGCACATTGGTTTCCTTCCCCTGTCTTGCTGCCATATCCCTAAAGGGCCCCATTACGTGCCTGACGTTGGAGCTCCCAACTACCAGTAAGCCCACCCTCTGCGACCGCCTGAATCTTGCAGACTGAGGGGCAACCTCTGGAACAGGACAAGCAGCCATGTCTGGCTGGAGATCAGTGTCAGCCTGAGACAGAGCCTGAAACCGGTTTGTCAGACAAACTGGAGAGGCCTTCCGTTCAGCCCTTTGGAATGTCTTTCACCCTCTGCCACACCTCGAGACAACCTCCCACTCTACCATGGGTGAGGGGTCAGTCTCAATGTGGGCAGTATCACGGGCAGCCACAGCCATAGTCCGATCGGGGAATGCGTGGGACGTGCTGGCCGTCCCTGATAAACCCCCATCCGGACCCCCACAGTGATGACCATTGTCAACAGCCTCAAGCTGTGTGACCAAAGCCAACACTGCCTGAAGCTGCGGGCAAAGGGATGCCAACTCAGCCCACATATGAACACAGCAGTCACAGTCCCTATCCATGCTAAATACTGTTGTGCAAAGAACGTCTGAACTAATCTACAGAGAGCACAAACAGTTCGACACAAAATTTAAACAGTTATTAAAATACAAGACTGCCTAATAAATGCAGTAATGCTGCTACTTGCGCACTGCTGACACACTGCTTGGCGGCAGAAGGAGATTTTACACAATTCAGGAACTAAAATGCGATGCTACAACTCTCAAATACTATAATACGCCCGAAATTTATTAAACAAAGCAAGTGCCCAAAAACTCGCAAAGAAATTAAGAATTAAACTATGTAACGAGTAAGTGAGCTAAGAGTATACGACTTGCTGCTGGCAGCTGCTTATCCAACGGCGGCAGGGAGCACACTGGCTGTGACCAACCGGCACTGGCGTAGCAGAGGATAGGGCGGATGAGGGACTTACATGTGTGGAGGATGGTGGAGGGGCCCAGACCTCATGTGCGGCCAGAGAGGAGCTTGAGGAGACAGACTCGTGAGCGTGTCTTGGCTTGGATTGTCCAGAGATGGGGGGTCCAGGAGAGGCGATGGTCAAGGGTGACACCAAGGTACTTAAGAGTGGGGGTGAGGGTAATAGGATGGCCATAAATGTTGACATAGAAGTCGTGGAGACGGAAGAAAGGTGTGGTTTTGCCTACAGTGATCGCCTAGGTCTTAGAAGGATTGTCCTTCAGCAACCACTGGTTGCACCAAGCAGTGAACTGGTCAAGATGGGATTGGAGAAGGTGTTGGGAGCGTTGCAGGGTGGGGGTGAGCGCAAGGAAGGCGGTGTCATCGGTGTATTGGAGAAGGTGGACGGGGGGTGTAGACAGCGGCATGTCTGCTGTATACAAAAAGTATAGAAGAGGGGAAAGGACGGAACCTTGGGGCACACCGGTCGAGGGGAAAAAGGTGTAAGAATCCATGTTATGGATGGTGATGTAGGTAGGACGTTGGGAAAGAGAGGACAGACGTAGTTGATAGGAAGGGTGAAGGTTTGGAGCTTGAAGAGGAGACCGGAATGACAAACCCAGTCATAGGTGCGTTCAAGGTCAAGGGAGAGGAAGATAGTGGAGTGACGGGAGTTGAGCTGTTCATAGAGGAGATGAGTGAGGTGAAGGAGAAGGTCATCGGTAGAGAAAGACGGCCGAAAGCCACACTGGGTAATGGGAAGGAGGCGGTGGTGGCGGAGATGCTGGTGGATGCGTCGGGTAAGGATGGATTCCAGGACCTTGCTGAAGACCGAGGTAAGGCTGATGGGACAGTAGGAGGAGACAGCGGATGGCGGTTTGTTGGGTTTAAGGAACATCAGGATATGGGAGGTTTTCCACAGGTTGGGGTGGTAGCCAGTGGACATGACCACATTATAATGCCTGGCCAGGGTGGAGAGGAAGGAGGCAGGAGCTTCACGAAGGTGGCGATAGGTGACACGATCGTGACAGGGAGTGGTGATGCATTTCGCACGGAGTGTAGTGATGATATCCTGAGTAGTGATGGGGGCATTGAGTTTGTTGTGTGCAATGTTGTCCAAGTACTGGAAACCAGGAGCGAGGGGAGGGACAGAGGTGTCAGTTCGATCGTGGACATCTGGGAAGAGGAAGTAATCAAACTGGGGATCGTCTGGGATGGTAAAGATATCAGAGAGGTAGGAGGCAAAGTGATTGGCCTTACTAAGGTTGTCAGGGAAGAGTTGGTTACCATGAAGGAGAGGGTAGTAGGGGGGGGGGGGGAGTTAGATCCGGTAAGGCACTTTTAGCTCATTAAGATAATATATTGTTTATAAAATATATTAAGGGATGCACAACACAGTATATTACTTTCTTTAGAACATTACACAACATGCCATCTACACTGTCTGATGATTTTAGCTGTTTTACTATTCTTAGGATGAGACTAGAGGAGACCTAGGCGAAGGCACAGATGTGTGTATCAGCCAGTGGTTTACAGACATTTTTGAAAAGATTTCTGATGAACTAATATCATCGACATAAATGTTTTCTGGGTTTGGTACCGCGTCATAATGTAAAATTACTGCTGCTACAGAAAAGCCAATGATTCGGCCATGATTGCAGCGGCCTTCTTCTGGGTCTAATGGTGCATTCTAGCTATGCAGTGTCCTTTATATTTTGTTGTTAGTGTTCACTGCGCATGCCATTACGTCATAATTTTAAAAGGTAGTTAGTTTATTGATCAATTAAGGAAGAAGGAGAGGGAACTTTTATTTTAATAGGTTATTGCGGTGGAGGGAGAAAGTGACCTCTGTTGTCCATTGGCTCTTGTGTTATGTACCATGATCGGTGGTCACCGTCGAATGAGAAGTTGGCTGCTGTTTACCAACTGGTGGACGTCGGCCGCGCGGCGGCAGTTACTCGCCGGTAGTGCTCGTTCCTCGTGTTGACAGTGCGGTCTGTTGGGCTCTGATTGCTGGCAGCCAGAATGGGGCAAGCCTGAGTCCATCCTCCCTGTTCATGCTGTTACAGTGTTTGAGTATTTCGATGGCCTCTCTGATATTGCGTTTCGTCATAATTGGCTGCTTGGCCAACACACACGCTTCGCTGAATTTTATTTCTTTTCCGCAGTAATGGTAGTGTTCTGCCACTGCGGATTCGTTATGTTGCCCTAGACGAATATAACGCTCATGCTCCCGAATGCGCGTTGCTATTGGCCTACCAGTCTCGCGGATGTGTGCCTCTCCACATTCGCATTCCACCTTGTAAACGCCTGCAGTGTGTAATGCATCCACCTTGTCCGTGGTGGAGCCGAGCACGTCCTGGATCCTACGACCACTATAGAAGACAGGCTGCACCCCAACGCGGCAAAGGTGTTTGCCTATTCGGTCAGTAACGTTTTTCACATAGGGTAAGCGTACTGTTAGCTGCTGTTTGTCCATTTCCTGCTTATCTTTCTTGCTTGTGTTCGTCGACAAGGCTGTGTTTATCGACTTGTGGCTGTAGCCATTGACCAAAGACGTTGTGCGTAACCTTTTAAGCTCAGGTGTGATGTTTTGAGCATCACTAAGGCACTGCGCATGGATTGCCAAAGAGCGGATGACAGAGTTCTTCTGCACTGGGTGGTGGTAGGATTGGGCGTGCAGATACCTGTCAGTATGCGTAGGCTTACGATATACTCTGTGCCCCAGTGTGCCTTCCATTCTCCTGTACACTTCGACGTCTAGAAATGGAATAGCACCATTCTTTTCTACTTCCAGCGTGAACTGTATCTTCCCGTGCATACTGTTCAGATATTCGTGGAACTTGTGTAGCTCCGTTTCACCATGAGGCCATATAGCGAACGTGTCGCCCACGTATCTAAACCAGCAACGTGGTTGTAAAGGAGCTGAACTGAGGGCCGTTGCTTCAAAGGCTTCCATGAATATGTCGGCTGCCAGCGGAGATAGGGGAGACCTCATTGCTACACCGTCTGTCTGCTCGTAGTATTTTCCTTGCCATTTGGAGTACGTTGAAGTCAGGCACAACTCAACCAGGTTGCATATGTCTGGCGGGACATGCTCCCGAAGGATGTGGATAGTTTCATCTACTGGCACGTTCGTAAATAGTGATTTCACGTCAAAGCTGACCACGATGTCCGTAGGTAAAATTGTTTCTCCCTTTAGGCATTCTATAAAGTGTGCCAAGTTCTTCACATAAGAGTCCATCTTACCAACTAGACGTCTTAGTTTGCAGGCTAGGTACTTTGCCAAATTGTAAGTAGGCGAATTGATCCCATTCACTATTGGCCTCAAAGGACAACTTTCCTTGTGTATCTTTGGAACACCGTAAATTCTAGGAGAGACTGGTATTCTGGGAATAAGACCCTTGGCTGTGTCAGCGTCAATTCTTGAGTCCTTAATCGCGGCCTGCATCTTTCGAATTATCTTTGCCGTAGGGTCCGCCCTTAGTTCTTTGTAGGTGGGATCATTTAATAATTCTTTCATCTTGTATTCATACTGCAAGGTGTCTAAGATGACAGTAGCATTGCCTTTGTCTGCTGTTAATATCACAATTTCGTCGTTGTTCTTCAGCTCCCTGATAGCTGCTCTTTCCTCTCTGTTAAGGTTGTGTTTCTGTGGCTTGGCACGTAGTAGAACTCGAACGGTTTCCTGTCTAATTTTCTCAGCTTCAATCGCAGATGTGTGCCGGAGTGCTGTTTCCATGGATTCGATAATTTCTTCCGTGGGAAACCGCTCAGGTGTGACGGCAAAGTTTAGTCCTTTAGCTAGTGCTTCTGGAGCTGCGGTGCTGATGGGATGAGGAGAAAGGTTCACCACTGTTCGAGATGTATCCAGTCGAGGCGTAGTGTTCCGTGTCGTCTCAGCCAGCTGCTCAAATTTCTTCTTCTGGCGAATGGCGGCAGTTGCACTGGCTGCATACGCTTGCAGGTGAGTGATTCTGTCGATGTTATTCCAGTTGGTGGGCGATTACGTAGATGATAGCAGAAGATGTATTTGCAGCAACGGTTTGTTGTTAAAGTCAAGTTCTCTCCGCACCTGCTGAATACGCTCCTTCGGAAGAGATTTAATGGCTCACCTGTAGATGCTTCTTGCTTTGTGAGTGTCGATGTTAAATTTGAACCGAAGAAATTTAGGTACAATGTCCTGATCCCGACACCTCTTCAAGTAGATAATATCGTTGAGAAGTTTCCCTTTCTTCTTCCTGAGTGTTTCCAGTTTGCGGATGTTGCTGTGTGTTTCCTGCCCATACAGGTTGCTAATATAATTTCGTAGGCTTCCGCGGCCATAGTCAGTCGACATAAAAGTTTTCTGGGTTTGGTACCGCGTCATAATGTAAAACTACTGCTGCTATAGAAAAGCCAACGTTTCGGCCACGATTGCAGCGGCCTTCTTCTGGGTCTAATGGTGCGTTCTAGCTATGCAGTGTCCTTTGTATTTTGTTGTTACTGTTCACTGCGCATGCCATTACGTCATAATTTTAAAAGGTAGTTAGTTTATTGGTCACTTAAGGAAGAAGGAGAGGGAACTTTATTTTAATAGGTTATTGCGGTGGAGGGAGAAAGTGACCTCTGTTGTCCATTAGCTCTTGTGTTACGTACCATGATTGGTGGCCACCGTCGAATGAGAAGTTTGCTGCTGTTTACCAACTGGTGGACGTCGGCCGCGCGGCGGCAGTTACTCGGCGGTAGTGCTCGTGCCTCGTGTTGACAGTGTGGTCTGTTGGGCTGTGATTGCTGGCAGCCAGGATGGCGCAAGCCTGAGTCCATCCTCCCTGTTCATGTTGTTATGGTGTTTGAGTATTTCAATGGCCTCTCTGATTTTGCGTTTCGTCATAATTGGCTGCTAGGCCAACACACACGCTTCGCTGAATTTTATTTCGTTTCCGCAGTCATGGTAGTGTTCTGCCACTGCAGATTTGTTATGTTGCCCTAGACGAATATAACGCTCATGCTCCCGAATGCGCGTTGCTATTGGCTTACCAGTTTCGCAGATGTGTGCCTCTCCACATTCGCATTCCACCTTGTAAACGCCTGCAGTGTGTAACGCATCCACCTTGTCCTTGGTGGAGCCTAGCACGTCCTGGATACATCGGCGAGACTGGTAGGCCAATAGCAACATGCATTCGGGAGCGCAAGCGTTATATTCGTCTAGGACAAGACAACAAATCTGCAGTGGCAGAATACTATCATGACTGTGGAAAAGGAATAAAATTCAGCGAAGCGTGTGTGTTGGCCAAGCAGCCAATTATGACGAAACGCAATATCAGAGAGGCCATCGAAATTCTCAAACACCGTAACAACATGAACAGGGAGGATGGACTCAGGCTTGCCCCATCCTGGCTGCCAGCAATCACAGCCCAACAGACCGCACTGTCAACACGAGGAACGAGCACTACCGGCGAGTAACTGCCGCCGCGCGGCCGACGTCCACCAGTTGGTAAACAACAGCCAACTTCTCATTCGACGGTGGCCACCAATCATGGTACATTACACAAGAGCCAATGGACAACAGAGGTCACGTTCTACCTCCACCACAATAACCTATTAAAATAAAGTTCGCTCTCCTTCATCCTTTAGTGACCAATAAACTAACTACCTTTTAAAATTATGACGTAATGGCATGCGCAGTGAACACTAACAACAAAATATAAAGGACACTGCATAGCTAGAACGCACCTTTAGACCCAGAAGAAGGCCGCTGCAATCGTGGCCGAAACGTTGGCTTTTCTATAGCAGCAGTAGTTTTACATTATGACGCGGTACCAAACCCAGAAAACTTTTATGTCGACTGACTCCGGCCACGGAAGCCTACGAAATTATAAACTAATATCGTGTTTCATAATAGAATTTCCTTCTTTCTCAACTGATTTAATAAAATCATTGAATTTTTGGGGACACATTAATTTTCTTGTTTCTTTCATTTTTAGCAATACCATTTATTAGTTTCCACACAGCATAGCACTTATTGGTGGAATTCTCAATACTGCTGGAATTGTGTGCGTTTTTGGCTTTCACAAGGGCATTTTTATACTCATTCCTATATTTAAGATAGACTGATCTGGTATGGTCATTCTTCAGACTTTTATATACATTTGCAACAGCATAACTTGGTTTTTCAAATTTGTTATTTGTTCACTATACCATGGATTTTATTTAGTTGTGCCCTTGATTTGAAGCCTTTGTCAATTATTTTGCATTTCTTTAAGAGAATGCTGTCATTAAATTGTGTCAAAAATGCTGTAAAGAACTTTTCAAATGTTAACTTTGTTGGTAAATCATTATATAAGCTATAATGTGTATCACTGTAACACTGGCCTAACCAGTCTCTGTCTGCAAGGGACTCACAAAACCCGACAATTTTATAATTTGTGACAGGTCTGGTGATTACAGCTTTTGGGATATGCCTTGCAATATTACTCTTATCAGCAGAAAATTTAGTTTTACAATTTAAGGATACAGAATCATGGGCCAAGAATAGAAATACTGTCACATCACATGAGTCTTCTGTAGTTTCAAAACTGACAAAAATGTTGTCAAGTCATGCTTCTCTTGTGGGTTCATTATTGATAAGGTATAAATTGCATTGTCTTATAAGATTTTTCAGCTCAGTGACACTACATTTGTGTGTTGTTACATCAAAATCTGTATTCAGATCTCCACCTATTACAACATCACAATGCAACTATTTTGGCTTCCTAAATACATGCAACAACATGTCCAGTTTTTCTAGAAATACGCTGGTGGTACCCTTAGGTGTCCTGTATAGAGATATTACTACTAACTTAAAACTATCAACGACTATACCAGTAGCTTCAAAATTCTGTTCATCACAGAAATACTCTCGATCCACCTTACTAATGGAGCAACTGAGTGACTGGTTAAAATAGATTGTTATACGACCTCTTCTATGCAATTTTCTACAGTAACTATTTGCTGTATTATAGTTATCAAGTTTCACAACTGTAAGTTCACCAACAGTAGCCCAATGTTCACTCAAACAAAAAAATCAAATTTATTATCCAGGCCAAAAGTAGGCTACTCCCAAAAATTTCTTTATCTTTTATTCCTTGAATGTTTAGGTAGCAAATTTTAATCTCAAAATTGTTATTCCCTTCAGACTGAACCTCTTTGGTGAGAAACTACAGTATCTGTTGCACTACTTATGAGCCTCTTCATCTTGCTGCGTTCCACAAAAAATCGTTTAGACAGAGAGGAGGCACTGTTTTCTGCTTACCCATAACAGCTGACACATTTTCTTCAACTGCATTTCTGTTCCCTTCTCCTGATGGTACTGTTACTGGAGAAACTTTTTTTATGGCTTGTGTAAGGAAGGGTAAACTGGCTGGGAAAAAAGCAGGAAAGTTAAAGGGGGGAAGCATTGCCATGAGTGATAAAATACCAGTGGTTATAGGATTCATAAAAGACACTTTTTAGGATAGGGAGGACAGAAAGAAACCAAGTTTTAAGAGAGGTTAGGATTGAGAAAAACCTTCAGTTTCAGAAAGAAACCGAAAGACATAATTGTAGCTTATTACATCAGCACAAACAGCTATTGGTTAAGAATTTTCAACAATCAGCAGAAATTTCAACTCAGTCAATGTGAAATGTCAGCTATCTTTATTGCATCAAAATATTTGAGGACTGAGAAATAAAATTAATAAATTAATTCTCTGCATAAATGAATTAGAGTCCTCAAACTCAGCTTACATAATCTGCCCATCTGAACATCATGTGACCACTAGTATAGAACTTGTAAGTGTTACAGGATTTAGGTTAGCATCTGACTTTTGTAGAGCAGAAATGGAGAATGGAGGAGTTGCCACATTCATCAGGAACTGTCATAAATTTAAGAACATATACATTCATAAATTTTGCCTAGAACAGCATATGGAAACATGTGCAAGGGAAGTAGAATTTTGCTCAAAAATCCTTCATAATATTACGTGTATATCAAGCCCCTGCAGCTAACTTTAATCTGTTCATAAACCACCTTGACGCTGTACTGACCCATTTAAGAACCAAAAACAAAGAAATAGTGGTTGCTGGTGGCTTCAATGTAGATTTCCTTAAAACCTCTTCCAATAAGAACTTATTTGAGTTAGTAACACTATCATTCAACTTCATTCCCGCTGTAAAGTTCCCCACTAGGGTAGCCAATTACTCACAAACAGCCATTGATAACATCTTTATAGAAAAGTCCAATGAACAAAATTATATTAAAAACCAATAGTCAATGGCCTCTCAGACCATGACATGCAGTTCCTTCTGCTAAATGTTAATACTGCACAGGATATAAAATCTGTTAAATCTGAGCTCAAGATGGTAATCAATAAGCCAAAAATTGATTACTTTTGGACACTCCTCAGAGACATTCACTGGAGTGATGTTTACAGTGCTCATGGCATGAGTGAAAAATATAACACTTTTGCTAATAAGGTGCTTACATTATTTGAACACTGTTTTCCCCCAAAACTAATCGAGGTTAGAGCAAAGGCTACAGAGAAGCCATTCATTACTCAAGGAATAGAGGTATCTTGTAAAACAAAAAGAAAACTGTATCCGTCAATCCAAAATAGTTCTGATGTTGATGCTATAGCACATTACAAGAACTACTGATAAATATTAAAGACTGTAATATGGACATCAAAGCAAATATATTACAAGGAAAAGATAGTCATATCAGATAACAAAATAAAGGCAATATGGGATATAGTGAAGGAGGAGACTGGTAGAATCAGACATGAAGAGGGACAAATAGCATTAAGAGTAAATGATACGTTGGTGACAGATGTGTATAGTGTTGCAGAACTTTTTAACAAACATTTTATAACTATTACTGACAAGATGGGGTTGTCAGGTTCTGTAGATGCTGCTATGGAATACTTCAGACCAGACATTTCAAATAACTTACATAATATGAATTGGACCCTCACTACCCCAGCAGAAGTAATGTCCATCATAAAGTCTTTAAAATCAAAAACTTCTAGTGGGTGTGATGATATCAACAAAGTTAATCAAAGAATGTGATTTTGAGTTAAGTAACATATTAAGCTATCTGTGTAACCAGTTGTTTATCAATGGAATATTTCCTAAATGCTTGAAATATGCTGAAGTTAAGCCTCTGTTTAAGAAGGGAGCTAAAGATATATCATCTAATTTCCGTTCAATTTCACTTTTGCCAGCATTCTCAAAAATTTTAGAAAAGCTAATGTACAATTGGCTAGATAACCATCTTACCACAATTAAAATACTGTCAAGGTCACAATTTGAATTTCTAAAGGGATCTGATATTGAGAAGGCTATCTACCACTTACAGAGAAAATGTACTTAATTCATTAGACAAAAAATTACAGGCAAATGGTATATTTTGTGATCTATCAGAGGCATTTGATTGTGTAAATCACAATATCCTCTCTAGTAAATCAGAATATTATGCTGTAACAGGAAATGCTGCAAATGGTTCAAATCTTATATATCTGGCAGGAAACAAAGGGTGTTATCAGCAAAGAGACATGTATTAAGATACCAGGCATCATCCAATTGGGAACTAATAACATGTGGTGTCCCACAAGGTTTCATCTTAGAGGCCTTACTTTTTCTTGTGTATATCAATGACCTTTCATCAGTAACATTACCAGATGCCAAGTTTGTTATGTTTGCTGATGATACGAACATTGCAATAAATAGCAAATCAAGTGTAGCCTTAGAAAAATCAGCTAATAAAATATTTGCGGACATTAATCACTGGTTCCCAGCCAATTGCTTGTTACTAAACTTTGAAAAAAAAACACATTACATGCAATTCAGAACTTGTAAAGGATGTCCCACAAGTATATGCCTAACATACGATGACAAGCAGATAGAAGAAATGGACATTGTTGAATTCTTGGGATTACAGCTTGGTAATAAATTCAAGTAGGAGGAGCACACCACAGAACTGCCGAAGCGTCTTAAGAAATCTCTATTTGCAAGGCGAATTGTGTCAGACATAGGAGGTATAAAAATGAAAAAGCTGGCACACTATGCTTACTTTCATTCCATAATGTCATATGGGATTATTTTTGAGGTAATTCATCAAGCCAAGCTAAAGTTTTCCAGGCACAAAACCATGCAACAAGAGTTATATGTGGCTTGAACTCAAGAACATCATGCAGAAGCCTGTTTAAGGAACTAGGGATACTAACTACTGCTTCCCAATATATTTATTCCTTAATGAAATTTGTCATTAAAAATACATCACTTTTTCAAACCAACAGCTCAATTTTAATCTACAGTTGCTTCATTTTCTAATGCTGCTACTGATAATGCCACTGGTGACAGTGATGCATCACATGCAGGTGCTGTTACTGATGCCATGTTGAGTGGAGGAACTGATTTCAGTCTTACAAGACATTTATTTTAATAATGTTAATAATTTAGTAAAAAGCACAATGTTATAGCAAATTTCTAATTCATTAATTAAGTTACTTTAAATGATATCTTTCATCTCTGTGGGGGGATCTGTGATGGAACATGCTATTCATTAGAAAAACATGTTTCGCCTCTTTGCCACAACAAGATGAAAAACATTCATTTAAAAACATTGTTTAAGTATCTAGAAAATCTCCACTGTGAGCACCAAGAAACTACAAGAAGGTGACCATACAAAAACAGTCAAGGTAAAAGCTCGTGAACAACATAAAGATGACAGATCATTAGTGAAGTTGTTGATTCAGTTACAACACATACCAGAGCCTTTTAACATTACAGTGGTGCACAGGCACATTTAGAACATGGGAAAATCACAGTAGCTTTTGAGCTTCTGCTCTTACACACACATACACACACACACACACACACACACACACATCTATCAAATTTGAAAGAGTTCATCATTTATACAAAAGGTGCGGATACTGAAGAAACTGTGGCAGTTATTGGTGGAACTTGTTCAGCTGTTGCTGGCATGAGAAGAAATCTCACAAAAAATCAATTTCTGAATCTTCTGGGCAGGATACACATTTGGAGATAATTACTGCATTCCACTGTGACTGTGACACCCACAAGTGCAAAGCCCATAAACAAGGTGCTTTTTTTTTATATAGGAAAATGTTGACAAGTGTAAAATGAAGATGTTCTGTTGGTAGTTATTGCTTTATACATCAACAAAGAATATTATTGAATCATGAGAAAGGTGGAGATCAATACTCAAGAATGAGTTGAAAAGTATATAGATGATGCAGATTTGGCAGTAGGTGTTCAGTTCAGGAAGAAAGAGCAGAGGCTATCCTTCTCAAAGACCCAGATTATCAACAAAGTCCATCTTAAAGAGATGAGAGATTTAAAGTGCTTCCTGGTTAGGAAGGATTTCTCTAGGAGTCCCATAAAGATACTGGAATAATTAAACAAAGCAGGGGTACACTGATATAATTCCTTGTCTTGAACAGTATGTATTTGAACTGATATGTTAGAGAATGGTGTTTATGGCATATTCAGTATGACAGGACTTTTAAAAAATTAATGGAATTGTGAATTCAAGAGAGGTTGGTGCCATCCATGAACACCATGTGTTCCTTAACCCTCAAGCAGTGGTGTCAGTTTTTGTTAACATCAGTGGTCTCATGATTGACACTGTCACACGTTCTCTAGAGGCACAAAACATTCTGCTTGCTACTGAAAAAAATTAATGTTATTTTGATTTTTACATACATAAATTTTAATCATTTAATTTCTAACACACATCATAATCTCACATCACACTTGGCCTCCATTGATTTCGCAGTGCATACTACTTCTACAACACTAATTGTACTATATTCGGGTTATTTATTAGATTTGTTGTTGTTTGTTATTATATACACAAATTTTACTCATCCTGTTCTTCCAGATCATCCACTGTGTTACATGCAAACTTTTCACACCCAGTGGAAGAATACTTTCTGCACACAACCATATTACACTGACAACAATGAATTATGATAACAACATTCTCTTTTCTACAACACATAATGCAGCAACTCTTTTTTTTGTATGGAGACTCTTCCAGCTCTCAAGGTTATTCCAATTTATAAGGTGCCAAAAATATTTTGAGGTCATCTGGAAGTGTAGGAGTGTAGGCTGGTGTAACTAAATGAGCTTCCATAAGTTGTTAAGATAGCTGTTTCAAAAATATCCTCCTTGGTTTTCTTGGGTTTCCTGCATTGAACTGAACCAATATATGGACATGGGTGCCAGCAATATTTAGTGAAGCAAACCATAAAGGCATTGTCCATTTTCTAGTTACATAAGTTACAGAGTATTTACTACACATCTGGTTAACTGTGTCAGCCCATCCCTTTATAGTGTTGTAGTACATGATAATGTGTAGTTTATTGGTTCCTTCATCAATTGCACCTTCACTGTGCTTGGAGCTAGGTAGAACGACGTATTTATTTATTTATTTCTGGAACATCTGACACAATTGTGATATCCTTTTGGTATCCAAACAGTGAAGACCCTACACTCCTAAATTTCAGCAGTAGGAATTTCCTTTTGTCTCTCTCTCTCTCTCTCTCTCTCTCTCTCTCTCCCTCTCTCTCTCTCTCTCTCTCCCAGAGTTCCAACACAAGTGATGTTTTTGTACAAAAGTGAAACTGTCAGTGATTAACTTGTATATTAAATATCAAAAATAATATTCTGAATATTCCAATTGGTTCCATTCACATTTTCTACAAGTCAGTGCCCAATATCATATGATTTGTTTGACACCTTGTAAGGGCCATCTGCTTGTGTTGCACAATATAACTCAACTGGTGCTGCGCAGAATGTTTTGGCATCGAAAATAGAATGTCAAGTCGTACTTCACTGGTTTGTTATACATGTATTGAACAAATGAACATCTTCCTCGAAAAGGTGTCAGCATCTCAACTACAGCTGCAAACTCTCCCAAACTATAGATTTCCTTACAACTTGTAACAAATTTATCCAGATATGACCTGATCACTGATAATTTATCTTTCTCAGATTTTTATGCTCTTATCACTTCTGAGGAGAAATAAGAACCATCTGTATAACATACAAGCTCTGAGAATTATCATTCCATTGCCATCATTATTCCAAAGTTCTTCAACATTTGTTTCATTTCCACCCTTCAAGCCAATAAAAGTAAGGGGTCCAACAAGAGCACAGATCTCTTTCTTTGAAGTCCCTTTTACACAGCTCTCTTTAGAATAGTTGATTTGTGATACCAGGTTTCTAATATGGAAGTTGGTGTATTCCACAAGTAAATCAATCATTTATGCACAAGTAATCTTGCTGAATACTGTCAGTTCCTGTGTAATATCCTTAGCCAGCCTATTTGGAAAAGGAAGGATTTTTATTGTATTTCTTGAGGGCAATGTTGCTGTTCTGGCTATAACACTTTCCTTGGACTGTTTAGTTTTATCATCTTTACTAACAAAAGACGCACAAATAAAATCTACATTGTCATCACCAACATTGTCTTCTTCATGATGTTGCATTTTATCTTCTTCAAGATGAATGTGTTCATTTTCCTCCAAAGGATCTGCTTCTATTTCTAATTCACTTTTGTGATCACTAACTCATATTTGTTTTTCCTGCCTGATGGACCAGTCAAATTCAGAATGCTTGCGGTCATTGGAACCATCATTTAGAACCTTTTCAATTTCCTCTTGTGATAATCCTTTTTTGAATGGAGCCCTAAAAGTACAAGCAAAAATGAAACTCATTTTATAAGGAAAGATTTCAACCCATAAAAATGGTGGTACAAATAATTAATACGAAAAAAAATTGCTTATATTACCAATCATGTGATTGACTTCATAGACCAAACATAGCACAGACAAAAATAGGTAGCAATTATTGCCAGTGTCTTCTCGATACATCTCTGGCAACAATACAGATGGCAAACAGAGGTCCAACAGTCCAACAATGAGTAATTCGAATTCAGAGCAAAACTAGGAACTCTGGTTGACTTCGTCAACTAATGTGACCACTTTTGTTTGTACTTCAGTTGTGACCATGTGTGCCTGTAAGCTGAATATTAATAAATTTCTATGTATCATTAGAAGTATAGTTTGCATTTGTGTTTTCAATATCCTATCACATGCTGTGGGAACATCAAGCAAATGAAAGCACTTCTGTGGTTATCCTGGTGACCCAGCACATGATTTAATCTTTGCTGTAACCATCTACAAGTCAATGGATTATCTCTGTGTTGTTGTTGCTTTTGTTGTCTGTATGTGTGATGCAATGCTGATGCATGAATATAATAATTATGAATGATTTATCCACAATAGCATAAACAATAGCAAATTGTGATAGGTTGTGGGCTTAATCTCTGCAGTGAACTATGTATGTCATGCTGGTAGGAATATAAAAATTGAATAAGTGTATTACCTTATGTGTCCATGTTACTTGTGTTATTTGTTATGGTTCAGGTTTCCAAAAATGTCTTCAGATGTCAGTTTGACAAAAACCATGACTCCAGTGCTAGGGAAACTAAAATAGAAAGATAATTACAATGCATGTAAGTTTGAGATGAAACTAATTCTAGTAAATGAAAAATTTTGGACCTATGTCCTGGGGCAAGTGCTGCAACACATGCCTTAATCTTCATTCTTTATTAATCATTGACCATATATACAATGTTCTTGATTTCTCATACATAACATAAATGCACTTAATTACACACACAATTATAGACATTTAGAGATGCATTTTAAATTTTAACATATGCTCACAATCTGTAAATCAAAAAATTCCTTCACATTACAAAATTGATTTTCAGCCAACCATTTACACAATTTCCTTTGAAATACTTTACAAGACATGGACTATGCTGAGTGCGGTACTTTGTTAAGGATTTCTGTGGACCTGGCTCTGGGCAAATAAGGTGTCTTGGAATATCCATTTTAATTTTTCTCCAAGTGTTGTGTTAGTCTATATCTCCTGTTATTTGAAATTATTCTACATTTAGTTTAATGTATAGTGATGAACAATATATATACATATTAACAGAATAAACAGTGATCTCTTGGTGCAGCCCTGCACATTTCACTTAGGACTTTTTTATATCTTCAGTATATCACTTGTATATAAAGAGTCCCCCCCATACCAGCAGTCCATATGAAATGTGAGAATGAAACAGTTCAAAATAGATTAATGTTAAATATTCTAAACTAAATCTCTCAGTATGCTCATTAGGTATGTTACCCTAGATATTCTCCTGTGGATGTAATTGATATGTTCTCCGCAGATCAGCTTGGAGTCAATATGGAATTCCAAAATTTTAACCATTCTATTTTCTATTCTGTTAGATGATGGAAAATTAAAGGCCCTGCAGTGTTACACAGAAGTTTGGTAGAGGAGAACCATTTCCCTACAGTGTCTAATTATTCAAGTGACATATATATTTATACCTACATCTACATGATTACTCTGCAGTTCACAATTAAATGCCTCGCAGAGGATTCTTCAAGCCATCTTCAGACTATGTCCCTACCATTCCACTCTTGAACAGCGGATGGGAAAAATTAACACATAAATCTGCCTGTATGAGCTCTGATTTCTTTTATTTTACTATGATGATCATTTCTCCCTCTGAAAGTTGATTTTCCAGTAATTACTGTGTACTGTGACGTTTCTGACAAGAAATCATGAATGCAGTCACACAACTGAAGTGATAATCTGGTACTCCATACGCACACAATCTGATTAGATGTCACTTGTGAGAAATGGTGTCGAAAGCCTTCTGGATATCTAGAAATATCGAATCAGTTTGAGATCCCCTGTCAATAACATTTGTTGTAATACTGATATTTCTTGATGAGTTGCAATTATCATTGTGTCATCAGTATGGCAGCTAATAGATTAGGAAATATGATGTGGCAAAACATTGATTGTAATTATGAAAAATAATGGTCCTAGAACTGATCCCTATGCTAGCCCAGTCTCAACAAATTTCACCACACAATGTCTGTGTCTCACTGAGACATATTATTTTCTGTTACTTAACTATGAAGCTATTACATTTATTACATGTGGGAAACATAACAAAGGCAAACAAAGCTTGGTATGTCCTCAAAAACCTGCTTGCTGATAAAAACAAAACTAAATGGATGAATCTTTGGAATGCTTTGTTGGATACTACATTATCCAGATCTGAAGAAAGTCTTCAAGGTTATGTAATTCTTATTTTGTATATAACCAACAAAAGTTAAGAGCATAGACAAACAAATTTACAATGAACTAATTCCATTCAGTATGCTGTGAAGCTTACCAGAAGTTTATCTACATTACCAGAGGGGCAATTATAGAGTCCAGTACAATAGATGAAAATTTCATATCATAAAAGCAGCTTTACAACGAAAAACAAGAAAATAAAAAAAATAAAATGCTTTAATTGCTGGAGGTATGGTCACTTCAAGTCTGATTGTTCCCACAGACAAGAATCATCAAAGGTCAATTCCAGATGAGAAGAAAAGTCATTGTTTTTTTTACTTGATGTGTCAGAGTTAACAGGAGTGAGTGGATCATCAATTTCAGAGCATCGTCAGACACGACTTCAAGAAAGGGATGGTTTCAAAGATTTTGTACCAGAAAATTTCAAATAAAAAATTGTGAAGAGAAGTGAAATGCAAGTTTCAATTCATCAGGTATATCTTCAATCAGCAATGATATTCCAATCTGTAGCTTAGCCACTAATTTGTTGCCAGTTTCTACTTTGATTAAGAAAGGCATAAATGTTGTTTTCATGAAGGTGTATATAAGAGATTCAAAAGGTAAGAGCTACTGTTTCTGGTTCAGAAACAAATCACATTTATAAATTAAAACATGTTGAACTGGTTTCAGATAAGCATGCTCTTCTTTGTAATCTACCCCATCTTTCCTAGCTGTTGCTAATGTTCACCAATGTGCAAAGTCTTCTCTGAAGATTTGACAGGCGTAAGATCAAAATAAACTTTTTAGTTTGCTTATCTTTTCTTGAAGTGTTGACTCCAGTTGGTCTTGTCTAGGGGTCTGATTCTTGAAGCTGAAATTCTCACATTTTAGGTTCTCATGGTTCAATTGATCTAAATAATTTTGAAGATTGTTGTTACAGAATTTTTGTTTTTGTGTTAATGTACTTTGTCACATTTTTGTATATAACACAGTGTTTTGAATTTTCACATCAACAAAACCGATTTTACATTGTTCATCCAAAATACAAAAACAGTCTGTTCACATCAGAGGCATGCTTACTGCTACTTCACTCTGCAGTCGTAA